>NC_089822.1:209561418-210186418 GCF_035046505.1 Tiliqua scincoides
TGAGGTGATGTTCATCCCCTTCTCCCAAGTAAGGGAAGCAACCCTGCAGTGGGGCTACTTGACACTGCACCACCCCACTCTCTCCCCAAACCCCACTCACCTCTTCACCACCCGGCACATGCATGGAGCGCTGGGTGGCAACCAGCCAGCACTGGCCCAGCATGACCTAGTACCAAGCCTGCTCTGGCACTGGGCCGGCGACTGCTGCAAGCGTGCTTTACGGTATGTTTGCGACAGTGCACGCTGGCGCTGGGCCGGTGTACGTTGCGTAGGATTGGGACCCAAATCAGCATATACAGGGGCCCACCTGTATAAAGAAACTGGATGCATGACTACGGAATTCTGACTGCCTCTTTGTAACTTAGTTGGAAATATTTTTTTTACCAATTACAACAATACTTAAGAGTTCAGTATAGTTCTCAATTGATTTTTTTTTTAATATGAGTAACATTATGCACTTGCATTGCATTTACCGTACCTGACTCGGAGACTTGATTTGGTCAGTTCAGAATGCTCAATTTCTGCTTTTTTCATGTTAAATATTTTTTTAATTGCATTTGCATCCTGTTAAATGAAAAATTTTAAATACTATATTGAAAATAAGCTAAGGTTGATGAAATAACTAATACTGCATAAGAAACGCACTACTTAATATAAATGTATATACACACATAGCTTAAAAGATATTTACATATATATATTAAATACACACAGAGAGAGAGAGAGAGAGAGAGAGAGTGCACAGAACTTCACATGTCTAAAAGAAAGAACAAATTTTTACAAGAAAGCTATCGTTCCAAAGTATTATAAACACTGACTGTATAGAAAGGTTTAGATATCTAGTTAATGTGATGTTAACTTTAGCCATTAAAAGTGATGTCCCAAATTCGATAAAATCACTCCAATGATAGAGGACGAGCAAGGCTTTTTTCCCCCCAACGAAAGGATACTGTAAACCTTGCTGACATTGACAGCCCAATCCTATCCACACTTTCCTGGGAGTAAGCCCCATTGACTCAAATGGGACTGACGTCTCGGTAGACATGTATAGGATTGGGCTGTAATACATTGATAACCAGTTTGACATCATCATCCAACTGTGGTAAACAATTCAAAAGAGCATAAAGCAGTTTTGCAAGGCTAATTTATCCAATATTTTCCACTCTCCATATGACAAAAATCACATTTCGGAAAAAATTTAATTTTATCTTCAGAACAAAGTCTGATGAAAATCTGCATTAGATCATCCATAGCTCAAACAGGAGTCATGTAAATGAATACAAATGAATTTCAGTTTGGTAAGGTACAGCTGATATATGTTTCTAAATAAGTTCATCTACATTAATCCTTTAGATATATTATTCCACAATCATTGTCATACTTGCTGGTTTCTCTACCCCAAGTCATTTTCCCATTTTATTTAGAAACCATTAATCTATTCAATCACAGATTTAACTCTGAATAAATTTTATCTATTAGCCCTCTACTAGGTGCACAATACAGAAGAAGCTTAAATTTTGTTGAATCTCTCAGCTTCCAAATCAGTGCCAGATGAAGCATATAATTTGAAAATACTGAAACAAGTGTGAACACCCTGACTGTAACTTATTTGTAGTGTAAAATTACTTTCTATTTGTTCTTTCAAAAACACTGATTTCCAGCCAAATTCTGCAGGCAGACATATCAAGTATCTGTCTCCTGTTTATTTTTTCACTATGACAACAGAAGGTAGAGTGAAGCCCCAGCTTGATTTATTCTTATGTCTATCAAATTGAAAAGTCAGTTCCTTGGATAAAGATTATTTTCATCACATCCTCACATGGACAGTGAACCCAGCTGGGCTGAATCCGATACCACCGCTGACTCGCCATTACCTTCTTCACTGGGGTATGCATTTGCACACACCTGCCTCATCTCCCCCAAAAGCTCCTTATCTTTTCACTGCACTCTGTCTTTGTGCAGAATTTAAAGGAAACATGTTCCCATAAAACTCCACACAAGGACAGAGGAAGGGAAGTGGATAATATATTTCCTACTCGCTTTTAGAGAGTAGGAAGTGGACCAATTCAGCTCAAGTATGCAGTGAGTTGGAGAGGCAGCCACAGACTCAGGGCAAAGGGCACCTCAATTCACTGCTCCTCCTGCTGCCTGCCCTGATATGAGCAGCAACATTCACTTGATGGTTGGGCCATCTCTGTCCTCAACTATACAACCACAACAAATTACTTCTGACACTGCTCATGCCTTCTTCATCTAGTGACAGCTTTTACAGAAGCTTATTTTATAATAATGCTTGAAGTTGGGGAAAACAATCAGCCAAAGTCTGATCATGTCTATTCAGAAATAAGACTCAATGAGTTCAATGGAACATAAACCTAGGTAAGCATGCATAGGATTACTGCCAATATGTCCTACCAAGATAATGGCAGATTATCTAAAGAACGCTGAGGAAGTCACTCTAAGCTGCTTCCCCCCAATATAATGATTTAAATCAAACTTTCTAATTCATGGATTTCCTGAACCATGAATGTTAATTTGTTGCTGTAACAATCAAAACACATTTATTTGCAACAAACTATGTATTTACTATTCCAGAAGCATAACCCAATATTTCTGATACAATCCATTTGCTTTTTGCACTTGAGAATTTATACCCACCACAAACAGTAAAATTAAGACTATTTGGAACTTGATACACATGCCTCTCAGTAATCTAATACCCAATTTCCTGCGAGTAAGTCCCACTGAATGCAGTGGACAAGTCTGAGTAGACAAATCCGGCCTCCATACCAACATAGCCATGTAAGTTCACGCCAGCTTTCCTAGGGGAGGGAGTAGGAAGGGTGGAACAGGGATGTCCCACGGCAAGGAGAGGGTGGGCTGACGGGTGGACCAGACCAGGGAGGGAGTGGGATCTGGCACTTAGGCTGGGTCCTACCCCTAGTCCCCAGCACTATCAGCCTTAGACGGGTAAGCTGGATTTGTGCCAGCTTTTCTTAATAAGATGAACAAAATGTTTGATTGTGAGAACGTAAATATTCATAATTGACAATACACGTGTGCGCCGCTTAACAACCTGCCGCTTAACAATGGATCGCGTATACCACAGCAGTCACAGCACAACTAAGAGGCTCTTAATGAGGCAGTCAGGTCTCCCATAGCCTGCAGCAGAGTGTCTGTTTATACAACAGAGAGGCTCTTAATGCAATGAAGAGACAATCTGCTTCCAGTAGCCTGTGTAGCCAGGTAGTGTATGGCAGAGAGCACCTGTTTACACAACAAAGGCAGGAGATTGGGCTGAATGTTCACTTAACAACCTAGGGCGCAATCCTATCCTGCTCTGGAACAGGCAAGCCAAGAGGCTTGCACTGTATCCACTACAGGATAGGGGCCATAAGTGGTCCAGCCAGAGGCAAGGGGAAACATTTCCCCTTACCTCTGGGTAAGGGCTGCTGGCCCCTATGGGTCTCCTCGGACTTGCGCTGCCTCTTGAGTTGGTGCAAGTCTGAGGAGAGTGGAGCGGCTTGAAGCCACTCCGTTCTCCCTGGGAACGGGAGTTGGGATCCAGTGTAACTGCTGGATCCCAGCCCCACGTCCCGCTCCCCACCCACCCCCGGGGCTGCCCATCGCCTGCCCTCCCCCCGCACAGGAACGCCTCCCTCCTGCCTCCTCCCCGCCCCAACCTACCTCAGAGCCTTGCATCAGCACACCCATTCCAAAGCTTGGAGGAAACTGGCGCAGAGGCTTCTGTCAGCCTCCGCAGGCTGGCACTTCTCTGAGCGCCAGCCTAGTTTCCTTCCGAAGAGGTGCAAACGTGCCTTACAGCTCGTTTGCGACCCTCCTGGGCCAGCAAGGAGACTTGTGCCGGCCCAAGTCAAGGGCTGGATTGTGCCCCTAATCACATAACAATGGGGATTGGAGAACATATCCCTGTCGTTAAGTGGCGCACACCTGTACTGTGCTATTCTGTCTCGATGCTTAACCTAAGTTGCATATCATTCCCCTTATTCATTGTTTATACAGAACAGTTTGCTTTAATCTGATGCAGCTGATAAAGACTGCCAGATTCAGTTTAAAAAGTTTATAGGTGTGAATATATTTGTAATACATTAGATATCGTTTTAAAATGGATTCTTTTTAAGAGATACTTATTATAACTGGTAACTTTAAAAATTTTATTTTTAAAATTTGCATTCAACCCGGTAATTGTATCTTAATGTGGTATAGCATAATGAGAACTGAACTCTAATGTTTAAAAGAAAACATTAACCAACCTTGAATACTTGAGACCCGGGCTCATTATAAGTTTTTGCATTTTTAACTAGCAGATCTATGTCCTTGGTCATTGCATGAATGCTTTTATAGCTCCCATTCTATAAACAAAAACAAAAGAAGAAATTTCAGTTTATTCTCACATTATATATGTTTAATTACGTATTTGACATTACTATAACAGTTTGCAATTAACCTCTTTGCCATTACGTCAAGTCGTTCTAGTAATTTAAATATGAGAAATGGCTATTTCTGTAAATGCAAGACATTCAGAGTATTGTGCTCATGCAAGCGTAAGCTATCTTCCCCACTCTGTCCTCTCTAGCGAAATACCCAAAACCCTTGAATAACAACTGCTAAAGGCCCAAAGGCAATAGCATGAGATAAAGAACAAGGGAGACTAAGCAACATATTCTACTAACATCATGCTGAGTTATGGCAACTATAAAAGTTGGTTTTCCCTCCTCTCTTAGTTATTCAGGGATTAAGTACCTCTTCTGCCGCTTTACACCGCCCTAGAAGTGGCAACTGGAGTTTAAAGACATGAGGTTGTGGTAAACTTGTATTTCCACCCAAACATGAGCTCCACAAAGTAGCCTGAGGAGTCTCTTGTAATGCACATACCAGCTTTTTCATAAGAAGAAAATATTCACATTTCCAACTGCTTCAAAACTAACTACAAAAATGAAATAGTATTCTGGTACTCTAGGAGGAGGAAAATTTAGTGAAATACATTATATAAGTGTGCATGAGCAAAAATAAAATCAAAATATAACAGGCAGCGCAATCCTAACTTGCACTGGAACAGGGAGGCCAGCAGGCCTGCCCTGTATCCAGCACAAGTTTTAGGCTGCAAGCAGCAAAGCCTAGGGCAAGGGGAAATGCTTCACCTAAAAAGGAGGCGCAGATTCAAGCAGCCTGGAACTGCACTGCGCTGCCTGGGAACAGGGTCAAGATCTGGCATAAGTGCCAGGTCCTACCCCTGCTCTCCTCCTCCTCCATCCCTCTGCCCCGAAGCGCCTCCACCCTATCCTCCCATGCCCCTCCAGACTCCCACGCTAGACAAACTTGGCTAGCACGAACCTATCTGTTCTCAGCACAGCGGAGCCTCCTCTGGCCTCCACAGGTCAGAGCACATCCTTGTGCTGGCCCAGCTGATACCCAAGAAGGCACAAATGTGCTTTATGGTACTTTTGCAACCCTCCTTGTGCCAGCTGAGCGCCTGGTTTGGACAGCACTCTAGAATGATCATTGTAAGTTACAATACCTATCACACAATCCTATGCATGTCTATTCAGAGGTAAGCCCCACTGTGCATTAGAACTTACTTCTAAATATGTATGCATTGGATTTCAGTCCTAAGAATTCAAGACTTGGCATCATATATTTTTCTATTGTTAGTATTTCCTGAAAAACATTATTTATATAAATCGGGGTCATCAATCCAACATCTATATTTACCGTCAAATACTTAGGGTGTTTTAGCACAAACTGTATGATGATGTGGCTCAATCTTTGGCCTAGTTCACACATGCTTATTTTTGACATGGGTATCACCTCTGTATGTGTGAAAAGCACAGAGACCATTACTTGAGGGGTGGTGGTGGACAGGTCGATGAAAGTGTTGACCCAGTGTGCGGCGGCAGTGAAGAAGGTCAATTCTATGCTTGGGATCATTAGAAAAGGTATTGAGAACAAAACGGCTAATATTATAATGCCGTTGTATAAATCGATGGTAAGGCCACACCTGGAGTATTGTGTCCCGTTCTGGTCGCCACATCTCAAAAAGGACATAGTGGAAATGGAAAAGGTGCAAAAGAGAGCGACTAAGATGATTACGGGGCTGGGGCACCTTCCTTATGAGGAAAGGCTACGGCATTTGGGTCTCTTCAGCCTAGAAAAGAAACGCCTGAGGGGGGACATGATTGAGACATATAAAATTATGCAGGGGATGGACAGAGAGGATAGAGAAATGCTCTTTACACTCTCACATAATACCAGAAACAAGGGACAGCCACTAAAATTGAGTGTTGGGAGAGTTAGAACAGACAAAAGAAAATATTTCTTTACTCAGCGTGTGGTTGGTCTGTGGAACTCCTTGCTGCAGGATGTGGTGATGGCATCTGGCCTGGACGCCTTTAAAAGGGGATTGGACAAGTTTCTGGAGGAAAAATCCATTACGGTTTACAAGCCATGATGTGTATGTGCAACCTCCTGATTTTAGAAATGGGTTATGTCAGAATGCCAGATGCAAGGGAGGGCACCAGGATGAGGTCTCTTGTTATCTGGAGTGCTCCCTGGGGCATTTGGTGGGCTGCTGTGAGATAGAGGAAGCTGGACTAGATGGGCCTATGGCCTGATCCAGTGGGGCTGTTCTTATGTTCTTACGAGACAAGCTTACACATTCACAGGATACTTCACTGAACAGATTCCATGTGTTGATAAATCAAGGCCAATTCTACATGTACAGTCTGTTTTGCTACGTGCTTATCACATGATTGTACACACAGAATTCCTATAAAGAAAAATAGTCTAGACAGGAAATCATTGCATGTGAAACAGCACACTCAAGTGCTGTGTGTACCACTAAATGGTTACAGCCAGATAAAACAATAAATCACAAAAAGCTGCTTCATAAAACACATGCTTCCCTCCTCAACAAGAAAAATATCAAAGCTCAAACCAAACTATTTTGCATTGCTGAAAATGTTAAATATTATAAGGAATCTCGACGAATTGCTTGAGCATGCTGGGTCACTGATTTGTGTCACTACAATGATGATAATTTAAACAAGTCCCAAAATGCATATGTAAGAACAACAAGCTGCCAACACTAATCAAAGCAGGCAGTTACATCTCAATTACCACAGCACTGCTTTCAAATTCAGTACCAAAATTATTTTTAAAATCTCTAAACCACTTTATTGTAAGTTACAACCGAAGAGATATTTTTAAAAGATTATACTGTACTTGTATTCGCTGGGCAATAGTCTTCAGATCTATTGGTTCCTTAATTATTGCATAATAGTCAGGATATTGCTGTAAAACAAAGATTACACATCAAAGTGATTCCAAATGATCTATTGAACTGAAGTTTGTAGCATGTGCCTGAATATAATCAGAAGCTCTACATAACAAGACAGAATTCTGGGACAGCACATAGCAGTCTAAATCCTGGTGAAACTTTCCTGAAAGTCGGTAGAGTTACTCAAGAGTTGGCATGGAATAGTGGCCAAGATCCTGTTCCAATCCTATCCAGGATCAGGCTATTGTGTGCAGCCATTTACTACAGTGAAACAGAATCGTGATGTTGTAAAATGGTTGCCAACAGAGCGCACGTAACTCAGTTGGTGGCCATTTGGGAGTGCTGCCATTACACTTTCCTGAGACTGCAGGCGCAATCCTAACCAACTTTCCAGTACTGACCTAGCCACAATTCAGCCCCAAGGTAAGGTAACAAACATGCCCTTACCTTGAGGAGGCGCCTTGTCTGCCTCCCTACTGCAGGATGCAGAGCACACTACATTGGCACAGCTACGCCAGTGCTGGAAAATTGGTTAGGATTGCGCCCTTAGCCTCACTGATCACAATGGGACTTCTACTAGAAATGCACAGTAAGATTGCATTTGGTCTTATTTATGCTTAGACTTACTACATATTTAGTCTTACTTACGAAATGCATACTAAGATTGCATAGTAAAAAATGCATAGATAGTTACACTAAACAATCAGGACTGTAGCTTACCTCTATCATGAACCCACTAGGTGCCTTAAGCTGCAAACCTATGCACATTTTCCTGGGAGTAAGTTGCACTGAAATAAATTAAACCTACTTTCTCTCAGCCTCAGCATTACCAGCTGCAATTTGGAAGCAAGACTCATCATACAAGGTTGTTGTAAGGATTAAATCAAGAAAATACGTGCTAAACACTTTGCAGACTTTGCTATACAATTGCTGAGTAATATTATCACTAAACTTCAGTTACATAATGTTTGTAAAAATACAACTCCTTTCACTGGTACTATGAATTATTTGGGGGACATAACTATTTGTTCATATGTACATACTGTCTTGCAGTGAGTATATTATATATATCAGGCTCACTACTTGATGGTGCACAGTAGTTCACCAAAGATGAACTGGAGATCATCATCTATTAATAGCAATGCAACAAGGGGAAAATCTTTGCATTACATTAAAAAATTAGCATTGTTACTTACCACTTTAGAGGGAAGTTTCTGAAAAAGTTCACTAATGAGGCGGCCTGATGGGTTTGTGGCTACAGCTATGGCTTCAAGAAGCTGTTCAAGAATTTCTTTTAAATAGCCTGGAGAAGACTAGCACAAAAATATATATTGTAAAATGGTTCAGAGGAAAAATGAGAATTGTATTTTTTTGGTACTGGTTTCCCCTTTAACAAATGAAAGAAAAACCAGTAAATCATATCTGTGATACAAACAATAACTAGCCTCTTTTTGTTAATTTGATGATGCATAAATTTTAGAATAAAATATGATTACAGACATCCACTATCAGAATTAAGAATGTGTTAACTCAGAGCCCAATCCTGTGTTCGGCAGTACGGCTCCATGCTGCCAGGCACTGTCGCAAACGTGCCATAAGGCGTGTTTGCAAGGCTCATTGCTGGGCTCCCGCCTGTGTTAGCCCAGTGCCAGCCAGTGATGGGCTAGCGCGGGGCGGGTGCCCAGCTTCTGCGGCTTGGCGGTCTCCTGGACCACCAAGCTGCAGCACGGTAAGCGGAGGCGGGAAGGAGGCATTTTGGGGAGGGGGAGGCTGGCGGGAGGCAGAGAGAGGGCAGGGGGAGGTGTGCTGGGTGGCAGGCTGGAGGCATGCCGGGGGAGGGAGGGAGGCAGATCCACAGAGCTTGGCTCCGCACAATCCAAGGTGCTTGTGTAGGGCTGCACGCCCTACACGGGTGCCTTTACCTTATCGCCGAACTTTTGGTCTGTGGTAAAGTGAGTAGCCCCATTGCAGGGCTGCTTACCTTACTTGGGGGAAGGGGACAAAAGTCCCCTTCTCCCTAGGCGCCTCCCGTGGTAGCTCTGGAGGTGCAGGATCTGGTGGCAGCCCTTCTTGGTGCTGCCGAGCCTGGGTGCCCCGGGCAGCTCAGGATTGGGTTGCCCGATACAAAAAGTATTTCTATTGTTTAATTATGCTCAGTGCCCATAAGCACTTTTTGGTAATATATTTTAGCACATGATCATACTTATAACACTCACATCATATATTCTATCTGCAGTTTTGGGAACATAGCAATTTTGGGGGAAAGACGATGAACCCAATTCACTATCTTAGCATAATACTAAAACATCACCTCACATTCCCCTGCATTTGCAATGTTTATAGGTTGTTGGCAGAGCTCATACTTACTATTTCAGAAATTGTCCCTTGATTGTCACGGCCCTCATCATCATCATCATCATCCTCAGGATCTCCCTTCTGAACAAATTCATTTTTTGTGCGTACATATAAATCCCACAGTTTACAGGCTGCCTTATATTCAGGAGAATCTGGCTGTGTGAAAGTAACAAAGGATCTATGCTTGTTAGCCAATACTTGTTTGCATTTTAAACATAAAATTAATTGGCGTATAACTATCCTGCAGAAATAAACAATTGTGGAAACACTGTACAAATGACAGGACAATTCCATGAATTAAAATTATACAACAAATGGAAACAGAAGCACACATAAGACAATTGTGCCCTGTAAGAATATGCTGTATGCCATGAATAAGCTTTAAATGTCAGTAGTTCTGGAAATTATGTAAATGAATGAACATCCTCCCTCCCAGGCTTCTGCTTTTATACTAAAGAATTAAAGCACCGTCTACTGATGAAACACACAAATGATACGCTTTAAAACAAAATATTTTAATCACCTTATAATAGGATTTTGCATTATTAAATAGCAGCTGGAAGTCAGCAGTTAGCACGTTCACATCATCATATTCCTCCATTTTTAGCTTCTGTTGGATTTTCATTAAATCAATAGGCTGAGAAACTACTTCATAGTAATCTGGTTGATTTCTATTGTAATAACAAAAGTATTGAAAAATGCAATTATTGCAAAAGAAAAACCTAATCTATAGTACCAACCACATAAACACAACACCATATTATAAATTAATAGTATTATTATACTATACATTCATTATAATACATCTTTGTATTAATACATGTTAAAATAACATTTACATGAATATAATCAGAAAAAAATTTATTTATTTCATGGATCCTTGAAGATAATATTGTCCAATATACCATTTTTATTATATTTCAACTTAAGAAAATACTGCAACATAAAACACAAAAACATCTAAACACTGTTTTTATATGAAGAGTTGGAAACATATTGCATAAATAGTTGAGCATGTCATTGTATCACATACTGTGTCAGGCTAATAAGACAAATAATTAATGTAAACCATAAGCATAACCCCATACATGTTGACTCAGAGGTAAGTTCCACTGATTTGTGAGGCCTGTTATCTATCCTCCTAACCAACTTAGAGCCTAATCCTATGCCTGTCTACTCAGAAGTCATCATTGGCATCCTTCAGTCTCGAATAAGTCCTATTATAGTCAATGGAGCTTACTCCCAGGAAAGTGTGGATGGGATTATAGTCTTATCCTCCTAACCAGCACTGAAGCAGTCATGCCAATAAGATACACACTGCATTCTGTAACGGTGAGGGCAGCCGCAAATTGCCTACTCAAGATAAAAAAAAAAACCTTTGTTCCATTACCTCAGCACTGCATTATGGCTGCATTGGTGCCAGAAAGTTGGTTAGCACTGGGCTGTTCGTAAGCATGCAAAAGACTGCAGTCTAAGAATTCCAAAAATAGAAGACTTACATTTCTTAACACCTTAACTTGCTTACCTTCGTTTGGGGGCCCTAATGAAAAGTTCACACAGAAGCCTCCCTTGTTCATCTTTGTAATCTCTGATTGTATTGTATAATTCATGGCACACAGCAATCTAAAATGCAAAACAAAATAAACTTTTTTAAAAATCCAGTAATGCCCTAGGGTAATAATACTTATTTATATGATGCTTTTCCTTATGTGCTCAAAGTGTTTCACATACACTATCAATAAACTTAGAAGAGACCTGAAAAGTCAGCCAACCATTTTCTGTGCTGTAGATGAGAGGCACAGGATAGGAAGAGGGTTGGATAGGAAGAGGGGGAGGGCATGGGGAAGGACTGTTGGAGGCCTCCTCTTACTGGATCCTATGCCCCCGCACTGGGCTGCAAAGTTCGACATTTGGCTTCTCAAGTCTCTGCCAGTAAAATAGCTTCCTTCCTTGAGGAAGGGGACGAAAGTCCCTTTCTCCTGAGGAGACCTCCGGCAGCCTCCCTGGCCCCCCTGGAGCTGATTCATAAAATAGATCTGTAGTAGCTATTTTATATGGTTATTGTGCTGCCATGCTTTTTTATGTCATGCTGTTCTCATGCTCTTTTGCCTTCCATGTGTTTTTATTTATTTTATTTTATTTATTTGACTTTCTCCCAGTAAGGGCACTCAAGGTTGTTTACAAGATTTAAAACATAATAATAACATTAAAAAACAAAGACACCCTGTGCATTCAATAAAATTAAGCAATTAAAATTACATTCAATTATAGTGCCAGTCCATATTTTTACTGTTGCGGTTTTGTTCTACCTTGCTGCAAACTTAACTGTAATTGTTTTTATGACTGGGTTTTTATATTGCATTATCATGGCTTGTCTGTTTGGGCACCATTTTTTTTTATTTGGAAAGGTACAAATGCTTAAAACAACATCATCATAGTGGTGTTTCCATGAATCTGACAGCCTAAAACAGAAACTGTGAGGCTTTGCTTCTCCCTGGATATCCCAGTTTACATAAAATCGGTTTCTTTGAAAAAGGAGTTCTTAAGCAGCAGCCTATTAGACAATTCTTCACCAACAGGCAACCAGTCTTGCCAGTTCTAATTCATATTTTGTATTTCGCAGAAAAAATACAAGGCACATTACAACAATTCCAATACTGCAGAGCGGTGATGCCAGAGGGCACACTTACCTGGGCACATGCCCAGAATCCCCAAAGGGCTGCCCAGAGTGCCGTCAGAATAAAAAAAAAAATATACAGTCAAGTGCTAACTCTGGATTTTCTTGATTTGTACCTAAAGTAAATGTAGAGTTGCCATGTGACTTAAATTTTCAGGTTCGTTCCCAGGAGCTAATTGCAGGCGAAAGAGAAACTACCCATACACATATAAGAGAAGTTATTATTCTATCCTCCCCATCAAGTTGCTCTCCAGGGATTCGGCTTGGCTAAGGAAGACAGAGCAGGTATTCTCAGAGTCCTCTGAGACTAACTCAGTGCGGGGGGGGGGGGGGTGGGCAGGGAGAAGCTGTCCACATGAGTATTGTGCAGGCAGCTCCTCCCCTTACCTATTGGGCTGATCACCAAGGATAATAGTTCCTGAAAAGCAACTTGATTAGCTGGGGAGACTGAGGAGGAACCACCTGTACGAGACTCACATGTGCAGTTATTCCCCCACTATCTGCCCCGCCAAATTGTTTGTTGGTAGGGTCCTCTGTACAGAGAGGACCTCTAGTAATAATTCACATAGCAATCAAAAACAGAACTCTCTGGTTGCTCCCCCCCCCTTGCCACAGCTAAGCAAGCAGGCAGGCAGAGCAGGGGGATGGCAGAAGAAGAAAAAGTCATTTCCCTTGCCTTCTTCCACTCCCCAGTCACAAAAGAGATAGGGGGCCCTCCAAGGCACCAATCCTGACACTGCATCAGTAGCATTTACTACGACTATAAAACAAAACTCTACTATGAAGATTCTAGAAGCAAGCTTAGCAGCTCTGAAAACACTGAGATAGTCTCGCTTCATTTCCTGTTGCAAACTAGACTAGTCATAACAGAGACATGCTGTGCAGTAGACTGCAACACAGAAATATTTTTAAAAAGTACTTACAGGATCAACTGTTGGGAGGTTGGAGAGTCTTCTCCTCTTTCTACTTGGGCCTGGCGTGTTTGTCGAGTGGTGACCATCATCAAAATCCCCTCCACTGGCACTACTGGAAGGAGAGGTAGCTCTTCGCCTCTTGGAACCCATGGAATCCAACTTCTTCTATAATAAAGAAAAATGTTCTTAAACTTGAGTTTTTCTATCTAGAATCACAAAGGATGATACGGTATTAGACCTGCAACTTTTTGGGAGTTTACATAGCTGGAATAGTTCACAGGAGTGTTATAACAGCTGAAATCTTGCCCATGATTTTACACATTAACCAGATTAACCACACAAAGTTAACTATTTTGGATTTTTAAAAAAAATGCCAATCGTGTACAATCCAAAAACATGAATAACAAAAATGTAATGATGAAATGTGCACTATAATCACAACAAGAAAACCTATCACACATACGTTTGTTATGTCTAAACTGCAGCAGATAAAATGGCAAAAACCTCTGAAGACAACTGACAATATCTATCCACAGACCAAACAACAAGGCTGTGGCCTCAAGCACCTAAGAAACTGGAAAATGAGGATACTTCTAATGGCTCTGATTCACAGCCTCATTAGTGCAAAAGCATTTAAGAACTATTATTTGTACAAGGCAAGAGCAACTTATAGCCTAAAGCATTTCAGCTGGTCTTGATAGCAGTGACTGTAAAGTAGGCATCCACAATTTGTGACCCAAGGCACATACAGCCCAAATCCCAACTAATGCAGGCCCAGTTAAGAACAAGATGTTTTTCCAGGGCTCTGAGTGACAGCGCATGCTTGGGAGACCATGACTTATGCAGGCCTGCTGCAAAAATATCAAAGGACTAAGAAACCTGAAAAATTAAATGAAGTTGAATTAAACTGAACTAAATTCAAAAATATTGTTTGGAAATAATTTGATCCCTAACTAACCTAGTGCTTGCAAAAAGTGATTTCAAGTACTGAGCAGAAAAAATTAGCAGTTTGGAAGAAAACTAAAGTTCAGATTAAGTGTTCTAAGTACTTCTTATCCCTTCAATAATGTCTAAAAGTGCTTATCATGTGACAGTTCCATCATGCTACAAGTTTCCCTGGCCCACTGGAAATATACATGGACTTGGAATGAAGAAATTCACAACATATGCATTTCACGTGTCACAAGGTAAGTACTCCTAGGTGTACTCTCCCAACACAGAGCAGAGAATGGTTTGCTAAGGCAAGTGCATGGCCAAAACGTATAGCTTCCTTCTAAGGGCTAGTTCGCATATTAGCTTTGGGGCGGGAAAATGTTGTTACACTCAAGTCTCTGGAAACAAACTGAGCTAAAGTAGTAAAAATTAACTTAACCTATTAATTTCAACATAAAAAGTGTGACTAACTTTCTCTGAATTTTGACCAGAGATATCAGGAAAGAATGCATTTGCCTATATGGGAACATACCACAGAAAGAAAAGTCAAATGTCCTTAGAAGTATATGTGCATTGAACAACTGTTTTAAATTACATGCCTTTTAAAAGAAATACATTGTTTTCAGTGTAAATCAAAATGTATACACAGGGTCCCTAAGAACAGGATCAGGCCATAGGCCCATCTAGTCCAGCTTCCTTTATCTCACAGCGGCCCACCAAATGACTCAGGGAGCACACAAGACAACAAGAGACCTGCATCCTGGTGCCATCCCTTGTGTCAGGTCTTTGGCATCCCAGGCCCTGAATTGTTGTAAGCCAGGATGTGGCAGGAGGGGCCTTGATGTCCGGGCCTGGTATGAAATGCAATTAAAGGAACAGCAGCATTGTATATGTATATGATTAGCAATCAGATGCACCTGTGTTAGGTGGGAGCCATGTGACCTGGAGAGATGTATGCAGAGTCACGTAGGCTATGGTGGAGTGGTGCAATGCACCACTGGACAGCCCATCAGAGTGGGTCACAAGACTGTCTTGTGACTATGAGGTTGTCCTATTCTGATTGGCTGGCCCCGGTATATATGGGGGCAAGAACAGACACCAAATGTGGGTTGCTGTGGTGGAGTTTCTGCGTGTAGTTCTGCTGGTTTGTTCTGTGACTTGGACTGCTTATCGTGACTGTGCCTCTCTGTATCCCTGACTCCTGGACCGTTTGATTACTCCTCTGCCTACTCCTCTACCAAAACACGCTTCTGCAACAAACAGGTCTGTGTCTGCTTCTTTGACTCTGTTTGGGATTGCCTGCTTCTTGTGCTACCTCCCTACGCTCCTGTGCCACTCTGCTATTGGGAAGGCAAGGGCTATCCTCCCCTGCTGCCCTGACACTTTGCATCTGGTATTCTGAGGTAACCCCCTTCTAAAAGCAGGAGGCTGCACATACATAACATGGCTCATAACCCGTGATGGACTTTTCCTCCAGAAATTTGTCCAATCCCCTTTAAAAGGCATCTAGGTCAGATGCCATCACCACAACCTGTGGCAAGGAGTTCCACAGACTAACTTCACGTTGGGTAAAGAAATATTTTGTCTGTCCTAACTCTTGCAACACTTAATTTTAGCAGATGTCCTCTGATTCTGGTGTGATAGGGAAAAGAGCTTCTCTCTACCCACTCTATTCATCCCCTGCATAATTTTGTATGTCTCAATCATGTCTCCCCTCAGTCGCCTTTTTTCTAGGCTGAAAAGCCCCAAATGCTGTAGCCTTTCCTCATAAGGGAGGTGTCCCAGCCCAGTAATCATTTCAGTCGCTCTCTTTTGCACCTTTTCCATTTCCATAATATCCTTTTTTCCCTCCACGCAAACTGACTTGTTAACTTTTCTCCAAATGCTAAAAATACTGTATTTTTAAGTTACCAAATATCACCAACTGCAAATACAAAGAAATCATAGTTGAGATTGAAAGAACCATGTCCAAATTTTAACCAAACACTGTCTGCCTTAAACAAATTTTGTTGTCATCTGACACCAAGGACACAATGCATATGGAACTACTGTAATTTGCCTGAACTGTACATGAAGGATGAAGAACAGAGAATATGGAATTCATTCAGCACAAGTGAAAAGTAAAAGGGATAAACTTGGTACAAAGTGAACTTAAACTAATGTCTAAGCTGAAGACCACAGACCAAGCAAAAATATTTAAAATGTCTATGGTCAGCATTAAAATGTAAGCATCACCATCTCACCAAGGCCTTTTCAGGGATAGGCAAAAAGTTGATGCTCATATAGAGGGATGAATCCAGCCCTACAGAAGAATGCTGTATGTTTCAGGGCAGAATATATAACTAGCAATCAAAAAAATCATATTTTCATATTTTCTTAATGCTAGTTCTATATTCTGCCCTGAAACATATGGCATCATAGCAGTCATGCAGCAACTCCATATTTCCTTATCTCTATGTGCAATTGCAAACCAGATATAGAAATGACAATATAATTACTGTGTGACTCTGTATTTTCTTACTACCAGTTCTATCTACATGTTGCCATGACTTGTTTAGGAATCAATGAATTTGCTCCAAGAGAAAGCTAAATAAGTTGATAGGGAATGGGAAAGTGTCTGTGCAGCTGGACTTTTTCCCAGGTGGCAACTCCTGTGTTCTCACAGGGGGCCCTAGGTACAAGCTGGGGGGGGGCACAGATTTTCCTTTTCCACCCTCTGAGGATATAAGGCAGAGGTTTACAGACTGGGTGTCACGATGCCCAAGCCTGAGTGCCCTGGCCTCTTTCCCCTTAAGGGGCAGGGGCACCCAGGATGCAGGGAGGAGGCAGCGGCGCAATCCCCAGGGGAATCACGCCACTCAGGGGGTTGCAGAGGCTTGGCTGCACTTACCAGAGCTTCCTGCAGCCTCCCAGGAGTGCGGGGAGCTGTGTGCAACCGTCTGCAGGGCTCCCCAATGCTTCGGAAGTGAAAGTGGAACGATCACGCTCCACTCCTGCAAAACTGAAGTGGAGCGCGATTGCTCCACTTTCACGTCTGCTGACCTGGGGAGCCCTGCAGACACTCGCGCAGGGCTCCCCGCACCCTAGGACAGCTGCTGCAGGGACTGGTGAGTGCACCCCAATCCCTGCAGCCCCCCCCCGAGTGCCATGATCCTGGGGATTGCGTCATTGCCTCCCCCCCCCCCCCCACACCTGCAAGGACTTACTTCAGGTTTCAAACTCCAGGAGAGTTTGAAAACCACAGATATAAGGGATAGAAGCTAATAACAGACCTGCCCTACAACACACCCCAGGACAAAGGTCCGCAATGCTGTCCCCTGCACCACGCCACCCCCCCTGCTTACCTAAAGCAATGGAACTTCATGTGACACCAAAGACAACTCAGAAACCCTTCTGAGGCTTCTCCGCGGTCTAAAACAGTACTTCCAGGAAACTGGAAATACTGCTTAAGATTGTGTCGGAAGTCTCAGAAGGCTTCCGGCATGGTCTGCAGTGCTGCGCAGACACAATTCTTGGGGCATTTGCCCCCCTGCCCTCCTTTAGGACTGCTACTGGTAAGAGCTGCATCTGCCAGCCCACAGGCCACCTGTTCATTAAACTGGGGGTTAGGGGCTGAACCACAGGGGATCCATGTGTGTGGCTGAACCATGGGGGAGCCATCCAGGTTCCTGCCCTGCAGCCCATGATGGGCTAGAGACTAAAAGCTGCACCATGGGGGGCCCAAACACTGTACATAGGAGCCCAGATCCTGCCATGAAACTAGTCCGTTTATTTGCCACACCTTACAAAAGTGATCATCAAAGCCTTCTAAAACCATCATTTTCAATCCAATTATAGTACTTTACTAGAAAACACCACAAATGGTAACATCCTCTGTATGCAATACGATTGGAACTCAATTCACTGACCAAAAATTAAAATTTAACTGGTTTCCAACATGATGGTAGCTGATTCCATATCCAGACCTACAATGTCTTCTCAGTTAATATGAACGTTTAAAAAAAAAATGAGTCTGGGATAACTGTATTATAATGTTTGCAGTTCATTGTCTCAGAACAAGATTAACTACAAGCTCAATCATGAATAAGACAAACAAGGATGATCTGTCACACCAAATATAAAACAAAACAGCTGAGGTGTGGACAAGTCAAATAAAAATGGCACACACATTATCTGTAAATTACCAGATTTACCAGAGTACAACCAGCACCACGAAAAGCCAGTCTCCTCATAATGTCTGACAGGCAAGTAAAGAAACTGAGAAAAGGCAAATCCTTAAAGCACCAATTCAGCAGCAGTATTAGTACAGCCAAAACTGAAAGAGAAGACATCAAAAGGAAAGAAAAACAAAGAGGAAACAAAGGGAAGAACAGGTGAATTAAGGAATCAAGAAAAAGATTAAGACATAATATACAGTAACCCCCTATCCGCGGATTAAAAATATTCAGGGGGAAAAATAAATTCTGCATTTTACCAGCGCACCACAGTGTCTCTCTCCAGCACTCATTGTTCCAGCCTTCCCGCTTTCTTCCCATTGGTTAGAGGCAGCTCTGCGCTCAGCTTGGCTCAGCTCCGCACACCCTGGTGCGCAAGAGCCAAAGGAAGAAGTGGTTGGGGCTAGGTGGAGTTGACAATGGGAGGGGAAGCAGAAGTGGTAACAGGAAAAGTTGCAGGGAAATCTAACCTGGTTTTACAAGTTTCACAACCTAATGTGGGTGAGGAAAAACTGCCCAAGTTGGGTTGTGTAAGCATCTAAGCAAATGAAAAAAATGACTTATATATAGGGGGTTTGCTACTATCTTCAGTTCTGGGTATCCGCAGTAGGTCTTGGAATGTATCTCCTGTGGCTACAGGGGGGACGAGGACACCTATACTGTAAGTAGTGAACCAGGACATGTATATTAGGTTACTAATATGTCACAAAAGCAACCTTTTGTACAGTGTTTTAAACTCAGAACAAAAACATCATTCTCAGAATGTGTAAATTAAGAGTGCAATCTGCTTAAATTAGTGGTAAAATGCCTACTGATTTTCAAGGAGCAGTACTGCAGCCATAATATTAACACAGCCTTATTCTAACAGTTAAAAGAATATAATCCACTGCCCATTTAGTATCAACAGTTTACAATTCAGAATAGTTTAAATGTGGTATTTTATACAAACAATCTGTGATAGGTGTGCAAATACAGTTAAAAACAAAAAAAATTCAGAGTACTCAACAACAGTAATGTTTAGACAATGTCTTCGTTAACAAGAAACAGCAAGATATCTAGAGTAAATCAAATTCAAATCATGGAATTACAGGATTAATAATTTGTAAAAAAAAAAAAATACAAGTTAACCATGTAAACATACATTCATATCTACTAGTTGACAACTCTATGTAGCCACTAAAAGATTTGGAGCTTTAAGTAAAAGTTCACCAACACCCAACTCTCTTTCCTTTTATTTCTGAGCCAGCAGTGGCACCAGCTTTCCAAGTGCCTACATGCAGGTATGACTGAATACTGACAAAAAGATTAAAAGTGAACTCAGACAAAATAGATGATTGATGGTTCAAATAATTCAAGTGTGTAGACAGCAATTCTGACAGGACAGGCAGTCAAGAGTCTCCTGAATCCTGACTCACGCTGAATTTTCCAGAACCAGCTGTGACCTCTTCTTGGCAATACAGATCTTATTATGGTCATCAACAGTGATATCCTGAAGACTAGATTACTAGAAGACAAGGCACATTTTATATGGAAACTGGTCTACCTTAATTATGATGGCTCATTCATTAACTGGAATTGGAAACTAAAAACATATCATTACAGTTATTGCCCTCATATCCTAGCTTCCTGGGTGCTCTTGGGCTCAAGTTACTGTTATTTATCATTAATACTGTGGACCAGTGATTATCAATCTTTTTCATCCCATGGCACACTGAGAAGGTGCTAAAATTACCAAGGAACACCATCAGTTTTTTTGACAATTGACAAGGCATACTGCCCTGCCGGCCAGGGACTCAAATAATATATGACCTTCCCCCAACCCCCCACAGCATACCCGAGGCTATCGTGGCACACCAATGTGCCACTCCATAGTGGTTGAAAATCATTGCTCTAGACCTTGAAAACCCTTATGTACAAAGGATTAACTGTACATAATAACTGTACAAAGATGAAAATGTTTTTTGCTGAAAAAACATTTTTTGGTTATCAATTCACCTTTATTGCTGGTGGACTTATGGTTAAACTAATATTATATTTAGTACTGAAATCCTATGAATACCTATGTTCATTAAGTTCAAAGAGACTTACTGGTGCTGCAAAATAAGTGTGTCTAGGATTGCACTAATTTCATTTACCGTGTTAATTTCTTACTTCATGTTATCAGAGTTTTTTCCTCCCAGATTATTAATGTTTTTATTGTACATCACTTTCAATACATAAAATAGTAAAGTGACCAATAAATACATAAATAAATGAGAATAGACTCATTTACATCAAGGGATATATTGTTGTCAGAGAATTAGATCTGCACATATGCTTGCAAAAGTGGAAATGAAGAGCCTCAATTTCATAGACACAACAAAAGGCACTTTAAAGTACTTGTGCATAGAGTAGCACCTCACTTGTACATCCTTGGGTATAACAGAGACAGCATCGCTCCAGAACCTGACATCTGCTTAATTCCCATAAAACACTTCCTCATTTCTAGCTGAAAAACAATTTGCCTATAGTTCCTAAAATTATACACCCACAAGCTATTTTCAAAGGACACACAGCTCACACAATGAACACTAGTCTTACAGGAAAAAATTTCAATTGCATGAAACTGTTGCTTAGTAAGTCACAAATTTGGACCTCAAATCCACATTTTATTATAGTTACTACTATAGATGCAATTGTAAGAAAAGGTTATCTGCAACTACATCATTAAACATGATCTTTTTATATAATCAAGAGAAATATACGTACCCAATCTTAAGAAAGGTTCTGTGCATTAACCTACCAGTTTCTTTAAAAGGTATCTGGTCCATTTTGAATTTTATTTGTTTTAAAAAAATATATATTATGCATAATAAATTTCATTAAAAAATTCAGCATGACTCACAATTAATAAGTGAAGCAATATGTTAGAAACATGATAGAAAAAGTTATTAAAAGCTATTATTTCATTTTCTCTGTAAACCGCTTTGTGAACTTTTTGTTGAAAAGCAGTATACAAATACTGTTAATAATAGAAAAACCATTCTATACTGACTTTTGCCACTCTTAAGCTTCGATCCTATTCTTTTATTGAACTCATTGTGCTCATGGTGGTTTTATATTATGCAAATTGTTTCAGATTTCTTAACATTTTATTGTACATCACTCTGAATGTTTTAAACAGTACATTTATAATTATACGAGAATAGATCTCTTTATACAGTGGAAAACGTTCAGGCTTCCAAACATTTACGACTTACAATTCAGAAAAATTCAGTTTCAAAAGGCACACATTCCTAAACAATGAGAAAATTTACACTTCTTACATGGGAAAATACATTGCTTTTGAATATTCTAGTCACTGTTATTGAATCTCTTTCTAAAATGCACAGTCTAATTAACCATACAGCTTTTCTACCTTTTAATACAGAAAGTATGAAAAATTAAAATAGGCTTTTCATGAAATACACGCACCGCTACTTTCATTTGTTAATTTATCATGTGCACAATTCCTGCCTCCTCTTTTCATTCTGTTTTTATCACTTTCTCAAAACACTGTAACTCCCTAGGAAAAGAGAAATCTTCCAAATTACACAGGTCAACACATATTTTGCTTCCTTAAACATTACACCAATTCCTGGGTATATTTGGGGTGCCGATTCCAAAAATGGCATTCGTTTTGCCCTATCACGTCTAGTTTTGGAGACACGGCATAGCCTCTTTAGTGAATGGTTCAAGTGGCTTCCTCATGAGGAAGCCTACACCATTCACTAATGAGGCTATACTATAGCTCCAAAACTAGACACGATAGGGCAAAACAGATGCCATTTTTGGAATCGGCACCCCAAATTCATATCAAACCACCATAAAGTTTGGGGAAAATTTTTCTGACCTTCAATTTTGTAGGCCTGTGTTATCTGTGTTAGAAAAATTGTTATATCTTGAACAAAACGGAAAAGTCACTGTATACAAAAGCAAAAATTTTTCTAGGAGAAAAATTACCACAGCAAAGAAGGGAATAAAGCATATAAAAACAACCATCCAGATGCCTAACTCAAGAGGTGGGGGGAAAATCACCCAGAGAAGGGATGTCTAGAGGTGTTTGCTTCTGTTGAGTACAGGGTGACCAGATGTTCTCTTTTCCTGGGACATGTCCTCTTTTTTAGTCTCATGTCCTGGAAAAGAACTTAAATGTGCTCCTCTAAGTGGGCCCCTGCAGGTAGCACATACCCTTCTTGTAACAAATTATATGCAATACAGTTTTAAATTTAATAGTAAGTAATATAGTTATTAACCCCTGTAACTGGGTAAGAGACACTTTTTCAAGTGGGTGCTCCTCTTTTATTTAGCAAGGGGAGAATAACTGGTCCTCCTCACCCCAGCAGTGTCTTTTCTAGAGGCTGCCTGCTGGTATTCTTTTGCATCTTTTTAGATTGTGAGTCCTTTTGGTACAGAGAGCCATTAGTTAGTTGATTTTTCTCTATAAACTGCTTTGAGAACTTATTGTTGAAAAGCTGTATATAAATACTGTTGTTAATAATGACAACAACAAGAACACCTTGAAAAGCACCTGTACAGCATGGGGGCCACAGGTAGAAAATAAAGAACTGGAGAAAATCACCAAGTATAAAGACCTAAAAACAGAAATTGAAAAAATGTGGCACAAGAAAGCAAGAGTAATCCCAATAGTCATAGGGGCCTTGGGTGCTATCCCGAAACAGCTGGAAAAGCATGTGAACACCATTGGGATGAGCACAAGTACCATCAGCCAATTACAAAAGGCTGCCTCACTAGGAACAGCGCATATACTCTGGCGATATTGGTAACGCAACATCATGAAGACAAAAAATAGCTACCTATCCGAGGTCCTTGGGAAGGACTCGATAGGTGGATACAAACAAAACTCAGTCAAAAACAACATGACTGTGTGAAATAATGATAATAATATAGTGTTCATCGAAATAGCAATACCATGGGATAGCAGAGTGAAAGAAAAAGAGCTGGAAAAAATTACAAAATAAAGATTTACAAGTAGAAATTGAAAGACTGTGGCAGAAGACCAAAGTGATCCCAGTGGTGATTGGAGCCCTCAGTGCTATTCCAAAACACCTTGAAGAGCACCTGAACAGCACTGACACCACAGAAACTGCCATCCAGCAACTACAAAAGGCAGCTTTACTGGCAACAGTTTACATCTTGCGACAATATTTGTAACAGCAAAATAGGGTAAAAACCAGACATCCCAAGTCCTTGGGAAGGACTCGATGTCTGGATAAAACAAACCAGTCAATAACACCTGTCTGACTGTGCAAAAAACTCATAATATCATGTTAAAATGAACCACATAAACCCAAATATGAGTGTTTTCAGCCTGGTTCTGTCGTGCTCTCCGTTTTTCTGGGACATCCCGCATTTTGGGGCACCTGGTCCTCCTTGGCGGTTGTGACATCTGGTCACCCTGAATGAGTTAAGACAGGCTGACACCTTCTGGCTGCAATCCTAGACACACTTTCCTGGGAGTAAGCCTCATTGAACACTATGAGACTTGCTTCTGAGGAGACCTGCCTGGGACTGTGCTGCAAGTCCTACTGAACACAACAGGCTTCCTTCCGAGTAAGGTAGAGAAGGCCATTTCCAAACACCTCTGGGGGTGGCTTTGGACAAGTGCCTTGAACGGAAGACATCAGAGCCTTCCAAGCTGGGATGGAGGAGGGAGAAGGACCGGCTGGGAAGTGTCACAGCCCAGTTCTAGCCACGCTTTCCTGGGAGTAAGCCCCACTGACTATGCTGGGGCTTACTTCTGAGTAGGCATGCACGGGATGGGGCTGCCAGTCGTGCCCAGCACCGCGTGGGGAGAGGCGTGAAGGGCCAGGCGGTGCTTGCGAGGGGAGCCTCCCGGGACACGCGGGACTGCGAGACACGTGTGAAGGGGGTCAGAGGCGGTCAGGGGCTGGACCAGCCTCTGGGGCTCCCCGGGGGGGGCAGAGGGCTCCGGGAAGGACCTCCGCGGCCACACAAAGGGAGCGCGCCGCGGCCTCCTGCCTTCCGCGCCCGCGAGTGCCGCTTGCCCAGCCCGGCCCTCGCCTTACCCAGCCAGCGCCGCCGCCGCTGCTGCTCCTCCGCCTCCTGCAGCCACGGCCGCCGCGCTCGGTCCCCGCCGCCGCCACTGCCCCCCGCGCTGTCGTCGGCTTTGCCGCCACTGTTGCCGCTCCGCTCGCTCGCGAGCCCCGCCGCTGTCGCGAAAGCGAACCCCAGGCCGCCAAGCGACGCCGGGCGCGCGACAGCCGGGGAGGGGGACGAGCGTCCGCGCTTTACGGCAGCCCCTCCTTTCTCGCACGTGGAGGGCCGGAGAGCGCAGGGAGGCTCGGAGCTGCCGCCGCCACCACCATGAAGCGGCCCAGTAAGCGCGGCCGGGACTCGGAGCGGGGCTCTGGGTCGTGGCCACGGGGCTGCAGGCAGGCAGGGAGGGAGGGAGGGAGTCGGCTGGCTGGCTGGCTGGCTGAAGGGGGGCCGCTGCCCGGCCTGCCCCCCCAGGCAAGGCCGCTGCCCGACTGGGCCTGCCCGGGGGCTCGCTGAGGCGGCGGTCTCTTGAGAGGGGCGCCCGGCTCGGCTCTACTCGACTCGGCTCCCCTCAGCTGCAGCGCCAAGTAGGAGGTTGCTGGCCAGGAACGAGCCATGCGGGGGTCCAGGCGCAGAGGGGGTCTCCTGCGGTCTTGTGTGTCCCCTGAGGCACCTGGTGGGCCCTGTGAGACCCAGGAGGCTGCGCTGGAGGGCCCTGGGCCTGATCCAGCAGGCTCTTCCTCTGGCCCTGCACAGCTAGGGTGACCAGGAGCCTCCTTTCCCCGGACTTGCCCCTGCCCTGGAAAAGAACTGGAGTGCCCTCTTCCCTGTGAGCAGCAGCCTCGGCCTCCTTGGAATGAATAAGCTTTATGGGATATGGGTCTAAATTTATTAAGAAAGAATCCAGCATAGCTGTTTTCAGCCACTGGGCCTTGGCACATCGGAGTGCGACGAACGGTCTGCAGGTGTGATACGGGGAGTTCGGGGAAGGGTCATTTTATTATTAGGGCCTTTGAGGGATTTGCAACCCTCACCAGCCTGTTCAGGGATGAAAAATGTTGAAAATCACTGATCTTGTGTTTAATTAACTGCATGAAATCAATATACGGGTGTTTTTAGCTTTTGTTTTGTCTTGTCCTATATTTTGCTTGGATCTGCTATATTTTGGGGTACCTTGTCCTCTTTGGCGGTTATGGCATCTGGTCATCCTGTGTACATCATCCAACCCCCTTCCTGTCACTGTTTGTTCCTTCCCACTCACATACTCTTCTCACCCCCTTGCAGGGGGCTCTCTTCTCTGCCTTCTGCCCTGTTGCCAGGCCTTTCCCTATTTAAAACTTTCCAGTCTTTAATTCCTTACTAATATCTAAATTACAAGTGCGTTTTGATTTCCTAGTTGGGATCCTTGAGGTTCCTGTGCATGGGGCACAGAAAAACCTGGGCATTCAGGGTAGGAGCATGTCTCCAGTCCTTTGTAAATGGGCCCTGTTTTTAATGTGAGCTCTGTTTTTAATGGGCCCTGTTTTAAATTTTATTAATTAACACATTAATAAGGCCATGGGGTGATTTCCAGGGGACAAGATAGGTATGAGAAGGAAGGTTTGATGGATCTGAAATTCCCATTCCTGATGTGTAGTCTCTTCCTATTTATTGAGGGTTTGGGTTGTAGCATTTAACCTATTTTTGTAGGCTCTTGTCCTGCATAAATTTAAGCATAGACATTTTTATTTTTCAGAGTTGAAGAAAGCTAGTAAGCGCATGACTTGCCACAAACGTTATAAAATCCAGAAAAAGGTAAATTTGTAAAACTGAGTTAATGCACTGTTTATCATGTGGAGTAGATTGCTGTTTTGAAGATTTCTGGTTCCTACTGTTCATTCTTGTTGCTGCACTGGGTTATAGAGAGAAATGCACCATAGAATATTTGAGAACCTGGTGGTGAAATGGGTGTGGAAAGGAAGTGGAGGTAATAGCATGCCTCATAGCAGCCACTTTGCTACTGTCTCAGTTGTCTTCACCTCAGAGATTCTGGTACAACTTTCTTATATTTTGAAAGTAACTGATGGAGTGGGAAACTAATGAGGGAAATGGAAAGAAGGGGTGTGAACATTTCATGGCGATCGGACTAGAAGGGCAAAACAAAATTGTGAAAAGGGTTGTGAGGTGGGTGGGAAAGAAAATGAAGAATGAGGTTCAAGGAACAGGAATGGGTTCTTTTATAACTATGGGTAACGGAAAAATCAAGAAGAGTATTTTTAGGAAATATGATGACCTCGTTGTGATGAAAAGAGTCATTTTTTCCTGGTTTGTAATTTTAAGTAATAACCGCAGTTGTGTTTAGGGGTCAGCTATCACAAAAAACTACCTGGACTTTCATTTTCCTGGGTGATAATTTCTAAATATGGGTGGGGGCTTGCTGGAAAGTAAAGTGTAGAAGGGAGCTCAAGTTAATTTTTTAAAAGTATGAGAGATTTAGAGTTAATGGCAGTCTGAACTGAATGCTTTAATAGTTTCTGTTGACAAGCTTGTAGTTCTTAAAATACTCAAGACAAAATAGGAGCTCAGATCTCAGTTATCCCCCCATTTTCACTGTCAGCTGCATCCTCACCTGTTTCTTGACGTTTCTATTTTCTATCCCTATTCCACCCCTCACTAACACTTGGGCATATTTAGATCAAGAGATGTGAAGCTAATGAAGTTGAAAATAATGAAAACATATGTAGCATCTGGATAATATTGCAGTCTTTGTGAAAATATGAAGAGGAGCAAACCTATGTATGGGTAAGAACTTACTCATAATGAACAAGCATGAACATCTTTAATTAGAATATCTGTCCATTTGCAGGTAAGAGAACACAACAGAAAAGTCCGGAAGGCAGCAAAGAAACGTGGGCACAAAAAACCAAAGAAAGACCTAGGTGTTCCTAATTCTGCACCTTTTAAAGATGAAGTTCTTCGGGAAGCTGAACAAAGGAAACAAATGGTAAATCAGTTGACAGCATGCTGCCATGATAGTGATAATCAAAGCTCAGTAATCATGATAACACTTCACCTGGAATGCATACCGTACTTGAATTAAAAATAAGGAATTAATGAGCCTGGTAACATTCACGATTAATAGTCCCATTCAAGAGATGGAAAACAGAGAACAAAGATGGTAATGAGCTTGGGCTAGGTGCTATGTGTTTAATTCTGTGAGTGCTAAACTGTTGTAGCATCAGTAAATATATATTATTTGCTTCTCTATAACTTCATGTACTAACAAACAGAAATAAAGTAGAGGGGGTTTCTGTTATACGTTTCCTTGTGTTTAAGTCCTCAACTCTGAGAAACTAGATGTGAACATCCCTTGCCCTCCTGTCCTTTACTGCTGCAGCTCCTCCTGCACATCTTGTTTCTTCTCTGATCTCTTAAAGGGTCATCCCTGGTATTTAGATGTTGCTGTTTCTGCATGCTTCTTTTTTTCCCTCCAATACTCCCCAGGCTCTTAAAGGGACATAAGTATTTATGACTGTATTGTCAATTTTGGCATTGGGGGAAAAAGAGAGAATAAACCCCACCCCCTTTTCACTTACATCTCTCCTTTAGTACCCTTTGCTACCAGCATTTTCTGTAACCGCTGCAAAGGGAGAATTCCCCCCACAAGTCATTAGAGGAGGTGGTACTAGGCACCAAGAGATGAATGGGGAGGTTTTACCTCTCTCCGTTGATGTGCAGTGCTACCACCAGCATTGCCACCACCTCTTCCTCCAGTGGATGGAGTGCTAGAACCCAGCATTCCCACTGCAGACATTAGAGGAAGAGGTGGCATCAGCACTGGATGCCAAGGGGGAGAGTTAAGTGAAATGGGGAGAAGTAGAGGACTTACGTCTTTTCCTCTGTATTGAGCACTACTATTCCCATTTCCTCTAATGGCCATAGAGGGCGTTCTGGACTCCCAGCTAATTTCCAGGCATTGGAGAAGAAGGTGGCATTGGACACCAAAGGAGAGAAGTAAGCCCTTATCATCATACTCTTCTCTGGGCCTGGCTCTGCCACTATCCTGTCTTGGTGTCACCACCTCTGATGGCCAGTGGAAGAAATGCAAGGAGCCTCATGTTGTTTTTAAAAGTGCCGCCGCCTAGGGAGGTACGTGGGGCAGCGGCTAGAAATAGGGCCTTCTCAGTAGTGGCACCAACGCTATGGAATTCCCTTCCCCTTGACTTAAGAATGGCTCCCTCTCTTGAAACTTTTCGGCGAGGCCTGAAGACCCTTCTATTTAAACATCTTTTCAACATCTTTTAATTTTTTACAGGCCTGATTCTTTTATGACTTGCTGCTCTATGCTCTTTTTACCTTTTTACTACTTGTTATCTGACTACTGTTTTTATGATATGTGTTAATATGCTTTTATCTGTTTTTAAATTATATTGTTAATCTGTTTTTTAATTATGTTGTTTAATCTGTTTTTAACCTGTTGTAAGCCGCCTTGAGTCCCTTCAGGGAGAAAGTCGGGGTAAAAATGAAGTTATTATTATTAAGGAGCCTACAATGTCCTCTGTGGCTATTTCAGGAAGCAATGGTGGCACTCAGTACCAAAGAAGAGAGTTGAGTCCCAACAGCCTCTGCCTTAGAGAAGCCTCCTATTTACCTCTGTCCTCTGGTGTCCAGTGCTGCTGCCACCACTTCCACTAATGGCCATAGAGGGAATGCTGGGCTGCTTGCTACCCACCAGCCTTTAGAAGAGAAGGAGGTGGTGGTGGCTGCGGCGGCGACAGTAGCACTGGATACCAAGGAAAAGAGTAAGGCCTCCCTGTCCTCTTCTCTCATACTACAACATGAGGAGAGGATGGAGCTGGTCTGACTCTATGAAGACAGCAGTCTGGGTGAGAGAGTGAATGACTGTGGGATACCCTATGCCAACTCATCATTTCTCCATTTCACTGTCTCACACACAGTTTTCAACTTGTATCATGGACTGGTTCCCCTATGGGGAGCATAGTGGTTTATATATGTTCAGGCCTGCTTGCATCTCTCTATGGTCCTTTTCTGTACCTTATTCCATTGTTTCTTGCGGGAGAAAACTCTCCTCTTTAATTCCAGTGTAAGACATGGATATGCAATCAGTCCCCATTAATCTCTATTTACATTATTTCTTATAGAGGACTATTCCCCTTTCCAAATCATTTTGCAGTGAAATCCAAGCTTTTGGGTCCCTAACCACATATAAAGGGCACTGCTGTAGAACTTAGGTTTGCTGTCATGCATATTCAATGAAGTTTTCCCTGCTGCTTGTGATAATTCTAGTGAAGTATCTCAGGCTTTCAGTGCTGTAACTGTGATGTTGTTGTTGGTACAGAGTATGTTACGTTAATGAAATGCTGAGTAATCAGAAATGGTGCCTTTCTGAATATTTATCAAGATGCTTAAAACGTGCAGTTTACCCATACCACAAGTGAGATACTCAAAGTGCTAACAAAAAAAAGATTAAAACAGCTGAGAGCTTTAAAAAAAAACTATTGTAATAAACCAAAAATTACAGAGAAAAAGCCTTTTCTGCATATAATTTTGTACCTGTCATTTTCCTGTTTTTGTGCATGTGAACAGCGCGAAGAATTAAAACAAAAACGGAAGCTTGATCGGCAAAAGGAGTTTCAGAAGAAACGTGAACAAGAAACTAATAAAAAGAATGAAAATAAAATAAAGGATCCTGAAAAGGTATGCATTGAGGCTGCAGCATTTAAATCTGAAGCAATTTTAACCGGAATATGTGAGCAAAATAGTCCATTATTAAATGTCATTTAATACAGTTGGGAGACTAGCAGCCTGAGTCTATATGTCTGTGCCAGTCCATCAGCTGGTGTACCACCTATGGTTTCCCAACGCTCCCTTTGTAGATAGGCAGCAGACCATGTCTGTTTAAAGTTGCAAGCTGATAAATTCATCCACAGTTTCCCAGTTCTCTCCACGTTCCATATGTCAACTAGACAGAGAAAAGGAAAGGTGTGAGAGATGAAGATTAAGGACTGCCAGTTCTTTGTTTCCCCCATATTTGCTGCATTCGCACTGGCAGAAGAACTGGCATGCTCCACAGTAAGGTTCTTTTTACCCAACTCGGGTTAGGTCAGTGGCATTCGGACTGGGGCGTCACAATGCCCCAGCCTGAGGGCCCTGGCCTCTGCTCCCTTAAGGGGCAGGGACAGGGGGGCTGCAGGGACTGGGATGTACTCACCAGTCCTTACAGCAGCCTTCCCGGGATGCGGGGAGCCGTACGCGAGCGTCAGCAGGTCTCCCCAGCATGCAGAAAGTGAAAGTGGAGCGTGATCGCTCTACTTTCACTTCAAAGTGACTGGGGAGCCCTGCAGGTGCTTGCGTAGGGCTCCCCGCACCCCGGGAAGGCTGCTGCAAGGACTGGTGAGTACATCCCAGTCCCTGCAGCCCCCCTGAGTGGCGCAATTCTGGGGATCGCCCCACTGCCCTACTCCCTCCCCCGCTGCCCTACTCCCTCCCCCGCAAAGACTTAGTGGCTTTTAGAACCACTGGGTTAGGTTATTGACACTTGCTTTAATTCTTACCGAAGCAACTGGACTAGTCTGTCAGAAATGTATCTGGTTTTAATGTGCGGTACTAAGTTTTAACAGCAGTGTCAGTAAAGAATAGTTTGCATTGATGAGATTGTTTTATATTGTTTACCATCTAGAGAGATTGCTTATGTGCACATAATTAAATTTCTTGTGCATTCAGAGTTTTCATTGAAGCTTTTCCCACAGTAGCTCCCACTAGTGTGCAGTCAAGCAATTATTCAGGTTATGAAGCAGCTCATTTCTTTGGCATCATATGTTGCTGAGTGGATTTTGAAGAGAGCTTCACCAAGGCATGTTCCTTCCTCACTTGAACTTGGTGACTTCTCTTGATTGCATTCAGTATGTGTTTAAGGTTGTCCAGTTGAAATCAGTTATTTGTGTTTGTAACTGTGGATTATTAAAATTTTAAAAATTTATAAATTTGCTTACAACTTGAATTATTATGAGGAGGATTGCCAATATTTACATATTAGGTCACATGTAGTTGCATTTTCATGCAACTAAAAGGACGTTATCAGTTGTATTAGGAACAATAATTAAATGCCTTGTTTCTAAACTGTCTTCATATTGTCACCTTTCTTATCGTAGGAATTGCCCGCCAAACAAAAAGGAAACTCAACAAAGCCATTAGATAAAAATTCAAAAAGATTCTTTTGCAAAGAACTCAAAGAGGTACAGTTTGTTCAGCTTCTTTTGTTAGCATAAAATGCATTCAGTTTAACTTTTTCTAAGATCTTGGTATTGGTTTCAGAGGTTTCTGTTCCCCTTTACTTGGCTCATTTTTCAGGCAAAAGCGTTAGCTTAGCAATCGTGGTGATGTGTATTCTCCATTTTGTCAATATTTGTTATTTTTCCTGTATATAAAATTAATCCATTTTTCCTGTTCCACCAGGAAGAAATGCAAATTTATAAAATTTCCAGTTGTTACATTGAAAATTTTCAAATTAACTTTTTAAAGCATTTTAAAATTAGAAAGATAAGTGCTGTAGAAAAAGAAAGAAGTTGCATTGTCTGTGGTGCTGAAAACAATTAGTAATGTGTTCTTAGCAGTATTATGTTCAATTGTGTTGAAGAGAATGTACTTTTTAATAGGTGATTTTTAATTTTTAAAATGAACGTGACAGTAAAATGGCATACTGATTATAAAAGGGCTTTTTGTGAAATTCTGTGAAATTTTATCTCTGTGGCCAGGAATATGCATATTTCTCCTGTTTCTTTTTAGGTGATTGATGCTTCGGATGTAGTGCTGGAGGTCTTAGATGCTAGAGATCCTCTTGGTTGCAGGTGCCCACAATTAGAGCAACTTGTTACTCAGTCAGATGGAGGAAAAAAATTATTATTGGTTTTAAACAAAATTGGTAAGTTGGATATCTTTTTTTTTTACCCTAGAAGACCTTTTAAACCCAATTGCATAGTGGCTTTCACCATAACTGAGAAAACTGAGAAATAGTTCTTCAATGCTGTGCCGATTTACATGGAACTGTTTATCCTTTACAACTCTGGAATGGATCTTATTCCAGAGTTGGTGACCTGGAGCTAATGTTCTAATGAGTGGCTTTCGTAGGCTTTTAAGCCTTTTTTGCTGCAAACGTGTGGGCAGAAGCACTTAAGAGTGCTGATAACTTTCCTCCTGGCTGGCTTTTGCCAGTCTCCCAGAAGTTTATAAATATTTAAGGCACTGGTAAAGCTGCTGCCACCAACACAAGCAACGGGGAAAAACTAAACAAACCCTCACCCATCACCTCTGCCCTTGATAAGGTGTTGAGTTAAATATTTTGCAGATGGGTAACTTATTTATCTTAACAAAGATATTCTTATTCCTAAGTAAATGCTCATGAACTTTTAAGGCCTAGATGGAAAATCTTAAGAAATGTTTGAAGCTTAACTTTGCTAGATTTGTTTGTATTATAAGATGTTGTTCTGACATCAGTATGTTTGGATTGGATGAAAGCCAAACAGTAGGTTGCCAGTCACATTGTTACAGTGCAATCCTAGTTATATCTGCTATGAAGTATTCAGTGGAGCTTATTGCCATGATTGGGTTTATCCTCACTTACCTAGGAGTAAGTCCGATTGACTATAAAGGGGCTTACATCTTAGTAGGTATGTATAGGATTGGGTTCTTCGTTACTTTCCCAGCAGGTTGTGAGCTGTGAGGAACCTACAAAAGCATACTGACATATCTGTGAAGACTGTCAGATCCAACTCTGAGCTCACTACACATGCTGGAGGCTTGTAGTCATTTTAAAAAAAAACAACTTGTTTCTGTTCTGTGACAGCAATTTGATTGCAGACATTATTCTTATTTCTGTATGGTGAAAACCGTCACCTGCTGTTTCCACTAACCAGACTGCTTTGTAAATCACAAGCCTTGTAATTGTTTTCTGGCCAGTTGATCATCCTATACTAGAAGGAGCTACAATTTCTGGCGTTTGCCTCATCTGTTGTTGATGAGCCATGATGAAAAAGGGTAATAGTTTATAATAGAACAGGGGTAACTCTTTCTGAATTAAAAAAATATTTAACTTTTCAGGAGCTACTTGGTGTTGATGTGAAACACAGCTGAGCAATTTCATGCAGCAGATAAATCGATGCACTATATAATATTTCTCCAGTGGGATCTCCATGTCCGTCTTTATAAGAATATAAACGAATTATAAGATTAATGTATAATATTAAGGCTCTGGCCTGCCTACCTGAGAGGGAGGAGCTACCCACTTGTAAGGATTAATCCGGACATGGAGACCACTGAGAAGGGGGATTCACGGTAAGTACAAATCTCCCCATTCTCAGAAGTCTGTTGTATGCTTTGACTAAATATAAATCCAGGGCATTAATCTTATATTTCGTTTATTTACTTTGAGATAAAAAAAAATTGTAAGCCATCTAGCATGGAATGAATTTGTAAAAAGCGCTTGAATAGTTCTCTAAAGCAAATAGAAATTCCTCCAATCTAATGGAACAAGGTACAATTATCTTTGAAACCATGTGTCACAAAGGTGAGAACACAGATCACACATTGCTTATTTCCTGTACATTGAAATGGATCTTGTGCTCATTTTTCCCCCCAGATTTGATACCAAAGGAGAATTTAGAGAAGTGGTTAAATTATTTAAATAATGAACTTCCAACTATTGCTTTTAAATCTGCAACACAGCTAAGAGACAGAAATATGGTAAGAGTACCCCCTCTCCTCTTCTGCTGTCTTGAAAGATATGATGGTTCATTACATGAAGTCTTATAAAAACAAACAAAAAATGGTGAAGAAAGGCACTTTTAGAGATTAAGGGCCTGGAATGAGACCCTTAGACTAGTGTCTTTTGTTCTGGAGAGTACCATGTATATTCTCCAGCAAGTAAGCAGTAGCTATTGAACATTGCTTTCTCGTAGGTTTGTCCTAAAGAAATTTGACAAAGAATCATATATAAGAATGATGCATAGTGCACGATGGAGTAGAGTTGGTCCACTGTATCATCTGTGATAGTTTTGATGATGTCTTTGTTTTGAATGCATTTTATGCTTCTACCCTATCTTTATGATACATAAATGTATCTTCCAACCATGTCATAAATGGGTCTTTGACTCAAATCTGGTTTAAAAAAATTAGGGCGCAATTCTAACCAACTTTCCAGCATTGACATAGCTGTGCCAATGTGGCGTGCACTGCATCCTGCAGTTGGGAGGCAGTCAATGGGGCCTCCTCAAAGTAAGGGCATGTTTGTTACTTTACCTTGGGGCTGCATTGTGGCTAGGTCATTGCTGGAAAATTAGTTAGGATTGCATTCTCAGTGTGTCTAATAAGAAAGCTTTGATTCTTCTAGCACATGCACTTTATGTGAAATTCACCCTTGTGAAATCTAGTTTCAATTTAAATTTACTGCAGCAGAAGAAGTACATTAAAAGAAGGGGTACATCTGTTACTTTTTCAAGAGCTAATCTGTGCTTTGGGAGAGATTGCCTGTTAAAACATCTTCAAGAGCATAGTGTAACTAAGGGCAAAGTTATACATGTTGGTGTGATAGGTAAGTGAACTTTTAAAATCTACATAGAGTTCATTGGACTGTGGTACATGTCTGAATCCTGGAACATGAATCCTGGAATATACTGTATTTTACCAGTTGTTTGCTATAGTAAACTGAAGAAAGTGATGTTTGTACCACTACTATCTTACCTTTTGCTTACATTTGACTTTACTGGCTTGCTGAAAGTTGAATCTGGCTATCTGATGATTAACAAGATTGAAAATGTCTTGCATACTCCCCTGAAGTGCTTGTGCCCAGAGGGATTGTTGGTTTTTTCTTTCAGCTCTGCCCCCTTCTGTTGCATTCATTGGTACTCTGGAGGTTCCCCCTGCTTGGTACTTCATATGGGGCTGCTGTGGAAATTGGGGTGGTTTAAAAGTCCCAGGGTGAGCATGAAAGAGCAAGTGTAGGCCATGGTTTCTGGACATTATGCCGTTATCTGGCTTATATGACCAATTTACCAGTATTGGTCATGTAGCTCTTTGTTCTTTGACTCTTTGTGGTGGTGGTTTGTCTTGCATTTGATGGGCCATGAAAGGGAATACTTCTAATATAATTCAGTTTGTCTTTTCAATTTCGTTAGAGTGAGAAATGAGGATATATACTGTGTCTTACTGTTATAGTGAAGACTTCAGATCCAACTCTGATCTTGCTCTAAAATAATAGGTCTTGTATACCTGTATACAAATATTGTACTGAGAATAAAATGCTGCAAAAAATGGAAATGCACCTACATAGCTTTGCCTTATTATGTTTTCTATTTTCTTTGCTGCCTCTCAGTGGTGTATATATTACAAAGGTCAAGTGCAGTAGTTTGAAGATCCCATACCTACTATCAGATGCAGTTGGAAACTTGGAGTCTACCTTCCTTTAAATACCTATATTGTAGTTGTTCCCAAACTCACCCCGCACACAACGCTCTCATCAAGCTCCGGACCTGGAAGTAAGTGCCGATGAAACAACGATACATTGAAGTGATAATGTCAGCGACACTTACTTCCTGGTTGCCCAAGAAAAAAAGACCTCAGAAATAGTGAAAACAGTCCTGGAAGGGCAGGTGGGCTATTCTGCAGCTCCACAAAGAGCTCAGCCCGCTGCTCCAGATCTGCACAGAGCACTCTAGTGTGTCACACTTGTGCTGCTGAGCAGCTCAGCCAACACTTCTGGAAACCCAATGCATCGCCTAGTTTGGAAACCTCTGTTTGACTTTTCCCTGCTGTGTTGTGGAGGAGAGGAAGTGATCACTTTCTTGATCACCTTAGCTTTACTGCTACTTTTGGGGTTGGAATGAAAGGAAAAGTTGCTATTAGTATAATTTATACAGTCCAGCCTCTACATCCGTGGAGCTTCTGTTCCCAGAATCCCCACAGATGTCGAAACTCATGGATAATGAAATTAGGGTAGGGGTTGGCACCTGCTTCCAGGAGATGGTCTGAGGCCCTTGGAAGGCCTTAGGACTCTTCTCATCACATCCAGGCCTCCTGGTTGGGAACCCTGGTGGGTGAAATCCGTGGATCCTGAATCGGCAGATAAGGAGGACCAACCTATATTGCATCATCTGTATATATGGCATTTTCCAGCAAAAAAAGCAGAATACAAAGTTTGTCATAGGGATAGGAACAGTTAGTAGAGATATGAGAAATGAATGTGAGGAAGTGCAGTTGTCTTCACTTAGACCTCATTTCACTTAGCAATAGACTGGAATTTCAAAGCAAGATCTTCATGAAATAATGAATTTGAAGGAAACGGCAGGTGACATAATGCAAGTATCTAGGAAAGAAGTTCTGTCCGTCAGAGGCAGTAACGGAGCATGCTCTGATAAGTAAAAATGCATTGTTCCTTAAAGGAGATTGGCATCTTCTTCTCCTGTGCAAAATATTTCTAAAATATTTGGTAATTTATATATCTGGGATGCCTTGTAGAGTTTAATGCATTGTTACTCTGTTTGCTGTTTGGTCTTCAGGTTTTCCCAGTGTGGGGAAAAGCAGTGTAATCAACAGTCTGAAAGAGATGCGTGCCTGCAACGTGGGACCACTGAGAGGTCTTACTAAGTTAGTTTGTTTTTTTGTGAAGCAGCATCTTTTGAGTGTAGTGGCTGCTATTCCACTCTTAAGCTCCTTCCTGTGGCTTGATCTTTTTTGCTCATTCTGTGCAATCATACATAGTAGCCCTAGCCAATCCCTTGTATTCAATTTTTTCATACTTGCCCAAAATAGAAGCATTTCACTAGTTACTGCAAGGGATCCCATTAAAGAAATACAGTTTAAAAAAAATATTATTGGGACAATCTAATATTGAAGTTGTAACTTAAGTTTCATATTGTAAGTTCAAGTTATTGAATGTAATCTTTCTTTAATTTTAAGCAGAGTGCTGAAAAATTTTAATTGCTTTGTGTCAGGGGAAGCATATTGTTGGTTGTGAAAACTCAGCCAGTTATTTTGACTTCATGGTTACCAGCATTTCCTTATTTGAAGGAGAGTCTTGAACCAAGAATAAATCAAGGAGATACTGCAGAATAATCCTTGTTTGTCAGCAACAACACTTGTATCATTCAAGCTCTCTGCAGGTCATGAAGTACTCCAGCTGGCCTTCTAGGGAGGCTAGCCCAAATTTCTTTAAGTTCTTTATTAGGTGCTTCCTGTTTTAACCTACTTCTTACGGTGTTTGTTTTCTCTTATAGGTCCATGCAGGTCGTTCATATTGACAAACAGATCAAGATGTTAGATAGTCCAAGTATTATTGTATCACCTTCCAGCTCTGCTGTTGCTTTGGCATTGAGAAGCACTATGAACTTTCGCCCTGAAAACGCAGTTGATTCTGTAGACATTATTCTGACGCACTTCAGCAAACCACAGGTAAAACCATAGTGTAGGTCATAGATCATTTCTTGGCATTTTAAGGTTTGCATATTTTGTGTCAATAAAAACAGGAGTTTATGTTGCTTTCTGGCCAGCTGGAATAGCCATTGTATGGAGGTCCAAAGAATATGCTATGTCAATGTGACTGTGGGATCAAGCCCCTCCCAATACTTTCATCCACGTTAATTCATTGTGTTCAGTGATTTGAAATCTGATTCTTTGGGCTATCCAGAAAAATTTGGTCTCACCTCTGTCCAATAGGTGATTTGTATGAGCACAGTGAGAAATGAGGATATTTGTTATGTCTTACTGTTACAGTGAAGACATCAGATCCAACTCTGATCTTGCTGTATGCTAAATGGGGCTTCCTAAAGAGTTCTGATCCAGCTCCACATCATGCAATACCAGAATGACAGTAGCCCAGATATGTGAACTGAAGCCAGAACCTGCTTCACTTGCTGTGAAATGCCTGGAACTATGAATACAAGAATTTTGTTTAACAGAATTTGTGAGAACCTGATACATATTTGAGAAAAATTACTGTTTTTGTTTCAGATAATTCTGCACTACAACATTCCAGACTACAGAAACTCTCTGGAGTTTTTATCTTTGCTTTCTCAGAAGAAGGGACTGCTTAAAAAGGGAGGCCTTGCCAACACCACGGGTACCGCTGAATCATTGCTGAGTGATTGGACAGGGTAACTATTTAGTCATTTGCCTGGATGAAAAGTGTGCTGCTGAAATAGGTGCTGTGCTTGAAGGGGACAGCCACATCAATTGCATCTGCATCAGGATGAAATGGGGGAAGTATACTATTTTATGTGTATCAATGGATGGATCTCATTGTTACATGTGGCTGTTTGCTAGCATATGCTCTGCTTATGTGCCATGTACCAGATTCTGACAAAGTTTAGTACGGGGAAGATTTCTGTAATGGTGTGCATGTGTGTTTTAATCATGAAATACGTTTTATTTATGTTGTACTTTTATTTTTGATTTTTAATATATATATTCATGGAAAGGAGCTGTAGCGCAGTTGTAGAGCATATGATTTCCTTGCAGAAAGTCTCAGGTACAATCCCAGCACCTCCAGGTAGGGCCAAAAAAGACTGAAAAGAAGACCTGAAACACTGAAAAGTTATTGCCACTCAGTGTGTAGACAATGTTGAGTTAGATGGATTAGCCACCTGACTCTGTATTAGGTAGCTTCATAAACTCATATAAGAACAGCCCCACTGGATCAGGCCATAGGCCCATCTAGTCCAGCTTCCTGTATCTCACAACAGCCCACCAAATGCCCCAGGGTGCACACCAGATAACAAGAGACCTCATTCTGGTGCTCTCCCTTGCATCTGGCAATCTGACATAGCCCATTTCTAAAATCAGGAGGTTGCACATGCATATCATGGCTTGTAACCCGTAATGGATTTTTCCTCCAGAAACTTGTCCAATCCCCTTTTAAAGGCGCCCAGGCCAGACGCAATCACCGCATCCTGTGGCAAGGAGTTCCACAGACCAAAGAAATATTTTCTTTTGTCCTAACTCTCCCAACACTCAATTTTAGTGGATGTCCCCTGGTTCTGGTGTTATGTGAGAGTGTAAAGAGCATCTCTCTATCCACTCTGTTCATCCCCTGCATAATTTTGTATGTCTCAATCATGTCCCCCCTCAGGCGCCTCTTTTCTAGGCTGAAGAGGCCCAAACGCCATAGCCTTTCCTCATAAGGAAGGTGCCCCAGCCCAGTAATCATCTTAGTCGCTCTGTTTTGCACCTTTTCCATTTCCACTATGTCTTTTTTGAGATGCGGCGACCAGAAATGAACACAATACTCCAGGTGTGGCCTTACCATTGATTTGTACAATGGCATTATAATGTTAGCTGTTGGGATCATTAGAAAAGGTATTGAGAACCAAAGCATAGAATTGGCCTTCTTTATTGCCGCCGCACATTGAGTCGACACTTTAATCAACCTGTCCACCACCACCCCAAGATCTCTCTCCTGATCTGTCACAGACAGCTTAGAACCCATTGGCCTATATGTGAAGTTTTGATTTTTTGCCCCAATGTGCATGACCTTACACTTACTGACATTGAAGCGCATCTGCTATTTTGCTGCCCATTCTGCCAGTTTGGAGAGATCCTTCTGGAGCTCTTCACAATCACTTCTGGTCTTCACCACTTGGAAAAATTTGTTGTCTTCTGCAAACTTAGCCACCTCACTGCTCACCCCTGTCTCCAGGTCATTTATGAAGAGGTTGAAAAGCACCAGTCCCAGGACAGATCCTTGGGGCACACCGCTTTTCACTTCTCTCCATTGTGAGAATTGCCCATTGACACCCACTCTCTGTTTCCTGGCCTTCAATCAGTTCTCAATCCATGAGAGGACCTGTCCTCTAATTCCCTGACTGTGGAGTTTTTTTAGTAGCCTTTGGTGAGGGACTGTGTCGAACACCTTCTGAAAGTCCAGATATATAATGTCTATGGGTTCTCCCACATCCACATGCCTGTTGACCTTTTCAAAGAATTCTGTACGGTTCATGAGGCAAGACTTACGCTTACAGAATGCAGAATGCTGATTCTCCCTCAGCAAGGCCTGTTCATCTATGTGTTTTGAGATCCTATCTTTGATGAGGCATTCCACCATCTTACCAGGTATAGATGTTAGGCTGACCGGCCTATAGTTTCCCGGGTCCCCCCTCTTTCCCTTTTTAAAGATAGGCGTGACATTTGCTATCCTCCAATCTTCTGGCACCGTGGTCGTTTTGAGGGACAAGTTGCATATCTTAGTAAAGAGATCAGCAATTTCATTCTTCAATTCCTTAATAACTCTTGGGTGGATGCCATCTGGGCCCGGTGACTTATCGATCTTTAATTTATCAATGAGGTCTGAAACATCTTCTCTTTTAACCTCTATCTGACTTAATGCCTTGGTCAGGAGGGGCCGTTTGGGCAGCGGTATCTGCCGAGGTCTTCTGCCATGAAGACAGATGCAAATAACTCATTTAATTTCTCTGCCATCTCTTAAGTCTCCTTTTATCTCCCCTTTCCCTCCCTCACCATCCAGAGTGAAGGGAGCATATAGTGAAGTTCCCTCCAGTATCATAAAGGGGCCAATCCATAAATCTACCCAGTGGGGCTGCATTGTGAAAGAACCTAAAACAACTCCCCAGATCAAACTTGGAAACCAGAATTTTAACTCTTTCACATTCCAGCAGTGCAATAAGTAGTTTGGTATGTGAGCAGCTTAAAGAAATATACTGACAAAAATAAGGATCATTTATAAAGTGTGCCATGCATATTGGTGTGTGGGGAGTAGTAAAGTTGTAGGCTTATTTGTAAAAATGGGGTCAAATGTGACCAAGGCAAGTGCTCAAAGGTCTTTATTACATGCTTTATGAGTGGTCCTACACCCTAGGAGAATAGCACAAAAACTACTTAAAAAGTGGTAGGCATAGAGACTTAAAATGCAATTTGGGGCAGATGGAGGAATAACACACACATATATACCTCTGAGTTCTCTGATCCATAGGGAACAGAGAAATTGCAAGCCATGGTGTAGCTTCTGTAAAATTACACAGAAAAGGAAAAATCTGATTGGATACCAATCAAAAGTTTAAATTGCTGGAAATGGAGAAATAAAGAATATTCCTTTCCCCCTCCTGATTTCTCAAAATGGCATGTTTAATATTAAGTTCAAACTTAGGACATTTAGAAGTAACTGAATGTTACATTTTAAAATCTATCAGAGTGAAATTTTTTTGTGTTGCTGCTTGTAAGTAGGTATTTTGGGAAATTATTGTAAACACTACTCTTTTTCCTCTTAGTGCCAAAGTTAGATACTATTCAGAGCCCCCTGAATCATGGAACATGTCACCACATCTTTCCATTGAAGCTGTAGCAGCTACAAAACAGGATTTTGATATGGAGGATCTTGCAGAAGATAACAAAACTACCATAAAAGGTGAGTTGTAGCTGTTGAGTTGTATGACAGGGCTTTCAAAAAGGCTGCACCATTATTATTTTTAAAATTTTATGTCAGTTCTTTTGCTAATATGGCAGGACTTTTATTTATTGATTGGCTATTTTGCTTTGTCTAGGAACGAGTTGGATTGTATTTTGTTGGTAAAGCACTCAACCGGGTTCTCCCCATGTACTTAATTTAACATTTCTTCTGCAGCTATCAAATACCCAAATCAGGCAAGCAGTATCTTCTTTCAATCTCCTGGCTTCACTGATGGTGTAATAGAAGCTAGTGAGCTTTCAGAGGCGATATTGGAACAGGAGAGCATGGAAGCAAGTGAAGATGAGGAGGAATTAACTGAACAAGAGGGCGATGAAGAGGAAAGTGATATGGATAATGCTGAAGAGGTAAATCTGAGCTTTAAAATGTTTAGTGCTATCTGCCTTCGGGCTAAAGCCTATCCCCGGCCAGCCTTTAGCATACATGGCCCAGGAGATCCAAATAAAAACCTTTTTGACTTACCTTCCCCCAGACTGCCTGGTCTCCTCAGACTTACAGACTTACACTACACTTAGTGTAGGTCTGAGGTAACTCAGAGTAGGGAAAGCAGGATAGGCTCTCAGGATGTGTAGCTGTGGCTGAGTGCCTTCCCCTGCTGCTAACCTATCTGCTCTGGTAGGGCTTCTGTGAGTTGCTATCGAGTGCACAGGGCCTCTGCTGGTACCCGACACACACAATAACTGTGCGACTTTTGCACACTTGGCCTGGGACATATGGTAGCAGATCATGAGATCCACTGCTATAGGCCCATGAAAGGATTGGGATGTTAATGTTTTTAAGATTTTATTCTTGCTGCTGAATTAGGAAAACAAAAGGGTAGAGTGTGGACAGTGTTCCTGATCCTGTTCAGCTTATAGAGACATAGGTGGATTGTTACATAGGTGGAAGGCAGACTTATTTCTCCATTTTTAAAGTGGAAATAATAGTAATTTGCATCACTGGTTGTTGAACTATTTGAATTTGTATGTGTTGCCTAAACAGGCAGATAATTTGTTGTGAAGAGTAATTTAAATATTGACTTTTAACATTTTTTAAAAATACTGAGTACAGTTTTGTGATCTTAGATTATATCATTTGTCACTTTCAGGAAAGCAATAGACCTGTGAGCAGCACAACAACCTCTGAAGTGTTGGAAGCAAAGAATGCAAACTGGGGAAAGTCACTGACAGGTGCCTATTTAAAACCTAATACATTTCATAACACTTTCTAATGCAAAACTAACAGTTTTAATAACTGAACAAGCTATTGGTTCAATCTGATGTATCTTTTTTTCTTCTGAAGGTAAAGAGATCAACATAGATAAAACTGCTGACCTGGATGATGCATATGACTTTAATACAGATTATATTTAATGGATGAATCAAAAGTGCTTCATACAATTCTGGAACTGGAACCTTTTGGGAGCTTCTGAATTCCTGTGGACTGCTTTTGCAAAAGCGGCTGAAGAAACATCAGTTTTGAATAAACATTTTATATACAGGTGTGTCTTGGTATCTGTGGAGATTCTGTTTCAGAACACCCTGCGGTTAACTGAAACTGCAAATACCAGGCAACGTGCCCCCCCTTCCAGTTTTTATCAACTCTGAGGCTCAATCTGAGCCTGGCAGAGGCCGGGGCAGATAGAGATGCATGGTCTCTGCTGAGCTCTGAGGATTCTCCAGAGGTGAGGGATGTGAATACAGGATCCACGGATACGAGGGCTCCCCGTAATACTATAGAATTTCTCAATGTTGACTGAAAAGATGTACTTCAAAAGATGTACCGTATTTTTCGCTCCATAAGACGCACTTTTTCTGCCCCAAAAAGTGGGGGGGGGAGTGTGTGCGTCTTATGGAGCGAATACTGCAAAAAAAAAAAAACCTCGGCCCTGCCCCCTGCCCGCTCGCTCTGCTCTGCTTCCCCGGGCAGTCAGAGGCTGAGCTGGCTGGGGGGCTCCTGCAGAGGCTGAGCTGGCTGGAGGGAGCCCAAGCCCGCGTGTCTACTCAGAAGTAAGTCTCAGAGTCACTGGGGCTCACTCCCAGGAAAGCGTGGGTGGGGTGGTAGTCTCGCTGCCCAATCCTGTGCATGCCTACTCTGAAGTAAGTCCCATTAGAGTCGGGGGCTTACTCCCAGGAAAGCCTCTCTCTCCCCCCCTCCAAGCCTGGAGCATCACAGCCTCTCTTTCCCTCCACCCCAAGCCTGGAGCATCACATCGTCTCTCCCCCCAAACCTGGAGCATCACAGCCTCTTCCCCCCCCCAAGCCTGGAGCATCACAACTTCTCTACAACACAAACACTTTCCCCCCTCTCACACACACAAGCTGCCCCCTTCTCTTACACACACAGATGCTCAGCCCCCCCCCACACACACTCACACAGCTGGGAAGGGGCGCTTTCACTCACCTCATCCAGCATCTGAATGTAAGCCCCCCCCATCACAAAGAAAAAACTGTCTCCTTGGTCAGAATGCCAGTGTTTGCTTATTGCACAAGCCCCAGGTAAATCACCATAAATCCAGAGGTTTGTTGTGTCTTGAGAATTCAAGTTGTGGTTGGACTTTCCACTTGTTCATTTGTATTGGAATCACGGAAGAACTGGCGAGGAGGTAGATGTGGTGTCAGCAGTGGCCCCTTTAAGGGTAAGGCCTGGGCATCCAGCAGAGTGTGCTGCACAGCTGCAGCCACTGGAGGGCAATAGGGCCCTCAGGGATATAAGGAGTACCTGAGGCAGAAAGATTTTGTGAGTTTTGAAGGAGTGCAGGTTGGAGGTAGGAGAGGAGACTGACTGGGTTTATTGAATTTGGAATCTGACTGTGGATTGTGACTGGACTTGGATACCCTGATGGATTTGACTAACCTACCTGGAACCTGACCTTGGACTGTAATTTGGCTTATTGGCTCTGGACTCTGATTTGGCAACTCTAATTGATGGGACTGATTTACTTGGCATCTGTGGACTAGAACTGGACTCACTTTTGCTTGCTGCACTGGTGAATTGCACAAGGGGGACTGATCAGCCTTAAGCGGCCACAAGGCCCAGTGGATTGGAATTTGGCAGAACATCATTGTAGCAGAAAGATAATGTGATCCCCTATTTGTGTGCACCTGCTTTTGTGAGCTTCATAAATTCTGACTCTAGTGATGATGAGTTCTTGGGGTTTCCAGAAAACTAGAGTACTCAAACCTTTAAGTCTCTCCATTTGTTAATGACAGTGATAATGGTTCTTAATGCCACTGTTGACTGCTGTTCACTTTACATGGTTCAAATGTTATTCTGTTATAGTTTATTAAATATTACACTATTTGGTTCAGAATATTTTTTTTCCTGTTTTCCTCCTCTAAAAACTAGGTGCGTCTTACGGTCAGGTGCGTCTTATGGAGTGAAAAATACGGCACTTCAGCTTTGTAAATTGTGCTAAATAGTTTTATCAGCATCTTCTAATTATATTTGTTCTACAAAGATTATCTATAAACTGAGAATGGCTTCAGTGACACTTTATTCTCTTTTGGAATAAGAGGCACCCTTTGCAAGACTTGAGCACTCCCTCTCTCTGTGCCATAATTTTTTGTTCACAGGTTTTTAGTAAGATTTATCAATCTTAAACTATGGTATGTGTTGCTTTACCCTAGCAACAGACAATTGCTTTATAACACCTCAAAAGGAAAGCTCTGATCAAATGCTGTTGTTTTCTAAGCTTCTGTGGGCTACACAAATATAATGTTCTTTTGAGATAACAGGAATGTATTTATGGAATGGAATGAGGTTACAATTGTGGACTGTGGTGTTTTTAAGTTTATGGTGCACTTCAATCTTAGGTGGTCAGAACTTCAGTGTCTACGAACTTGACCCAAGCACAAGGATGGGGTGGGGCCCAAGGGAGCAGACTTACACTTAAATTAAGGAATATACTGCACTTAGTTTAGTCCTTTCATACTCAAATGCACTTCTAGTTTTCTTCTAAAGTTTTTTTTTTGGTCACTGTTACTGTTGAATAGTTGGGAATCAGAGTCCCTTTCTGATGTACTGCAAACCACCGTGACATTTATAGTAGATCCCAATTCAATTTCTATACACCCAGCTTATACCAGCATTATAAAAAGTATTTATGCCACCATAGGTTGGACATCCCTTATCCAAAATTACTAAATTCTGAAATATGGAACTTTTGTGAGTACCAACATGACTTTTTAAAAATTTTTACTTAAAGAAATGAAATCACAAACCATGTTCAAGCATAAACCTTGTTTTATGCACAAAATTATTAAAAATATTGTATAAAATTACTATAGCTGTGTGTATAAGGGATATATGAAACTAATGAATTTTGTGTTTAATTTGCATTATTTATATATGCAAGTATTCCAAAATACGGAAAAATCAAATATCCAAAATGCTTCTGCCCCCTAATGCCCAACCTTTACTATACTGTATGCTTTTGCAGATATTTAATGAAGCAGAATTGTTGTTCTTCCATCTGGGCATTCAAAGAGTACTTGCGTCCAATAGACAGGAGAAAGTGGATGTGCCCAGAAATGTGCAATGTAATATAGAATAAGAAACTTTTCAGGAAGCTATCTATGCTGAGTAAACCTCACTTCAGATTTTTTAAAAAGCAAAGTTTGCAACTCTTAAAACTAGAGTAGCATCATGACATTTTGCTTAGCATACATCTCATCAAATCATATAAAAGCTAGGCTTGTTGATTCTTCAAGCAGTTTCTCAACAGCTAACTGTCTGGCCTTCAGCTTGTTTCCAAATCTCCGACACTGCAGAAGCCTGCAAGCTTTGGACAGAGTAACTGAATTCAATAGAATTCGCCCACAAAAATTGCACAGGTCTGCAGGCAGATATACAAGAGAAAAACAATTTAAGTAGTGGTAGACCATTACTTCTGCGCCCCCCCCCCACCAAGTATTAAAATTAGGAAACAATTTTGTAGTCTACTTACTATACCTATTTAATAGGCCATGTAGCTAACTTGTTTGCCCTTTTTAACTAAATCAATTAGTGTAGTGTCATTTGTGCCAAATGCTACAAAAATAAACCATCTGGAAATCTCCATTAGCATGTTTATAGTGCAAAATATATACAAAATGCGTTAAGGTGGCTTGGACCTAACTGATAAGAGCAAATAGACTATTTAAGGTAAGCTACCATTCACAAAACTCATTTTTTTATTCCACCCTTTTCCAGTAAGGAATATTGGCATTCAATGTTCTTGTTTCTTTTCCTCTGCTTTATCCTTGCATGGTAGAGTGGGTCACTGGCCCAAGTTTACCCAGCTAGCTTCATGACCACATTGAGATTTGAACCTAACCAAGTACCTTATTTGTCAATTACCAATTGTACTTGGTACAATTGGTACCAAGTACCAATTTGTCGATTAATCTGCCCTCATAGTGCATAATTCATAGTACAGTCAGTTTTCTCTTTATATGTGAATTCACTATGCAAGGGGCAGAATTGCCACCCACTCATTATCTGTGCCTCTCTGTTTTTGCTATCTGCAAATACTGTGTTGGTGCACTCAAGGTGGAGGAGGGGCTCAGCACAGCTACCAGCAGGGAAGCCGGGGTCAGAGGTTGTGGGCAGAGAGGAGACAGTGGCCTCTGCACAAGCAGAAGGCAGTGCCAGCACTAGGATGAAGAGGAATAGATGCCTCCACAGTATACAGCCAGCGGGAAAGGAGGTTGTGGAAGTGATGTCCTGCCAATTCTACAACTCATTTTTTAGAAAGTTGTCTGGATTTGGTCAATTTTCTGCATCAAACAGGCATCTGTATTGGTCTGTGGAGAATCTGACATTTGTGTCTGCTTCCAGATTTGCCCCACCATCTCCGGGATTCCAGATGAACCTTCCCACTCCTAGTGGTGATGAGAAGTCTCTGGAAGGCTGCCTGAGGGCTGCTCTGGGGATAGGACAAGCCCAGGGAACGTGCCAAGAGACAGGTGAGGGAGGAGGATGGCTGAAGCTACCCCCTCCCAACTGCTCCCCTCAACAACTATGAGGCCTTGTTGAACCAGCAACCTTCACCATATCCAGGGATAGCCAGCCTGGAGGAGGAAGTTAAGTTTTCCAGGAATCTAATCCTAGCAGATAAAACTGACTGAACCTTTATCAGTTATTGCTTCCAGAGATTTTTTGGAAAACACTGGTAGAATTCATGAAATGTGATTTCTGTGTATGGATATGCATGATTCTTCAAGCAATATGAAGGCTTTAACAGAAAGCTAATATTCACAAGTAACAGAAATTGTGGTAGCAACTTTTTCAGTACATCAAGCAGTTACACAAGATGTGACAGTCACCCAGTAGTTGTCATAATTCATTCCTGGGTGCAGTTTGTTTAGTAACATACATTTGATCCTTGTAAGGTAACAGTCTGGTTCAAAATGCATTTCATGGAGATATTCCTCTGCTCTTCACACTGGAACAGCATCTGTTACCTACATGAAGCCACCTCTTTAAACATGCAGTTTCAAGTACTTAAAGTGTTTCTCCATTTCAATATATGCTGGGCAGATGTAGTGTTGCTGGCTTCACACTGGTCTAGTAAGTTTCCTGAGAAGAATTCGTGAGGATTAAATCCACATTATTTTGCCTCATAGATATCGGTATGCCTCCGGATCAGACTGAATTTGCCAGTTGGGTCAGGAATATACCATTTTTCCCAAACCTCGGCATAGGATGCTGTCCTTCCCCAGGGTTTGAAGTGTCCATTCCAATGGAGTAGTCTGGCAGCTTTCACAAACTGTGGAGAATATCTTTTGCCAGCACTAGAACCTTTGAATTGAATGACATACATTGGTTAGTATAGATGTCCACACTGTTCTATCCCAAAAGTTCACGGCAGGTGAGAACATTAAAAGCTAGTAAGTCAAAACGGAAAACTTCATCATCAAATCTGTATTTGGGTTTCCAACATTTGTTGAACATCTAGAATACCTCTCCTGTGCTTCTCAGAATGGGCGAGTAGCTGGGCTAGCATGCAAACTTGAGCAATTGGGGGGGGGGGCTGTAGATCAGTGGTACATGCTTTGTATTCAGAAGGTCCTGAATTAAATTGTTGGCAGCTCCAGATAAGTCTGGGAAAGACCCCTATATGAAACCCTAAAGAGCCGCTGCCAGTCAGTGCAGACAATATAAGGCACTTTCTGTTTCCAAGCACACACAAGTGGCCTTGCTGGATTGATCAGACCAAAAAGTTGCATATGCCTATCTCCAACAGTGGCCAACCAGGTGCCTCTGGCAAGCACTCAAAACAGGTGTGACTGACACAGCCAATTGGATGTCAGTCTAGTAATACAATGTACATAGTGTCCCTGAATATGAAAGCTCCCCTTAAGAAAAACCCAAACTTTCTTTTTCTAAAGTTGGGACAGAGGAGAGGGAATCTTGACAGGCAACCACTATAGTGTAGGTAGAACTTGTGCCTTTTCTTACTTGAAACAACTGAATGCATAACCAAATACAACAGCAGCTTCAAGTACAGAGTATATCCTTTTGAGGAAAGATATGTAATATACAGCAAAGAGATCTGAGAGAACTCTCCAGGAAGTAAGTGCACAGGCTCATTACAGTGTGTTTGAAAGTGGTGGTTAAGAAAAGAACAAGAACTACAATGCCTATGACTTGAGAGTCTACTAAGCAAGCCTAAGTTTGGTGAAGGTGCAATTAAGGTTAAGTTGGATTGGACGAGTTTCTGGAGGAAAAATCCATTATGGGGTACAAGCCATGATGTGTATGCGCAACCTCCTGATTTTAGGAATGGGTTAAGTCAGAATGCCAGATGTAGGGGAGAGCACCAGGATGAGGTCTCTTGTTATCTGGTGTGCTCCCTGGGGCATTTGGTGGGCCGCTGTGAGATACAGGAAGCTGGACTAGATGGGCCTATGGCCTGATCCAGTGGGGCTGTTCTTATGTTCTTATGTTCTTAAGTTTGTTTTCCCCTCTACTTACCAAGATGGCGCACATTCCACATAGGATCAATATGTGAATGCTGCTTGTAAAATACAATGAGCAGAGGTGGAGCAGTGATACTGCCTGCAAGAGTCCTGCTATATATCCCTTCTCTAGGCAGAGAGATAAAAAAAATTAACCAGCACATCTTCACATTCTTCACAGATGTGAAGAAAGAAGCACATCTAATAATGTGACTAATATTGTCACTGAAATACTTAATAAACAGGATGGTTCTGATTTTCTACCATTTTTATACCTATCTCAGGGCTAACAAAGAACTGGCATAATTGACAATCAGGCACAGAAAGAACTGAAGAAAGTGGAGATGCCCCTTTATCCAGACCCCCACTGAATCTCTGAGCACTGGTTTAGCATGTCACAGAGGCTGAGCTGTGATTGAGACAGTAGTTTATGTCTTTGCCATTAACTCTGTCAGTCTCAGCCCGGTCTCCATCTGCAACATGGGGATAAAAATACTGACATCTTACTGAGTTGCTTTAAGAACTACTGAGAATATCTGCTATCAATGCTGAACGTTCAGAAAGTGTGCTATAAATGGTAAATACTAGTATTTCTTGCCAAAAGGGATCAGAGCATGTCAGACAGGATAGGGGGAGAGAAAACAGTCTGATAAACCAGGAGCAAATGAGAGCCATCTAGACATATAAGATGAGGCAGAGCAGTTTATGAAGTTGAATCTTACGCTAATGAAATGGAAGGAGAGAGAAATGGCTTAAGAGACTGAGATGGGGAGGATGGTTTAAGGCACTGCAAACAAGATAGGTGAAATGCAAGAGGGAGAAGGAAACAGTGCTGAAACGTTCAGGACTAGGAGCGTGACCCAGAAAGTGATATGGAGTCAATGGAAAGGGTTAAAGTGAAGAATGTAGGCTTGATGACAGAGAAAATTGATTTTAGGAATTTTCTAGATCAGAGATTAACAAGACATAGAGAAAGTTAACAGCAGCAAGTAGAACAAACTGCCTGATATTTCTATTTTTGCTCATCACTTTTTCTTCCTGCAAAACCTAATATTAATCTCGATTCCCAGGAAACCGTATGCTAAGCTCCAATCAGTGTCTACTCACACAACATTAAGTGCCATCCATTTCTCCAGCTGCTGAGTGATGTTCTGCAGTTTCCATTCTGTTAGATTTGCAACAAAGACGCCTGGATTGAAAGAGCAGGTGCTTGCCTTCATGGAAAGTTTCCGAATTGTTTCTTTTTTATAATCAAGAAATCCAATGTAATTATACTGAAAAAGAGAGAGGTTGAGTCTGAGCTTCAGATCGTCTCAAAGAAAAGATTGCCTTCAGTACATATGCCACTTCTACAGTATTTGCAGAAAACCAGAAAGTTTCACTGCTTAGTCCCAATCAGGAGAAGAAAAAAGAACCCATATTAGTCCTAACATCAGGCCTAATATCAGATAAAGTGTTGTTTGGCTATCTTAAAACAAAGTTATATCTTTGCACATACCTTTGATAATAACAGTACAAAGCCAAAGGGAGTTAACAGCAGAAGTTTATTTGATCGCAAGGAAAATATCAAGTCTGCAACCCTATGCAGGCTTTCCAGGGCATGGGCCCCACTGAAACCAATGGGGCTGACTTCCAGGTAAATATAATAGGCTTGCGCAATACTTACCCAGCATGTGGCCCTAGAAAGTGAAGAACATCCTCACATCATTTACATTTACCAAGTGGTAGTCTGAACTAAGGGGAAGCAAATGCCAGAGAATGATCCCTCCTTAGCACTTGGAACAAATGCTATTTGCAGATTAGGACACTGAAGCACTGCTTCTGGGAGTAGAAATGGAAATTCCTTCAGGATACAGAACTAATCTTCGGTTCCTGGAACTCTAATAGGAGTACGGGTACTTTACAAGCCTTTGCGTACATAGAGGTACAAGCTTTCAGTTTCAACAAAATGGTTTAAACTTCTAAGCACTATGGTCTGGGTATCCACTGTGTTGAGTGGCATACTGTCTAGGGTTTGCATTATAAGGAGAGCTCTGTGCAAATGAAAGTTTGTGAGCCAAAAGCCTTGCTTTTTCCTCTGTGAGCCTTGTAAGGACAAGGATTCTTCTATGACCAGAATGCTCATTCCTTGAATGGAGACAGTTTCCATTTGCACACTGCGCTCCTGATGGTGGAAGTGCTAGTTGGGATGCCACACATTATTTTTAAAAGAGCCAAGGAAGCAAACAGAATTCCAAAGTACACAAAATACAGACACCTGGCACCAGTCAGTGTTTTAGAAAACTCATGAAAAACTCTGCAGCCAAGAACGTAGCCACAAAATGACATATCGGGCTTTCAACGTTCATATTCTTTTAGAACCTTTTGCACCTGATTTCCTGCTCCACGGGCTGTGAACTTGTTTGAGGTAGAGTCACAGTCATCTGAGAATGCTGCTGCGTGACCACGTTGCAGTAGGGTGTTGTAGAGTGCAAGGATATCATCTGAAAATGCAATCCAAACAAAGAAAGCTTGTCAAACAAAATGGATTGGATTTCTTATCCAAATCAATGCCATGAAGGTTAAAAACAAGGGCTTTATTAAAAACACAGACCAGGATAAAACTAGCTTGGTGCATTTAAGGACACTCTGGATTTGTGTTTATTGAACAAGGGCTTCCCATGCCACAGCAAAACTAAATTTTGAAACTGACAGCTGACTGTGAAATGAAATGGGCATATGCTGTTCAACATTTCACTGACTATTACAAGGTCAAGCCATTGGACACGCCAGAGGTGGTTCTTTGAATTCTACCTTGCCTCTGATAACTATTTCATTTTTAAAAAGGGCTAGATCTCATATATATGCAGTGGTGAAGAGCAATGTAAGGGTTAACCTACATATCTAAATATACTGAAAAGTTAGTACAATCAGAAATCAAAGGAGGTTTTTGGTTTTATATAATTTGTGACAAGATGGTCTGCGCAGAGAGGGATTCTAGGTCCTAAGGTATTTGCAGAAAAAAAAAAAGTTTCCATACCTTGCACAATCACATCATCATCCAAATAAATGGCCTTTTCTGCATTAGGGACCCAATTAGGCATATAGAATCGTGCAAATGTTAGCTAGGCAGAAACAAACAAAACAGAAAGGAATGAAAGCACCTAAAAATAATAAATCTCTGGAAGATATATCTCCATCTCCAAAAGGTTATAGTAAAAACATGTTTTGAAATGAAATTATTCACAAAACTTTCAGATGATTCCTATATAATTATCAGAGCTCCCCCAACCTATTTAGATAGACAGTATGTAAGAACAATAGCCCTAGCCACATTAGTAGTTGCAAGTTGGATTTTTCAAACATTTTAATATAGTTAGTCCCCTCCTTAAGTACAGGTTAGCTTCTGGACATCTGCACTTAAGTTGAAACATTATTTATGCAGCGTAACCAAAATTGTGAGCAACTTTTTGTAGTTACTGAAAAAAATATATAAATACAGTATTTATTTCTACACAGGGGTGTTCCCTTTAAAAAGATAGTGAAAGTAAAGGGGAACGTTAAAAATAGCTTTATTTTACCACAGCCCAGTGAAACCACTACGTTTCCAGGGTGCAGACAGCCTTCTAAAATGCCTGCAGCCTATTCCTGGTTACTTTGAGGCGCCTCCTTTCCCCCATTGTCACCCTAGAATGTATCACAACCAGAAATAGAATGCATTGTGATGTATTCTGGGGCAACATCATGAAAGAGGGAGCCTGCTTTATATGTTGTGTAATATATAAAATGGGCCTTATACCAGCCTAGATGGGAGGGGCTGCACTTGTGTTAGTTGCATTTTACAATTTGCATTTTACATTTTACAAATTGCAATTTGCATTTGCATTAGTTGGAGAGGATCACAAGTACAGTCCTACTAAGTACAGGCATGCCCCCTTATTTGCAGGGGTTCTGTCCTGGAACCCCCCCCCCCGCAGATACCTGAAAGTGGGGATACAGGTGAAAGCCTGTCCCTGCAGTCCCGGGGCCACCATCCCATCCAGAGACAAGGGGAGCTCTGCTTCCCTTGCCTCCGGAGGGGCCTCTGAACTCAGCAGAGGCTGGGGACACAGTCCCAGGCCTCCCAATGCCTTAAAAGGCATTAAAAACATCATTTCCAGTTTCTCCGTGAAACCAGAAGTTGCATTTTTTCAGTGCCTGAGGGCAAATGCCCCTGAGGGGCCTTTGGAGGGAGTGTGCACTGGGTGCGCGCACACGGGGGGGGGCCTCCCACCTGATCTGTGGATAAGAGATCCACAGATATGGGGGCCACCCTGTACTGTACTGGCTCTACTTTACCCACCATTCCTTCATCTCCAAAACACATTATCTCTCTCCATCCTAAAAATCTGTGTCTCTCCCTCTTGAAAACCAGCATTATTGAGCCTGTGCAAAATACATGGAGTGGAAATACTGCCTGTGCAAAAGTTCCACATGGCTGTCCTTAAGTCTGTAAGGGCGCAATCCTAACCCCTTATGTCAGTGCTTTCCAGCACTGGCATAGTGATGCCAATGGGACATGTGCTGCATTCTGCAGTTGGGTGGCACTCAAGGAGGCCTCCTCAAAGTAAAGGAATGTTTGTTCCCTTACCTCAGAGCTGCAGTGCCCTTATGTCAGTGCTGGAAAGTACAGTGCTGGACAGTACAGTGCAGTGCTGGAAAGCACTGACATAAGGGGTTAGGACTGCGCCCTAAGTTGGAAGTCTGTAAGTTGGATGTCCTTAAGTAGGGTACTCTGTGTATCCATTGATATAAATTATAGCAAACTGCAAACTTGTACAACTGTTAAGTATAAGATGTATATAATACTACAATCCCACATAGGTGGCATGAAGGGTCAGCCATATCAGGCACTAGTCAAGGACCCACCTAGTTAAATTGTCCTTCGAATGCTCAGTACCATTTTCAGAAGAAGCTCCATTTGCATGGGGGGGGGGGAGAAGAGGATTTTCACTTATTTCCCTCTGCAATCCTCTGCACCCTCCAGTATTCTGTTCCTGAGGGTTGGGGAACCCTTAGGAGCTATTCAGAGGACTGAAGGGGGCTGCAGAGAGAAGAGAAGATCAGTGAAAATTATCCCTCTCCCACCTTGAGAAAAAGAGCTTCTTCTGTGAATGGAAAAAGCACTTCAGAATATAACCCTTTAACTACTACAACAAATAATCATAAGTAAATGAAACTCACAGGTTTTAAGGAATCTGGCACTGCTGAGTCAACCTGCACTTTTCCATCCAGCACATGAGGATCAAAATCCAAAAGGTGATATTTCACATTTTTCAGACTTGTTTGACTAAGCCATGACCTGGAAAAGGAAGATAGCAATAGGTACATCACAAATCATCAGTACTGTACATTTCTTCCTGTTGAGATGGTCCAGGGAACTGAACGCTACTTTCCCCTGAAGTCATGTCTCTGTTTTGTCAAACTTTTATGCAAGTTATTACATGTCATCCAGTCTCTAATTTCTAAGGCAGAAATATCAATGCTTCAGTGGGTGGCTGAAATGGCAAATAGGATATAGCAGTGGTTCTCACACATTTAGCACCAGGACCCACTTTTTTGAATGAGAATCTGTCAGGACCCACCAGAAGTGGTCATGACTAGAAGTGACATCATCAAGCAGGAAAATTTTTAACAATACTAGGCTGCAGTCCTACCCGCATTTACCCAGGAGTAAGCCTTACTGACTATCATTGTTAAAAGAATATACATAGTAGCTTGTTAAAAGTACAGGTCTGTAACATTTCCCCAAATGAAGTCACATACCATGGTAGCATCAAGTCTAATATATTAAAAATAAAATATTGAAATGAATGGGGACCCACCTGAAATTGGCTCATGACCCACTTAGTGGGTCCCGACCCACAGTTTGAGAAACACTGAGATATAGACATCACAGATAGAGGAGGCTGTAAAATGGGGGGGAGCAGGTGATTTCCATGAGTCAAGGTGGAATTTGTATAAAACCCTACAGTCACTCTTACTTGCTTCAGTTATTTATTTTATAATCTTGTAAAGGGAAGGGATTCCATTGTCCATTATGGATGAAACCACTAACTATAAACTCACTACTGGCTATCTCCACAGGCACACTTTTACCCTCAAAGTTAATTTCTATCCACAAGTCTAACATAAAACAAAGAATCAGGGGAACACTCTGCTGGAGTAGATTAATAGCAGTGTCTTTACATAATTTGTCATTTGGGTATATGATGAAAAATTCCACTGTTCATGTTACACATGAGTGTAACAATATTTCACCAGACTGAACAGGGGTGGGTAGGCAGAAAGGGGTGGTAAAAAGGCGAGAGGGTGGATTGGGCATACGAGTGAGTGGGCTTAGTGGTGGCGGACACTGAACAATGACACCCTTCCCAAGCCTGATCTGCCTTCACAGATCTACTTGGACTTGCACCAGCAATTGAGCTGGAGTAGGTCCGCGTTGACTCATAGTGGTTGCTGGGGCTTACCCTGGGGCAAAGGAACTAATGTTCCCTTTCACCAAAGAAGCCTCCAGTGGCCAAAACTCCCCTTTAGGATACAGCAGTAGCTGCATCAGCACAGCTACATTGTCATGTGGGGAGTTAGGATTGGGCTGCCTGTGACTCCCATTTATATGGTTATCTTAAGGGTGTACTACATATACCCACAGTCTTACAAGTGGCTGCAATTCTCACCTTGTGGCTGCAATCCTATACACACTTACATGGGAATAAGCCCCACTAAATATAACATGACTTACTTATGAGTAGTCATGCCTAGCTTTGGGCTATGTCTCTGTCCTCAGATAAGCAATTTATGGCTATTATGCACAATTACAAGTGACTACAAGTGACTACTGAACCAAGGGACGGGATAGAAATATGGGTGTTTCTTTGTTGCTACTGACCATGGAAGTCTTTTATTATTTTTTTTTACAGGAGTCACAATATTTAACTGGCCATACCTTACCTCAAATGTTCCACTGTATCATTCAGAGTGACAATATAGAACACCACATTCGATTTAGTGTTTTGGTGAATGCTGTTCATAGCTGCAATTACACCCCCAAGCCTGTCCTCAGAGGCTGTGATGACCACTGGAATTTCATTGTCATTTTGGTCTTGGGTCAATCTTATAGGAAGCTCAGGTATGAAATCCACTGGTTGAAGTCCTAATGGATTTGCTCCTGCAGGAAAGTGTCATCACAGAGAACATTTATTATCTCAACAAAAAAAACCAATTGTGGACATGATGAGCTTGATGTCAAGCATCTGATGAGCTGCCTTCAATGAGGAAAATTTAGAACATGTGTAATTCTCTTTCATTTCAATCAAGAAAACATCAAGTGTATAATTTTGGCTGAATCATGCCCTATACCATTTTTACAAATTTATCTCAATTAGCTTCATTAGGTCACTAAAAAGCTAGACTTTACACCATGCAAATCTAATCATTTTCCTAATGATTTACCCTGGTGTAGTGATGACCTGATGAAAACTTATTATAGTCTTAATAGTTATGGAATGAATAAAATCAAACTTTTTTTGCTTCAAAAAAATTCAGTTTCACATATTCATAAATAAAGTTTCAACTGCTGACCAAGCACCAGTTCCGGACCTAACATTAGGTCTGATGGGGCAAATGCCCCAGGCGTGAGCCTCTAGGACTCTGTGGAAGCCTCTCCGAGGCTCCCGATGGGGTCGGAAACTGTGCTTCCGGTTTTCCGGAAACGGTTCATAGCATCAGGGAACCTCAGAGAGGTTTCTCCAGCGTGGGCTCAGGCCACACAAGGCTCTGTGAGCCTCAGGTGAGTGGGGGGGGGGGCGGATTTTCATGCTGGGGGTTGGCGACAGCCTGCGGGGCGGCACCATCGCGGATCTTTGCCACGAGCGCAGGGCTGGGGACGTCTGCTGCTGCCAAGCACCACCATTTATCAAAAGAGACCTCTTTTGGCCAATTCCTTCTTTCATTGTTTGTCCATGTGGACTATTTTCAAAAATCTTAATGTTAAATCAGAATAGGCCAATCTCCTTTGAGTTGATGGTGTCTGCAGAGTAGTAAGTGTGACCCTAGATCAGTGATTTTCAACCTTTTTCATCTCACAGCACACTGGCAAGGCATTAAAATGGTCAAGGCACACCATCAGCTTTTTGACAATTGACAAGGCACATTGTGCTCTCAATGGGGGTCTCACATCCCCCAATGGTCCTATTGATAAATGACCCTCTCCCAAATTTCTGCAGCACACCTGGAGACCATTCACAGCACACTAGTGTGCCCCGGCACAGTGGTTGAAAATGGCTGCCCTAGATTATCTTTTCCCTGAAAAAAAATTTATCTAAATTTGCCTATGCAAATGCATCCAACAGATGGGAACATTTCAAGAATGCTGTTTATAACACCGCCTTGTCCATATTCGGCAAGAAGACCAACAAGACGGCAGACTGGTTTGAAGCCCACTCTGAGGAGTTGACACCAATCATTGAAGAAAAGAGGAGAGCTCAAGCAGCATACAAGGCCTGTCCCAGTGAGCGCAACCTGCAGGTCCTCCGAGCTGCTCGCAGCAAAGTCCAGCAGATTGCCAGGAGATGTGTTAACGACTACCGGCTCCAGCTTTGTTCCCAGATACAGATAGCAGCTGACATGGGCAACATCAAGGGGATGTATGATGGCATCAAGCAGGCCCTAGGTCCAACACAGAAGAAAATTGCCCCTCTGAAGTTTGTCGCAGGCGAGATCATCCAGGATTGGGCACAGCAGATGGAACGCTGGGTGCAGCACTACTCTGAGCTGTATTCCAAAGAAAATGTAGTCACTGAAGAAGAGCTGAACAACATTGAGTGCTCCTCCTGCCTGTGTTGGAGGAGCTTGACAGTGAACCAACCCTAGAAGAACTTAATGTGGCCCTAGACTCCCTTGCCTCTGGCAAGGCACCTGGAAAAGACAGCATCCCTGCTGAAGTCCTAAAGCGCTGCAAAGAGATCATCGTCACTGAGCTGCATGAAATCCTCTGTCTCTGCTGGAGAGAAGGTGGAGTACCTCAGGACATGAAGGATGAAAAAATCATCACGTTGTACAAGAACAATGGCAACAGGGGTGACTGCAGTAACTAACGCAGCATCTCTCTCCTTAGTGTTGTAGGAAAGCTGTTTGCCTGAGTTGCACTAAAGAGGCTCCAGGTACTTGCAGAGAGCAACTATCTAGAATTGCAGTGCGGATTTCGAGCCAACAGGTCCATCACTGATATGGTATTTTCCCTTAGACAGCTGCAGGAAAAATGCAGGGAACGACAGCCACTCTTTATAGCCTTCATAGATCTCACAAAGGCTTTCGACCTGGTCAGCAGGGACGGCCTCTTCAAGAATCTCCCGAAGATCGGATGTCCACCCAGGCTCCTCAGCATCATCAGGTCTTTCCACAAGGACATGAAGGGCACTGTAGTCTTTGATGGCTCCACATCAGACCCCTTTGACATCCGAAGCGGCATGAAGCAGGGCTGTGTTCCCCCACCAACCTTGTTTGGGATTTTCGTCACTGTCCTGCTGAAGCATGCCTTTGGAACTGAAACAGAAGGCATCTATCTCTGGACCAGATCAGACAGAAAGCTCTTCAACCTCTCCAGACTGAGAGCAAAGTCCAAAGTCCAGCTGAAATGTCTGCATGACTTCCACTTTGCCAACAATGCAGCTGTCACCGCCCACTCTGCCAAAGATCTCCAGCAGCTCATGAACTGTTTTAGCAAGCCCTGCCAAGACTTTGGTCTGACAATGAGCCTGAAGAAAACACAAGTCATGGTTCAGGATGTGGACTCACCTCCCTGCATTACAATCTCTGCGCATGAACTGGAGGTTGTCCATGACTTTGTGTACCTTGGCTCAACGATCTCTGACACTCTTTCTCTTGATACTGAACTAAACAAATGCATCAGTAAAGCAGCTACCATGTTTTCCAGACTCACAAAGAGAACATGGTCCAACAAGAAGCTGACGGAACATACCAAGATCCAGGTCTACAGAGCTCGTATCTAGAGTATACTTCTGTACTGCAGTGAGTCATGGACTCTTCGCTCACAACAGGAGAGGAAACTGAACGCTTTCCACATGCGCTGCCTCCAACGAATCCTCGGCATCACCTGGCAGGACAAAGTTCCAAACAACACAGTCCTGGAACGAGCTGGAATCCCTTGCATGTATGCACTGCTGAAACAGAGACACCTGCATTGGCTTGGTCATGTCGTGAGAATGGGCGATGGTCGGATCCCAAAAAATCTCCTCTATGGAGAACTTGTGCAGGGAAAGCGCCCTACAGGTAGACCACAGCTGCGACACAAGGATATCTGCAAGAGGGATCTGAAGGCCTTAGGAATGGACCTCAACAGATGGGAAACCTTGGCCTCTGAGCGGCCCGCTTGGAGGCAGGCTGTACAGCATGGCCTCTCCCAGTTTGAAGAGACACTTGGCCAACAGACTGAGGAAAAGAGGCAAAGAAGGAAGGTCCATAGCCAGGGAGACAGACCAGGGACAGACTGCACTTGCTCCCAGTGTGGAAGGGACTGTCACTCCCGAATTGGCCTTTTCAGCCACACTAGACGCTGTTCCAGAACCACCATTCAGAGTGCGATACCATAGTCTTTCGAGACTGAAGGTTGCCAACTGGACAAAATTTATCTGAATTTTCTTCCAGGCTTTAATCTCCCCAAAATTGATTCAGAAGGCAGGACTGTTAATAAGATTATGATCAAACTCGATATAAAAATGATACTTTAACAGCTACAATATCTCTGTCAAATGATCAAAATAAAAGTCCCAGTTCCAACGACAGTTCAGTTCATCAAAACTGCAAGGCCCATTGATCAGGCCCATGTGACTTCTGGCAATGTCTCGCACAATAATCATGAAAAACGTTAAGTAGACATAAAAACAACAATTAACAGACGGCCCAATCCTGAGCTGCCTGGGGCACCCAGTTTTGGCGGCACTGAAAACAGCTGCCGCCGAATCCTGTGCACCTTGGGAGAAGGTGCAATGGGCACCGAGCGCTACACAAACGGACAGGATTCAGTGGAGCGGAGCTCCCCAGGACACCTCCTGCACGCTCTTTCCCTGCCTCCCGTCACACCTCCTCCCCGCCCTCTCTCCGCACTCCGCCTGACCACTCCTCAGAATGCCTCCTTCCCGCCCCCCTCCCCACTCCCACTTATTGTGTTGCAGCTCAGCAGTCTGGGAGGCCCTGATGGGTGCCCGCCTGGTGCTAGCCAAGTGCCGGCCAGTGCTGGGCTAGCACAGGTGCTGGCCCGGCAGTAAGCCTCGCAGATGTACCTTACAGCATGTTTGCAAGAGTACACTCCAGCAGAAAACCGGAGCGCCAAGCTCAGGATTGGGTTCAGAATCTACTAGTGAAATGCAGGTGCATTTTTCAGTTAAATATGGGAACAAAACTGGGAAATTGGCATATGAAAAGTGCCTGCATAAATATGGATCATACAAAAAAAAACCCAACAACTTCAGTGTAAAAATAACTTCATTTATGCACCAATTTGTCTTGGTACCAGATACACTTTGTTACTGAAATGCAGATTCATAAGAACAAAATAAAAGTCACTGTACCTGAAAATTCCCTTTTTAAGAGGTCACTGAGACCTAGTATGTTGTGATGCAGCACTAATAAAAATATAAGAACAGCAAGTACCAAGATGAAAATGTTTACTGAAATGGAAGAAAGAAACATATGGTTAGAATAATCAAAGGTGAGGACATCGTGAGGGTTAAAAAAAACAAAAGCAACAATCAAAAATGTGAGAGAAAGAAATACCTTTTCTGAATGTCATTTTGTCCCTCTCTTCTGAAGTAAAAACTGAGCCTCTTCAAGTCTACAAGAAACACAATGAACCACTTCATAAGCCTCTGGAAATATATAAAATCATTTATGACTACAGATATCACATCAATCATTAAAAGTAATGAAACAAGATTTTAAAGAGGTATCCAGCTAGGACTCCACCATGAACACAAGGAACTTGAGAGACACCAACCATTTTAGACTTAAATCTCCCAATCATTCTTGGCACATTTTGCCATTCCCCTCACCTATTAGGGAAGTGAAGCCTAAGGAAAGTCAGCAGACAAGAAGCAAGCTTGCATATATTGAGAAGTTATAAGAAACAAACTACCTTTTATTCACATTGTGAGCCTCCTTAATTTTGTCTACAAACTTAGGACCCAATCCTATCCAATTTTCCAGGACCAGTGCAGCAGCAATGCAGCCCCAAGATAAGGGAATAAATGTTCCTATGCCTTGAGGAGGTCTCTTTGACCACCTTCCCACCACAGGATGCAGTGCATGCCCCATTGGCACAGTTGCAACAGTACTGGAAAATTGGATAGGATTGGGCCCCAAGTTGCAATGGACATTCTTCACAGAGATAACCCAGGTTTACCAGATCCACTCACCCAAATATGCACCTAGAACATTTCCACCATGTGGCACTTTGCACAGGGCGCAGGAACAAAAACTTTGCTGCCATTGCATGGTCTTTTAAAAGATACATTTGCTGCGGTCTGTGCATTTCCATGCAAATGGAGTATCAATGTATTCTAGCAATCTACACTCCTGCCTTGCCATTCTGTCACAGAGAAGTGGTTATAAAGATGCAAGAAAGGACTCCAGGGAGCAACCCTCTCATTGGCCAGGGCAACCTTCTGTTCCACTGTTCATTGACAGATGGCAAAATAGCCAAGTAACAAACAAAATTATTAGAAAAACACATTTGGAATTAACTTTGAGTGTATGTGCAGTGATTTATTTAATACAACATTCTTACAGTCCTTTTGTCCCATTGTCCTTTAATTAAAAGTCAGTGCAGGCTGTCCTAGATTGTAAACTACCCCAGGGGAAATTATACACAGACTGGAACCAAACCCATCATGTTATTCACATCCCAATTAACGATGTTAATGATGAGGCACAGTTTGCAGTCCTGACTGCATTCAGCCTATATTTTACCACTCTTGAAAGTTCATGTTTTCAGACAACTGTAGCCTTCTGTCAAAGGATGAACTGTCCCATTCTGAGGTAGCCATCAAATCATCCCAGCTAGATCCAAGTGTCTGCTCTTCACTGAGTGTGAAGCTGCTTTGCACTGCTCTGTTGTTTTTGCAGTGTTATTTCAACTGCATAAGGGACTTCCAACTTTTTGAGAATCAACTCCGACCCACCTTTAACCCAACGTCTACTAGGGGACACACCTGAAAGACTGTATTGTTTTTTGTTTTATATCATGTATTATTTTTTACCCTTACTCCACCATCCCAGTCGTGTTCCATCTTTCTCTCTCTGAAAGGTGGTGTCTCATGGCTTGGGCAAGCCACTACAGCAGTCGTTCCCAAATATTTTAGACTGGTGGCTCCCTTGACCTACTGGGCCATTGGCCATGGCTACCCATTAACACTACAATCCTATACATTAAGATTACCATCCCCATTAAGACTACTGCGCTATACGTTGTACAGGGCAGGGACATGTAGTGGGTGGGGAGGCAGAGCCCTTCAGAAAGCAGCACCTCTGCCTTGAGGCGCACAAGCACTCACAACCCATGTGCTCTCGCATGCGAGTTGTGAGTGCTTGCATGCCTCACATAGTGGTGGCGCTGCTTTTCAAAGGACTCCAGTGAGGAAGATTTGCCTAACCTGCCTCCCCACTGTCATGAATATGTACAGTTCAGGCCTAGTAGCATTGCAAGGCCTGAACCAAGCTAAAACAGTAACACAGAAGTGGCTTGCATTCCCTAGCTGCCAGGATTTACAATTCAATGGAAGGTGATAATGTAACACCTAGGCAGCCAGAAAGACACCCATCAAGGATGGAATGCAGCTGCAGATCTCCAGGGGGGAGGGAAGAGCTGAGAGGGCAAGCTTCCAGCCCCACTTCTGGAGGACAGGGTCTTTGTTCCTTGTCTCTTGGTGAGAGAGGTGGTGGGTGCACATCCTGCCCCGCCAGGACCATGTGGCCATAGGTAACTGGCCTGAGGATCTACAAAAGAAGCTGACCCAGGTGAGGGTTAGGAAATAATAGAGTTAGCCAGTTAGCTTTGTTGTTTTAAGCTGTTATGTTTCCTAGAAGTTTTATGCCTCTAGCATTTGCTGCCTTTTGTAACCTTTTGTAACCCTATGTATTTAATAAAGTAGAAAATCTTTTTAACATGTTGGTTCATTGTCTGCTGGGGACAAAGGTTCAGAATCCTGCCTAGCCGTTCAGCAAGCTACCAAAAATCCTCATTGTGGACTAGGAACTTGAGGACTGAGACTTTAAGTAAAGAAAGTGCTCAGTGCCTACAAGGGATATAGTTAAGCCTAAAGGGTCTTGGTTTCCCTGGACTGAGGCACTGGCTCTTACAGGGTGGTGGCAGTACTACCGAACAGGGATCTTTGAGGGCTCTAGGGTTCAGAACCAACAACTCTGAGCACCCAAAACCCTGGGAGTGAGACCCAAGTTTACGACACCCACCCACTATATGTCCCTGGTAGAGGACAGCAGGTTTTTGAGAGGATTGTGTGGCTATAGTTTGGGAACTATAGGTAGAACCACAACCCAGGTCATGCACTATAGGTAGAACCTACACTATAGTAGCTAGGACTATAGTTGTTAAATCATGTCCAACTCTTTGTGACCCCATGAACCAGAACATGCCAGGTCCCCCTGCCTGCCACTAACTTCTGGAGTTTGTCCAAGTGATCTTGCCTAACTCCCTTTTAAAGCCATGCAGCTTACAGGGGATTAGGTTCCAAAGTCATCATGCTAGGTAAAAATGGCATATACTACTGTTGTTCAGTCGTTAAGTCGTGTCTGACTCTGTGACCCCATGGACCACAGCACGCCAAGCCCCCATCTACCACTAACTTCCGGAGTGTGTCCAAAATCATGTTCATTGCCGCTGTGACACTATCTAACCATCTGATCATTCTGCTTTTGTCTTCAATTTTCCCCAGTATCAGGGTCTTTTCTAGAGTTCTCCCTGCCTATACTATACTGTAGTATACTATGGGCCCAATCCTATCCAATTTTCCAGCGCTGATGCAGTCATGCCAATGGGGCATGCACTGTATCCTGTGGTGGGGAGATAATCACAGAGGCCTCCTTAGAGCCCAATCCTATCCAATTTTCCAGGGCTGGTGCAGCAATACCAATGGGGTGTGTGTGACATCCTGCAGTCACATAGGCCTCCTCAAGGTATGGGAGCATTTGTTCCCTTACCTCAGCGCTGCATTACGGTTGCACCGGAGCTGGAAAGTTGGATAGGATTGGGCCCTTAAGGTATGCGAACGCTTGTTGCCTTACCTTGGGGCTGCATTGCGGCTGCACCGGTGCCAGAAAACTGAATAGGATTGGGCCCTAAGTACACTAGTATAGCATAGTGTACTATACTATAGTACCCAGAATCTAGACTGTGGGCCCAATCCTGCCTAACGTTCCAGCACCGGCCTGAAGTAAGGGAACAAATGTTCCCATACCTTGAAGAGGTCTCTGTGACTGCTGCCCCACCACAGGATGCAGTGCACACCCCATTGGCACAGCACTGGAAAACTGGATAGGATTGGGCCCTATAGCAGCTATGCTATACTGTAGGTATAGAAGCTGCACTGTAGGCAGAACCAGGACCCAGTTGTGGATCAGGACCCACCAGCTAAAAGCAAAAGGTCTATGCACCGCCTAAAGAGAGCAGCCAGAGCAGTGCCATCTGACAAAGGATGAGCAGCCCCAGGCAACAGCCTATCCTCAAGGCAGGCTTCCTCCCAGCGAAAGGGCCTGCAGCCAGCTGGCCTTCCTTCCAGCTCAGAGGGCAAGCGGGGCTGCAGCTGCTCCTTACCTTCTGCAGAGCCTGGGACCAGCCACCCTGAAGTGCCAACTCAACAGCAGCAGCAGCAGCAGCAGGCTGTCAGAGCCGCAGGTGTCTTTCGCAGTGCCTGCCCCAAAACCCAATGAAGGCCCCAGAACCAGAACAAGCCGCGGCCCCGCGCAGAGCCGCCCGCGCAACCCGCTGCTCGCCCGCAGCCTCCACGCAAACGTCGCAACAGCAGAGCGCCCCGCAGGCAGCGCGTTAGACGCCTCAACGCGCCTGAGGACCCCGGGGTGGCGTGGCGCTGTCGGCGTGCCCGTTGCCATGGAGACGCGGGCGAGGACCCGGTAGGCCGCAGCCGAACCTGCTGGCGTCATAAGGGCCGGTCAGCGGGCGCGAGCCGGAGGCGCTGACTCGCGCGCGTGTTGCTGGTGAGCTGTGGAGCGCGGTGTTGACATCTCAACCTCGGTCCCGCCCGCCAGGCCTCCCCCGGAAGCGCAAGCGCGATGAGGCGGGCCAAGAAGCAGTCGCTTCCGGGGAGGTCTGTCTCGCCCCCCGCCCGGCGCAGAGGCTCCTCGGCGGCTGAGTCGGAGTCATCTTGCGACCTCCCGGCGTCCTCGTCTTCCGCCTGCGACTCCAACTCACAGGGGGAGCCCCCGCCGCCCAGCAACAAGGAGAAGCCCCCGCGGGTCCCGGACGCGGCCTCCGTCCTGCAGCTCGACCCCCTCGCAGCCCGGGAAGCGCCGCCGCCGCCTTGCCTCGCCGACGTCCCCGGAGCTCGGCGCTCCGCCCTCCGGTCCTGCGACATGTTCGGCGTCTTTCGCTCTATCCCCACGCAGATGGTAGGCGCGGGCGGGGAAGGGGCGCCCCGCAGCAGGGACGCCCGGGGGGGAGCTCCCTCGCTCCCTCCCTCTCTCCCTCCGCGCTCTCGAGGCGGCCGAGCGCGGGGTCGGGCACGAGCTGCCTGGCGGCGGCGCTGCACAAAGCCGACGTGTCCTAAGCGGGGAGGGGACGGGCTGGCGGCCACGAGGCGGCTCGGCGGGAGCCCTTCCGGGCTCAGGGCCCGAGCCTGCCCGGCTTCCCAGCGCTGATGCGGCCCAACACAAGAGGCAGGCACTCTCTCGCCTTGGGGAGGCCTCTGTGGCTGCCCCACTACAGGACACGAGCGCACTTCGTCCGCGTGGCTGCACCAGCGCTTGGAAGGTGGGCAGGATGTGGCCCTTCCCCGGGGACCTGGGGGACCACAGCCACCACCAGCTTCCCTGGCCACCCCCCTGCCCATCAGGTTTACTCAAAAGTAAACCCCTCCGCTTTCAGAGGGACTGTAAGGTAAAATATGTGGAGGACTGCGGCTTGGGGCCCGATCCTGTCCAACTTTCCAGCGCCAGTGCAGCCCCCAGGTAAGGGAACAAATGTCCCCATAACTTGAGGGGGCCTCCGTGACTGCCTCCCCACCACAGGATGCAGTGCAGGCCCCACTGGCACAGCTGCACGGCACCGGAAAATGGGATAGGACTGGGCCCTTGGTCAGCAGGCCTCCTACTCATACAGCTTGGCTCCCAGGCATATTTCCTTGGAAGTCAATCTGGTTTAGTTCAATGAATCTTTTAATCCAGTTACATTTGTGTCCTGCCATGTGGCTCCTTCAATCCCCCACTCAGTCCTGAAGCTTACTGGGTGATCCTGGGCCAGTCAGCCTGCCCCTGGGCAGTATCTCAGCCTGCCCCTACCCCACAGGGTTAATGAGAGGGTAAAAGGAAATCGAGGAACCCTGTATACTGCCCTGAGCACCTTAGAAGAAGGATGGTATATAAATATAGAAAAAAAGTAATGATGCTAGGGGATTGTCCATCCTGGCACTGGCCAGGCTTGAACCTGTTTAGCTTCAGCAGGATGCCCAGAGATTATATACAGGGCTGTTGCTTTCAACTGCTCTTGAATTCATTGGGTGTAAATAGGTTGAAGTTATTGAAGTTCATGTAAGCTTTCTTGTTGGCTCCCTGAGGCATATAGGGCTCACTGTGGGATACAGGAAACTGGACTGGATGGATCCTTGGACTGATCCAGCTGGGCTCTTCTTGTGTTCAGTATGAGCATATGCAGAGAGACCTATGGGATTAAGTGCATTTAGATAGATTGCAATTGCTCTTTCATATAACGTTCTCTCTAACTGACCTAAAAGACATTTTTTAAAAAATGTCTTTTAGGTCAGTTAGAGTGTTATTGTTACAATGATATTCTCCAGTCTGGTAGCTAGGGCCCATGCTATTGATTTATGTAAGAACCTTGTCCTCTGAATAGCAGTTGCAAAGGAGCTTCAGTGAGAGCAGTATGGCTTCCTCTTCTGCTTGTAGGTTTCTTAGAGCAACTGGTGGGCCTGTGTGGGAAACAAGATACTGGACTTGCCCTTCGCCTTATCCAGCAGGGCTCTTCTTATGTTCATAATAAGCATCTGTCAGTAGTGTACCAACAGCAGGATGGGGCAGTCCACCCCAGGTGCATGCCATAAGGATTGCCAGTCCTTGTGTTCATGCTTTCACTGAACATTCTTGAAAATGTTGGCAACTACAAAATCCACTAATTTGTGTTGTGAGCAGCTTGCAAATGTTATGGTTTCCATGTACAAATGTTTCCAGAATGTATAAATTTTTTTAAAATGTAAAAATAGTCTCTCAAGGAGCTACTAACATCTGTAGAATCCTAACAAGTGGATGTGAAAATATAATTGGAAAGGCTTGTTAAAGTGGGTATAATTGTTGTGGACACAACTAACTAAAGCAGGATCTTTTTGCTATATGGCAGAGCTGTGTAGCTCTACTTCTTGCTAGGCAAAACCATCTGGCACTTACTGACAGATGCTTAAATATTGATGAAAGCCTGTATCTAGTCTCATGGAAAAGTAACTGTAATGAGAGCAAGCTGAAGTGCAGCCATACCTGTATGTGGGGGAGGGGTGCCTTGGTCCCAGCAATCACACTAATATCTGGGCCAGTGAACTTTGTACTGTACCCTTTTTCCCACCACTTCATGCCTTTATGTTCAATTGAAATACCCAGCTTTTAAGAACACTACATGTAAAGAATTCTCAAGTTCTAAAAGGAAAAAAACCCTTATGCTCTGTAAACTGCTTTGTGAGCACTGTTTTCTAGAAGAGCAGTATATATTTATAATAATGTACGGTTATGTAAGATGTTTCTCATGCTTAACATACTATTGAAAAGTGCTTTTGTTGTGCATATTTTTGTCTAGGGCACCACTTCATAAGTCACAAGAATTGCAATTATTGTGAGATATGGCAATGCTCTTTAACATTTTCTCTTTCCACAGGACTACAAAGGCCAGAAACTAGCAGAGCAGATTTTTCAGGGAATCATTCTTGTCTCTGCGGTAGGTATAATGACAACACAGTTATGTATAAGTTAAAGAATATGATGAATTGTTAATGATCTTAAACTTTTTTCTAAAGAAGTAACATTAGAACAGCATATTACCAACAAACACCAAAACACGTTTTAATTAGTCTGACTTTTATATTTAGAATCTGTGTATGTTTATATTGCAATATGCATTGAGCTGTAGGAACTCAACTTGCAAATGAGCAGTGATTTAACAATTTTATGCTATGTTGCTGTCAATTTCCAATACAATTGTCTGTTTTGACGCCCTTTTAAAGCCCTTGCATATTGTCTGGAAGTATCCTAGAACTTTCCTTGAGCTATTTAAATTTTGTTTCTTGCAGGTTATTGGATTTATTTATGGATACATCACTGAACAGTTTGGCTGGACCGTTTACATAGTAATGGCTGGATTTGCTTTGTCATGCCTGGTAAGAATGTGATTTTTTTAAATAGCAAAGCATATATAAATGTAGCTGAAATTATGAGTTCTGTGAATACTGTACTAGCCTGCAGTTCTAATAAGAATTAATAATACACATGGTGAACATAAAATAATGCTAAATGTGTTTCTTTGACAATGCATTAACATGATTCTAATCTGTGCAATTCTGGTGTCTGCTTTTTTTAAACTGGGGTGCTGTGCACACTTGCCCAGGAGTAGGCTCTATTGAACATAGTGGGATTTACTTATGAGTAAATTACAGAATGGCTGTTCTGAAGGATTTTTAATTTTCAAGATGCCACTTAATGTTTCGTACATTTAAATTAAGGTGTACACGGAACTCAAAGTTGTATGATAACTTGTTGGATAAGAAACAGCTAGCAGTTCTGATTTGAATTTTCTTGGAAATACCTTCTTTTACAGCTAACACTTCCTCCGTGGCCCATATATCGTCGCAATCCTCTGAAGTGGCTACCTGTCCAGGAATTGGCAACAGATGATAAAAAGCCAGCAGATAAAAAAGTTAAAAGGCACCCTAAAAACTGAAACAATGTGTCTGTGACATTTTCTGTCATTAAATTTTCTTTAAAGTCCATAATTTCTCTTCTATTACTGTTTTTCTTTTATTTAAATATATGACAGTATTCTGAAACTGGTCCTGTACATGCTATTTGGAAGTGAATTTTAACCAAATATACCTCTTCTAGCTATAGCAGCCTGAAAATAGGTGACACTATGCTAGCTGAGGGGTAGAGTCACATTTTAGAGTTTTTATATTGTGTCTGCAGTGATTCTGTCTTCATTTTTACATGGAAAGCTATTAAATTGACACATCCTTCCATCCCAAACATCTCTAAATTTACTGTTTCTTGAGTTCAAGCTTTCTCAAATCTGAAACTATGGAGGCCATTGGCTGGGGACAGTTTCTGCTGAGCACATCCCATGTAAAAATAAAATAAGGTTGACACTTCTAGATATACTTATCTTTCAGGTTATGATCTGCCTTATACAGTAGGATGTCTCCAGATTTCTCAGATGCCATCATATGTCATGAACTACCCTGGAACTAATCTGCCATTGTGCTGTTTTTGTGTGTGCAATTCATCTTCCAGGACAGAATCCTCGTCTCTGCCATGTCTTTCAAAAGTCACTAGTAACTATGTGTAAACATAGCTTTATCAATAAAAGTTCCTGCATTCCAGGGTTTTTTCATGCTCTACAGTCTGGACTTTTGTAACATTTCTATAATTTTCTTTGCTAGAACTCACAGGTATTGGAAGAAATAGGATTTGTGGGGGAAAAAACTGTTTGCTTTTCCTTGTTCCCTCCCCCCATCAGATCATAAGTGTCCCTCAAGGCCACATCTGTAGAAGGAGGGAAAATTAGTACAAATCCCTCCCCCATGCATACAGAAACAGCACCTTAGGATACAGTCAAGGGTTTCTTGGTGGCCTTCTATCCTGGTCCTAGTCCTGACCAGCTTTGTGTCTCCTGCATTTAATCTACTCTTCTGACCATTGCTAAATGTATAAGGACTGCCTTACTGCAGAGGTTCCCAAACTGAGCATTGTGATATTCTGGGGAGGCACAAGGCACCCCCAGGGCAGTGATGACGAACCTTTTAGAGACCAAGTGCCCAAACTTCAACCTGAAACCCACTTATGTATTGCGGAGTGCCAACAGGGCAATTTAACCTGAATACTGAGGTTTTAGTTTAGAAAAAACTCATATATTAACATCTTTTGTCTTTAAAGAAAAACACAATAACAGAGCTTTCAATGTTACAACTTTTTATTGAAAGGTCAAAGTTTGCATTTGGCCTGCTTTTGAACCATTAATGTGATTTTTTGCTGTTGTATGCATGCAGTGCTTTCATTGACTTAAAATTATTTTGCAGAGAATTCCACACTTTAAGGATTTCATTTTCAGAACTACCTGTGCTGTCCTTTGTCAAGTGTTTCATGCAGGTAGAGGGTACACATTTGTTCTCCCCTACTTTAAAAGATGACTGGATTGCCCAGGATCCAGTTAGACAAGGTTAAACATAAGGAAGTAACCACAGTTACACTGAATAAGAAGGGTATTTCCACTCACTAGGGAGAAATGAACCTTAGCAAGTGTAGTGTAGTGGCTAAGAGACGTCAACTATCTGCAACACAAGGATAATAGTGGCTGTCTGCAACACGAGGATAATACTGACCTACCTGAGAGTTTCTGCAGGTATGGACAAGACAATGCCAGGGCAGCATTTTTGAAGTGCTGCATAAATACTTATTAATACTTATTACCACCCCCTGTATAAATACAACAGCAAAGGAATAGGGCAGCAGGCACAACTGAACAGGGAATATGCAGAGTGATCCTGTGACACTTTACTCAGAATTCAGTTTACATTGAAAAAAGGCTTACTTCTGAGAGAGCCTGCACCAGATTCATGCCCAAGTGAAAGGGGTGGGGGTGGAATGAGGACAACTACAGACTTGGGGCCCAATCCTATCCAATTTTCCAGTGCTGCTGCTGCTGCTGTAACAATGGAGTATGCACTGCTTCCTGTGGGGGGGGGGGGAGCAGTCACAGAAGCCTCCTTAATGTATGGGAACATTTGGTCCATTACCTTGGGGTGCTCTGGTGCTGGAAAGTTGGGTAGGCTTGGGCTCTCAGGGCCTGTCTACTCAGAAGTATGCCCCACTATAGTCAGTGGGACTTAATCCCAGGCAAGTGTGGACAGGACTGCAGCCTGAAGCTTCCAGCTGATGCCCAGTTTGCAGGGATGAAGCCCCCAGGCAGCTAGTGAATGTGCCCAAGACAGAGAGACCTAGAGCGACTGAGGAGCGGGGACCCAGCTTCAATGGTGATGACTTGCTCCCAGATCTCAGTGCTGGATCGCCACCCGGATGGCCTGCTGCTGCTGCTGCTAGTTCATGGCAGGGGCAGGCGCTCCCGTGACCACCCCACCCGCAGACCCACCAACTGACCAAGGCAGCCGACAGCAGCCCCTAACAGCTGGCCACTCAGCCTGGCAGCCAGCACGCGCCAAGTCCCAGCGCTGTCAGTTCATTTCCGCTCTGGCCGAAGAAGCTTGCGGCAGCAGCCACTACTGTGCCCACAGTAGTGCCCCCAGCATCCCATGTGGGTAGCAAGTCTGGGTGAGATAGGAAAATGTAAGATCCCAGGAAATCTCTGGGCCTCTTTTCAAATCTGAGGTGCTAACAGCTCAGATTGACCTGAGATTTACCACAATGGCAGGTGTATGGAAAAACACATGGCTCTGGATATGTTACACTTGCAGTGAATGAGCACCTCGAGGCAAGGTGTTGATAAACAGAAAATAATCAGGAGCATAAGAACATAAGAACATAAGAACAGCCCCACTGGATCAGGCCATAGGCCCATCTAGTCCAGCTTCCTGCATCTCACAGCGGCCCACCAAATGCCCCAGGGAGCACACCAGATAACAAGAGAACCCATCCTGGTGCCCTCCCCTGCATCTGGCATTCTGACTTAACCCATTCCTAAAATCAGGAGGTTGCGCATACACATCATGGCTTGTACCCCATAATGGATTTTTCCTCCAGAAACTCATCCAATCCCCTTTTAAAGGCGTCTAGGCTAGACGCCAGCACCACATCCTGTGGCAAGGAATTCCACAGACCGACCACGCGCTGAGTAAAGAAATATTTTCTTTTGTCTGTCCTAACCCGCCCAACACTCAATTTTAGTGGATGTCCCCTGGTTCTGGTATTATGTGAGAGTGTAAAGAGCATCTCCCTATCCACTCTGTCCATCCCCTGCATAATTTTGTATGTCTCAATCATGTCCCCCCTCAAGCGTCTCTTTTCTAGGCTGAAGAGGCCCAAACGCCGTAGCCTTTCCTCATAAGGAAGGTGCCCCAGCCCCGTAATCATCTTAGTCGCTCTCTTTTGCACCTTTTCCATTTCCACTATGTCTTTTTTGAGATGCGGCGACCAGAACTGGACACAATACTCCAGGTGTGGCCTTACCATAGATTTGTACAACGGCATTATAATACTAACCGTTTTGTTCTCAATACCCTTCCTAATGATCCCAAGCATAGAATTGGCCTTCTTCACTGCCGCCGCACATTGGGTCGACACTTTCATCGACCTGTCCACCACCACCCCAAGATCTCTCTCCTGATCTGTCACAGACAGTTCAGAACCCATCAGCCTATATCTAAAGTTTTGATTTTTTGCCCCAATGTGCATGACTTTACACTTACTGACATTGAAGCGCATCTGCCATTTTGCTGCCCATTCTGCCAGTCTGGAGAGATCCTTCTGGAGCTCCTCACAATCACTTCTGGTCTTTACCACTCGGAAAAGTTTGGTGTCATCTGCAAACTTAGCCACTTCACTGCTCAACCCTGTCTCCAGGTCATTTATGAAGAGGTTGAAAAGCACCGGTCCCAGGACAGATCCTTGGGGCACACCGCTTTTCACCTCTCTCCATTGTGAAAATTGCCCATTGACACCCACTCTCTGCTTCCTGGCCTCCAACCAGTTCTCAATCCACGAGAGGACCTGTCCTCTAATTCCCTGACTGTGGAGTTTTTTCAGTAGCCTTTGGTGAGGGACCGTGTCAAACGCCTTCTGAAAGTCCAGATATATAATGTCCACGGGTTCTCCCGCATCCACATGCCTGTTGACCTTTTCAAAGAATTCTATAAGGTTGGTGAGGCAAGACTTACCCTTACAGAAGCCATGCTGACTCTCCCTCAGCAAGGCCTGTTCGTCTATGTGTTTTGAGATCCTATCTTTGATGAGGCATTCCACCATCTTACCCGGTATAGATGTTAGGCTGACCGGCCTATAGTTTCCCGGGTCCCCCCTCTTTCCCTTTTTAAAAATAGGCGTGACATTTGCTATCCTCCAATCTTCTGGCACCGTGGCCGTTTTGAGGGACAAGTTGCATACCTTAGTCAAGAGATCTGCAACTTCATTCTTCAATTCCTTAATAACCCTTGGGTGTATGCCATCAGGGCCCGGTGACTTATTGATCTTTAATTTATCAATGAGGTCTGAAACATCTTCTCTTTTAACCTCTATCTGACTTAACTCCTCGGTCAGGAGGGGCCGTTCGGGCAGCGGTATCTGCCCGAGGTCTTCTGCCGTGAAGACAGATGCAAAGAACTCATTTAATTTCTCTGCCATCTCTAAGTCTCCTTTTATCTCCCCTTTCCCTCCCTCACCATCCAGAGGGCCAACCGCTTCTCTGGCGGGTTTCCTGCTTCTAACATATTTGAAGAAGCTTTTATTATTCCCCTTAATGTTGCTGGCCATGCGTTCCTCATAGTCTCGCTTGGCCTCCCCTATCACCTTCTTACATTTCTTTTGCCACAGTTTATGTTCCTTTTTATTCTCTTCATTAGGGCAAGACTTCCATTTACGGAAGGAAGCTTCCTTGCCCTTCACAGCCTCTCTAACTTGGCTGGTTAGCCATGCGGGCACTCTCCTGGATTTAGTGGAACCCTTCTTTCTTTGCGGTATACACCTCTGCTGGGCCTCTATTACTGTTGTTTTAAGCAGCCTCCATGCACTCTGGAGAGACTGGACTCTTTTTACCCTCCCTTTCAACCTCCTTCTAACCAGCCTCCTCATTTGAGGGAAGTCCGCCCGTCGGAAGTCAAGGGTTTTTGTTAGAGATTTGCCTTGTATTCTTCCCCCAACGTGCACATCAAAACGGATCGCAGCATGATCACTGTTCCCCAATGGCTCAGTAACATTTACATCTCTAACCAGGTCCTGCGTACCGCACAAAATTAAATCCAGAGTCACCTGTCCTCTAGTGGGCTCCGTGACTAGCTGATCTAAGCCACAGTCATTTAGCATGAAGAGACATCCCCAGCAGGGCACCAGAGTGCTGCAGATGTGGTGATGGCATCTAGCCTAGACACCTTTAAAAGGGGATTGGACAAGTTTCTGGAGGAAAAATCCATTATGGGGTACAAGCCATGATGTGTATGCGCAACCTCCTGATTTTAGAAATGGGTTATGTCAGAATGCCAGATGCAAGGGAGGGCACCAGGTTGAGGTCTCTTGTTATCTGGTGTGTTCCCTGGGGCATTTGGTGGGCTGCTGTGAGATACAGGAAGCTGGACTAGATGGGCCTATGGCCTGATCCAGTGGGGCTGTTCTTATGTTCTTATGTAGAGGACTCCGAAGTCAGGGAGGACTTGGGCTTGCCACATCTCTGACCTGCTAGGTTTTAAAGAGCTAAATTTGGCCCAGAAAACCAAATCAAAGGTGTCCAATATGCTTTGCAACACAAGGACAAAAACTGGCCACTGTGCAAACAGCCTTCAATTCAGTTGACCCCACAGGCCTCGCATCCAAGTACATGGAGGAAACCACAGCAGAACGCATTTCCATTTGCAAGAGAGCGTTTTGTGCATGCATGCCCACTAGGCCCCATAAAGCAGGTGCCCAAGGTGACCTGGTGCCACCCTGTTGGGATGCTAATGCGGAGAAGGCCCTGGGGCAGGGCTGGCCCACCCATGAGGCCAACTGAAACAGTTGCCTCAGGCAGCAGGTTGGTGGGGAACGCTCATCTCTGCCTACTTGCCTCCACTGCTCCTCCTTCTCCTTCCACACCCTGGGCGGGCGGGAGGGATGGGGGGGGGAAAGGATGGCGGGATGACCAAGTCATGCCAGTGGCTGAACCGCATCGCAGCCCAGCCCGGAGCTGCGCGTGGCGCCTGCTTTGCTGGGGAGACGCGAGGGTGAACTTCTCCTGCGGGGAGGGGGGGCTGAGCTGCCGGGGACCAGGTGTGCTCCCTGCCCGAGTGCTGCCGCTTCTCCCTCCCTCTGCGGGCCGCCAGCGCCAACCCCGGGACTGCGGGACACCGGGGAGCAAAAGGGGCAGCGCCTGGCCCGCCTGGCTCCCCGGCAGGGGCGAACTCATGGCTGAGCCACGGTCCGCATCCCTGCCGCGGACACACACCCGCCGTGCCAACGCGCCGCCCCCGAAGACGGGCTGCTCCGCTCGCCTCTTGACTCTGTGGCCGCGTCACGGGGTTCTCCTGGCGTCACTGCTGCATAGCTCCAGCCCCGCCCTCCGCCAGGTGCTCTTCGCAGCGCCCCTTCAGGTGGGCTGCGCCTGTGACGCCAGCGGGGGTTGCCCCGCCTCCCCCCTCATCGCAGGCAGGCAGGAGAGGAGGGGGAGGCGCTCCTTTGCCCCCCACCTCCACGGTGCTGCTGCTGCGTCCCCACCTAGACCCATTTCCCCTTCCTGACCCCACCTCTGGCTGGGTGGCTCTTCTCCTCCTAGGAGCCTCCTGGAGAGAGGGAGCCAAGAGGTCCCCCCAAGCAGGACTGGTCTGACCTGTGCCTGCTGGTGGAAGTGAACAGCAGTCCGCAAGGAGGTGCCCCTGCCTGCAGCAGTCCACGTGGGGCTCTGCACTCTTCACCCCTTTGCAGCCTGTCAGGTGCCTCCAGTTCCCAAAATGATGGCACCTGGGCTGGGCTCCAGACACACAGGGAGACCCAGATGGGGTGCTTCGCAGCTCCAGGGAGCTGGCCACAAAGAAGGCCCACTTGCCCACAGAACCTGTGCAACACCATGAAAAGCCCCCCATCCCAGGCCCTGAAATCCAAGGGCAGAAAGGGAGAGAGTCTGCCAGTAAGCTAGCCAGCCCGTGTCCAGCACCTCTCTCTTTGAAAGACATCTGGGCCATCAGGTGCAATCCCCACCACCTCCTGTGGCAAGGAGTTCCACAGACCAACCAGCGGCAGGCAACTACTGTCCAGACTTCCCTTTCAGCACCGGTCTGAAAAGGTCACAAGCAGGACATAATAGTAATAGCTCCATAGTCCATTTTCAGGTGGTGATCTGCATGTCAGTTTCACCCACCTTATACAGAAAATATAATTCAATCATTTGAAAAAGTAGCCTGCATCAAAACACTCCGAGTTCTCACAGCAGTTGGGTAACTGTATGGGTGTGCAAGTGTGGCCCTAAACATTATGTATATGCTGCAATAAGAAAGATCTGTTTATTCTTTGCAATTATTTCAGTTAACTCTTGTTGCAGTGACAACTTATAGACTTGGGTCAGAAGTCTATAAGCCGCAGACTTCCACCACCACGATTTGATGGTAGAGTATTCCAGTTTGATGGTACATCAGTCATTCAGCAACCAGGGTTTCATACAGGAGTTGCTGGGAGGAAGAAATTATGCATGCCAGTATCAGTTTTCTTTTCTTTTTAGCATTTCTTAGAGCTCCAGTCAGTTTTCCAAAGAAAGTTTAAGAAGTAGGCTTCATTCTTCGAAAACAGTAGAAAACTTTCAGAACATATTGGAGGGAGAAGTCAATCTAAGCTTGTACACCAGGTGATGGAACAGATTGAAAAATAAAATGCGAAGCCAGCAAGGACCGTAAATATATCATGTAAGATTGTCATCGAAATGGGAGCTAATCATGCTGAGTTACTAAGCCTGTATGCAGATAGGGGGGCCCTGTATCCATGCTTCTGGCTATGTGGGCTCCCCCATGCACCTTCCAGAATCTTTTCTGAGCCCCACAGAAGCCATACATGTCCTCTCAGAACTTCTACAGGGCTCAGAATGAATGTTAGAAGGGGAGAAAGTCACTTCCAATTTTTCAGCAACACTGGAAATGATATTTTTATACCTTTAAAAGGCATTTTGAGGGCCAGGAAAGCCACTGAGCGCTTCCCCAGCCCTCAAAATGTCTTTTAAAGATATAAAAATGTCACTTCTGGTTTCTCTACAAAACTGTAAGTGATGTTTTCCCTTCTAACAGTCAATCTCAGCCAGCAGAGGCTGCAGGCAGACACAAGTGGCCTCTGGGGGGCTCAGAAGACACCTAACTCATGACACCTAAAAGTGCAGGGGGTACCCCATGTATCCATGGTTTCTGGAATGGAACCCAGCGGATACTGGGCCACTACTGTACTGTCATTTGGCTTAAAATAACATCCTCAAATGCAACAGAAAACCAAGGTGTCCTTTAGGACAGCTTCATGATAGAATTTACTTATACCACAGCTATAGACCTTATAGCCTTACTGCAGTTAATTACATGTACACTACTAACTTTTTCCAATCTGATAAATGCAAATTAGTTATAGCTAGAACTTCAAATCATTAGAGCAGATATGATATACCAAGCAGTGTGTACAGATGGCTTTATTCTAGTGTCATTTCTGGAAAGGGTTTTTCCTAAAGCAAGAAAGTACAAAACTAAAAAATACCCAATTTATTTATAAAAGTTAGCTTCATAAATTTACTCATCTAACATTTATAAGAACTATGAATACAAAATATACTTTTGAGTGGAACAATGCATAACTTAGACTGACAAAAAGTAAAGATTTATTCCACACTGAATTTCAGATTGAAGCCAACAGGAGTGAACAACAATTTTAATATGTACACCTAAAGAACTAATTTTCACATTGTTTGAAGTCTAGGATGAGACAAGACTAAATGCTAGTGCTGAAATTTAAGTTTTCTGATTATTATAGCTGTTGCAGAGAACGTGGGTGTTATTTGTAGAAGTAGTTCAATGCTTTGGCTGTGGCTTTCTACTCTATAAAACTACATGTAAAGTCCAGTGAGAATAAGTGTGCTTAACTGTTTGTGTACAGGATTACAACCTTAAAGAAGATCACTGAAGAAATTAAATTATAAGATGTAAAAAACTCGTAAAAAAAATAAAAACCAAGCACTGTTACTCAAACAAGCTATTAAGAAACATATAAAGCTCTTCCAGCTGATAACAAAAATCAGAATATAAACTATACCCCACAAATTATTCAATACAGGAACATGAAAATAATTCATTCAACCGTCAGGATTTGTTGAATAAAGTTTTGCTTTCTTCTTCAAGGTTCAATTAAGATGTCTGTCAAAGCTTCACATTTTCTTCCAAGAATTTTAAATGACGGGCCTTCATGCTGTAAGATGTGTACTTATCTCCCATTAGGTCCCGCAAATACAGCTGTTTAGACATTTTTTTGAAAGGTTAGGTACTTTAATTCAAAAGTTGAATTCTACTATTGTGAAACATTTAGGTTGTATTATGTGCAGAGGTAGATATCCTAAGCTAATTTAGCACCTAAACATTCCTCTGGATCTGGGTGAAACTTGTAACATGCTTCCATCCTTGATCCATCATCTGTTCATCTGCTTTCACTTCTTCTTTAGCTTACCTTTGTTTAGTGCCTTACATTTCTGGCTGACTGATTTGTATTTCTAACCAACTTAGTAGGGCATGTATGTATTTATTATAGTTACACATGCCTTTTGACTGTTCCCTGTTTCTAGTATCTTGTGTCAGTCCCTTTTTGAAATCAGGAGGCCTAGCTCATGTGAGTAGCAGCAGCAGCACTAACTCTTATTATCCTTGGAATCTCAATGCCCCTGATTGTGGTAGTCATTATCCCTCCCTCTTTCCGCCACACTGTTACCTGAGCACTGGAAATACCTATGGACTCTAAGCAACCTTAGGACGTGGTTCTTGAGAAAGCACGTCACAAAGGCCAGCATCATGCTACAAGTGAGTTTTTGTGCATCTTTTTCTGTGTTGGAGAGGAGGGTCTGTCCCACAGCTCTCTGTTCAGAATACTGCTTTTTCTGTTCCTATACTGTTTCTGATTGATTAACAAATCTGCTGTTCATATGTCATGCTGTTGTCATATGCTGTTCATAATTCATGTTGCTGCAGTTCATTACCACAATCCAATATACAGTTAAGCATGCTTTCAATGGTTTTAATCATATTTAATTATGTTGGATGTAGTCTTCATCCAGTTAATGTCTAGTACATGTCCAAGGTGCAAAAGGATGAAAATCAATTCAGAATTAACATTGTTGCATAGATTAAAGCCCAGATCTGGAAAAAAGTTCACTTGCTTAATTTCCATTTAAATTAATAGGATTTAATGTAGTCACAATAATTGTTCAGTTGTTTCAGGGGAATTTAAGTGTGATTAACATCTTCTGGACCTGGGCCAGCATGTTTAGAAGTTCAAAGGGCACAATTGTTTTTACAAATCAGTAAATTTCAAATTACATAAGGAAACATCTGGCTATTAAGTCCACAGGAAATTCCCACACTGACTGCTTTGAAACCTAGTCAAATGCTATATCCAATATTGCTTCCCCCCCCCCCTGAAAGTGGCTCATTCACATTATATGTTGGAGTGTTGAAAAAAAAAATAGCTACCATATTGTAGTATACAGAACACACACTCACCTCCCTTTTCTGTTCATCTTCTTCCTCCATGATGTCATACACTTTTTCTAGAAGCTTCACTCCAAGTCCTTGTACAACATCTGCCCTTAAGATTTCAACCAGTCTCCTAACGTTTTCAGGACCAGACAGCACATCTAAAACAATAAGCACAATTCAGATATTTTTAGCTCAGTAAGCTTTATATTTGGGATTTGGGAAAAGGAGGTTCATTCTGATCATAAGGGATGCTGTAGAACATTTTCCCCTTTCATTTAGGTTCAAATCACCTTTCCCATGCACATCACGTACTTTCAAGGCCTTTCCAGAGAACAGGTTTCAGACTTTATTCTTGGGTATACAGGTGGCACTTTGGTTTCCATGAGGGATCCGTTCTCAGAACCTCCGCGGATACGGAAAACTGCAGATTACTGTATATATGGTTTTGGCACCTTTAAACCCTCCAAAAGGTGACTGGAGCACAGTTCCTGTCCAGAGGGCTTTCTGAAGCCCACACAGGCAGCGCATGTCCACCCGCAGCCTATGTGGGCTTCAGAATGGCCTTTACAGGAAAAAAAAAAAAAAACACGTGCACAATTTCCAGTTTCCCAAGGGAAACCGAAGTCCCTTTTTTTTGCCCATAAGGGCCATTCTGAAGCTTGCAGGGGCTGCAAGCAGATGTGTATGGCCTCTGTGGGCTTCAGAAAGCCCTCCAGAGGCAATCAGAGCACAGCTTGGTTGCCTTTGGAGGGTTCAGGTTGGGCCAAGTTTGGTTCAACATGGGTCCAGAAGACCCATGTTTAGTCACATCCACGGATATAAAATCTGCAGATAAACAGGCTCAATCTATATGAATTCCATATGCTAATCCGGCATCAGGGCACTGCTATCGTGTTCCCGTGTGATGAAGTTTGGGGCTTGCAATCTTGTTGCCAAAGACTTTTTTTCAAGGGAAAGATTAGTTCCCATGCTGGAGAAGGGAGGTGCAAAGCTAATTTTTTAAAAATGAGAACATGTTTGAAAGGGCATCATTAACATTCCTACAATTTAGTGATACAGCAGGAGACTTTGTTTGAGAGCCACTGTTTTCAAGCATATGACACACCTGAAGGAAATTCTTGAAAATGAAATTCATCTGGGTCTTCCAATGCTTTCCCATGTAAGATAAGGGTATCTCTGTATTTTCTATTAAGTCTGAACTTCAATTCGGGAGGTGGTATTGCAGACTGCGTACAATTTTCTTTATTATCCAATTTCAGTGTTTGAGTCATCAGCTGCACCAAGTCATTCATCTCATTTGTACTTGTTTTTCTACAGAAAGAATAAAAAGTCAGCATATTTGAAATCCCATCTTTTATTTCACAATTCACACCTCAATAAGGTGTGAATTCTATCTAGAATTTAGGAGGCAGAGTTGTATGTATTCTCCACTCATGCAAGACTAATCCACAGACCTTTTGAAAAATATCATTGCTTTTCTGACTAGTAAATTTTTTTAAACTTAAATACTTTTTGAACATTCAATGTATTTCACTTGCATTATCTTAGTAATGCTTACAAGTATATAAATCATTATCATCATCCCCATGTTTCACATCAAGGGACATGTCATAGTTGGGAGCGATACAAATTATAGCTTGCTTAAACCCACATAGTGATTCCTTTGTTGAGATTTTCATGGAACTCACAACCATTATAATAAACTTAACTTTCCATGCAAGTGGTGATATATGGGTCATGCCCAGCTAAGCCATAGCATATTTACTAAGAAGTAGGACCCATGATCTTCATTCCCCAGTAAGAGTGTTTAGAAGCTTAGTGGTAAGAGCACAGGCTTTACATGTAAAAGGTCCATGTAAAAGATTTAGAGATGGCAGAGAAATTAAATGAGTTCTTTGCATCTGTCTTCACGGCAGAAGACCTCGGGCAGATACCACTGCCTGAACGGCCCCTCCTGACTGAGGAGTTAAGTCAGATAGAGGTTAAAGGAGAAGATGTTTCAGACCTCATTGATAAATTAAAGATCAATAAGTCACCGGGCCCTGATGGCATCCACCCAAGAGTTATTAAGGAATTGAAGAATGAAGTTGCAGACCTCTTGACTAAGGTATGCAACTTGTCCCTCAAAACGGCCATGGTGCCAGAAGATTGGAGGATAGCAAATGTCACGCCTATCTTTAAAAAGGGAAAGAGGGGGGACCCGGGAAACTATAGGCCGGTCAGCCTAACATCTATACTGGGTACGATGGTGGAATGCCTCATCAAAGACAGGATCTCAAAACACATAGACGAACAGGCCTTGCTGAGGGAGAATCAGCATGGCTTCTGTAAGGGTAAGTCTTGCCTCACAAACCTTACAGAATTCTTTGAAAAGGTCAACAGGCATGTGGATGTGGGAGAACCCGTGGACATTATATATCTGGACTTTCAGAAGGCGTTCGACACGGTCCCTCACCAAAGGCTACTGAAAAAACTCCACAGTCAGGGAATTAGAGGACAGGTCCTCTCCTGGACTGAGAACTGGTTGAAGGCCAGTGGGTGTCAATGGGCAATTCTCACAATGGAGAGAGGTGAAAAGCAGTGTGCCCCAAAGATCTGTCCTGGGACCAGTGCTTTTCAACCTCTTCATAAATGACCTGGAGACAGGGTTGAGCAGTGAGGTTGCAAAGTTTGCGGATGACACCAAACTTTTCCAAGTGATGAAGACCAGAAGTGATTGTGAGGAGCTCCAGAAGGATCTCTCCAGACTGGCAGAATGGGCAGCAAAATGGCAGATGCGCTTCAATGTCGGTAAGTGTAAAGTCATGCACATTGGGGCAAAAAATCAAAACTTTAGATATAGGCTGATGGGTTCTGAGCTGTCTGTGACAGATCAGGAGAGAGATCTTGGGGTGGTGGTGGACAGGTCGATGAAAGTATCGACCCAATGTGCGGCGGCAGTGAAGAAGGCCAATTCTATGCTTGGGATCATTAGGAAGGGTATTGAGAACAAAACGGCTAGTATTATAATGCCGTTGTACAAATCGATGGTAAGGCCTCACCTGGAGTATTGTGTCCAGTTCTGGTCGCAGCATCTCAAAAAAGACATAGTGGAAATGGAAAAGGTGCAAAAGAGAGCGACTAAGATGATTACTGGGCTGGGGCACCTTCCTTATGAGGAAAGGCTATGGCGTTTGGGCCTCTTCACCCTAGAAAAGAGACGCCTGAGGGGGGACATGATTGAGACATACAAAATTATGCAGGGGATGGACAGAGTGGATAGGGAGATGCTCTTTACGCTCTCACATAACACCAGAACCAGGGGACATCCACTAATATTGAGTGTTGGGAGAGTTAGAACAGACAAAAGAAAATATTTCTTTACTCAGCGTGTGGTTGGTCTGTGGAACTCCTTGCCACAGGATGTGGTGATGGCATCTAGCCTAGACGCCTTTAAAAGGGGATTGGACAAGTTTCTGGAGGAAAAATCCATTACGGGGTACAAGCCATGATGTGTATGCACAACCTCCTGGTTTTAGAAATGGGTTATGTCAGAATGCCAGATGCAAGGGAGGGAACCAGGATGAGGTCTCTTGTTATCTGGTGTGCTCCCTGGGGCATTTGGTGGGCCGCTGTGAGATACAGGAAGCTGGACTGGATGGGCCTATGGCCTGATCCAGTGGGGCTGTTCTTATGTCCACTACTAGGGTGGAGATATCTTGCCATAAATATGGCTTCTGCAAGTCACTGATTACAGACAAGAAAGAGAGCACTTACCCTTCTTTACAGTCTCCATCTGATTTTTCTGTGGAGCTGGTGGAAGAACTTAGCTCGTCCTCAGTTAGGCAACCAATTACGCTCTTTTTCTGTTGAAGATTAACAGGTATTTCAAATATAAGAAAATAAAAACACACCAGCTACAGTCAGCTGGGGACCTCTCCTACACACACCTCACTGAAATGAATATCTTTGCACATCTGCCATTTTTTTATCTGTGGGACACCATCTGTGAATTTGGCCCAATAATAGTTGCCAATAATGGCAAAATATGCATTAAAGAAAACAAGATAATCAGTTGCCTAAAGTGATGTTAGAGAATGAAAAAGATTTATATTCTGACTTACTTGTGCAGACTCCAGTGCCACAAGCTGCATTTATTCCTTTATTCCTGATTATGTCTAGCTGTATACATTCATGTGTGCAGCTCTAACTGCAGCAGTGCACATCAGAACATTTAGCACATGTTCTTTAAGAAGCAAGTCTGACAGCAGTTATTAGCACTTGAAATCAAAAGTTCTTTAAAAGCCATAGATGAAGAGGTGGCTGGCAGTATATCCTGATCCAACCTGCCCTCTTCAAAAGGTACCTCCATGTAGAACATGTTGCATCTGATGGGAGGTTACAAGCATGTAGATGATGCCAATTAGATCCTTCTTCTATACTCTGTGACATTAAAAATTGTTTGATATTTCTAATTTCCACTTCAGCTTACCTTAGGCTCTGAGGCAGACTGAGCAATTTGACTCTGTCTATCTTCATGGGACAATTTTGGTTCCATTAGTACACTGTGCGATGCTTGTCGTGCAGGAGGCACTGAAAAGGGACATGTTAACAAAATGTATGGTTTACTGATCATGAAAGCAAGGGCCATGTTAAAGCCTAACTAAATGGAAATGAGTATTTCTTTCTGTCCATTTACTACAGGTGCATATGTAGTAATTTCACAATCCCAAGGCTCGCCACAGAATACAAATTATCATTCCTCATTATTACAGTACCAAGCTGGACTATCACGACATTAATGAGTTATTTAGGATACAATCTTAACCAGGTGTACTCAGAAGTAAGTCCTATTTTGTTTAATGGGGTTTACTCTCAGGAAAGTGTGGTTAGGAGTGTAGCCTTAAGTTATTTGATTTTTTCTGTAAACAGCTTTGTGAAGTTTTTTTTGTTGAAAAGTGGTATATAAATATTAACAATAATGTCACATTGTGGACATGCACAGAGCCCAATGCTAAAGCTTACAAGGTCACTGACTTCAGACAGTGAATAAGAAGCTGAAATCATTTATACATGTAACACATCTATGCATGTTGACTCAGAGGTCAGACTCACTTAATTCAATTCTGCTTACCCCCAAGTAAGTGCATGCAGGATTGCGACTAAAGTGACTCAAGTCAATGCAATGCAAGCCATAATACCCTTACAAGTCTTGAAGGCACTTTAAACCACTGTTGCTTTTGCTGAAGCAGACTAACAGGACTGCCTCTCTATCATCTATATTTGGACCCACATGTACATTTGGCCTTTTGATTATACAGGTTGAGCCTCATTATTCCCCATTCCAAGAACTCATGTGGATGGCAAAAAACACACTATAGCAAATCAATTTAAAAAACAAAGTTTCTTTGCTCCAGTGATTCAAAAACAGCCTTGCTGACCTTTGTGATGTAAGATAAGAGTCATTAAGATGACAATCCATCAATCAGTCATCCTCCAAGAGCTTACAAAAGCGCTTCACTCATTACAAAGTCCCTCCCTTCTCCAATGCAAAGCGATCACCTTTCGTTCACATGCTCAGGGGGAAGGGAAGGGTCGCCTGGAGAGAGAAGGACTGATGGATTGTCAGCCAGCTGCCCCCCTCTCTCTCATTAACGAGGCTATTGTTAAAGGACTGTTCAGTTTTAAAGGGATTTTAAAGGGATGCATTTTCCCCCTTCTTCAGGGATTTTAAAGGGATGCATGATTTTAAAGGGATGCATTTTTCCCCTTCTTCAGGGATTTTAAAGGGATGCATGATTTTAAAGGGATGCATTTTTCCCCTTCTTCAGGGATCAGCACATTCCTTCTCATTTGCAGTGGCCGTTTATGTTGAGTCAAATCTTTGTATAAAAAATCCGTGTATAACAAGGCTGGACCTGTAATGCCAAAGTGTGCCTTGAGTTCCTGACTGATAAATACTTCACATTATTACATACAGTACTACAACCAAGAACACCTGAAAAAAAAAATCTCTAGTCAGTTACAGCTTCTGTATTAACAAATTGCGAGTTACTTACAAGTTTAAAGTCATTCTTGAAGACTGAGAACTTGGGGGGAAAAATTGTGTTTTTACACAATCTTTACAAAAATTCTAATATATCAGGACTCTCATTGGGGCTGCATCTAAGGAGTTACACTACATGTTTGAAAAAGGGAAAAGAAGCCACTACCAAAAGAAAGCACATCTTCCTGCGACTGCTTTAGTCTCCTCCTCTCTCGTGCAGACAATGGCCGATCCTTTAAAAAAAATACAGGTAATATAAGCAACATCGGTGCAGTCTGTCATATTAGGAAGTCACATTGTTCGAGGATGAATTACCATAACTGCAATCCAAGGTGTCCAGTGTTAAAATCAGCTTCTCTGCCAACTTATTCTACAAGACTGATAAAGCCTCATGGGGAAAGAATTACTTCCCTATTACTAACAAAACTAAGCTGGTCTAGCATCTTAGCATCACATTTCATTGGTATCATCTGACCTTATGCACAAATCAGGAGACTTCAGAAAAACTGGTCAGTCACACATAAAGCCAAGACCCATAGTGAATGGGCAAAGAAGTATGAAAGTGGTGGTGAATGTATATTGAGAAGGGGGGGGGGGTGATTGTCCCTATTCATTCTAGCATAACGTTTCTCCCAATGGTTGTTGTTGGTGACTTCCTTGTGCCTGTTCTTCCTGTCCCTGCAATCCCTGCCCCCATGCTGCATCCCATGCCAATATTGAGGGTTCTCTCATCCTCATTAGTGTTGTGGGGGGGGGGGCGGCTTGGAAGGAGGCTTTCGATGATGCCGTTACATCATTACAAATTATGTATGTAATTTCAGAATGCTACTCAATTTCAATAAATTGATGATGATGGCTGGAACAAACCTTAGAAACTCCAACGTCAGTGCTTCCAGATCGGTTTACAGCCCTTGCAACTGCAGCGCTCTGCTTGTCTGAGGTGTCTTCACTGGTCTGTGTGTTCACAGCCGGAGGGGAGGGCAGTGGTCGGGGAACAAGTGCTGTAACCTTAAAGGGAGGAATTGGACCTGCATAAAAAAGATTACTAATTCTGCAAAGGAGCTAGCTATGAAAGCACTAATCCTTCAAGGCTGGGCATAGGAATTTTGCCCTACTTCCAGCTATCCTGCCAATATCAAGTTCAAATTTCCTTGAAATACGTATTCAGTTCCTTATTTCATCAAAATGCAGCAACACTACTTATGTACTTGGTAAGAGCTTATTATATATACACAATAAAAATGGTGAATTCTGTTTCAACACAGGTGAGTTGTCATGCAGTTGTTTACTGAATGCCTTTATTAAAACAGAAACATTAAAAGAAGATGAATATAGGTCTCTCTTCTTTTTCAAAAACAATAGCTTGGTTTGCACACCCTTTTAAAAAAAAGATGAAATTAAATAGTTCTAATAGCTATGATCACCAATAGTATATATGGTTACTGTATTTTAAAAGGAAAAAGGCAAGTTTCCCTCTTTATTTTTACCTTGTCTAAACAGACCTCAGCTTGCTCTCTTTTCTTCTGCCGTCGCTGTCGTGATAGGGAAGGCTCATGAGCAGATTCTTGCGGCTGAAAGAAAAAGTTGCTTTCATTCCGAATTTCATCTTTAGTTTCTTCCAAGTTTCCACAGCAGGCTTCATTCTAAGAATAAATTTAAAATCTATATGAGTTATAAAGTATAAACAGTATCTAACATACGGTTTCCAGATTTCACATACTGGGGGGGGGGGGGGAAGGATACCAAGAAGGACCCAATAAACTGCAAGAACTGAAACTACATTTGTTTGTGTAGTCAACTGTCTACGTGAAAATTGCCTTACATCTTTTCAAACTAAAACACAAACTGTAAAATCCAAAGATCCACTGAAGTTCCAGTGTCCAAGCGCATTTTGGACATGTATTTTATTTAAGTTGCTCCTCCCCCCTTAGTAGGGCAAAATAAGTACTTCTAAATTGCTTTAGGGCCCAGTCCTATTCAACTTCTTAGCACCGGTGCAGCCGCAATGCAGCCTTGAGGTAAGGGAACAAATGTTCCCTTTGTGTCTGCCCCACGACCACAGGATGCAGCTCACAGCCCATTTGCATGGCTGTACCGGCACTGGAAAACTGGATAGGATTGGGCCCTTAGTGTTGTAAAACACTTCCTAAACATTATCCTGTTATAATTCTTACAAAAACCTGGGAAATGTGCCAGGACTGTAGATATTTAATAACATATGCATTATGTTAATACATATTTATAATAGTATATCTATAAACTATATATTATTTAGGGCGCAATCCTAACCGGCAGTTATGCCGGTATAGGTGTCCCTGGAGGGTCGCAAACATGCTGTAAAGCACGTTTGCGCCTCCTTAGGCAGGAGCTGCGTTGGCGCACTCAGATGTGCCAACGCATGGACGGAGGCAGAAGCCTCTGCCACAGCTCCCGCACCACCGCTTGTGTCGGTGTGAGTGCGCCGACATAAGCAGCAACAGTAGGCGTGGGGAGGGGGCATTACTAGGTGGGGACAGGTCCAGGGGTGGGTGCACGGAGAGCGGGGCTGGGACCCGGCAGTTATGCTGGATCCCAACCCCCATCCCTGGGGCGAGCGGAGCAGCTTCAAGAGGTGGCGCAGGTCCAAGGAGACCCATAGGGGTGCGCAGCCCTTACCCACAGGTAAGGGGAAGAGCTTTCCCTTGCCCGTGGCTGAGCCGCTGCTTGCTGCAATCCCGCGTTGGATGCAGCGCAAGCCTCCTGGCTTGCCTGCTCCAGCATGGGTTAGGATTTCGCCCTTAGTTGGATTTTGTTTTAGGTCAGAGTATGTGCTTTGTGTGTGTGTGTGTGTGTGTGTGTGTGTGTGTGTGTGTGTGTGTGTGTGTGTACACAGGTCCAGCCTTGTTATACATGGATTTGACTCAACACAAATGGCCACTGCAAATGAGAAGGATTGTGCTGATCCCTGGAGAAGGGAAAAAATGCACCCTTTTAAAATCACAGTTTAAAAAACTGCTTTTTACTGTTGTAGAGACAGTCATGCAAGTGATTACATATATAACCTATTTATCCATGGATTTTTCACTCTAAAAATAATATCTGGTGTGCTCCCTGGGGCATTTGGTGGGCCGCTGTGAGATACAGGAAGCTGGACTAGATGGGCCTATGGCCTGATCCAGTGGGGCTGTTCTTATGTTCACTGGAGCAAAGGAACTTTGTTTTTTAAATTGATTTGCTTTGTTTGATTTGTTTTTTGCAATCCAGGTGAGTTCTGGGAACAGAATTCTCGGGAATAATGAGACTCAACCTGCATTCCAGAAAAGTAGCCTTTTACATAGCATTTTGCTACCATGAGTAGGATATAGATATTCCAACGGACAGAGATAATGGGCATTTGAGATTCCTTTATAGAACACCTCCCTACAGGAAGCCACTGATTTTAGTGTCACAAACCTCACAGACCCATAGCACTGGAATACTTACAAGAATTTCTAAAGGAACATGTGGTGCTAGCAGTTTCTCGGTAGAATCCAGGCTCTGGAAAAAAGATTCAACTATAATTTCATTAACATTCAGTGATCAATTTATTAGGTACAGTGTAATGTAAATATCAGCAAAATGAAAGATCAATATATCTAAAGCATCTATTAGTATAAAGTTTGAAGGAAAAAAAATGACAAGTGACCAAGAAAATCATTCGGACTTAGTGGTGTGCTATGCATACGGATTTTACTTCCCGATGTAGTTTAGAAATTAATGCATATGCCCACTTGCAACAAACAGTGCAGTTACAGGTCCGTTGCATTTTTGTCTAGAAAACAAGAATAGAATGAAAGAGACTACGATTGACTACTGACTGTTTAGCTTTGAGAAGAAGTCTCAAAATGTCTCTTTGAGAGGAAGTCTCCATAAATGACCAAAAATGGGGCTTACAACCAAATGATCTGTGTGCCATTAGCAGGAAGATAGGACCAACAAAGACTTTCTTTTGCAACTAGAAAGTCTGAGAATGTTGAAGCCGAGTAGGAAGAGGGCCTTCAGAGTAAGGTTACTAATAGAAAGGAAAGAGAATACACTAAATTATGAATAATAATCAAGGATTTTGCTCCTGCCAACATCATATATGGAAGCAGTGTTGTCGGGTAGTTAGTTCAATGCTACATTCCCATATCATAATCCTAGAGATAGGCGTAGCTGATATAGGTAGTAATAGCCTAAACCTGGCAAGTGAAGAACTCCCAAGCCTGCAATCAGGCCCAGTCCAAGCTACTCCGATGCCTGAGGCAGAGAGACTTACCACTGTACCTCCAACCACCACCTCTAGCATATAAAAACATTCCACACAAATTTCTTCACCCAAACCCTTGATCTCACCTCAAATACTGACCAGTCTCTGCAACCTCCTGCTGGCCCTTTCTCCTCTTTTGTCACTGCCGCTTTTCTCCTCCCAGTTCACTCACTGAATTTCAAGAGGAAGGGAAAGAAGAGATGCAGAAAAGAAGATGTGGGAAGAGGAGTAGTGATAAAGCAGCATGGGGAGAGGAGTAATCTATCTGCCTTTTAAAATGGCAGGCAGAGAAACTGAGAGGAGAACAACAGCTGCAATAAGGGGAGGCAAAGCAACAGGCAGAAGTGGTGGGTGGACACAGCCTGCCACTTGAGCCAATCTACCACCCAAGGCAATCATTTTACTCAATCACATTAGCAGGCTGGCCATGCCGCCTGCCAATGTTAGCACTCAAAGTCTGAATGTAAAAGCAACACAGCTGAATCTACAGTCACCAAGACACCACTTTTATCCCCTGTACCACCTCCAACCAATTTTGTGCTGAGCAACAAATCTGCACAATTGTTTCCAGGGTAAAGTGGCTCCTGTCAATGTAGTAACACCAGCTAAAAGTGATGCATACCACAGTGTTCTGAGCCAGTTCCTAACACAAGCCCAGTGCCACATGGAGAAAGCAGGTAAAAAGACAGTAAAAAGAAACTCTTCCAAGTACTTTTGTTGGTAAGAAATGTCACTATATAAAAACACATATTAATACAAAGTAATTACTTGATCACTTGTTTGTGCCTCTGAAACAGACTGCAAAAGTTTCATTGTGTCATCACCATTATCTGTGGCATCAACAGTCTTCTGAAAATCTACATTTTCCTTTTTAGGATGTGCCTTGGAGATGCTCTGCAACCTCTCTTCCTTGAGCTGTGGACCATTTATTGCTGTTTCAGACTCTCCTTCACTGGGAATTCTTGAAGTGCTGATTTTGCTAACCTCTACCAAACGATCACTTTTAGGGCTCTTCTTTTCCAGTGGAACAATAACTATGTCCACTTTGCTCATTGTTGCCACCGATATATTTGTGCTGTTCAAATCCTCCTTGCCTGCACTTTCACCAGGCTCAGGTGCAAGTTCAGATGAGGAAGAAACTTCAAAGGTTTTATTATTGATTAAATATTTCTCTTCATTCTGGAATTAAAAAACACAGAGAGAAGTAGAGTTCATTCACTGATTTTATGAACCATTTTATTTGTAAATACTGTATATTAAAGGAATCCAAATGTATCCTTTTACATGGAAAAGCTTGTGGAAGAGCTACTTTATACCTTTTAGACAACTACACAAGAAAAGTGAAACTAAAATACAGGAGGTTTAGCAAGCCCATAGAGCATGCTTTACATAACTTCTTCATAACTTTTTGCATTCTTAATAAATTGTACACGATTTGAACACAGCTCACCAACCACAAATGACACCCACCATGGACTTTTTAAAGCTCTTATGATAACCTAACATCACAGACTTATGCACATTTATCTTGGAAAAAGTTCAATTGAACAAGTTGGACTTACTTCTGTATAAGTGTGAAGAGGATTGCAGTTTAAGCCAAACTGTGTCAAATGGGATCAAATATTAATACAGGTGGGACCTCAATATTCGCAGGGGTTCCATTTCAAAAACCCCTTTGGATACCAAACTCGGCAGATACTGGGGTCCATACTTAAAGGGTTTTAAAAATAAAAGAAGCCTTCAAACAGCCTTCAAACAGCCAAACTGCACAATTTCCCAGCCCCTAGGACTGTTTTATGGACCCTGATATCTGCTGGCATCAGTAGTAAGTCAAATCTGTGAATGCCAGACCCATGGATACCATGGGTCCACTGCAGTTGGTGGAACTATCAATGCTTTAAACAACTGCAAAGCACTTCCGTGTAGATATCAAACAAACGTATGAAAGAGGTTGCTTTGTGAGCCTCTTTCAGTAATTATTAGTAAGCAGAACAAATATCCCTCACTATCCATGGCAATTCTTATATCTAGCCAATGTTGGTTTTTCCTTGATTTGAGAAAAACAAAAACAAAGCCTACCACAAATGTAGTTCCATGTCTATAATTTATATTCCAGCTTCCTACAAGGGAATTGTACCCAGGGTGGCTTACAATATATAACAAACACAAATCCAACAATATGCAAACAAAAAATCGTAAAATAAAACCACCACCAAAACATATGCAAACACCACAATAAGAACACAAACAGGAGCAGCTGGACATCAAGGAGAAGCACCAGATTGAGGAGGTGCTCACCTGCTCTCCTGAGAAAGAGTGCAACTCCATCCACCATAGATTGCAAACTCCCACCCAGATGGTCAGATCTCCCCACCAACTGTATTTCTATCTTATCTGAATTAAACTTCAGGGTGTTCACTCTCATCCAATCCAAAACTATAGTTAAATTGTTATCAGAATTGACGACACCAACTGAACAGCCATAAATATTTTGAACACAAACCTAAAACAGAAACTTACTTCTTTAGATTTCCTTGAATTCTCACTTGAAATCTTCTGAGGTATCACATTTCCATTTTTCAATTTGGCTCTCTCCAAGGAACTCTGGGATTTGACATCAGACAACTTCTTATGATTTTTGGATGTTTTTCTTTAAAGAAAAATTAAGAAGATACAAATATTAAAGATGTTTCCAGGATTAAAAGATTTTAGGAAGATTTTGCACTAATGGTCATTTGGCTCCCCACATTCAGAATATTTTTTTTTTAAAGTGAGAGTATTTTCTCAAAACATAACACATGCAACAAACATGGGGTTTATTTCAGTTACCTATAAACTGTATACCTTGATAATTCCAACCATACAAAATGTTTGCAAGTGGCCTTAAGCAACCACTCATCAGAATGTAAGATGCAGGTAACTGGAACAAGGGTTGATCTACCCCAGCATTCCCACAGTAGTGAACCATATGCCAGATGAAACTCACAGGTATGCCCCATTTGCCCTCAGAATCCAAAAATTCACTGCCTCTAATCATTAAGGTTCAGTTTAGCTTGACATGGCTAATATACATGGGTAAATCAACAGCTAGTGATTTCCATGTACCATATTTGTTTTTCTATTCTTTATAGCTAATGAATCCTGTAAGTTAGCATTCTGCATTCTGCAAAGTAGTATTTCACTCCAGATACAGACAGAGTTTCTCTCAGGAACTATTATAATTATGATCTCTAAAAATACTCTTCTGTTTTGCAGGCTTACACTCTTGCTACACAGACAGTGTGTAGGATAGGATAAGAGCCACCAATGATTTTGAAAATTGTATTTCCCGTCATTATTGCCTTAGGAAGAAATGAAGTGGTTGACCACTGAAGTAACAAGTACACTTTTTTAAAATCCTCCCTTAAAAGGGATCTTTAAAAAGAAATAAGCAAACTTACAAAATAAGGTTCAGTACTTTCTGAAGGTGTTATGAAGCTCACAAATACACCTGTGTGCACTTTTCCTGAACCCAATATCAAAACCATCTTCCATTTTTTTAAGCTCAGAAATGACATGCACTCACTCCAGTACATACTGGACAATGCTCACTTCAAATTAAGGAAAATTGCATTAGGAAAGAAAATGATGAACTCACAGCCATGAACTATGACACACAAAGACTGCAGACATTTCACACACAGCAAAATTAATCATTCCAATAAACACATTTAAAAAAAGACAACCATGCATAACATTATTTATTTAAATGCATCTTACGCTTTTGTGGCTTCCAAAAACAGAGCAATTTGGTGCTTGATATATGGCTGCCTTAGAATACTTCTGATGCTAGGTCTTTCCTCTGGCTTTTTACTCAGCATAGTTTGTATTAGCTCTTTTAGCTGAATGCTGTAATCCTTCGGCATTGGTGGCAGCTGTTAAATGAAGAAAAACTGACACATTGGGTAGGTAGTCTTAGGACTTTAGAAGTCATGGTAAGAAAACTTTACCAGAGTTTAAAGATCCATCAGTGCCATCATTATATATATATATGCACGCGCACACACACACACACAATATATACTAGCAAGTTTTGCACAAGCCTTTCGGAAGAAAGTGTTCACAACAGCAGGTCAGATTCACACAGGACCCTGTGAAGTAGGTCCGCAAAAGGCTTTTTCTCTAGCACAGCCATTTCCAACCTATTTCAGCTCACGGCACACTGACAAGGCACTAAAATTGTCAAGGCACACTACCAGTTTTTTACTTGCATTAAATTATGACATTACAGTTAATCTTGAATTAATAAAATTAATACAATTAAATCATTACATGACAAAAAATTGACAAGAAGCATGGAGAGGGAAGTATATGTGGTTTCTGAAAAAGAGGAAAAATTCTATGTTCAAATTCTTATCAAACATGCCAGAAAGTGTTGGCAAAGACAGGGCAGGTTGATCACATAGTGGAGAATGTGGGTGAGGGGCAATGAGGTGACATGATTGAAACAAGTGCAGGATTAAACTGGGGGTGGGGGAGAGAGAGAGAATGTGAGGCAGTGATTCTGTATCTTTGGAAGGTACTGACAAGTGACAGGAGGGACAGTAAGAGAGTTGCTAACTGTGATTGTGAGATTGGGGGGGGGAAATAATCCGGGGAAGGGGGTGGGGTGGGGGAGAAGAGGAGAGAGCAGTGCCAACTGCCTGCTTGTGTATTTGAGAAAAAAAGAGTGCAACCAAAAGCCCAATCCTATGCATGCCTGCACAGAAGTATGCCCCATTATAGTCAATGGGGCTTACTCCCAGGAAGGTGTGGATGGGATAGCACCCCCAGAGCCCAATCCTATGCATGCCTGCTCAGACATAAATCCCATTCTAGTCAATTACTCGCAGGAAAGTGTAGATAGGATTGTGGCCCAGCGCCTGTATTGGAATCGAGGAAGATCTGGTGAGGTGGTAGATGTGGTGTCAGCAGTGGCCCCTTTAAGCGTAAGGCCTGGGCATCCAGCAGAGTGTGCTGCACAGCTGCAGCCACTTGAAGGCAATAGGGCCCTCAGGGATATAAGGAGCACCTGAGGAAGGAAAGGTTTGTGGGTAGCAGAAGGAAAAACCCTTGAGGAAGGGGAGACTGGATTAATGGACTGAGGAATTGATGGGTGAATGGACTTTGGAGACTGCTGGAACAGACTGCTGGAGACACTGGAGTTTGGTGTGTGGCTGCTGTGCCCAAGACCTGCTGAGGACCAAGGGGTTGCTGTAGTGGCGGGAGGCTGCTGGCAGGAGAGAGGACCTCTGCAGGTTGAACAGGCGAGCTACCCTGGAGGTGGGATCCAGCAGGACTGCAGGGCAGAACTAGGGCCATTCTTGGGTAAAAAAGGGGTGCTAATTAGCTAAAAATGGGCATAATTCTTCAGGCAGAGCTTGGACTGGGAATCTGGCAGAACAGTGCCCTTCCTCTAAAAGCCCCAAAGTGCAGGGAGGGTTGCTTTGAGGAGTTGCAGGCAAACTGGCAAGGAAAAGGGACTTTCAGGGACCCTGAAACCTTCAGTTGGGGGCCTCAGCAGACTTGCTTGCTATGTGCCTGCTTCTGGATCCCTCTTCTCACTCATTCCGCAGCTCCCATCTCCTGGCTCCTCCAGGCTTCTCTCATTGGCCAACCAGCAGGCAGGCAGGCAGGCAACAACCTCCTTCGTGCCCAACCTTATGTATGTCTACTCAGAAGTAAGCCCCATAGTAGCCAATGGGGCTTGCTCCCAGGAAAGTGAGAATCAGGTTGCAGCCTGAGTCATGCTCAGTAGCAGGAGCAAGCTCCAAGCTGACTCTTCAGCCTCTTCCCTGGCTGCTCCCTTGCTTGTGCTGCCTGCTGTGGGAGGCTCAAAGCAGCTGCTCTAGCAACTGCTGAAGATCTTAACTGTAGTGGCTGACCTGCCCTCTTGCCACCCCTGACATTCACATGTTGGACAGGGCATATGCACAGCAGCCAATGCATGGTGGACCAGCTAAACAATATGTACACTGCAAAACTGAAGTGAACAGTTATCTAAGGAGTTAGATTGGATCCCACATTTAGTATAGCAAAAATTAGACAGAGAAGTTTACCTTTCCTTCAATAATTCTATAAACTAAGGAATTCATGTCTTTAGCATTGAAAGCATGCTTCAAAGTGGCCATTTCATAGGCACAACAGCCCAGCGCCCAGACATCAGACTGTGAAAGCAAAAGCAGAACAGTGTAAAATATATGCTCTAAAAGTTCACGTTAGCGCAGTTAAGGCTGAAACAGAGGCTTTATGGTAAACTGTGGACTTTAACATCTCTACTTGTCTCCTAAAATAGCAAATTTACAGCATTTACTCATTCTTTAAGACATATCCTGCCTTTCAATCATACTTCACAAAGACATGAAAATTTTAATAAGACTTACTTTAGTGTAAAACAGCAATTTTCAACCTTTCATCTCATGGCACACTAACAAGGCCACTAAAATGGTCAAGGCACACCACCAGGTTTTTTTTACAATTGACAAGGCACACCATGCTGCCAGTGGGGGGGCTCACATCCCCATTGGCCCTACTAATAAATGACCTTTCCCCAAATTCCAGTGGCACACCTGTGGACCACATGGCACACCAGTGTGCCATGGCACAGTAGTTGAAAATAGCTGGTCTAAAAGATCACTAGAAATATTAATTAAAAATCACATACAATAAAAGCTAGCTTAAGCAGACAATATTGTTCAATAAAAACTATAGATTTTAAATGATGCTATACCTTAAAAAATTCCTGAATAAGGAACTCTGATTCACCCTCATGTTCATCACCTTGCATGCAAATTCTCAGCATTCTCCATTTTTTAATCAGTCAAATAGTAACACCAAGTTGGTCACCAGTTACATAACTAAAGGTGCACACAGTGACTTACATGGAAATAAGTCTCAGTAGGACTTGTCTAAGGAACATGCCTGGGATACTGCTATTACTTGGATTTTTCATCCTAGGATCCCAAAGTCCACTCAACTTGTTTTCTACTCATTTTTTTAAATACATGTATTATAAAATGTGTTAACAGGCTGTAATCTAAGGCACACTATTAATCGCCACAGTGGAACTCACTCCTGGATAAACCTGCATAGGACTGTGCTCACTAAACTCTTATTCAAAGCACTAGTTTAAAGTTTAAACTGACAATTTACATAACAAAATATTTATTTAATCACAAGTATCTTTATTCAGCCTCTCTGACAGAAAAACAAAGAGTCACAAAATACATCGAGGGCCCAATGCTACCCAAATTTCCAGGGCTGATGCAGCCATAATGCAGTCCCAAAGTAAGGGAACAAATGTTACTTTGAGGGGATCTCCATTACTGCCCCTCATCGCAGGATGCAGCATACACCCAGCGGAATTGGCACTGGAAAGTGGGAAAGGATTGGGTCCCAACAGCATTTCTCCCCTAATGATTTCTATTCTGCAAGCAATATTATAATTTGGTAATAAATTAAAAGAGTGGTTCAAGGTATGTTTACTCAGAAGTCTCACTGCATTCTGCTAGCATTCTGCACAAATACATACGTACATATCTGAAGTCTATGCCTGCAATCCTGTACATACTTACCTAGGATAAAGCCCCATTGAGCACAGTGAGACTGACTTCTGAGTAAACATGTTTTGGATTGTGCTGCATGTCAGCTAACAGACATCTCATTAACAGCCAGCACAGGTAACAAGCATTCCTTCTAAACTGTCTGCCTTGCTGCATAGACCCTTTCCACAGCTGAGCAGCAGCACAACAGCCTCTATGCACGCTCCGTGATTATGTAATACGTCATCACTGGATTTCTATAAGAACATAAGAACCCTGCTGGATCAGGCCAAAAACCCAACCAGTCCAACTTCCTGTATCTCACAGTGGCCCTCTAGTTGCCTCAGGGAGCACACAAGACAACAGAAGACCTGCATCCTATTTGCTCTCCCTTGGATCCGGCATTCTGAGATAGCCTACTTATAAAATCAGGAGGTTGCATATACCCATCATTGCGTGTAACCTTTGAAAGCCAAGCTCCAAAGGAAAGCAAGCTCCAAGCTGCACAGAGCTCCGTTTTGAACTGCAGAGCCACATGGCTGCACAATTTAGAGGGAACATCGCTAGTCACTGATAAATGGCTTGATCCCAAATTCAAGTCCTGAACCAGCCATTAACTTGGTCATCGTTACCAACCTATACAACAGAAAGCAGATAGGCTTTTCTAAGAGAAGCGTGGTGGGAGTGATTGAGAAAAAGTTTTTACGTAAGATGAGTGGCATAAACTAATATACATTACCTTATAATTGTAAGGCTTATTAGAGAATAGCTCAGGGCTCATGTAGTATGGCGTGCCGATGAGTGTACTAGCCATGTCGGACTGATTTTCCAGCACTCTGGCTATTCCCAAATCTCCCACTTTGATGATATTTGAACGCGTCAGGAAAACATTTTGAGTTTTGAGATCTCTGTGCAGAATGTGCCTTTCATGCAAATACTGAAAAATAAAATAGTAGCATTTACAAACTTAACTTGTGATTTTATACACACTTACTTGAAGTAAGCAAGACATATTAAACTCAGTGGAATTTACTTCTGAGCAAATATGCATAGAATTAGGCTTCTAATTTGTTAAGACAATGGTTCTCAAACTTTTTAGCACCAGGGCCCACTTTTTTGAATGATAATCTGTTGGGACTCACAGGAAGTAATGCGATTAATCAGGAAGTGATGTTGTGGCCAGAAGTGACATCAGCAAGCAGGAAAATTAAAGCCCCATCCATACAAAAATATCAAATCAAATCAAATAAGTAAATTAAAAGTTTACAATAAGTATAAGTTTAAAAATTTATTTAAATAATGAAGAACCCTCCTTACCCTCCCAAGTAGTTGCTGGTCTGTTTAAAAAAAAACTTCCCCAAACATCCAGAGGGACCCCTGAACCATGGAAAACTGAAACCGTGGATACCAAATCCGTGGATATGGGGGAATGACTGTATTACTATTCCCATATTGCAGTTAAACTTATTATTCTCATGCTACAGCAATAACCATTATTATTCCGATCTTCTGCTTAGCAGCAAATTATGCACGGGAAGGATAAAGTGGATAGAGAGATGCTCTTTACACTCTCACATAACACCAGAACCAGGGGACATCCACTAAAATTGAGTGTTGGGAGTGTTAGGACAGACAAAAGAAAATATTTCTTTACTTGGCGTGTGGTTGGTCTGTGGAACTCCTTGCCACAGGATTTGGTGATGGCATCTGGCCTGGATGCCTTTAAAAGGGGATTGGACAAGTTTCTGGAGGAAAAATCCATTATGGGTTACAAGCCATGATGTGTATGTGCAACCTCCTGAATTTAGAAATGGGCTATGTCAGAATGCCAGATGCAAGGGAGGGCACCAGGATGCAGGTCTCTTGTTTTCTGGTGTGCTCCCTGGGGCATTTGGTGGGCTGCTGTGAGATACAGGAAGCTGGACTAGATGGGCCTATGGCCTGATCCAGTGGGGCTGTTCTTATGTTCTTATGCTAAAGTTGAAAGGGAGTGGCTTGCCTAAGGTCACCTAGCAACCTCAGCTCACCTATCAACCTGGGGAAGCAAGATTTGAACCAGGAATATTCTGATTTGTAGCTCAGTCTTAGTGATTACATTACATTAGCCCTATACCAGAAGGGCTAGAGTTCAATGGTAGGGCATACACTTTGCATGCAGAAAATCTCAAATTCATTTCCTGGCAGCTCCAGGTTCAACTGGAAAAGGCCTATTTGCAAAACAGAATTGTTAGTCAGCTAAGCTAGATGGACACATGATCTGACTCGGTATAAGGCAGCTATATATGTTTATTTATAAATATTGGACAAAATTCACTGGGATTTTTTCCACTGCAGAGCAAACTAAAATGCACCACTAAAAAAATGATACACTACCTGCAATGCCATGGCAATCTGAACAAACCATTCCACCACTTGATTCTCGGGCAAAAGTTTCCCTTTCTGCTCTTTCAGTTTGTGGTACAGGTCTCCTCCTTCACAGAAGCCCATGACAATATACAGAAGGCCATCTTCCCCTTCCCAGGACTCTCTGTAGGTGACTATATTGGGATGCTTTAGCTGAGACAGCAGCTGAGCCTCTTGTTCGGCTGCTTTTCTTTCCCGGTTTGAGGCATGTTTAAGGTTCAGCTTTTTGATGACATACTGCAAAGATTAAAAAAATAATAGTGCTGCAGTACAATCAAGGACATGGAGTAGAAGAACTGGAGAATTCTAACACCCTGCCACCCAGTGCTAATCATACCATGCAGAAGTTAACCAAATTTCAATAGATATTTTATCCTTATCCTGGCTTCAGTCTAGTCATGTGTCCTGTCACAAGCATCAGGTCTTCAGCTAGTTACAGTTAAATTGTCCCACTGATTTAATCAGAGCTTAAGCAAAGTTAACATTCTCAGATTTGGGGCAGCGGTTAGGATCAGATGTTAAAGTTATCCTGATTCACAACAATCTCTTAGACATGGCCACTGGAAGAACTGCCACAGAGGAAGCTGTTAGTGGCAAGAAACTCTCACACTCAGAGAGGATGTGGTGATGCATCAGGAACATTACACAGAGAAATGACAGTATAGGCCAGCTCCACAAATTTACTAAGGCCTTTACACACTGACCTGGGAATAAGTCCCAGTAAGTTCCACAGGAGCTTACTTTTAAACCATCATGCCTAGGACTGAACTATAAGGCCACCTGCTTAACAACCATGACAGGCACAGAAATCTAAAAATTAAGCAGATATACAATTGAATTCACGAAATTAACATGAAGGGTGGAGGAATTGTAGCATGATTCGTTCTACAAATATTATACATGTTAACAATAACTGACACAACTGGCTACAGAGACTGGTTTCTCTCACTATATTACATGCCATAGTAGGAGCAAGAATGTATTGTATCTGTAGCAGGAGCAAGAAATGCATTGCTTTCCGGAATTTTTCTTATTCTTACATCAGCTCTGAACTTGACAAAATATACTTAATGGCTAAATGTTGGCTTAGAACAGTAACACAAAATCTTCACTGGCATCACGTACAAACAACATAGAAAAATAGAAGTCTAAACTTACAACAGACAACATATACGGTCTAAAACATATATGCAGTCCACATAAGGATCATTTTATTTCTTAGGCCAGGCATTTCAGAAGATAAATCTTGTTTTTGTCACTCAGTTTGTCAGAACAATAACATAATGCAATTATATTTATTATTTCATAAGCACCTAAAAACAAGACATTATACAAACTAAACTTAGTACAAAGCCTTGCCCTGGAGCTTACTAGCCAAGCAGACAGACATGGAAAGGAAAGGGAAGAGGGGCTCAGGAAAGACTAGAAGTAGCATAATAATTCCAATCACATCAGCACATCCAGGAAAATTCCCAGATGCAGAACAGACAGCAAAGAAGTTGTAAGCAAGTTTATTTTCCAACACTGTCCTACAGCTTCATTTCATTTTCAGTGCACAATTCGTATTTTGTTATAAGAACCTTGCTGAAGTTTAAAAAGGGGATAGAAAATGTCAAAAAGTGTGAAAAGGGTACTGCAGAATACATCAACAGTCACATTTTTAGAGTTTGATTCCTGAAAAACTACATGTCATTTGTCAGATATAACCTACAATGCCTCTCTCTGAAATCCACATCTGCGGTCATTTTTTTTCCTGTTGTTAAACTTGATCAGTAACTGCCCTTTTGGCTGGGAAGCTAAATCCACTCCTTTATAGCCCTCAGATGGGTAAGACAGTCCAGAACAGAGGTTTTCAACCTTTTTCATACCATGACCCCAATACATAATTACTGTAAATAAAGCATGGGAATGGGGACCCCACTGTCGATCCTGCCCCTCTTCCAGACCTTATCCAACCACCACCTATCCCCATGCCCTCCCAGAATTCTTCACAGAAATCAAATACTATATTCTTATTAGAGAGAGCAGAAAAAGCTCCCATGAAGTCTGGCACTACTGAAAGCTATTTTAGCAAAACTGTTAATAACATGAGCAGGCCTGGGACACCATCTCCTAGTACCTGAACGGGTACCCCAGATGCCTTCCTCTTTCTCTGGTGGTGCTGTAGTCCAGTGGTCTTCAACCTATTTCATTCCCAAAAGTTGCTGCAACCCCACAACCAAGGCTTTGCGACCCCATTGGGGTCCTGAAGAATGCTTGTCTAGAACAGTGTTTCTCAACCAGTGGTACTTGTACCACCAGTGGTACTTAAAGGTGATGTCTGCTGATACTCATGGGACTCTCCAGACGGCTAGAACAGTGTTTCTCAACCAGTGGCACTTGTACCACCGGTGGTACTTAAAGGTGATGTCTGGTGGTACTCATGGGATCCCCCCCCCCCACACAGCTATAACACTGTTTCTCAACCAGTGATACATGTACAACCAGTGGTACTTGAGGTGATTTCTGGTGGTACTCACGGCACCCCCAGTCTGGTAGTGAGACCAGCAATGCAATGCAACAGCCAGCAGTAGGAGGCTTGGTTCGGCGGGCAGAGCTCCAGCACGCGCTTTTCACGTGCTCAAGAAAGCCCTGCCACCTGCCCTGAGCCCCTGACTGGTGTTTGTCACCTCTGGCCTCCCAATGGGGAAGGACTTTGCAGTGAGTCACTCTGCACAGCCCACCTCTTGGAAGTGCCACCAGAAGTCACTGCTCACTGTGTTACAGCCACTGACGTAGCCAGAGGGGGGCGGCGCACTGTTTTGCAGAGAGCCTCCCTGCAGCGTGCCAGCGGCTCCTCTCCGTCCCCTGGAGAGTCACTCACCTCAGTCCCCCCCCCACATGGCTCTAAAGGGAGGAGCCGCTGGTACGCTGCCAGGCTGAGCGCTCCGCCCCCTCCAGCTATGCCACCGCCACAGACACCCCTTCGTGAGCCCCCCAGAGCCAGGGAGGGAGGCCGGGCTGCTGCTCGGCCTCGTCCCAGGCACCCACAGAGGCGCTCCAGAGCTCGGAGGCGCCGCTGCTCTCGCCCCAGACCCTGTTCGCAGCCGAGCTTGGGAGCCCCCCGCTTCGCTGTACCTGCTTGTGGTCCTGCCGCTGCCGCACCAGGCTCACCTCCCCGTAGCTGCCCTTCCCCACGGCCCGCACGAAGGCGTACTCGCCTAGGGGCATCCTCGCTGCGCCCTGCGCGCAGGCAGGCCCTGGACGGCCGGGGGGCTACGAGAGCCCCCGCCCGCCAGCCTCAAGGACGCCGCTGCCGAGGCCATAGAGAGCCACGAAACCTCCACCGGCCGTGCAGAGCGCCTCCTCCGGGCCACTGAAGATCAAGGAATAAATGTGCTTGTCGCGCCGTCTATGGTTTCAATGCTTTGAAGCCTGGGCGGCCATTTTGGACGCGGGCAAACTGCCTCGGCCGAGCCGTCGACCATCTTAACTATGGTCTTCGCAGGGTAGGCTGTGTCCACCATTTTAGTCGTGGGCACGGCCTTGCCGCCTTCCAGCCATCCTGGCGCGCGCTTCGGTGTTTCAATAGAGTGGCCCTGTTGGGCGGACGTCTCAGGCTGCAGTGCTGTCCTCACTTTCCTGGGAGTGAGCCCCATTGACTGTGATGGGACTGACCTCTGAGCAGACAGGCAGAGGATGGGGCTCTGAGGCTGCAGTGCTGTCCTCACTTTCCTGGGAGTGAGCCCCATTGACTGTGATGGGACTGACTTCTGAGTAGACAGGCAGAGGATGGGGCTCTGAGGCTGCAGTGCTGTCCACACTTTCCTGGGAGTGAGCCCCATTGACTGTGATGGGACTGACCTCTGAGCAGACAGGCAGAGGATGGGGCTCTGAGGCTGCAGTGCTGTCCCCACTTTCCTGGGAGTGAGCCCCATTGACTGTGATGGGACTGACCTCTGAGCAGACAGGCAGAGGATGGGGCTCTGAGGCTGCAGTGCTGTCCCCACTTTCCTGGGAGTGAGCCCCATTGACTGTGATGGGACTGACCTCTGAGCAGACAGGCAGAGGATGGGGCTCTGAGGCTGCAGTGCTGTCCCCACTTTCCTGGGAGTGAGCCCCATTGACTGTGATGGGACTGACCTCTGAGCAGACAGGCAGAGGATGGGGCTCTGAGGCTGCAGTGCTGTCCACACTTTCCTGGGAGTGAGCCCCATTGACTGTGATGGGACTGGCCTCTGAGCAGACAGGCAGAGGATGGGGCTCTGAGGCTGCAGTGCTGTCCCCACTTTCCTGGGAGTGAGCCCCATTGACTGTGATGGGACTGACCTCTGAGCAGACAGGCAGAGGATGGGGCTCTGAGGCTGCAGTGCTGTCCACACTTTCCTGGGAGTGAGCCCCATTGATTGTGATGGGACTGACCTCTGAGCAGACAGGCAGAGGATGGGGCTCTGAGGCTGCAGTGCTGTCCACACTTTCCTGGGAGTGAGCCCCATTGACTGTGATGGGACTGGCCTCTGAGCAGACAGGCAGAGGATGGGGCTCTGAGGCTGCAGTGCTGTCCCCACTTTCCTGGGAGTGAGCCCCATTGACTGTGAGGGGACTGACCTCTGAGCAGACAGGCAGAGGATGGGGCTCTGAGGCTGCAGTGCTGTCCACACTTTCCTGGGAGTGAGCCCCATTGACTGTGAGGGGACTGACCTCTGAGCAGACAGGCAGAGGATGGGGCTCTGAGGCTGCAGTGCTGTCCATACTTTCCTGGGAGTGAGCCCCATTGACTGTGATGGGACTGACCTCTGAGCAGACAGGCAGAGGATGGGGCTCTGAGGCTGCAGTGCTGTCCACACTTTCCTGGGAGTGAGCCCCATTGACTGTGATGGGACTGACCTCTGAGCAGACAGGCAGAGGATGGGGCTCTGAGGCTGCAGTGCTGTCCACACTTTCCTGGGAGTGAGCCCCATTGACTGTGATGGGACTGACCTCTGAGCAGACAGGCAGAGGATGGGGCTCTGAGGCTGCAGTGCTGTCCACACTTTCCTGGGAGTGAGCCCCATTGACTGTAATGGGACTGACCTCTGAGCAGGCAGGCAGAGGATGGGGCTCTGAGGCTGCAGTGCTGTCCACACTTTCCTGGGAGTGAGCCCCATTGACTGTGATGGGACTGGCCTCTGAGCAGACAGGCAGAGGATGTGGCTCTGAGGCTGCAGTGCTGTCCACACTTTCCTGGGAGTGAGCCCCATTGACTGTGATGGGACTGACCTCTGAGCAGACAGGCAGAGGATGGGGCTCTGAGGCTGCAGTGCTGTCCCCACTTTCCTGGGAGTGAGCCCCATTGACTGTGAGGGGACTGACCTCTGAGCAGACAGGCAGAGGATGGGGCTCTGAGGCTGCAGTGCTGTCCACACTTTCCTGGGAGTGAGCCCCATTGACTGTGATGGGACTGACCTCTGAGCAGACAGGCAGAGGATGGGGCTCTGAAGCTGCAGTGCTGCCACACTTTCCTGGGAGTGAGCCCCATTGATTGTGATGGGACTGACCTCTGAGCAGACAGGCAGAGGATGGGGCTCTGAGGCTGCAGTGCTGTCCACACTTTCCTGGGAGTAAGCCCCATTGACTGTGATGGGACTGACCTCTGAGCAGACAGGCAGAGGATGGGGCTCTGAGGCTGCAGTGCTGTCCACACTTTCCTGGGAGTGAGCCCCATTGATTGTGATGGGACTGACCTCTGAGCAGACAGGCAGAGGATGGGGCTCTGAGGCTGCAGTGCTGTCCACACTTTCCTGGGAGTGAGCCCCATTGACTGTGATGGGACTGGCCTCTGAGCAGACAGGCAGAGGATGGGGCTCTGAGGCTGCAGTGCTGTCCCCACTTTCCTGGGAGTGAGCCCCATTGACTGTGATGGGACTGACCTCTGAGCAGACAGGCAGAGGATGGGGCTCTGAGGCTGCAGTGCTGTCCACACTTTCCTGGGAGTGAGCCCCATTGACTGTGATGGGACTGACCTCTGAGCAGACAGGCAGAGGATGGGGCTCTGAGGCTGCAGTGCTGTCCACACTTTCCTGGGAGTGAGCCCCATTGACTGTAATGGGACTGACCTCTGAGCAGGCAGGCAGAGGATGGGGCTCTGAGGCTGCAGTGCTGTCCCCACTTTCCTGGGAGTGAGCCCCATTGACTGTGATGGGACTGGCCTCTGAGCAGACAGGCAGAGGATGGGGCTCTGAGGCTGCAGTGCTGTCCCCACTTTCCTGGGAGTGAGCCCCATTGACTGTGATGGAACTGACCTCTGAGCAGACAGGCAGAGGATGGGGCTCTGAGGCTGCAGTGCTGTCCACACTTTCCTGGGAGTGAGCCCCATTGACTGTGATGGGACTGACCTCTGAGCAGACAGGCAGAGGATGGGGCTCTGAGGCTGCAGTGCTGTCCACACTTTCCTGGGAGTGAGCCCCATTGACTGTGATGGGACTGACCTCTGAGCAGGCAGGTAGAGGATGGGGCTCTGAGGCTGCAGTGCTGTCCCCACTTTCCTGGGAGTGAGCCCCATTGACTGTGATGGGACTGACCTCTGAGCAGACAGGCAGAGGATGGGGCTCTGAGGCTGCAGTCCTGTCCACACTTTCCTGGGAGTGAGCCCCATTGACTGTGATGGGACTGACCTCTGAGCAGACAGGCAGAGGATGGGGCTCTGAGGCTGCAGTGCTATCCACACTTTCCTGGGAGTGAGCCCCATTGACTGTGATGGGACTGACCTCTGAGCAGACAGGCAGAGGATGGGGCTCTGAGGCTGCAGTCCTGACCCCACTTTCCTGGGAGTAAGCCCCATTGACTGTGATGGGACTGACCTCTGAGCAGACAGGCAGAGGATGGGGCTCTTTGAGTACTAGTCTTTGCATTTATACTCAAAAGTAAGCCTCACAGTGTTCAATATAGGACTTGCATCCTTTGTTTCCTGTCAGGAAACAGAGCCAGACCCCTTATGGAACTGTGTGACATTACAACTGCGTCACACCTTTTATGGACACACTTTCACATATTATCCCTGAACTTTCAGGTTGCCTCACTGCAACCAGCGCTCAGGTTGGCTGGAACCCTGCTTACATCCCCATAAATTTGCACAGAATTGTAGTTTTAATACATTTTGAGCTAAATACTCTCTTAGTGGCAGTATGGTCCTGGAACGTGTCCCATGCTGCTTCCATCTGCCATCTCTGCACAGACACAAAAAGCAGCCATTTACCACTTATGTTCCCTGTAACTTTCTCCATGGAGTACACAAAGCTCTAAGGAGCTGTGTGGGGGCTGTTCCAGAGTGCCATGAGAAGCTGTGCAGGACCTCAGTTGCAGTTGCACAGCCACGCATTTATGCAACTTTCTAGGAACAGCTCTTAAACATAAGAACATAAGAAAAGCCCCGCTGGATCAGTCCTGTCTAGTCCACCTTCCTGTATCTCAGTGGCCCACCAGATGCCTCAGGGAGTACACAAGCCAACAAGATACCTGCATCCTGTTGTCACTTCCTTTCATCTGGCATACTGAGGAAACCTACTTCTGAAACCAGGAGGTTGCACATACCCATCACACTTTGTAACCTGTAATTGATTTTTTTTCTAGAAATCTGTCAGATCCCCCTGTAAAGACATCTAGGCCAGATTCCATCAACACATCCTGTGGTAAGGAGTTCCACAGACTAATCACAGGGAAAAGGTAGAAATAGAGGGTGTGAAGCCACCAGCACCTCCTCCTCCAGGGAAAATTTGGAAGGTAGCTCACACTGCCACCACGCTACGTTAGAGAGCTTACATGGAAGGAAGCCTCCTTGAGAAAACCTCACCCCCAGTGAAATGTAGCCACCAAGTCTGGGGAGTCCCCTAAGAATCAAACAGCAGCAGAATGTGTGTGACACTCTGTAAAAATAGCAACGTATGAATTCAAAAGAAAGGAAAACCAGATATCCTGCCTCCCCACTTGTCCTCAATGTTTTCTTTTCCCATTTCTGTAATAGGCTTATGGTTCTACAAACAAGTGCTCAGTGAAGGAGATGTGGACTGGTGACCATTGGTGAGCAGCCTCTCTGTTACGTCAAGGGAAGCAGAGGGTCCTTGGTATCTGTGCTTTCTCACATCAGCTTACATGGTCCTTTTTGTCTCTGCAGTATTAGTGAACTATTTCATCATAAACTACAGCAACATGTTCTGCAAGATATACTGCAGGAAGAAAAAAAAGGCTGAAAGAGGGAAGTAAATAGCAGCCAGTGCCCCCTTTTACTGCACTCACAGAGAACCACTACCTCATAGTGTCCACCTTACCTACTGCTTTCCTTGTAGGTGTGGGGGATATGACATCATACGAGCATTATCCCTGCCATATTTTGGTCCTTTCTGTGGCATCACTTCCTATATCTGGAGGAATGAGCCTCATTTCACAACTCATGGCATAGGATTAGGGGTTCTTTGGGGGGGGGGCACGTATGCACAGCTTTACTTCATTTCTGCTCATCAGCTAGTTGGAGTTCTAATGCCTGGTATATCTTTCTAGATATACCCACTAGATTCCAGTCTTGTTTGTCAAAAACATCCTTGGATTCACTCTGCTCTTTGAGCAGCATTTTGTCTTTGGCAGGCAATGAAATCCTGAGACTGTCAGAAAGCCCACCATCTCCACTACCTGATGACCCAATGGAAGTTGCAGCTGGATGTCTAAGAGTGCAATCCTAACCCCTTATGTCAGTACTTTCCACCACTGGCATAGCAGTGCCAATGGGACATGTGCTGCATCCTGCAGTTAGGTGTCACTCACAGAGGCCTCCTCAAAGTCAGGGAATGTTAGTTCCCTTACCTCAGAGCTGGATTGCCCTTATTCAGTGCTGGAAAGCACTGAAATAAGGGATTAGAATTGCTCCCTAAGGCGCCTTACCAGGCTCCCTGGAATTGGGCTAAAGATGAGTTGCCGTAAAGCCATGACCCACCACCTGGTCAAATATTGGAAAGAAACATTTTGAAGGCTTGTGGGGTGTCCAACCCCCAGGTCAGATTCTTGGGGAGATTAGATCTGCCATTTGTCTAGCTTCCAAGCATCATGGAGACACATCCAGAGTTGGTTGTGCCTGGCTATTTTGTGCCTTATGCAAGACTAATTACTTGCATACCACAAAAAGTTGCCAAATTTCAATTTTCAAAAATATGTTTTGAAGAAAAAATGGAAAGCACAAAACTTGAAACTGCTAAATTTTAAATTGCAAGAATAAACAATATAACCATCTTTGAATATCTTTCTCAAATACAAAAGTTATAGAACACAAATAATTTCTAATAATTTGTTTTGTAAAAAGGCATGTACAGGCATAAACCCATATCCAGGTTTCCTTCCACCTGAGGTTAAGGAAACTGTGGATATGGGGGATGCTATTCAAATACTGTAGCAGCCCCCCACGCTCATTGCAAGCCCATTTGTGTTTCTTAAACAAAACTAAATCCTTGATGAACTGAAGAGCTGCATGCAGGCAACAAGCCTGCACACTACAGGCAGGAGACCAGATATGTAAATAAGGTGGAGCCTCAGGGGCACCTGCCCCTATGCCAAGGGGAGGCACATGACTGCCCCTTAGGCTCCACCTTGGTTACGGAGGAGGAGCTGGAGGCTTTGTGCCCCCCCCCGCCATTTTTTCTCCTTTGGAGTCTGTATGGGAGAAGGGGGCACAAAGTTGTTGCAGTGAGTGCCCCTCCTCCAGGGAGAATCTGGAAGTGGCGAAAGGCAATCACTTCCAGATTCTCCCCATAGAAGGAGGTGCTGGTGGCTTCATGTCCCCGTTCCTTCTTCTGTGGAGGCTCTTCTTAAAGGGGAGAAAAGAAACAACTGGTGCAGTGCTGCCACAGTGTGAGTCCCTCTTCCGGGGAGAACCTGGAAGTGACGGCCTTGCTCCGCAAGTGGCACAAGGCAGTTACTTCCAAGTTTTCCCTGGAGGAGGAGGTGCTGGTGGCTTCACACCCTCCATTTCGTCTCCTGTGGAGGATCCCTTCCACAGAAGGAGGAATTGTAGCACGAAGGGTGGGGGCTATCCAGTGTTCTGCATCGAGTGCCACATGTATGATTATGTGCCTCTGGGGCATAAGTCATGGGTGTGTCCTCGATGCAAGGAGCTCCAGGCTCTCAGGGAACGCGTCCACTCCCTTGAAGCCTTGGTGGCCGACCTGGAGAAGCGCAGGCAGCCAGAGGAGGACCGTGGGGAGACTTCTGGGGACGATCAGGCTTCGTCCCAACCTCAGGCGTGCAGCTCCTCGGCTGCCCGGGTGGGAAGTCTCGGGACTGGAGGACGTCATCCTGGAGAGGAGGGAAACAATCCCCTAGGGGGGATCCCTTCTCCAGGGGATGGGCCCGTATCCGAGCGCACTCGGGATACTCCTCGGCGGGAGGGGGGTCGGGGGCTTCTTGTAGTGGGGGATTCGATTATTAGAAACATAGAGAGGGGGGTTTGCGACGGATGTGAGGACCGCATGGTGACTTGCCTGCCTGGTGCGAAGGTTGCGGACATCACTTCTCGTCTAGACAGGCTGGTAGACAGTGCTGGGGGAGAGGTAGCGGCTGTGGTGCATGTCGGCACCAACAATGTGGGCAAGTGTAGCTGGGAGGTCCTGGAGGCCAAATTTAGGCTTTTAGGCAGGAAGCTGAAAGCCAGGACCTCAAAGGTAGCGTTCTCTGAAGTGCTACCTGTTCCACGCGCAGGGCCAGCTAGGCAGGCGGAGATCAGGGGTTTCAATGCGTGGATGAGACGGTGGTGTAGGGAGGAGGGGTTTAGATTCGTTAGGCACTGGGGAACGTTTTGGGACAAGCGGGGCCTGTACAAGAGGGACGGGCTCCATTTGAACCAGAATGGAACCAGACTGCTGGCGCATAACATTAAAAAGGTGGCAGAGCAGCTTTTAAACTGATCCCTGGGGGAAGGCCGACAGGAGCCGAGGGGCATCCGGTTTGGGACTCCTCATCCCTATGGGATGAGGATGGGGAGGTTAGAGAACAACAAGACAAAGGCAGGGTAGGAGAAGAAATTGGGAAAGGTAGCGTGATGGGATGTGATAGACGGTTTGGCACAATGAGAGGATGCAGGGACAAAGGAGCGAATAAGCAGCCCATCCTGGGGCATTCCGTGTATAAATGCTTTTCTGCGAATGCCCGAAGTCTACGAGCAAAGGTGGGAGAACTGGAATGTCTGGTGACAAGGGAAAATATTGACATAGTGGGCATAACGGAAACCTGGTGGAATGCGGAGAATCAGTGGGATACCGCAATCCCGGGCTATAAACTCTACAGGAGGGACAGGCAGGGGCGTGTTGGAGGTGGGGTGGCCCTTTATGTTAAGGAAGGGATAGAATCCAGCAAAGTAGAGATTGAAGGTGGGTCCGACTCCACCGTAGAATCTCTGTGGGTTAAATTACCAGGCTTGTGCAGCGATGTAATACTGGGGGCGTGCTATCGTCCTCCAGACCAGAAATCTGATGGGGACCTTGAAATGAGGAAACAGATCAGGGAGGTGACAAGGAGGGACAGGGTTGTAATCATGGGGGACTTCAATTACCCTCATATTGACTGGGTCAATTTGTGTTCTGGTCACGATAAGGAAACCGGATTTCTTGACGTGCTAAATGACTGTGGCTTAGATCAGCTAGTCACAGAGCCCACCAGAGGACAGGTGACTCTGGATTTAATTTTGTGCGGTACGCAGGACCTGGTTAGAGATGTAAACGTTACTGAGCCATTGGGGAACAGTGATCATGCTGCGATCCATTTTGACGTGCACGTTGGGGGAAGAATACCAGGCAAATCTCTAACAAAAACCCTTGACTTCCGACGGGCGGACTTCCCTCAAATGAGGAGGCTGGTTAGAAGGAGGTTGAAAGGGAGGGTAAAAAGAGTCCAATCTCTCCAGAGTGCATGGAGGCTGCTTAAAACAACAGTAATAGAGGCCCAGCAGAGGTGTATACCGCAAAGAAAGAAGGGTTCCACTAAATCCAGGAGAGTGCCCGCATGGCTAACCAGCCAAGTTAGAGAGGCTGTGAAGGGCAAGGAAGCTTCCTTCTGTAAATGGAAGTCTTGCCCTAATGAAGAGAATAAAAAGGAACATAAACTGTGGCAAAAGAAATGTAAGAAGGTGATAGGGGAGGCCAAGCGAGACTATGAGGAACGCATGGCCAGCAACATTAAGGGGAATAATAAAAGCTTCTTCAAATATGTTAGAAGCAGGAAACCCGCCAGAGAAGCGGTTGGCCCTCTGGATGGTGAGGGAGGGAAAGGGGAGATAAAAGGAGACTTAGAGATGGCAGAGAAATTAAATGAGTTCTTTGCATCTGTCTTCACGGCAGAAGACCTCGGGCAGATACCGCTACCCGAACGGCCCCTCCTAACCGAGGAGTTAAGTCAGATAGAGGTTAAAAGAGAAGATGTTTCAGACCTCATTGATAAATTAAAGATCAATAAGTCACCGGGCCCTGATGGCATACACCCAAGGGTTATTAAGGAATTGAAGAATGAAGTTGCAGATCTCTTGACTAAGGTATGCAACTTGTCCCTCAAAACGGCCACAGTGCCAGAAGATTGGAGGATAGCAAATGTCATGCCTATTTTTAAAAAGGGAAAGAGGGGGGACCCGGGAAACTATAGGCCGGTCAGCCTAACATCCATACCAGGTAAGATGGTGGAATGCCTCATCAAAGATAGGATCTCAAAACACATAGACGAACAGGCCTTGCTGAGGGAGAGTCAGCATGGCTTCTGTAAGGGTAAGTCTTGCTTCACAAACCTTATAGAATTCTTTGAAAAGGTCAACAGGCATGTGGATGCGGGAGAACCCGTGGACATTATATATCTGGACTTTCAGAAGGTGTTTGACACGGTCCCTCACCAAAGGCTACTGAAAAAACTCCACAGTCAGGGAATTAGAGGACAGGTCCTCTCGTGGATTGAGAACTGGTTGGAGGCCAGGAAGCAGAGAGTGGGTGTCAATGGGCAATTTTCACAATGGAGAGAGGTGAAAAGCGGTGTGCCCCAAGGATCTGTCCTGGGACCGGTGCTTTTCAACCTCTTCATAAATGACCTGGAGACAGGGTTGAGCAGTGAAGTGGCTAAGTTTGCAGACGACACCAAACTTTTCCGAGTGGTAAAGACCAGAACTGATTGTGAGGAGCTCCAGAAGGATCTCTCCAGACTGGCAGAATGGGCAGCAAAATGGCAGATGCACTTCAATGTCAGTAAGTGTAAAGTCATGCACATTGGGGCAAAAAATCAAAACTTTAGATATAGGCTGATGGGTTCTGAGCTGTCTGTGACAGATCAGGAGAGAGATCTTGGGGTGGTGGTGGACAGGTCGATGAAAGTGTCGACCCAATGTGCGGCGGCAGTGAAGAAGGCCAATTCTATGCTTGGGATCATTAGGAAGGGTATTGAGAACAAAAAGGTTAGTATTATAATGCCGTTGTACAAATCGATGGTAAGGCCACACCTGGAGTATTGTGTCCAGTTCTGGTCACCGCATCTCAAAAAAGACATAGTGGAAATGGAAAAGGTGCAAAAGAGAGCGACTAAGATGATTACGGGGCTGGGGCACCTTCCTTATGAGGAAAGGCTACGGCGTTTGGGCCTCTTCAGCCTAGAAAAGAGACGCTTGAGGGGGGACATGATTGAGACATACAAAATTATGCAGGGGATGGACAGAGTGGATAGGGAGATGCTCTTTACACTCTCACATAATACCAGAACCAGGGGACATCCACTAAAATTGAGTGTTGGGCGGGTTAGGACAGACAAAAGAAAATATTTCTTTACTCAGCGTGTGGTTGGTCTGTGGAACTCCTTGCCACAGGATGTGGTGATGGCATCTAGCCTAGACGCCTTTAAAAGGGGATTGGACGAGTTTCTGGAGGAAAAATCCATTATGGGGTACAAGCCATGATGTGTATGCGCAACCTCCTGATTTTAGGAATGGGTTAAGTCAGAATGCCAGATGTAGGGGAGAGCACCAGGATGAGGTCTCTTGTTATCTGGTGTGCTCCCTGGGGCATTTGGTGGGCCGCTGTGAGATACAGGAAGCTGGACTAGATGGGCCTATGGCCTGATCCAGTGGGGCTGTTCTTATGTTCTTATAAGACTGCAGCAAGTGCCTCTCCTCCAGGGAGAATCTGGAAGTAACTTGTAGCAAACAACGCAGGAGTTTTCCTCTGAGGTTTCACCCCTCTGAGGGCAGGAAGCTAACTGGTGTGCCCATATCATATGATATCCTCACTCCAACTTTCACAGGGGAGTTCTTCCCCATGTTCTGCACCTCTGGTTTCAACCAAGGAAGTGGGGTTCCACTAACAGGAAGCACCTTTTGATGGGATGTAGTTACCAACCCTGGTTACTAGCAAGGATGTTTCCCAGGAATTAAGTCAAGTGGGGTGTCACTGCTGCAAACCACTGACCAAATCAATCACTGTGTACAGTATATAAGCCAGCTCTCAATATGTGCCTCTGCTTCCCTTAACCTCCTTAAGTTTACAGGAGTGCAAGAGGAACACAAGGGGAGTGGGCTTATCCATAGGGAACAAGGACTATAGCAATATGATGAAAAAAGCAGACATTCTAGGTGCTAAAATTTCACAAGTCTGTGTTTGGACACTGGAAAGGCAAGACAAGCCCTGCAACCACCACCCCCAGGGCATGTTGTATATGTACAGGTCCAGCCTATTTATTCACAGATTTGACTCAACACAAATGGCCACTGCAAATGAGAAGGAATGTGCTGATCCATGGAGAAGGGGAAAAATCCTTTAAAATCAGTTTAAAAAGTGAACAGTCCTTTAACAATAGCCTCCTAAATGAGAGAGAGAGGACGGCTGGCTGACAACAACAACAACAACAACAACAATAATAATAAGGTATTTATATACCGCCTTTCTTGGTCTTTATTCAAGACTTTATTCAAGGCGGTTTACTAGGCAGGCTGATTAAATCCCCATAGGGATTTTTACAATTCCAGATGTTTCACTCTGACCTGGTTTCACATTCTGGCCTCCATCCTCCCATGCTCAGAGCAGATGGAATAGCTTGGCTTCAGCTTGTCAGCTGCTTCAAGGTCGCACGGTGTCGGTGGCCTCGAACTGGCAACCTTGTGGATGTAATCTTCAGGCAAATGGAGGCTCTACCCTCTAGACCAGACCTCCTGCCCAATCCATCAATCCTTCTCTCTCCAGTGGACCCCTCCCTTCCTCCTGAGCACTTTGCATTGGTGAAGGGAGGGACTGAGTGAAGTGCTTGGAGGACAACTGATTGATGGATTGTCTTCTTAGGTTGCAATCCTAACCGGCAGTTATGCTGGCATAGGAGTGCCTGGACGGTCGCAAATGTGCCGTAAAGCACATTTGCACCTCCGTGGGAGGAAGCTGTGTCGGCGCATCCAGATGTGCCTATGCATAGAGGCCAGCGGAGGCCTCCGTGGCGGCTTCTTCCCCGCTGCTTGTGCCATTGCACCCATGCCAACACAAGCAGTGAAGGTAGGCTTGGAGGGGTGGGAAGGAGGCGGGAGAGGTGTTTCTGGGCGGGGGGAGGGCAGATAATGGGCGGTCCCGGGGGTGGATGCATGAGGAGCTGGGGGTGGGGCTGGGACCCTGCAGTTATGCCGGATCCCAAGCCCCGTCCCCAGGGAGAACGGAGTGGCTTTGAGCCGCTCCGCTTTCCTCAGACTGCGCCACCTCCAGAAGTGGCACAGGTCCGAGGAGACCCATTGGGGCGAGTAGCCCTGACCCAGGGGTAAGGGGAAGAGCTTCCCCTTGCCCCTGGCTAAGCCGCTACACCCAACGAAACTGTGTTGGATGCAACGCAAGCCTCCTGGCTTGCCTGCTCCAGCGCAGGTTTGGATTGCACCTTAATGACTCTTATCTTACATCATGAAGGTCAGCAAGGCTGTTTTTAGATCACAGGAACAAAGAAAGTTTGTTTTTTAAATTGATTTGCTAAGTGCGTTCTTTGCCATCCACATGAGTGCTTGGAATGGAACCTATGCGAATAATGAGGCTCAACCTGTATTTAGATATTATTAAAATAAAGTACTAGTTTTGAAGCTGTGTGCCATCTAGCCGTTAGCCATTGTCTAGTATTCTCAAAGGAGCCTGTGAAGGAGGCATGCTTGGTCAGTCTTGAAAGGCTTCCTCTGCTTATCTAACAGCCACTCTTCCACCTCTTCACTGGAGGCTCTTCAGTGTAATATAGAGAGGTCATCCCATTCTCCATTGTCCAGGGGCAAAAACCAAGGGGGTGGCAGCAGATCTTTACTGGCAGCAAGGACTGTTAAGGAATAAGTGGGCTGAAAAAAATGGGAGTATGTCCCACATTCTATTCAGTGGGACTTACTTTTGAATAAATACGCATAAGATTAATTTGGGAAAAGTTTTAGGAAGCATCATTTAGCTTTAAAAAGAAAGAAAGAGAAAGGAACCTGAATTTCTGCTCTGGAATCCATTCACCGATGCAAAATGTCGAATTACCTCAAGATGGCAGGCTACAATCATTTGTGCCTTTGAGAATGGCTGTGTGAAATGGGGAAAAGTACTGAAATGGTGAAACTATCTGAAAATGATCTGTTAAGGGAAGAGAAAGGAAGCACAAAGCACTTGCATGATATTGTTAGTATTACACACTTTTAGAAAATTCAGTGTGTTGTTTTGTTTGGCCTCTCTAGAGATAGTTGTGCTTCAAGCAGAACTCAACGTCCTTGAGGGCCCCTTCCAACTCTATGATATCATAAAACTCCTTTCTAACAGATTGTGTATATCTTTTATTATTTCCTTTTAAGCATTTCCAAATACAACCCCATTTCACACCTTGTATTTTTAAAGTGGACAGAGTGGAGAAGGCCCTATCCAACGCTTAGGAAAGATGATGGCCTATCTAGATTGAGGAGCCCCAAATGCTATATCCTTTCCTCATAAGGAGGGCTGTATTAAGACATAGCCGAGCACCTAGGCTTTCAGGTATTTCAGACCTTAAAACGGATATAGAGCTATGAACTGCAGCCTAGAACCTACCGTTCTATCATCTTTCTTAAGGGCTACTGTTCTATCACCTACTGTTATATAGATAGATAGGACCTACCATTCTGTCACCTATCATCTTTCCTAATGACTGAATGCAGAGATGGCCCATCCATTAGATGAGGTGATTCAGGTTGCGTCAGCAGCAGATTGCAGGAGGATGAGAGGGTGTCAGCAGATGAAGCCAGTCCTTACTCAAACACCCATTAAATAATAAATAAAAACCAAATAAAACAGTTTTATTTATATAAGAAAACCAAAGATGTTTTGGTCATCTCATATATATATATATATATATATATATATATATATATATATATATATATATATATAAAATTGGGCTCTAAGAGTTCTAGTATTAGCTCTGATACATAGAAATGAGATCTGACACATACAAACATCTTATTGGTTCCCTGCTGTGTCATAGTAATACCTCATTGGCTCTTCGAACCATCAGTCTCATTGCTCAGTTTTGAATTAAAGAAATCCACTTTTTGTTATATAACAGCCCAATCCTGAGCTGCCTGCAGCAACCAGGCTCGGCGGCTCCTTCCCCTGAGTAAGGTAAGCAGACCCACAATGGGGCTACTCTCTTTAGCGCCGACCAAAAAGTTCGTGCTAAAGTAAAGGCGCTCGTGTAGGGCGCACAGCACATTTGCGACTGTGGTCTGTGGCACAGAGCCATGGACCACATGATTGGGCTCTAAGGTAGTTGTATTTTCTTTTTCTGGTTAATTGGCCATAACATTTGATAGGATACAGCAGTGGTTCTCATACGTTTAGCACCGGGACCCACTTTGTAGAATGAGAAACACTGGGATATAGATAATCAACAAGGTTTGTTACATTCTGCATGACGTTACTTTTCCAGTGATGCATAACATGAAGGTATTACTCATAAATACATATTTTCCAAAAGATTTCTAAAATTTTGTTCACTAGTGGTGGCACCCTCCAAGGGTGTCACTTGATGCAGTCCACACACTCCCCCATGCCTCCCTAGTGTGAGATTAGGAGATCCCTCCTTATCTTGCCTTCCACTTTGTCTAGTTTGCATTTCTTTCTCCTGTCTTCTGTTCCTCCTAACTGATGGAAATAATGCCTAGGATTGCACTGAAAGTAACCGTATGCAGCAATTTCCAGCTGATTTGTAGTAGAATATTAATTCTTATTTCAGAGTACATAGTTTTATATTCTGAGTTCCATCTAACTTCAGTATCTTTTATCCTAGAGACCTAGGTCACACTTCTACATTTTAAAGATCACAAATTAAAGGCAAACTTCATACATTTAAGGCCCTGCATGTGTGCTTCACTCTTTGATTGCCTTTTCCTTTCTTTCCTAGCCCCAATTTATTTCTATCTGAGAGGCCAGGAAGAATGAAGGGCAGGAAAAAGAAATGCAAATTAGACAAGAAGAAGACAAAATAAGGAAGGACTCTCCCCTTGGTCATTCAGCTGAGCTGCAAAGTGACACCCATTATGGGGCCAGATTTGGCTGCAGGTCATCTAGGTTGAACTTGATGCCTGTTAAGTATAGGAGGTCAGATTGAGGCATCTGAGTTTTCTGTCCTTGGACTCTGTCCATCAAACAGTAGTTTGTAAATCCTTTTCTGCTGACGTCTTAAAACTTAAAAGGCAACAATTTTGTGTTGTCCATCTAGTTATTTATTAACAGCCTGTAAAACAGTACTACAAATAAGGGTTCACTGACACTGATATGCTCATTCTTCTTTCACCATGGGGAGGCATTTGCTATTTTACCTTTGGTTGGCGTTGATTCCTGCTCTTGTAACATCAGATTTTTTAATAGATCAGTTCAGGAACATCAAGGTATGTCGCTGAAGTTCATAAAGTGGCTTTCTGTTCTTCAGAAAAACATTCAGGTAGTCCCCTACTTAAAAACATCAACTAAAGGACAGGTATGTTGCACTTTTGTGCAGGTGCAACCCATCCACTCCAATTTTTTGTGCAGGCCCAAGAGTGCTAGTTTTGGAAATGGAGACAGATGCTGATAGATGAAAAAGAGAAAGATGCTGGTTGGGGGGCTGGAGGGAGACACTGGTTTTTGAGACGGAGAGAGGTACTATATTCTGGAGATGCAGACGTGGTGAGTAAAGGAGAGCCAGTACAGTACTTCATAGAATTGTAATGAATTTGTTTTCCTCTCCAGCTAATACAAATGCAAATTATCACTTCTCATAAAATGCAACTAATACAAATGTAGCCCTTTTTCTAAGGTGCTCTAAGTCCCATTTTGTACATTACACAATCAAAAAGCAGGATTACCACAGAATGTGCATTCACTAGGGAATGAATTATTATCTATCTCATAGATAATAATCTGTTTATAGAAACAGATACTGTATCTCTACACTGCTTTTCAATCACTAAAGAAATTGTTCACTTCCTTGCATCTTGGAGGGCCTGCCCAAAGCTGGACTAGACAGGTCTTTGGCCTGATCCAGCAGGGCTCTTCTTATGTACTTATGTTGTCTGAGATGAGCTTCTGGTTTTCAGAAAAACCACTGCACCTGCACTGTGGAACTCATGGTTAGTCAAAACTGCAGGTTCCAAATCTGTGAATAAAGAGGACTGACTTGTAATAAGAAATAGTTTGTTGTAAAGAAATCTCTTTAGTTATTGAAAACACACATATGCGATAGAGGGATAGGTAGAAAGGTTTTTAAACAGACATATCATATGTAGCCTCTACCTTAAACATAGGTAGAGGTGTTCACAGATTTCATTTTCCCCCAAAGAATAAGTGCAGAAAGCAGTGTTATGTGTTTTTATTGCAAGGGTGCATTTTTATTAATAATAATTATAAATTATAATAGCTTTAAAAGTGAACTAGGCAGGGGATATAGGTGGTATCGTGTCAGCAGATGCACCCACAGTCATTACACTGTCAATTAGGTGTTAGAAAATGTTTTTATTTTTTTCACAAATTTCAGTGTTAGTTATTTTTTTACAAAAATGAGAAGTGCAGACAGTGATTTATGTGTTTTTATTTTATTATCACTGAAAATCACATCTCTAGGGATAGGCTTTTATACATGTTAAAAGGAACAAGATAAACGGTTGGATCTTTTAGTGCAATGGTGAGCAAACTTTCAACTTTAGGAATCCTGGACCTTTAATAAGTATGTAGGAGAGAATGTGGAATGAGAATTACCTCTGAAATTACCTCTTCTATACAATTGTTAAAGGTTCAGGATCCCTAAAGCTGATAGTTTGCCCACCCCTGTTTTAGTGGATCCATGATTTTCTGAAAGCCCAATCCTATGTTTAGCTATTAAGAACTAAGGGCCCAATCCTATCCAATTTTCCAGCTCTGATGCAGCAGCAATACAGCTTTGAGGTAAGGGAATGTTTGTCTTGATCTCCTCCTTATCTTGAGGAGGCCTCCATGACTGCCCCCCACAACAGGATGCAGTTGAAACAGCTGCATCAGTGTGGAAAGTTGGATAGGATTGGGCCCTAAGTACAGTAAGACCTACTCCCATGTAAGCATATATAATTGGACATACTTCTGAGTAGACATGCATAGCTTGGGCTCTCAGTGAGAGAATCATACATGTTGAAGGTTCCAAAGTAGCAGTTCTTCCAATATTTGCTCCCTTGTGAATGGTACTTCACACAGGAATTTATGGGTCATACACCACCTTTCAGTCTCATTTAAGGAACATCAAGGCAGTTCACAATAAAACAGTATTAAAACAATCCAGCAATAAATGGTCAGTCTAATCTTTTGTGTTAGGAATGCATTCAGCCCCACGTGAGAGGGATAAATTCAACCTTGAACCTCTTTCCCTCTGATTACATGCCCCCCCTTGATTACACATACTCCCAATACTATTTGTAGTAAAAATAACTTTTATTGAAAGCCAAAATACATTTTGGTCTATGTGTTTATCTGATCATGTGAAAACAGGACTCATCATGGTATAGTGCTAAAGCACTGTGCTATAGCTGTGTAACATGCTGTACTCCTGAAGCTTAGGACTTTTTCTTTGCCTCTTTCTTTGCAGAAACGAAGTGCTTCTCATGAGGTAAGAGCTCCTCTTTCAAATGCTGTTCTTATTCACAATTTAATTCATAATTTTATTTGTACATTTCAGCTAATGAATAATTTCCAAAGTCCAAACCATGACATTTACTCAACTGGGTGGTAGAATAATGGCCTTTTGGGTCTAACAAACATTTCCCTTCATAGTGAAATTCCTCCAGATATAAATTTACATTCCCTACAGTGAATGGAACCACTACTCTTGGCAGTGCTTTCACGATTGCGCCATTCAGGTTATTTTTCTCTCATTTATTATTGATTTTACTGAATGTTCCCCCCCCCCCACCAGCTAAAGAGATCAGATGAAAGAAATCCTCTTGGCAAAGTGGAGTTTCAAGGAAGGAATCTGGATCAGGAACCACATCTAGATTGGGGTCAGCCCTTTCCCTTGCTCCACATTCTTGCTGAAAATGTGCTGTCCCCTCTGAACTGCTATTTGCACCATGACAGAAAAACTTACCTGTACAGCCCTAGTCATAGCACTGGATACAACACTTTATTAAGGCACATGCAGCTCAAAACTATTTTCACACTTGGTACGTTAGTAAGGCAAGTGTAGATGCTTGCAGCAAAAAAATACCAATTCTGTGACACTAACTTCCAAGTCAGTATAAATAAGATAGCTGCTTGATGCCATTTTCCCCTTGAAGATAGCCCCTCCTCCCTACAAGTATTGTTGCTTAGAAATTTTCTGCTTAGCTTCATACATTTGCTCTCCATAAACGCAAACCTTGATTTGCCTCAAAACTTTTTTAGCCATTTTCTCTTGATTGGGCTGTGATTTGGGGAGAGGGAAACTACAGGAATAAGGGTGCAATCCTAACCAACTTTCCAGCATTGACATAGCGGTGCCAATGTGGTGTGCACTGCCTTCTGCAGTGGGAGGCAGTCAAGGGGGGCTTCCTCAAGGTAAGGGCATGTTTGTTACCTTATCTTGGGCCTGCACTGCAGCTAGGCCAGTACTGGAATATTGGTTAGGATTGTGCCCTAAAATGCAGAGAATGAGAGCTTTGAGCCCCAGGCTGAATTTGCGTTGGCAGCACAGAAAGGTTTCTGTGGGGTCTTGTCTAAAATCAGCCTACCAATGAGGCTAACTGAAATGTCTGTTTCAAGCAGTGAGCTCGGGGGAATGGAAAGACTGACAAGGGATTCCTTGCCCCTCACAACTGCCATCTGCCCCCTCTTGCTTGCCTCAGTTGGTCCTCTGGACTTCTTCCAAAGAGCACTGAGGTAGCAGCAGCCCATTGCTTCAGCTGAAGCCCACTCTCCAGGGGGAAGCTGCTGCCACCACCACCTCCTCCTCACTCTTCCCTGATGACAGCCTGGGGTGGCAAGGGGGCAAACCCCCAAGGCCTTGGCCATGACAAAATAAACTATACAGTACAAAACAAAGTTATTACAAAACAAATTTGGGTACCTCAATCTCAGCCTATCCAGAGCTACATTTCCACTACAGCTTTAATTCACTTTCAATGCATTTCTATTCCCCAATGCATTTTGGAGTCAGTAGTTTGTAAAGAACAACTCTAATAGCTCACAGATTCCTTAACTACAGTCCCCCCAGAATGTACTGGGGAATAAAAGTGCACTGAAAGTGGATTAATGCTGTAGTGGAAATGCAGCCCAGGTCTTCTCCATGAGCTTCAACATATATTAATACAATTCAAACAAGGGAATGAACCTTACACCTTCAGACCAAAACTACTCGGCCCCAGTACTTGGTCACCCAGTTCAGTTCACAGAATTCCTAGGCCCCTACAGTAAGCTCCACCTCTTCTAGTTCAGTGGGTGTCTAGAATACATGATCTTGCATCAAGCTTACATGTATTTTGGCATCATTTGAAACTGACATTAACAGTATGCAGTTAATACTGAATTTAACAGTATGGAGTACAAATAAGCCTGGAGCACAGAAGAGAAGAAAATGAAAAAAGGCCAGGAAAGTATTTCATCTGGGCTTTAAATGAGGGAGATAGTGAAAGCCAGTCCTTGGATGCCCATGCATTATTATTAGAAGAAAAAGGAAATGAGGAGGACTTCCATGAGATGGAAGAAGAAAAAAAACACGGTAGCACTACTCAAAGTAAGGAAGGCATCCCATTCTGATAAAAGCTTTCATTTACTGTAGTTTCAATCTTGCTCATGCTAAGTTAAAATTGTCAGTTAAAAACTCAGTATTGTCAGAAAACCTTAGCAGCTGACTCACTTCCACACCTTGTCCTTTTTCCTCTCCCTTGTTTATATCTGTTTAAAAGCACATGGCAAGACCAAAGAATCTTCTGAGACACCTTTGCTCTGCAACTTAAAGCACCCCCATCACTGCCATACAATGACCATTTCCTCCCAAATAAATTCCTTGGTTGTCTGAGTAGGAAAGTCCTCTGAGTCTCAGATGTTGGGCTTGAAACAATGCACAGCTGTTCTGATTCACAAGATGTAACTATTAAGTTTTCACTCTCCAGCATCCCGGAGGCATAGAAGTCTACTGGCTGAAAATTGATTGCAAAGTTACTTCCCGCTTTGCCCGTAATGTTATCACCAGTCGAGCTGTGAATCGTGCCAATGTGTCCAAGGAAGCTGTCTTTGATGTGGATCTTCCAAAAACAGCTTTCATTTCCAACTTCATCATGTATGCAAAACAATTTTTTTTAACAACTTCCTAAATGTATGTGGTCAATTTAGAAATATGTGTCAGTTAATAGGATTCAGTATCAGAACTTGTGTCATCATTTGCTTGCCAGGCAGCCCAATCCTAACTAAGGGCCCAATCCTAACCAACTTTCCAACGCCAATGCAGCCTCAATGCAGTCCTGGGGTAAGCAAACAAAAGTTCCCTTACCTTGAGGAGGCCTCCATGACTCTCCCCCCACAACAGGATGCAGTGCATGCTCCATTGGCACAGCTACATCAGAGCTGGAAATTTGGATAGGATATGGCTCTAAATCCCCTACCCCTTGCCAATGCAGACATGCCAATGGAGCATGTGCTGCAACCAGCCCAGAGGTGCTGTTCGGGTAATGAAACATTTGAGGGTAACCCCTCACTAGCTCTATGTGGACTTGCACTTGCCACTTTGCTCGCTCAAGGCCGAGCAGACCTGGGAAGGCTGATCTAGACAGGATTGGATCAGTGGTGCTCCCTCCCTGTCCCACCCCCTATGCTAACATACCGGCACAGAGGGTTGTTGGTGGGCAGCTGGCATGTGGCAACTTGTGGCAGCAATCTGGCTACATTAAATGGAATGTCAACTTTTGCAATAGTCATAAAGCAGGCTGCACTGTCAGCATGCAAGTTCCAGTGGTGCAGTGGTCCAATAGGATTGGGCAATTTGTTGTGCTGATTTTAAGCATTTTTTAGATGAAGTTATTTTTGCAAATAGCACCGTGGCCAACCCATGTATCTACCTATTTGTAAGACTGTTTTATATTCTGTAAGAATACAATCTAACTATCCCAGTGCCACTATTTTGAAATATACTGTACTTTGAAATGTTTGTGCTTGTGATTGTGCAATCACATGGAAGCACAAAAGGTTAGTGAACCAGATGAGACCAAACTTATAGGAAAGCAGTTTTTTTTTGGGGGGGGGGCGCAGCGGGATTCAGATAGCAGTGATAACTCAGATAGATGAACCAGACAGAAAATCAAATTAAAGTGTTTTCATATTTCTACATCTATGTGCGGATATTGACCTGTCTTTTCTTCTATAGGACAATTGACGGTGTTTCCTATCCTGGAGTCATAAAGGAAAAAGAAGTTGCCCAACAACAGTATCAAAGGGCAGTTTCAAGAGGACAGACTGCAGGTCTAGTAAAGTAAGGCTGCAATCCTAACCACACTTTCCTGAGAGTAAGCCGCATTGATCAAAATAGAACTTACTTCTGAGTAGACCTAGTTAGGATTGTGCCCAAAGTGTGAGACTTTACAGTGGTCTTTATTTCATTTCTAACCCCAAGCATTTATTTCTCATGAAACGATGTTAAAGATATGAGTACCTTTATTCACAGGAGCAAATGTTCAGAGCAGAGTCTAGACTCTGTTTCTTGGATTCCTCAAGGGAATCCAAGAGTCACTTTATTATGAACACAATCTATCAAAAGTTCTGTGAAGTCTGCAGTCCTAGCCCTAGTACTTGGAAATAAATTATGTGGTAATCAGTAGAACTTGCTTCTAAGTCAATATGGCTGTGCCTCAAGGCCTGCTGTATGGAATGGAACAGGACACAGAAGTGAGGTCCTACTGAAATCAGTGGGATTTACATATGCATAAACATGCCTAGGATTTAGATGTCCGTCATTGCTAGCTGTAGCTAACTGTCTTATCAACCCTAGCCCACCAATGCAGCTATGCCACTGGAGTGCTTGCTGCATCTTGGGGGGGGGGGCAGTTCCAGAGGTCTCCTCTGGGTAAGGGAACATTTGTTCCCTTGCTCGGGGATAAGACTCTGCCTGAAAGAGTCTACTTGGACCTGCACCAGCAATTAGCTGGCACAAGTCTGCGTGGACCCAGGAAGGCAGATTGTCAGGGTTCGGGCCTGGCCTCCAGCTTAGTGGCCCTCCAGGGAAGCACTGTGGGTGCATGCGCAACTGACTTCCATGTCACAGCTTCCAAGTGTGCCCCCCACACACACACTTGCGAGACAGGCTCCTACATAAATGTCATCCAGTACCTGGTTAAAACCATTCTTTTGGTCAAGGCCAAATGCTAATTTGCGATCTGTGGTTGCTTAGCTTTGGCTTGTACGTTATTGACTGTTTCATCATTTGTTTGCTGCTGACTTTTCTTTTGTGTTTGTTTTTTAGTATTATTTTGTGATTTAATGTTTTTTATAATTCTTTGTGTTGGGAACTGCTTTGCAGACTGTCAATGGAAATGGAAAAGTGGCATACAGATACTAAAACAAATAGATAAGTAATTTGTGTGTCTTTTTTTCCAGTCTTCTTAGAGGAAAGACACTTATGGCTTATTTGTATCTTATAATTACTTTCTTCTAACTATTAAGGGCCTCAGGGAGAAAGACCGAAAAATTCAGTGTTTCAGTCAACATTGCAGCAGCCAGTAAAGTCACTTTTGAATTGACCTATGAGGAACTGTTTAAACGAACCTTTGGGAAATATGAGTTGTACTTAAAAATAAACTCAAAGCAACTTGTCAATAAGTTTGAGGTAAGATCCAATAACATCATCAATCATCATCATCATCATCAAAAATATTTATATACCACTCTTCAATGAAAAGTTCATGAAATATTTCAATGGTTCTGTTCCAGAGGGATCACAATCTGAAATATCCCTTCAGCTGACCCTGCTGGTAGTGTTACCCTAACCGTAGCCCTCCAGAGGCCAAAACTCCCATGTAGGATGCAGTGGACACCATGTTGGCAACACTGCATTGCCACATGGGGAGTTAGTGAGGATTGCGCTGCCTATTCATTGCTTTTTTTCTCTCTCAAGATAAAGCAATTGTCTTTTCTCTCACTGATTGTGTTGGGAAGTGAACATCTGTTGAAGACAGTATGGCATTTAATAACATGTTTGCACCCACAAAAAATGTCTTTTACTTTTAGTGCCATCTCTAGAAAACTGCATTTTCTTTCATGTTCATTTAAAATATTTCACTGTGATCTCTGTGTTTGTTTATTTACACTTGCGTTTTCCACAACTATAGATCCTCAAGTAACATCAGGGTTATCTCTGAAGTTTTTGTGTGTTTTGAGGATAGTTCGTCTTGTGGTGCACAGGCCTGCTTCTGCTAATTAACAGCCCAATCCTGAGCTGCCTGGGGCACGTGGCTGCAGTGGCGCCTCAAACGACTGCCGCCACATCCTGCATGCCTCAGCCTGCCGTGGGCGGTGCCTTGGGAAAAGGGAACTCTCGTCCCCTTCCCCCGGGTAAGGGAAGCAGCCCTGCAATGGGGCTACTCACTTTACTGCCGACCAAAAGGTGGGCAGTAAAGTAAAGCTGTTCATGTAGGGTGCCAAGCCCTGCATGAACAGACAGGATCCGGTGGAGCAGAGCTCCATGGGACCTGCCTCCTACCTCCCTGCTCCCTCCCCCTTCACACCTCCTTCCCACCCCCTCTGCCCTCCCCACGCCTCCCCCTCCCTGGAACATTACTTATGTCCTGCGAGTAAGCCTCGCAGTCATGCCTTATGGCATGTTTGTGACAGTGCGCTGCAGCGGAAAGCCGGAGCACCGAACTCAGGACTGGGCTGTAAGTCAGAGAGAAATAAAACTACAGTGGCCGCTCCTTATCTGCAGGCTCAGCATCTGCAGATTTCAATATCCGTAGATGCCGAGCCCATGGCTGGAGGGTCTCAGAAGGTCTTGACGTGACCAGAAGTCACTTCTATTTTGTACCAGTGACTTCTGGTCGCATCTGGGAGGTCCTATGAGGCCTCACATCCACAGATTTAATTATCTACAGAATTTGGTATCAGTGTGTGTGTGTGTGTGTCCTGAAATGGATCCTCTGTGGCAGGGGTGCCCAAACTCCGGCCCTGGCACCACTTGTGGCCCTCAAGGACTCCCAATGCAGCCTGCAGGGAACCCCCAGTCTCCAATGAACCTCTGCTTCTCTGGACACTTGCGGGAGCCCATGCTGGCCTAATGCAACTGCTCTCAGTGTGACAGCCAACTGTTCAACCTCTCATGTGAGCTGTGGGATGAGGGCTCCCTCCACTGCTTGCTGTTTCACATCTGTGATGCAGCAGTGGCAGCAAAGGAAAGGCCGGCCTTGCTTTGTGCAAGGCCTTTTATAGGCCTTGAGCTATTGCAAGACCTTCATGCATTCATATAAGTTCATCCTTAATATATTCATTTATTTAAACATGTAAATTTATTCAAATTTTAAATGTAAATTAATTATTTTCTTCCCCGGCCCCCAACACAGTGTCAGAGAGATGATGTGGCCCTCCTGCCAAAAATTTTGGACACCCCTGCTGTATGGATACCAAGGGCCAACTGTATTACCTATGCAATTCTTTAAAAAAAAATATAGTGTGTCTCCATTCTGTGGCCCTGTCTTGAATTCTTGTGATCTTCTCATTATCAACATACTTTCAATTAACATTCCAGATTGAAGCAGATATATTTGAGCCTCAAGGTATCAGCTCTCTTGATGTTGAAGGAACATTCCTCAACAATGACTTATTACCACTTGTAAAAAAGTCATTCTCGGGAAAAAAGGTATGTCTTGTCAGCTTTCTAGGCTGATCTGAGCACACTTACTTGGGGGTAAGTACAACTGAAACCAAGTGGTATATACAGTCATTTGAAATATTTGAATGTGCAGTGTTATTTCTGAATGAAGAAATTCTTTACTGCAGAAATCTGCTTTTTTTCCTCAAGTCAAATGAGGTGTGCGCTTACGGAGTATCTGTTGTCATGCTTGAGATATCCTGGAGAACTGGCATGGTCTCAGAATGTTTTAGAAAAATTTCATTGGCTTTCAAGACTGAATACAAATGTTTCTATTGCCAACCTCTTATCCAAAGAGAAAATGAAGAACCAGGGAACTACCAAATTTTGGTCCGCTATAATCTACATGCAACCTACTAGTGAGGCAAAACAGAAGCATGATCAGTAGTGGGCATGCTTTTGCTATGATTAAGGAACAAGTAGCTTATATACTCGTATCTCTGGAGGTGGAAATGGGTTTTGTTGGTTTTTTTCTCTTCCTTCTCAAATGTATGCTAAGCGTACTGTTTCGGTGTTTCCACTTTTTCCTTGAATACATGAGAGTCTTAAATCGCCTTCTGGAGGGTACAGCAATGAGCAGACTAGCCATAAGAGGCAGCTTAAGTTCCCCAGCATCAAAACACAGAGACATCTGTATCTGAAAGCCCTTATTGCAGGGGTGACCAAACTTACTTAATGTAAGATAAACTTCAGAAATTTGAGAGCCACAAGACATGTTTGTGAGCCACAATATTTAAGAAGCATTTAAATTCTTAAATATATTTACTTATCATGAACATTTAATCCAGTTGACTCTCAGTTTGTACATTATATGTCAAAGGGCGCAATCCAGCCCTTGACTTGGGCCAGTGTAAGTCCCTTGTGCCAGCTCAGGAGAGTCCAAACGTGCCATAAGGCACGTTTGCGCCTCCTCGGGAGGAAGCCGGGGTGGCACTCAGAGAAGTGCCAGCCTGTGGAGGCCAAAACAAGCCTCCGCACCTGCTTCCTCATGAGGCTTGTGTCGGCCCGACTAGGCCGACACAAGCCTCTGAGGTAGGCAAGGGAGCGGGGAGGAGGTGGGAGGGAAGCATTCCTGGGCGGGGGGAGGGCAGGTGGTGGGTGGCCCTGGGGGTGGGCAGGTGGGGAGCTGAAGGTGTTCTCCCCCATCCCTGGGGAGAACGGAGCAGCTCCAAGCTGCTCCGCTCTCCTTGGACTTGTGCCACCTCAAGAAGTGGCACAAGTCCAAGGAGACCCATAGGGGCCAGCGGTCCTTACCCAGAGGTAAGGGGAAAGGTCCTTACCCAGAGGTAAGGGCTGAGCCACTTATGGCCCCTATCCTGCGCTGGATACAGTGCAAGCCTCTTGACTTGCCTGTTGCAGCGCAGGGTAGGATTGCGCCCAAAGAGCCAAATGTAGCTCACAAGCCATGGTTTGGCAACCCCTGCCTTATTGCCTTGACTGTTCAAAGAACAGTTCACAAATTGCCAGTCTTTTGTTAGTCAAAAGGTTAATAATCACAACATTCAGCCAAAACACACACACACTTTGGTAAAATTATTCCCAAATATTAAACCAAAGTATGTCTTTTGTGCATTTTCCTTTCCTCCCACATCAACTTTGTGTAGTTGATTGCAAGATGCACAAAAAAGCAATAACTAATGAGGTAGTCTGAATTTCTGAATCCATGTAAAATTTCCTAAATGGTCTCCATGCTGCATGTATTTCCTAACAACCGAAAGATTCTTATTCTTTAAGGGCCATGTGTCATTCAGTCCTACTGTTGATCAACAACGAAGCTGTGACAACTGTACAACTTCTCTGTTGCAAGGAGATTTTGTCATAAAGTATGATGTGAACAGAGATTCTCCTAGCAACTTACAGGTAAATTCAATTAGTTGTTCTTTGACTTGATATACTAATGGGTAAAGCTCCTAATAATGCTATACATGTCAAATCCTTTTTAGATTGTCAACGGATACTTCGTACACTTTTTTGCACCGAAAAATCTTCCACATTTACCAAAGAACATTGCCTTTGTAATAGATGTCAGTGGCTCCATGTCTGGACAGAAAATAAAACAGGTAATCAAACATGATAAAACTAATTCTGCTAATGTATTAGAAGACTAACAGCCCAATCCTGAGCTGCCTGGGGCATGGGGCTGCAGCGGCACCAAAAATGGCTGCTATTGCATCCTGCACACTCTGGGCAGCTGCCAGCGGCTCCTTGGGAGAAGGGGACTTTTGTCCCCTTCCCCCAGTTAAAGTGAGTAGCCCCGCAATGGGGCTACTCGATTCTCCGCCAACTCAAGGGTTGGCGGAGAATCAAGAGCTCCTGTGTCAGGCGGTGAGCCTCCGGGTTAGGCTGGCTACCAATGGTGCTCACCTGCTGCTAGGGCCTGCAAACATGCCTTACGGCGCATTTGTGACAGTGCATGCTGGCGGTAAGCCAGCACGCACTGTTCAAGATTGGGCAGTAAGAGTGCAATCCTATCCTTCTCCTCCCCACCCCAGCAATGTAGCTGTGTTGAAAACAGGCATGCTGTGTCCAGCAGGGAGTAGATTTGGAGGTTTCAGAGGGGAAAGGGGAATTATTTCCGTTTCCCCTTCATAAGCCTCCTACTCCTTGGACCTACACCAGCTCTCAAGGAGAAGAAAGTAGTAGGGAAACTGTGAAGAGAGGGGATAGGTTCTAGAGAACACCAGATCCACCCCTCCTGCAGCTTTCCTACTCAGTTTCACCCCCTGCCACTCCTTCCCTGCCCACTTTGCCCCCATTGCTGCTTTACTTGCTCTGTTGGCTGTGGCCAGAACCAGTGATGGAGCACTCTGCATGCTGTTGGCAGTCATTTTGTGACAGTAAAAGGTGTCTTCTGCTGTCTTAATGCACATCACTGCCAGCACTACACAAAGATAGGCACTGGGGTGAGGCAGGCTTCAAGGTCTGGCTAGATGGACCCTATGATGGTTGTGGATTTTGAAACCTGTGTTTGACCTGGTCTATCTGTGGCAGTGCACAGCACACAATATCATATAAGTTGTTTTATGAATTTAAAAGAAAATATAAGTATATAAGCACATATAAGCATGCTGTGTAATGGTACCTTTGGCTGATCGCCTCTTGGATTTGAAGCCTAAATTGATGATGTCACTTCCAGCCATGATATCACTTCCAGGTTAATGACATCACTTCTGGTGGATGCTGACAATTTTTCATTCTAAAAAGTGGGTCCAGGTGCTAAAATGTTTGAGAACCACTGTCCTATGCCATTGTGCACAGGATTGTAGCCTTGCAATAATGGACAATTCCAGACAAAGGGAGGAACAGACACTAGGAGTGTCATCCTGGCCATATTTATTCAGAAGTAAGTCCCATGGAGTCCACTGGAACTTAGAGTCCAATCCTAAAGCAGGCAACTCTACTGGTTGCAGCAGCGCCAAAATAGCTACCACTGCTTCCAGCTGCACCATGGAGGCCACTGGAGGTTTCCTTAGGAGAAGGGGATTTTTGTCTCTTTCCCCCAGTAAAAGCCCCAAACCCTGCAATTGGGCTTCTCAAGTTTGTGCCAGCAGAGCTCTGGTGGTCCCAGTGCTGGCATCCTAACCCCCTTACCAGGCCCAATCCTGTAGTGCAAACCTATACCAGCAAAATAGCTGCCATAGGACTAAGTAGATCCCCCCCTGCCCTACCTCAGAGGCTTACCTCTGGGTAAAGAAATGATTGTTCCCTTACCTAGAGGAGACCTCTGCAACTACCCCACCCACCATAGCATGCATTGGTCACCATTTTGGCACCGCAGCATCAACAGAGGCAGAAGGGATAGCACTGGGCCCTTAGAGTACTAGCATCTGCATATTTACTCAGAAATAAATCCCACTGTATTCAGTAGGATTTGCTCCCAGATAAATTTACTTAAGTCTGTAACCTTACTGCAATATGAGCTAGATACCAGTGTCTCAGGGCCAAATCCTGTCCAATTCTGCAGTTCCGGTGCAGCAGTGCCAATGGGGTGTGCACTGCATCCTGTGGTGGGGAGGCAGACACAGATACCAAGTTTGAGTCAACCATCATTAGTGGAAGGCTTGTGCAAACATAGCTTGAACCATAGTTAGCTCCAATGGGGGTGTGTGTTGGAATTCATGCACAAGAATGTGTGAGCTTGCAGGACATTCTCAGAGCCCAATCTTGGGATTGGTATGCTGGCTCACGCCAGTGCGCACCGTTTCAAATGTGCCATAAGGCATGTTTGTGGCCCTACCACCAGGTGAGCACTGGTGATAGCCCAACACTTGCCGGCACCAGGCTACCACTGGGTGGGCACACAACCTCCGCTGCTTGGTGGTCATGTGGACCGCCAAGCAGTGGAGAGGTAAAAGGGGGTGTAGGGGGAGGCAGGGAGGAGGCATTCCAGGGAAGGGGGAGGTGGGCGGATGGCAGGGTGAGGGCGGGAGGAGCCGTGCCAGGGAGACGGGAGGCAAAGTGAGGGTGGGGTGAGGCATGCCAGGAGCAGGGAGGGAGGGAGGCAGAACCAGGGGAGCAACACTCCACCAGATCCAAAGCCTCCATGGTGCACTCACCTCCTGACACGGAGGCACTTGATTCACCACTGACCTTTTCGTTGGCAGTGAATCAAGTAGCCCCATTGCGGGGCTACTTTTTTTACCCAGGGAAAGGGGACGAAAGTCCTCTTCTCCCAAGGAGCCGCCGGTGGCTGCCCGAAGTGCACAGGATGTGGCGGCAGCCATTTTCAGAGCCGCTACAGCCACGCGCCCCAGGTGGCTCAGGATTGGGCTGTCCATCTCCCAACTATAGTTAGGAAATGGGTGCATTACCCCTGCGCCAAGCTTGTGCCTTTCCCAGCTCCAAGGAGGATGTTTACTCCATTGTTCTTGCCTGAGCTGAATATTGACCTCCAGTCAACCATGGCTTCATAAGGCACTTAAAATGTATAATTCAGCTGTTACAGGTTTCTTAATTTTTTTTCTCTGTATACCCAGATTTCATTAATTTGAATCTATTCTTTATTTTAGACAAGAGCAGCCCTAGCAACAATAGTTGAAGATTTAAAGGAAGAAGATCACTTTAATTTCATCCTATTTGACTCTTCTGTTTCAACATGGAAAGACAAGCTAATTAAAGCCACTCCTGAAAATGTCAAGGAAGCAAAGGATTTTATTAGCAAAATTACTGATCGGGGAGGTAATTATTATGCAATAACTGTCAAAAGGTACTGCTGAGGGTAGTAGGACCTCTCTCTCTCTCTCTCTCTCTCTGTGTGTGTGTGTGTGTGTGTGTGTGTTTTAACTGCTTTAAAACACCCACGTTTGGGGGCGCAGGAGTAAAATACTTAGTTCAAGACAGTACAGTAGCCTTATCTGACAGCATGGGCTACTCCTTAAAGACCATCATCATCTGTTAGCTGTGGCAACCACATGAGTGTCCCAAAATAAACACAGTGGGGCTACTCTATTCTACGGCAACCCAAGGGTATAAAATTAAGAGCCTCCGTATTGGGCAGGTGGCCCGACACGGAGGCTCACGATCAAGGAAGTCTCATCTCCCTCCCGTTCTGCTCCTTCCCCCTGGTACATCTTTTCCCCACCCTCCCTCTGCCTCCCCCTGCCCTGGAACGCCTCCTCCTTGCTTCCGCCCACACTTCCACCTACCTCTCCACTGCCTTGAAGTCCTCTCAGCACCAGCCAGTGCTGAGCTAGCACAGATGCTGCACCGGCTCTGAGGGCCACAAACGTGCCTTATGACACGTTTGCAACAGTGCACACTGGTGGTGAACCAGAGCGCACTGCAGAGGATTGGGTCCTAACACACTGATCCCTAAGTGTACTTATTCTAGCATCAGCTTTCAGACTCCATTACCTCCCTCCAGCTCTGGGAAGGTGGGCAGAGTTGACCACACAGAGATGCAATCTGAGGGAACCAGGTCAAAACACTCACAAGCATCTTTAGTCTTGACTTTAAGTCACCTAGATTAGATGAGGTCAACATCCCATCCAATAGGATGCTTTTTTATTCCACCTCTTGCTTGATGAACCAAGTAGACTTGGATGCCCAATTAATGGGCATGTGGTAGGGGCTATTGTTCTTGCTGAGTTCAACCACACAGATGCTTATTCTTAACCCATTTCTGCCCAGCCCACAGGTGTACACATTTAATCCCCGTTGCATATATGCAACATTGGGCAGAAACAGTTTAAAGAGCCAAAGAGCCTAACAGACCAATTCTATACATTTCCATAGAAGTCACTCTCAGGTTCAAGAGAACTTACCCCCACATAAGTGTACATAGAATTGCAGTCCACATAGCAAAGGAATATACTGATATTGAACAGGTTCTGCCTTATTTGCTCAGCTTTTGGCCAGGAGAATGCTGGGCACATTCATGGATGTTCTGTGTTTGGTGTCAGCTCTGAAACATGCTTTGAATGAATCCCAGTGCTCTCTCCAAGCCTTTGGTGATGAGCACACAGAGATATTCTCTTCACCTCCTGCCCAGCATCCAGCTGTTTCTCTGAGTAGGGTCAAAGATCTACAATTGATGCCATCTGTTGCTTCAGGTCACCAAGACTTCTTATAAGGAACCTCAGTATTATCTAGCTATCAACATAGCCAGATCTATTTGATCTAGTAACATAGATCAAAGCAATTCACATGGAAAAGAAGCAGGGGAAAAATTAAAGCATATAATTGTTGTTAAAAAGTAAAATTGAATCTGTTTTAGAAAGCCAGAGCTTACAGGGCATTTAAGAAAAATAAGCAAAAACCTAAAAAGCAGGTTAATGACAAAAAGGATTGAGAACCAGCCAACCAAAGAGGAACAGGCAAATAAGCTTTCCAACCTCAGGCAGGTTGCTAATATGATTACTGTTGCAGGGCAGATGAAGGGGGAAATGTTGCTTTTGTCCAAATGGCCTAGCAGGAATTCACAAACAAGGTGTGTGTGTGTGTGTGGTTTTGTGCCTTGGAAAAGATGGAGCTGGTCAGTTTCAGTTCATCAAATGTCAAAAATCCAACTGATATAAGACCTTTTCCAGTGCATCAATAACCTCCCGGCAGTAATAGGGTGGTAGCAGGAACTCATATTACTGTACTGCAATACCAAGTCCATATTCTATCCCTTAAAAGCTTAACAACAAAATATTTTCATACTTGTGAGTTCTTCAGGTTGACAACTATTTACCCAAAATGACAGGTAATATTTGCAAAAAAAATAACAATACTGTTTATTGCCTCACCTCTGATTTCACAAAGTCGCTGGTTTTCTGAGTAGCTGGGTTATTTCCATTCTCATTCTGACAGGCAGTTACCTGGATGTGTCCCACAAAACTCTGTTAAACCAGGTATTTGTTTCCTCTCATTTTTAATAATACAAACTAAATCAATTTTTCTGCATTGCAGCGACAAATCTTAACGATGGTCTAATTACTGGAATTGAAATGCTGAATAAAGCTCGTGAATCAGGTTCTGTGCCTGCCCGGAGTGCTTCTTTAATTATCATGTTAACAGATGGTCAGGCCAATGTAGGTAAGTGAATAACAGGTAAAATAATCCTGGTATGGTAATTCCTTCATAACATGGTTTTCTGAACTGTGGAAAATCAGGCACCTGCACGCTTATCTTCTCCATTCCATAATGCTACACTTTGGCTGAATGCAAAAACTACAGTGGCACCGTAGGGAACTTTCAGAGGGGGCTGCCCCAAATAGCATAGTAGCGATCCAAGAAGCAAATCAGACATATCTGACAGTAAGGTTCTTATATGAATATATGCCGGTGTGCATACGCACTGTAGGGAGGCTGTTTGCAATGGCCTTGCCATACTCTATAACATGGTTGGGCCTTTAAGAAGCAGCAGTTTGTAGTTAAGAAGGTACTATCATTTAAATTCTGTCAGTTATCCACAGACTATGTGCTCATTTAAGCAAAGTCCGAACTGGGAAATTTCTGGTCAGTGATCTAGTGTGTAAGTTCTTGAATTGGGACCACTAGCAGTGGCTCTGAGGCATTTTACTCCCTGAGCCATCAAGGTGTCTCCTAGGCTGAGGGATCCGGTGGCCTGATCTCCACGGCACGGCAGTACCCTTCTCTCCATTTTACCTGCTGACTTTTTCTATCTGCTGTTTGCTTGATGTTTTTATCTTTTGATCTGCTGTTTTTAGGCCACGTGGTTTTAAGTATTGTTTTTACATAAGTTTTATTATGTATGTTTAATCTTGTTATAAACCTCCTTTAGCGCCAGGCTTGTGGCTTAGAGGTGGTATCCTCCAAGGTGGTATCGAAATCTAAATAAATAAAGACCATGCCTGGTATTGTTTCTTTTCTGCCCAAGTGACCTGCGTAGTCAATAAGGGCTTGATTGGCTCTGTATAACTGTTGTCTATGCTCAGGTTGCCACTCTGAAAGATGCACCTTGTCTGGAGTAACTGCACCAATTGCCTCATCTCAGTCAGTACTCAACCCCAGTCTGGCCCTAGCTATATGTTTTGCCCTAAAACCTGAGTTTATTGTAGTCCTTAGAAGTTTCTGGGCCTGGCCTTCTTAAGCCAGCTCCCACTATTCTCTTTGTACTGACCTTAGCCCCCTACCTCCAGAGAGTGAGTTACTTACTATATCTTAACATTTACTGTCACTAACAACAAAATCCTATTTCTGTGCTGGGTATGCTTAGCAGCCACTGTACCAGCTGAAGGTATTGTGAACGTGCCATAAAGAACATTCACGACACACCTTAAACCCCCTCCCAGCCCAGCCAGCCTTCTATGGAGTTGGTCAGACTTCCACCAGCTAAATGGAGATCCTAGCCCCATAGGGCAGGCTGGGGTGTTACTTGGCATAAGGGCAAAAATTTCCCTTTATCCTGAGGAGACCTCCAGCCAGGATGTAGCTGAGGTCATGCAGCCCCACTGCGCAGCACTAGTTAGAATTGGGTTGTAACCTACGTCACACTGCCTGCTTCAATATGTTCATTAAAAATTGAGACAAAGGAGTTAGAGCATTTCTATTTTATTTGAGTCTGGAAAGATCCTTAGGAAATACTGTTTACAATTTGATTTAACTACTTTTTTGTATTAGTGTTATTACTCATTTTGAAAATGTTATTGGCAGTTTAAAATACCTACTAATGATTTTGATAGGCTCCTCCTTCGCCTTTGTGTTAACTTTGACTGTAAGACCTATTTACCATTTGTGCTTCCGTACAGGTGTAACAAGTGTAAGTGCGATTCAGGAGAACGTTAAAAATGCAACTCAAGGACAATACCCTTTATACAATCTTGGGTTTGGTTATGATGTTGACTATGGATTTTTAGAAAGGCTTGCAAGAGAAAACAATGGATTAGCTCGTCGCATCTATGAAGACTCTGATGCAGACCTGCAACTACAGGTAGAATAATTCTAAGGTTGCTTTAATTCTAATGTCTTAAAAATACTTCTTTATGTTAAGGTCATGAAAGTAGTATTGGTCCAAACAGACCTAGTGTTGTTGTTTTTTTAAAAACTGTGATTTTTTTGTTGACAAAGTTGAACCTTTTCCCCTTGCCACTTTGGCCACCCATCCACTGCCACCCACTTTTGTGGGCATGGACCCACAATGGTTGGCAACCTTCAGTCTCGAAAGACTATGGTATAAGCCCACAGCACCTGGTATTCCCAGGCGGTCTCCCATCCAAATACTAACCAGGCCTGATCCTGCTTAGCTTCTGAGATCAGACAAGATCAGGCATGTGCAGGGTAACAGGGTCCTTTGATTTTGGAAAGGCCTCCTGGAGACATGATAGTGTAATTTTCTTTAAACAGAGACAATGGCAACAATGCTGGAAGCGATTATATAGTGTCCCAGCGTCAGGGCCAGCCCACCCATGATGCCTGCTGAAGCAGTGGCCTCAGACAGCAGATTAGTGGGTGGGCACCCATTTCTATCTGCTTACTCGCCTTCACCACCTTCTGCTCCTCAGTTTGGAAGAGGAAAGGTGGAGAGAGGAAGAGGAAATCTGGAGGGCAGGAAAATGCCTAACTAAAGCACTGGAGAGTGGGAGGAGCAGAAACTGGCACATCCTTGGGCAAGGGGGGCAGCATTTGGCATACCACCACAGGCATCAGGAGGTCTTAGACTGGACCTGCCTGGTACACTCTGAAATGCTATGGTCCACCGCGAAAGAACAAAAAAAATGTCTCATTCCTCATGCCTTAATTTCAGTGGACAAACTGAACTGTCAATTACAGGTGTTCTGATTTTAATTAACTTCATTTTTCTAGGGTTTTTATGATGAAGTCGCCAATCCCTTGCTTACTGAAGTAGCATTACAGTACCCTGAAAATGCTGTCTCTGACCTAACTCAAAACAGTTTTAAACACTATTATGATGGCTCTGAAATTGTGGTGGCTGGGCGAATTACAGACAATGACTTGAAAAATATGATTGCAGAAGTGAACGCTGAAGGTGTAAGTACTAGTCTGATTATCTGATAATCCAAGGATGAGTGTGCAGTGAAAAATGGGGAAAATATGTCAAATTACAGTCCAATCCTAACCTGCACTGGTGCAGCATGGCCTGCGCTGTATCCAGCACTAGTTAAGAGGAGCCTGGAAGTATACTTTGGGTAAGGGGACATTTCCTCCCTTCCCTCATGTAAAACTTTGACCTGCCCAATAGGGCTACTCAGATCTGCACCATCTAAATCTGAGTAGCTCCATGTAAAATCATGGGGTTAGGATACGGTGGAGGCTCCCTCTGCTGATCCAGCCCCTTCCCAGGTCTGTCCCATCCCCATTCCACTCCCCCCTGTCTCATTACATCCCTCCCTGCTTCCATTCTGCCCTCTTCCACCCTTGCCAAGCTCCTGTGCCACATGACAGAATATTTACCTCCACCACTGGAAAAAGATTCGGATGCAGGCATGGTGGGCTGACACAGGTCTTCCTGCCAGCCCTGCTTGCTCTAGAGTAGTCATGAATGTTCTTTATGACAGGTTTGTGACATTCTAGGCCAGTGCAGCAACTGCTACGCCAGCAGAGCCAAAGGTTAGGTTTGCGCTATTTAATAACCCCATGCAAATATTCAAACTGAATCCAAGTAATATAATTACTGTAATTGTAAAATATTGTGGCAAATTTAAGTACCTCAGAGAAAAATGTTATCTACCTCATAGTGACATTCCTCTCACTTTTGGAAATATAAGGCAGAGCTTCAGGTTGTCCTTTTAACTTGAAATCTACACGCATTCCTACTCACGTCATCTCTACTAAAAATAAAAAGATGAAGAACAGATACTTAAATATTTGCATTGCACGTGTAGGAAAATCACATTCCTACATGTATGCTGTCTTGTCCCAAAAAATGTTCTGTCTCCCAATGTCCACTTTTTTTGGCTAATTAACACATCCTTATCTCTAGAAACAACAGCTGTGGTGTACAAAGGAATGAACACAGAACTCCTTATCTCTAGCAATTAACCAAATTTATTGCTACAAACACTATCCACTGCCCAGCCTGACATATGAAATTGTCCTTGCTCCCATTGTAGAGAATAACCTTCAGTTCTCCTTGGTAATCTGGATCTGCAACACCTCCCAGCACCTGTATCTCTTTGCTGCCGTGGGTAGTTTCCTTGACCAGAAACCCAACTGCACCTTCTTCCCCATTTGTCCCTTCTGCCATAAACTCCACATAGCCACTTCCTGATTAGCAGATTCTTGCAGCTCAAAGGAAGTCCTTTCATGCAAGGGGTCCAGGGGCATTGCTGCCGCCACTGCAGTCATAGCAGCAGTCAAAGCAACTTGCTGCTGTTCTCCCCATTCAAACTCTACCTTTTTCCTAGTTATATTATATATAGGTCGCAGTATCTGGGCAAGGTGTGGGATGTGTTGTCTTCAGAATCCTATCAACCCTATTATCCTCTGCGCCTCCTTCTTCGAAGAAGGAGGGGGCAGGGCAGCTATAACATTCAGCACCCTGTCTGGAATGTGCCTCACAGGTCCAGACCATACCACCCCTAGGAACTGGACTTGTTGAGCCGGTCCCTGAATCTTAGCAGGATCAATTTCCTACCCTTGAGCCTTCATGTGCTTTACTAGGGTGACTAGCCCCTGCTGCACATCTTTCTCCGTGGGGCCCGAGATCAATCCCCAAGTTTATGAGATCTTCCTCCAAAGGAGTTAATGAGGTCTCATCTTCTGTATCTGACCCTTCACAGGAGTTGGCAGGCATGGTTTGCCTCACCTGGGCCTTTCTCTTCCCCTTCCCCTCCTCCCAGAGTTTATACAGCTCTGGAGTAGGGATACCATCCATCTTTTCCCTGGGCACCCCTCTGTCTATCAGGTCCGCCCACATCTTCCACCTGGGAACCCTCTGTCCAGATGAATGCAGGGGGTTCTTATCCAGGATCTTTCCTTCACACACCTTCTCCTCCGTCCTTGGGGTACCCTTCCCTTCCTTAACATTCTGGGCTTTAGGCTTCAGGGTACCTTCACTGGGCATATCCTCCAGTTGCCCTAGCAGGAGGGCCACAGCCCCCACAGGCTGCCCCTGAGCAGGCCCCAAAATAGCCACCACAGCACCCTTCATGTGTGCTGGGGCTCCTTTCACTAGCCTAGATCTCATTCCTGCTGTGAAAGGCATGTCGTCCGGCCCCTGAAACCCAGGCACATAGACACCAGCCTGGGTGGCCAACATGCGCAACCGCTCCATGGCTTCCCTAATGCTTTGCCACCCTGGCAAACCTTCCTCCCAATCTAGTGGCGTGGGGTATCTAGCTTGCACAGCCATACAAACCCACATAAACAATGAACCTGGCTGGCCATTAGCTCCCCGCAGGTACCCATTAATTAACACATCCCTAAATAAAGCTCCCAGTGCCCTTAATTCATTTACACTAAGGTAAATGTTATCACACCCTTGGTCATAAAGTCGGAGCAGCCGAGCACTTAGTGGTTCCCTGGGGCATTGCCTCACATCCTTGGCCAAGTCTGACAACTCCTGTACCGTGTAATCCTTCACAGTTCGAATTGTTTGGAAGGGAGCTCCCAAAGGTCCTTTCGCCTTATTTGTTACAAGGGGGCGTGCCCGAACTACAGACTGTGCCCCTTCACCTTTCCCTTGTCTGGCTGGAGCTTTCATACTAGCATCCAGACTGGTATTCCAGCTACGAGGCTTGCGCTCCTCGCTTACCTCTGCCTTCAGTTTTTCCTTGAGCTCTGCCAACCAGGTTGAGAGAGTCTCATTAAGGCAGTCTGATACCCTTATCTGCTGTTGGGCATTTGCCAAGGCTTCAGCATAAGCTGAATTCTGTTCCTTTAAACAGCAGATTAACCCATTCAGCCTATGCAGCTCCCGTTTTAGGTACTGTATTTCCGCAGCACAATCCCCACCTGGCACCCAGAGTTTTCTCAAATAGGAGAAAACAAACTTACCAAGTTTCCAGATATGGACAAGTGCCATAATTAATGCCCATATCATTCCCAGCACACTCCATGAATTCAAAAACACAGCAGAAGTGTACATGTTCTTTACTAGGGGCTCCATATTCCAGATCCAAAAGGAGTTCATTCCTTTGCACACAGCTGTGTCAGCATTACGTAATTGCCTCAGACTTAAAATCCCACTCCTGATGCCAATTTCTCCTATCCTGCCAACTACGCCAATTTGTCCTGTCTGAATTATATTCTGGCTCCCAATGCCCACTTTTTTGGCTAATTAACACATCCTTATTTCCAAGAACAACAGCTGTGGTGTGCAGAGAAATGAACAGAACTCCTTATCTATAGCAATTAACCAAATTTATTGCTTACAAACACTGACACTCCCTGTACTTCCTCTTGTCCAGAAGCTTTCCCTCCCCAAAACTCCACTTAACTTAGTGGATAAAGGTCCAAAGCCTCTAGTCCAAGTACACTCCAGCGCAATCTCCCAAAGCACAGTCCAGTTCAGTGTTCCGCAGTCTAATCCTTCCCGTAGCAGTCTACTGCAGCAGAGTCCCTTCCTCTGTGTCCTCCAGCAGGGTGCTGGCAGTCCCCTTCTCTCGGTGTGTCCAACCCATAGGTCTGGGGTATCCTGTAGATCTCGGTGCCGTAGGTCTGGGTCAGGCAGCTCTGGACTCCTTCTGAAGCTGCCTTTTATCCTTGGCTGTCCCATTATCCAAAATGCAGCTCAGCTGTGAGCTACCTTGTTAGCCCCTTGTTAAGTCCAAATTAGGCTCAGGTGAGCCATCTCTTCAGTCCATGTCCATTCAAAGTCCCATCAAGGTCAAATGAAGCTCAGGTGTCCATCAGAGTCTCCATTGGCCTTGATTGATTACAGCTGTGGAGCCACCCCTGCCCTTCCCAGAGCTCTCAACCAGCTGTCAAAACATGGGAATTGCTGTCAACACATAATCTACCTGATGATCTGATGATCTTCCATTACATATGCTATAAAACATTTGACAGTTTACACTACGGCATCAGCATTGTAAGGCTGAACAGAACAATTTCTTTTCGTTTGCTGACAAAAGAACAAGTCAAGGAGCTAATTAGAAGTTAGCAAAGCAAACACCACTGAAAAATCTGAATTGGGTGAGTAGCTTTAATCTGATGTCTTGAAGCATGTGCATGATCTGAGTTAACAAGAAAATGAACTGCAAATGCCAGTATCTCACCGGGTTTGGAAAAGCATATCTAGGCATCTTATGTATCCTTTGATTGAAGGAGCTAAGGGATTAAGGACCCAATCCTATCCAACTTTCCAGCCCTGATGCAGTTGTGCCAACTGGACATGTGTTTTAACATGGTCGGGGGGGGGCAGTCACGGAGGCCTGCTAACAGTAAGGGAACATTGGTTCCCTTACCTCAGAGCTGCATTGCTGCTGCATTGGCATTGGAAAATGGGATAGGTTTGGGCCCGCAGAAACTTTACTAAATACAAATCCATTCTTATAAAGGAGTAGAGGTTCCCCTAAATGTGAGATGTGATGAGTAACCTGAAAGAGACTCCACTGGGATATATGCAGTCCCGCCCTGTAAAGTTATCAGGATACAGATGAAAAAACTAGTGCTATTAAAAACAGTTCAGGCATAAGAACATACGCACATATAGATGTCTGTTCTGATATGGTTGCCAAAGATGCTGTTTAAAACGAAAAATTGTTTTCTTCGAAACAGGCAGAAAATGAGGTAACTTTTACTGAACAAGCAGATGTTGAGGAAACAGCTAAAGCTCTTGAAGAGCAGGCGTACATATTTGGTGACTATATTGAGAGACTCTGGGCTTATCTCACCATTCAGCAACTTCTGGAGAAACGGTAACTCAGAACCTTTCCAGAAGATTGATTCTTTGTGAAATAAAGGCACAGTTGTTCCTCGTTTGTTGCCGGGGATCCAGATCACTTCTTTCCAAGTCAAGCTTCTTTTGCAGAATGTTGTATTTCCCCTGTACTCAAGTCACAATATGTTGTTTCTGAGAAGAGATCATCCCTGCTTTCCCACTCTCCACCCTGCCCTCAGTAGCATTCCCACTGTTTACATATTTGCCCTGTGGAAAGCGATTGCAGGCCTATGATCTGAATGATGAGCAGTTACACAATGCCCAGTTTCCCTCTCCCCATTCCTCACACAGTGCCCTTTTACTGGAGGGAGGCAGGGTTAGATGCAAGACAGCTCTCCTAGGTCTGTACCCTGAACTCCTGTATTCACCAGTCTTCCTTCAATGATTGTGCATTTTCTCAGGAACCAGAGCACGCAGCCCTATCATCGGTTTGGGGTTTTTGCTTTAAAAAGATGGTGAACAGGAAAAGCAGCAGTGACTAAGCCCTGTGGGCGAAGGCAGTGGTTCCCAGACTATGAGCTGTGGCTCCCCAATGAGCTGCAGAAACCAGCCAGGGGAGCCCCGAATCCTTGCGGAAAAAGAAACCTACTGCCCTATACAATGTATAGGATTGTAGCCCTAATAGGGAGCCGCAGCCAATGGCCCAGAAGATCAAGGGAGCAGCCAGTTGAAAAAGTTTGGGGATCACTGGGCTAAGTATTTCCTTCCCCTTGCCTCCTCCTGCTTCCCTGTGCTGGGATTCCTAGCATAGCCCTTCATTTGTGAAGAGCCCAATAGAAATAATTTCTGCAATTGGGGGGGGGGGGAATAGAAGAGATGTGTTTTAAATTCTAATTTCACATTTCCCAATATGTACTCAGGGAGAAGTGACATGCAGATCTGTGTGATAGATCAAGATTTATATGATCCCATTTTCTACCTCAGTATTTTCTTCCTCTTGATGTCCATACTAGAGACATGAGAGGAACCACTGGTTAACCCCTGCCTTCCCCAAAGCTTAAACTTACCACTTGATACTCCTTACATCTACAATGGCATCTTTGACATTCCCCCTGTCTTCTCCCCCATCATATTCTGGGCGAATATCAAGGTTTTGGAGTCTGACCAGACAGGTCAAATTTATATCCAATGAAGAGTGTTTTCCCCCCTGCCTTTTCTGGTATGCATGGATCGAACTGAGCACTATGATAACTGCAAAGCCAAACAGAATGAAATGTTTAAAAGGTTAAACTCAAACTTAGCAGTGGAAATGCCTCAGGAAAAATTGAGAAATAGATTTCTATTTACAGCATTGGGTCAATGAAGAAAATTAAAATGTGAAATATATGCTTTCTCCAGCTTAAATCTATACAAACGCTAATGGAAGGTCCCAATCAGAAGTTATTTGGTCTCATTTGGTCATTTGACTTTGCCCTCAAGCTCAAAAGAGGCCTCAAATTTAAGTACAGGTGGGCCCCCGTATCCACAGATCTGGTAACTGGGGATCCAGTTATGTGCTGATCAGGGTGGGGGGCTTCATGCCCCCTGCACAATTAACTCTGTTTAGAGTCTTGCTGGGGTGAAAATGTTCTTGGTTTTACAGGATGCTACAAGTATTCAGGCAGGCAGACTGTCGGCAGCCTGAATGCTTGAAAAAAACTAGATTGACATTAAAAGGAAACAGGAAGTTAACTTGACTTTAAGATTCGGAGTGCATATGAAAGTAAAGCAACATTTCACACTGTTCATGTGTGGTTTCACAAGCATATGGAAAAGATATCATGCAAAAATGAATTAAACATTTTTACATCTACCAGTGACATGTTGTGTAATGTGCCTTTCACAACATGTCTTCTTGATCTTATTGTATTTAGCTCTACAGCAACAGGATATGAAAAGTCAAATCTTACAGCTGAAGCACTGGATATGTCTCTGAAATATAAGTTTGTGACTCCTTTGACTTCCATGGTAGTCACAAAGCCAGAAGATGTTGAGAATGCGAACGAGACAGCAATTGCTGACAAACCTCAAGAAGGTACATATATTTTTGTGCATATTTTTCTTTCTCTTGGGAAATTAACTAACAATCTGACCTAGCTTTTAGAAACTTCTTTGTTTATAGAGAAACGTTAAAGCTAACATTTTGTTTCACAGTGGTATAGTCTTCTGTTATATTCAGGAGCAAGAACTAGCCAGCGTAAAGATAATTTACCTCTAGAAGCAAAACAGGAAAATTTGGTTTACATGGCCATCTGAATGGGTTTATATATTCAATCATATATATCAGACAGACATTGTATGCTGGAAGATGTGGCCTCGAAACTCTCTTTGAACATATGAAAAACTGACAAAGGGTCTATGGTAGATAACAGGCTCTACAGAACCCCCAAGATCTAGCATTCCATATCAGTACTAACAAGTACTCCTCTGGATATCATGAGAGCCACTTTGATCCAGTGGTCTTGCAAGATGTGGCCTGAAATCTTGTCTCTGCAAAATGGAGGTCATTCTTTTCCCCCCAGATAGCCTATACAAGCTCTTGGATGCGTAAGGGCTTATAACCTCATCTGTCCACTCCTCATCTGTTCATCTAGTCCACTCCCTCTCAATGACATCATTATTTTGTCACTGTTGTAGCAGGATGATTGAACGATTTGGAAAAACAAATACTTTTGTGGGGGAGACTTGAACTTGTCACTGCTGGTTTACCCAATCTTGGCATACATTCCAATATTAAAGAGCATGTAGAATGGAATACATGTTTTGCTTGAATGCATTTTAAGAAGCAGAAAGAGCTACACAACATCCTTGGCAGGGCCTTGTGACTGAACATATAGATGTAGCATCCATTCTTGTGTTATTGTGCTTTTTAAAAATACTTGATGGACAGAACAGACTAGCTAAAAATTAACTCTCTCTCTCTCTCTCTCTCTCTCTCTCTCATTTTCTTAATCATACATGAAAACAGCTGAAGGTAAGTTTAATTCTCATTATATTTCTGCCTTATCTTTTATGGATGTGTGGCTAAATTTGCTAGCTCATTTTTAAATGAATTAAATTCTGAATTTCACTGAATCAAGGAGAAACCCACATGATTCATGTCAAATTTCTTTTAAACAACTGAGCTCAGATTTAATTTTTTTTTATAGTCTTACTACTTAGATGAATCAGTTTTCCCCCAATCCTAACTGAAGCTTATGACAGTGGATCTCATGATCTGCTACTGTAAGTCTGGTCCAGTGTTGCAAATGCCGCATTACTGTTGTGCACTTTGGGACTGCTGGCACAGATTGGTAGAGCTCACCCATCCCATGCCAGAGCAGGTAAGGAGGCGGTGGGAGTGGTTTGGGGAGGATTGGGTCAGGAGTGGGTCAATCTTGTAGCATTTCAAGCGTGAGATGGGAAGGATCTCAACAGCAGTGACACACTGAGTTCCTATCCCCGTTTCCTGGCCAAACACACCCTCTGAGGCACATTGGACAACAACAGCTGAATAGGGCATCCCCGGTATCCTCTGGTGGTTCCAGAGTGGAACCCCCTCAGATAACAGGGCATGCATATATTTCATTTCTGCTGTACTTTCTGCTACTGCTCTGTCAACACATTTTGGTTTTTACAGGCTTTCAATCCTCATTATGAGTAAAGTGTGTGTGTGTGTGTGTGTGTGTGTGTGTGTGTGTGTGTGTGTGTGTGTGTGTGTTAATTATTCTATTTTTATTACTGTGTTTTGGTTTCTATTATGTTTTATAAAGGTGTTATTATTAAGCTCGCTAGCTAGCAGCCATTTTCAACCACTGTGCTGTGGCACACCGGTGTGCCGCGAGTGGTCCACAGGTGTGCCACTGGAATTTGGGGGAAAGTCATTTATTAGTAGGGCCAATGGGGATGTGAGCCCTCCACTGGCAGCCTGGTGTGCCTTGTCAATTGTAAAAAACCTGATGGTGTACCTTGACCATTTTAGTGGCCTTGTCAGTGTGCCATGAGATGAAAAAGGTTGAAAATCACTGAGCTAGATGTTAGCAAAGTATTAGGGCCATATGGAGGTGTGGCTTAAAATGAGATATTTGGATTTTTAAAAACAGTTGTCAGTGCTGTGGAACTTGATTGACTGGGATGGAAGATTTATCTGAATTTTGCTCTTGATACCTGAGCAGATGAGGACCACCATACTGCCATCTGCGTAACATGGGATGGGAACATGGTGGTAATGGCAAAATGTGCACTCAGTCTTTTTGGATGTTAGCTGAAGAAATTGCATTTTCTTTTTCTTCCCCCATACAGCAAGACAACAATCTTTCCAACATTCCCACTATCAAGCACCACCTTCTTCTCCCTATTACTCTAGTGGTGAGTATTTTTTTAAATTTGCATATAACAGAGAAAAACCAGGATTACAAAGCATCTCAGAGTAAGTGCTTCCTAACACATTGCTCAATTTCAACAAGAGTTGACTCAATCAGGAGGTCTTTTGCAGCTAGTTGAGGACCCCTGATGGATTCTGCCTGAGGGCCCAATCCTATCCAATTTTCTAGTGCTGGTGCAGCTATGCTAATAGGCTGTACACTGCATCCTGTGGTGGGGAAGCAGCCACAGAGGCTTCCTCAAGGTAAGGGGACATTTGCTCCTTTACCTCAGGGCTGCATTGCAGCTGCACCGATGCTGGAAAGTTAATAGGATTGGGCCCTTAGTTTTCCTATCCAACTAAGCATGTGGTAATAAATTTGAGGATCATTGGCTTATTTGTGGTAGGAATTTAGTCATAGGACTGGTGAAGACCACAAAAGACATGAAAACTTTGTTTTAGAAAAGTTGTTTTTCCTCAGTTCAGGTTTCCATTGAGGTGGTTCTGGTCACCAAGTATATTGTTCCAACAGGATTTGGAGCTGGGAAGCTTCATTTGAATGTTGGAGGCATGAAAACTCGATTTACATTTGAGTAGATAAGGCTGCATTTAATTTTGGAGTGTTAAACTCCTTGGATCATTTGGGGGGGATAATTTCATGGTTCAGGGTGATAAGTGTGACCTTCCTGGCCTTTGGATTGGTGGCCTCTTGCCATCAGTCCTGTGAATAACCACTTTACTGGTCTGGCTCTTTGCTCTCCTGGCAGGCACCTGGCACCAACTTCACTTTGTGCTAATGTTTCCTTGCAGTTGATGCAGATCCACACTTCATTATCGCTGTTCCCCAGAAAGAAGATGCACTTTGTTTCAATATTAATGAAGATCCAGGGATTGTATTAAACTTAGTAAGAGACCCAGTTACAGGTGAGCTTTTTCTCTTAAAACATAGGGTTGTTAATTTTAGACTCGCTGCAGTTATGACAAACTGTGGTTTGAAGGAAGGAGGAACCTCCATGGCAAGGTTCAGCATCTCAGTGGTGGCAATGCTCAAGCATGCATCTTCAGCTCACCTCATCATAAGGCTGGCCCTGGGCTTACTTACTGTCCTAGGGATGCAAAATAGTTGCAGGAGGTCAGGACCTAGTTATCTCCGTGAAAGGTTTGGAATGGAGCTGGAGTGAAAGGCAGGACAAGCAGGCTGAGAGTGAAGCAGGGTATTAGAATGGAAGGGAGGAGTAAAGGCTGCACAGTAGGCAGGAGCAGGAAACAGTGAGCTGACTCTGGGAGAGTCTCCCAGTGTGGCGGTGTTGTACCAGAGACTGATGAGCTGCTGCTGAAATACTTATATGGCAGCAGGGAAAATATCCCACCCCTTTCTGGATCGAGCTAGGTCCCCATTCAGGGCATGTATCTGAGCTTGCTTCCTCCTGAGAAAATGATTGCAGTATGAAACTAGCCCCTCCCCTCCCCTGCCATGTTCCTCTGTTAAATAACATTTCCCCTTTGGAGCAGCTGCATGCATAGACCCACCATAGGATACGGCAGGCGGCTTTTTTTTTTTTTTGGCATGGCTGCACTGTCACTGGTGGCAAGGGTTAGGATTGGGGTGTTAGAGTGGGACAAGATCATTTGCTAAATTGTTCCTTTTCATAATTCCTTTTCTTAACACCACATATGCTATAGGTGTTATAGTCAATGGGCAACTTATTGGTGATAAGAAGAGCAGCAATGATGCAGGACCACAGAATACATATTTTGGAACACTTGGGATTGTAAATATTCATCTGGATTTAAGACTTGAAATAACTACTGAGGAAATCATCCTTCAGAATGGTATAAAGCAGACTAGATTCAAGTGGCTTGATGACGTCATCTTACGACAACCAGGGTAAACTCTGCACATTCTAAAAAAAGGATAAAACCCTTACACAGCACAATTCTATGTACGGCTACTCAGAAGTAAACCCTATTGTGTTCAGTGGGGCTTATTCCCAGGAAAGTGTGTATAGAATTGCAGCCTTAGTGCAACCTCACGATCTGAGAAAAAAAACAACACGCGACATAACAAAATCCCTTTTTATTTTTATATATATATCCAGTGCTAATACCATTCCATGTCAATTCTCAAATAATGTCAGATATCAGATATTAAATAATTTCAGATATCTGATTGCACTCCACCTGTAGAATACAATGAACTAATGCATGCTAATTGGTGCAAGCTATTGAATACCGTGAAATATGAATACAGTTTCACATCAACTCTCAAATGCAGTTAAATATTGAAATCAAAGTTGGATGTTACAAAATCAAACACTGTTCACTATCAGATATTCAGTGATTATAGGACAAAAGTTCAGGACAAAAGTGGCATATATTTGGAATAACTGTTTGAAGGGGGAATCTTTTTATGAACTTTAGGTGCAAATTGTCAGCACTATTCTTGGCTGATGTTATTAAGACTTTTTCTTTCTCTTTTTTTCCAATCAGTTTTGGAAATTGAGGACCTGCTAACACATACAAGGGCATCAAGCAGAGATGCTTCCACCTCTAGAATGTCTTGTTATATATGCATTTAATTTTATTTATTTTTCACATTTTTATACAACCCTTCTTCCAAGAAGCTCAGACTGGTGTACTCTGGTGTACTCTGGGAGATAGACTGAAAGGTAATGACTGACCCAAGGTCACCCAGGAAGCTTCATGGCTGAGTAGGGTTCTTCCAGGTCCAAGTTCAACTCCAGAACCACTACACCATTTTGCATGCAAAAGAGTGACAGTGATCCTTGTTAAATTACAGCAGTGCAAAGTCTTGGAGAAGATGGTGAGCATGATAAGATCCAGTAAGGTCAGTCATCTCTATGCAGAGATGAAGGGAGAGTGTACTTCAGTTCCTCTTCCTCTGGTCTGCTCAAAAGGCGATCAACTTTGTAAGAGTTGATAGCCTGATAACTGAAGTGAATTGAAGCCAGAATTTCCATAACAGATACTTGATTCTAGGGGTACATTTAAAATACAGACATTCTTTTTAAAAATGTCTTCCCAACAGATGGTTTTCTTCCCATCACCAAGTTCCTCAGCAGTATTGTTGATGGTAAAGATTGCATCATTCTGTTTTCCTTGTTCTTTCTCTTCTCACCTAGTTTTACTTTGATTATCAAACGAAAAAAGAGCCTAGAGGTCTCAATGGATGATGGGGCAAGATTTCTTGTTATTCTGCATCAAGTGTGGAAAAAGCATCCACTACATAGAGATTTCCTAGGATTTTACACCCTGGATAGTCACAGGTTGTCTGAGCAAACCCACGGTTTATTAGGTAACAATTTACAACACTGTATTTTGATTTTGTTTCCTGTTGCTTTCCTTTCATGCCTTCTAGGTCTCTTGGCATTAAGCACTATTTGCTTGTGTGTGTGTGGCCCAAATCCTAACAAACGTTCCCGCACTGGCACAGCTGTGCCAATGGGACGTGTGCTGCATCCTGCAGTTGGGTGGCACTCATGGAGGCCTTCTTAAGATAAAGGAATGTTTGTTCCCTTACCTTGGAGCTGCATTGCCCTTATGTGGGTGCTGGTAAGTGGGTTAGGATTGTTCCCTCTGTTGTGTGTGTGTGTGTGTGTGTGTGTGTGTGTGTGTGTGTGTGTGTGTGTGTGTGTGTGTGTGTGTGTGTGTGTGTGTGAGAGAGAGAGAGAGAGATTAATGTAAAGATAACAGTTGGAATGTCTGACAGCCCAATCCTGAGCTGCCCGGGGTGCGGGGCTGCAGTGGCACCAAAAATGGCTGCCACCACATCCTGCGCGCTTCGGGTAGCCACTGGCAGCTCCTTGGGAGAAGGGGACTTTCATCGCCTTCCCCCAGGTACTGAATAGTCCCGCAATGGGGCTACTCAATTCTCCGCCGACCCAAAGGTTGGTGGAGAATCAAGAGCCTCCATGTTGAGCAGTGAGCCTGACATGAAGGCTCTGGATCTGATCGAACTTCGCTCCATCAGTCCTGCCTGCCTCCCTCCCTGCTCCCTCCCCCCATAACGCCTCCTTCCTGTCCTCTGCCGTCCTCCTCTCCCCTCCCTGGAACACCTCCTCCCAGCCTCCCCCCACACCCGCACTTACCTCTCCGTTGCTTGGTGGTCCATGCAACTGCCCAGCAGTGGAATTCCGGTGTCCGCCCAGTGCTAGCCCAGCCTTACAACATGTCTGCAACAGTGCATGCCAGTGGTAAGCTGACACGCACTGTTCAGGATTGGGCAGTGAGATACCTATAAAGTTGCACATAAAATTAGGTACAAAAGTACAGTTGCAGCCTAGTTCAAGCTGTGGAATGTATTAAAGGACTTCTGTCCTGATGTTCAGCCAGACACTCCTATGGAAGGAAAAAGGGAAGGAGGGATGCTTGATGCCTCCAGGTGGGTAGCAGCAATGGATCACTTTCTGTTTGAATAAAATGTGCATAATTAAGATATATTAAAATCAAAACATTAGAAAAGGTGAGATAGTATCACTTAGTGGAAACTCTTTGGTGACTCTTGTCATCCGTTTCTTAAGGACAATTTTTCCACTCCATTGACTTCAGCATACTAGAAGTACACCCTGGGACTGATCCTGAGAAACCAGATGCCACCATGATTGTGAAAAATAGCCAGCTGTCAGTAACCAGGTAAACAGAAACAGAGTTTTAGGTGACACTTACTTGCCTGCATTAAATTAGGCCCCTAACCATGATGCTTTATGCCTTCCATTTTAGGGGATGGCAAAAAGATTACAGAAACGATGTTCGGCATGGTGTCAATATCCCCTGCTGGTTCATTCACAACAACGGGGAAGGTCTAATTGATGGTGTCCACACAGACTATATTGTTCCCAGTATATTCTGATATGGAGAAATTAATAGCTGTGATGATGAAAATAATTTTTCAGTGCTCAAAAGGCAACTATAACAAAGGGTAATTTCTGTGTTCCTGCTAGCAGCACTATTTGCATACATTAATATGATCTTTCATGAGCTGTTCCTCAGAGTAAAACAGCTGTTCTTTATGAATAAATTGAAATGTTGATTGATTTGGCTGCTGTTGTTGCATCTAGTTTCACCTTTATGTACCACAGGTTTGAACAGAATGTTAGTTATTTTTTTTAATTATGCACCGAGTTGTATCCAGTAGTTGCTCTCCTGGCCAACTGTGCAGAGAAATAGTCTATGCATGTGCCCTGGCCACAAGGCTTTCAAAAGATTAGTCAAGATGTTTGCAAAATAGGGGAGAGATCAGGAGGCAGCAGCAACTGGAAGGCCCACTTTCTTCCTTCCTGGCTGGCTGGCTGGCTGAAAGAAAGAAAGAAAGATTGATCGTTCGATCGATCAATCAATCCCTGGACACTGGAGTGGAATTTAGTTGGTCTGATGGCAGCTTTACAAGAAGGACCTTTCGTGATGATTGATGAGCAACAACAACATGATTGATGAACAACAACAACAGGATAACAACAGGTATAATGCTGCATATTTTCTGATTGGCAACACAATACAGAGTTATAGCATTTGCCAGTCTTTGTCAACCTGGGATGGGCTGTGAGGAGAACTCTGCAACATCAGCCACATGGCCATGGAGGAAGGGGGAAGCAGGTGCAATTTGCCACTCAGCTGCTCATCCAGGAACAGTTATACTTCACCCCATGCAAGGAAGCGAGAAATTGTATGGATGGTTTAAGACCTGTTGAAAGAAGACAAAGGTGCATGCTTGTGGGTGCTCTGACTATACAGTATTATTGAATCTCATATATCTGTTTGACAGATCCCACAGGCCCGTGCTAGGAAACTGTGGTAGTTTGGCAATAGATAACCTAAGGTGGGTTGGTTTTTCTGCTTGCCATGATCAGGGTCAGAGTCCTGGGGCTAGATAAACAAATATGGGTGAACTCTAATCCTGGGAAAGAGATCGAAGATTCCACAGAAGATGTAACAACAGTAAAAACAAAGATGCAGAAAAACCCATCTGTGTATATTAATTAAAAAATTGTGACAAACTTGATTCTAAGAATAGTACTGGAGGAACAAAGACATTTTTTTTAAGATAACGTATCTCAACTATCCACAAAGTAGCAGAGCTGAATACCAGTGAATGGTCAACAATTGAAAAAAAAAATCATTGCCAGTAAAACATAAACATGAAGCCTTCTGCATCTGTCTAGTGGGCATAGAGTAAAAAATGGAAACTTTTGCCATGATTTATTTTCCAGTGGGAGGCATCTCAGTAGCACCTTCTCTGAAAAATGCTGCAGAATTGGCCACAGTTAGTTAACAACTTTAATGTCTTTTCTTGTTGCTGGGCCTTTTGACACCATCAACCATGACATCCTTCTGGATTGCCTTGGGGGGTTGGGGGTGGGGGGGATACTATTTGCAGTGGCTCTGGCCCTTCCTGGCAGGTAGATTCCAGAAGGTGGTACTGAGGGAGGGCGGATTCCTGCTTTTCACCCTATACTCTGGCATACCACAGAGTTCCATTCTGCCCCCCATGTTATTTAACTTCCTCATGAAATTGCTGGGAGAGGTCATGAGGGGCTTTGGAATTAGTTATCACCAATATGCAGATGACATCCACCTCTATATCCCCATTCTACATAAGTGCCAGGGAAGTTCTATAGTTGATGGATCTTGCCTGGAATTGGTGAGGGATTAGATGAGGGTAAACAAGTTGAAATTAAATCCAGAGAAGAAAGAAGTGCTGTTCATAAGAAAACTTAAGAAACATAAGAACATCCCCACGGGATCAGGCCATAGGCCCATCTAGTCTAGCTTACTGTATCTCACAGCTGCCCACCAAATGCCCCAGGGAGCACACCAGATAACAAGAGACCTCATCCTGGTACCCTCCCTTGCATCTGGCATTCTGACATAACCCATTTCTAAAATCAGGAGGTTGCACATACACATCATGGCTTGTAACCCATAATGGGTTTTTCCTCCAGAAACTTGTCCACTCCCCTTTTAAAGGCATCCAGGCCAGATGCCATCACCACATCCTGTAGCAAGGAGTTCCACAGACTGACCACACACTGAGTAAAGAAATAATTTCTTTTGTCTGTCCTAACCCTCCCAACACTCAATTTTAGTGGATGTTCCCTGTTTCTGGTGTTAGGTGAGAGTGTAAAGAGCATCTCTCTATCCACTTTATCCTTCCTGTGCATAATTTTGCATGTCTCAGTCATGTCCCCCTCAGTCGTCTCTTTTCTAGGCTGAAGAGGCCCAAAGCCTTTCCTCATAAGGAAGGTGCCCCAGCCCAATAATCATCTTAGTTGCTCTCTTTTGCACCTTTTCCATTTCCACTATGTCCTTTTTGAGATGCGGCGACCAGAACTGGACACAATACTCCAGGTGTGGCCTTACCATTGATTTGTACAACAGCATTATAATATTTTGTTCTCAATACCTTTTCTAATTATCCCAAGCTAAGAATTGGCCTTCTTTACTGCCCCTGCACATTGGGTCGACACTTTCATCGACCTGTCCACCACCACCATCCTAAGATCTCTCTCCTGATCTGTCACAGACAGCTCAGAACCCATTAGCCTATATGTGAAGTTTTGATTTTTTGCCCCAATGTGCATGACTTTACACTTACTTCCATTGAAACGCATCTGCCATTTTGCTACCCATTCTGCCAGTCTGGAGAGATCCTTCTGGAGCTCTTCACAATCACTTCTGGTCTTCACCATTTGGAAAAGTTTGGCATTGTCTGCAAACTTAGCCACCTCACTGCTCAACCCTGTCTCCAGTTCATTTATGAAGAGGTTGAAAAGCACCGGTCCCAGAACAGATCCTTGGGGCACACCAAGGATCTGCCCATTGACACCCACTCTCTGTTTCCTGGTCGTCAACCAGGTCTCAGTCCAGGAGAGGACCTTGTCATGAATATGTACATGTTAGGCCTTGGTTAGCCTGTGGAGCCTGAACCAAACTATGTCAGTAACAGAGAAGTTGCTAGCAGTGCCTAGCTGCAAGAATGTGAGTAAACAAACACAAAGATTGTTGTCTCTCCTCTGCTGGCCAGAAAGGACAGACAACAAGAATTACAACCCATTGGAATGTAGCATCTTTGCAGACAGAAGGGCACCTTATCAAGCTGATGAAATGCAGCTGTGGATCTCCAGTTGGGAGGGGTAAAAACTAAGAGGGCTAGCAACCAGGCCCACTTCAAGAAGTTCTGTACTCAAAAATTTCTGATTGGGCAGTCTAAATAAATATAAAGTCACCTCAGTACTATTAGTATAGTATTAGTACTATACTAAGAAGTATAATAATGAGGCCCAAAGGGTGGGTCCGGTCCCTTCTTGGACAGAGGTTTTGAGTGCAACATCCTACACGCTGTGAGCTCCATTGTCTATCATGGGCACCTGGCCTCACAGGTAGCCTGGAGCTAAAAGATCTACAAGAATAGCTGACCCAGGTGAGAGATAGGGATTAATAGAAATAGCCAGCTAGCTTTGTTATTTCATTGCTGATATGTTTCCTAAATGTTTATGCCTCTAGCATTTACTGCCTTATGTAACCTTATGTATTTAATAAACTAAAATCTCTTTTACTGAGTTGTTTCATTGTCTGTTGGGGACAAAGGTTCAGAATCCTGCCTAGCCGTTCAGCAAGCTACCAAGTGCTCATTGAGGTCTAGTAACTTGAGGACTGAAGCTTTAATTGGAGAAAGCACTCAGTGCCTGCAAGGGATAGAATTAAGTCTAGAGGGTCTCAGTGTCCCTGGACTGAGGCACTGGCACATACAGGGTGGCGGCAGTACTACTGGACAGGGGGCCTTGAAGGCTTTAGGGTTTGAGAACCGAGCGCCCCAACCCCCCCCCCCCCATAGTTTGCGACAGACCTGCCCTCTGATTCCCTGACTGTGGAGGTTTTTCAGTAGCCTTTGGTGAGGGATCGTGTCGAACGCCTTCTGAAAGTCCAGATATATAATGTCCACGGGTTCTCCCTTATCCACATGCCTGTTGACCTTTTCAAAGAATTCTATAAGGTTCGTGAGGCAAGACTTACCCTTACAGAAGCCATGCTGACTCTCCCTCAGCAAGGCCTGTTTGTCTATGTGTTTTGAGATCCTATCTTTGATGAGGCATTCCACCATCTTACCCGGTATGGATGTTAGGCTTACTGGCCTATAGTTTCCCAGGTCCCCCCTCTTAAAGATTGGTATGACATTTGCTAGCCTCCAATCCTCTGGCACTGTGGCCATTTTGAGGAACAAGTTGCATACTTTAGTCAAGAGATCAGCAACTTCATTCTTTAATTCCTTAATAACTCTTGGGTGGATGCCATCAGGGCCCGGTGACTTATTGATCTTTAATTTATCAATGAGGTCTGAAACATCTTCTCTTTCAACCTCTATCTGACTTAATTCCTTGGTCAGGAGGGGCCGTTTGGGCAGCAGTATTTGCCCGAGTTCTTCTGCCGTGAAGACAGATGCAAAGAACTCATTTAATTTCTCTGCCATCTCCAAGTCTCCTTTTATCTCCCCTTTCCCTCCCTCACCATCCAGAGGGCCAACCGCTTCTCTGGCGGGTTTCCTGCTTCTAACATATTTGAAGAAGCTTTTATTATTCCCCTTAATGTTGCTGGCCATGCGTTCCTCATAGTCTCGCTTGGCCTCCCATATCACCTTCTTACATTTCTTTTGCCGCAGTTTATGTTCCTTTTTATTCTCTTCATTAGGGCAAGACTTCCATTTACAGAAGGAAGCTTCCTTGCCCTTTATAGCCTCTCTAACTTGGCTGGTTAGCCATGCAGGCATCCTTCTGGACTTAGAGGAGTCCTTCTTCCTTTGCGGTATACACTTTCGCTGGGCCTCTATTACTGTTGTTTTAAGCAGCCTCCATGCAGTCTGGAGAGATTGGACTCTTTTTACCTTCCCTTTCAACCTCCTTCTAACCAGCCTCCTCATTTGGGGGAAGTCCGCTTGTCGGAAGTCAAGGGTTTTTGTGAGAGATTTGCCCAGTATTCTTCCCCCAACGTGCATGTTGAAACGGATTGCAGCATGATCACTGTTCCCCAATGGCTCAGTAACATTTACATCTCTAACCAGGTCCTGTGTACCGCACAACATTAAATCCAGAGTCACCTGTCCTCTGATGGGCTCCATGACTAGCTGAATGAATACAGTCATTTAGCATGTCAAGGAATCTGGTCTCCTTTTTGTGACCAGAACACAAATTGACCCAGTCAATATGAGGATAATTGAAGTCCCCCACGATTACAACCCTGTCCCTCCTTGTCACCTCCCTGATCTGTTTCCTCATTTCAAGGTCCCCTTCCGATTTCTGGTCTGGAGGACGATAGTATGCCCCCAGTATTACATCACTCCTCAGGCCTGGTAATTTAACCCACAGAGATTCTATGGTGGAGTCGGACCCGCCTTCAATCTCTACTTTGCTGGATTCTATCCCTTCCTTAACATAAATGGCCACCCCACCTCCAACATGCCCCTCCCTGTCCCTCCTGTAGAGTTTATAGCCCAGGATTGCTGTATCCCACTGATTTTCCACATTTCACCTGAGGTTGAAATGTTCACCTGAGGCTGCATGCCTGAGGTTGGGACGAAGCCTAATCATCCCCGGAAGTCTCCCCACGGTCCTTCTCTGCCTGCCTCTGCTTCTCCAGGTTGGCCACCAAGGCTCCAAGGGAGCGGACGCATTCCCTGAGTCCCTGGAGCTCCTTGCACCAAGGACACACCCAAGACTTATGCCCCAGAGGCATATAGTCATACATGTAGCACTCGATGCAAAACACTGGATAGCCCCCACCCTGCTGCTAGCTGTCTGACTGCATAGGTGTTTTTTTTTGTTCGTTTAGGGGTACTTGAAAATCATTCACTGGTTTGCTGCCCTCTTCTCAAGGGAAGAGAAGGGCGGTGTCTGGGGCCCTGGCTTCCTTTGCTGCTGCTGAACTAACACTGAGGCTAAACTCGCGGTGCCTTACCTGGCACTTTGTTCCTGAGGCACTGGGTTTCCCAGAGGCCACATGCGCTTCTGCAGAGAGGCTCACACGGTGGCAGGCACTAGCTTTATACCCCTAGCTGGCTCCTCCTCCCTCCCTCCTTGCTGATTGAAAGGGGGCTGGTCTTCCCAGGTGAAATTACAAAAGATCAGGAATACAAAAGGCTGCTGATGGGCGTAATCTACTCTGCAGGCTCCTGAATGGGGTGCTTGGATTTGCCTAATGGGGCTCTTATCACCTCTGAAAGGACAATGACTATGCTAATTTGCTAAGTTTATGACTATGCTAAGCGAAATTGCCCTGGCTGGCTGGGAACGGGCCCTTCCTAGGTTCTTACCCTCCTAATTCAGTTCTTTTAGGCTGGACTGTTTTTTAACCTCAAGCTGCTTTTTATTTGAGTTTAAACTGCACTGGTTTAAGAGTTTTTTGGGCTTGGCAGAACTTACACACTAAAGGTTTAAATCCTGTTTTGCCCTGTTTATAAAATAGACACCAAGTGTAGTTTCTCCCCCTATTACCCTCTTCTTTGTTTAGTTTGGGCTCTGGCTTCCTATCTAAATTATACCTCCTGCTTTTATTAAGTGTGCACCTTTATTTAAATTATTTATTTATTTATTTATTGCTCTCACCTAGATCCTGTGTCCCAATTTACCGAACCTTTAGATTATGTTCTAACTTGGATTAAGTTTAACTTGGGTTAAGTGTAGGGTTAATTTAAACAAAGTAGAAAAACTTATCCTCCTATGTTTTATTTACTTTTCCAAGTGCCTGTACCTTGGGCCCTTACTCACAAGTAGGACTCTGCTCCTGCTCAGAGTAGACCTATGTACACACTCACTTATATATTTTTATTGCCCTTACCTAGCTCCTGTGCCCCAACTTGCTGGACCTTAGACTCCCTCCCTCTGATTAGATTAGGTGCTAACTTAGGTAAAGCTTAGGTAAAGCTAAGCTAAAGGTAAAGCTAAATTTCAATGTTGACTTAGTTAGAAGACAAAAAGTTAGAAAGACAAAAAGTTAGAAAGAGTACACTTACCTTCTCGTCCTCCTCCTCCTCTCCTCTTCACAACTCAGAGAGTCCTCCCTCTCCTTCTCCAAAAACTCAGAGGTCCACTTGCCTTCTCCCTCTCTTCGCACTGAGGCTAAACACGTGGTGTCTTACCTGGCACTTTGTTCCCAAGGCACTTGGTTTCCCAGAGGCCACGCGCACTTCTTCATTCAAGACCTATAACTCTGATATTGAATTGTCACAGCTTGTTCTAAGTGGGGTTGTACTTTCCTTGAAGGAGCAGGTTCACAGTTAGGATGTCCTCTTGTACTGCTTCTTGACCATCAATATCAAGTGCCACAACTTTGTTGATCAAGAAGCAGTTTAGAAAGACACCCAAACTGTGATGGGACACCATGGTTAGATGTGTCTAAATCAAATAAGCCTAAGATGGGCAAAGGTTTGGGACCAGCGTACCGGAAGGATCGCTTCTCTCTATGTGAAGTAGGCCATTAAGATAAGCTGAGGGGACACCTCTTGCAAGTGCCACCACTGTTTGAGCTTCAGTCAATGGTGACACAAGAGAGCCAGTTAAATTTTACTTTTGTTTATGAAGCAAACTTTTGTTACCTGAATACTCACATGACCTTTCAACATCTATAGCTGTAGTCCTTATTGACACAAACTCTATCTGCTCTGATTACACAGTCCTTGGGTTGCAAAGTTGCCTCACAACTGTCTTTTATGAACTGTATTCAGTTAGTGGCCTAAGTGGGTACATGAAGGGAGAGTGGAAGCTAACTACAGTATATATTTAGTGGTTATTTGAGATGCATGTATTGTATGCCCATTGATTGAATTAAAAGAATAAAAGTTGAGATAAATGTGAATATTACCTTCAGTCAGAATCAGAATTATGTTTTTGTTTTTGAAAACACAGTCATAATGAGAAGCTGTTTGCTGATAGCATAATGGCATCTGGAACTATCACATAACAAATCTCTTCAGACAATCCAACAGTATATGTAGTCTGTATGTGCAGTGAATTCAATTATCATTGTGCAATGCTGGAAAATTGCCCATTCTCTATTGTTCTCATTCAATGAAATCTGACAAATTTTTTAAAAACAGATTTGTGTTGAGATGCCCATAACATTAAGAGTTCCCTCTTCTGTCCACACTCTTTCTTTGCATGTTATATGTGAAAGACTCTGATACCAATCCACAAAATAAGCCGGGTTGGGGGGGGGGGAGATAGATAATGAAGTAGTCTAGAAGCTACATGGAATGGTATTTTGGGCTACTGCCCTGGGAAAGCTGAACCCACTGGGTGAAGGAAAAATAATAAAAGGGCATTAAAAGCAAATAAACTCAAAAGCTGTGTGGATTTCGCAAATCCAAGTTGCCATGTGCTACAAATGAACAACCAACTTCCTTGCTGAGAGCTACTGTTTACTTTTTCAATTCCCTTGCCAAGGATTTAGATCTCAAAACAATTAACTTGCCTAAGTTAACAGCTCATTGAGACACACACAGGTATATTTTTTAGTCTCATCAAGACTCAAACAGGTATATATACACACTCAAACAGTGTACATACACTTGCTGTGTTTAGTAGGTGTTCTGCTACATGTATAACAAACGAATTTGGAAACATTGCAAGTTCTTTTTGATATACAGTGATGCCTCGCAAGACGAATGCCTTGCGCAACGAAAAACTTCTCCTTTTATACCAAGCAAAATAAGAGCTCTCCATTGTATATATGGTATAAGAACAGAACGGTCTGTATGCCATAGTCTTAGTTCATTCTGCAAAACACAGACATATTCACTTGGAGCTTGTGAAATTGAAGTTTTAATGGCAACTGAGATGATCATACAAGATAGTCTGCTTTAAAACTTTTATAATAAAAGCTCTTCATGTTAATACACCTTTAAAATGGCATAGATCATGGTTTCCTTTATCCTACATTGAAAAAAAATATCAGATTTCACTTTTGAGAGAGATATTGGTCCCTAAATTATTGTTTGCTCATGTGATGAAATAGCCACCACAGTTTTGTTGCACGGGGGTTCTTCTATCTACTTCTGCTGTGATTTTGAATACATTTAGAAGCTTTTCACTCAAGGAGAAATGACAAAACCATGATCTGTCTTAAGTCAGAGAGAATCAGTGGTATGGTAAAGTAACCTCCTGCCATTCCAAATCATTCCTGTGATTTTAAAGTATCACAGCCAATGATAAGTGTTATCATTGAAGAATATGGTAGATGCTAAATATATCATCGGCTAAAGCAAGCTATGTGCTAAAACAAGCTAGCAACAATGTAGTCGGTGTGTGTTCCATCGATGAGACCTTCCCCATTGTTGTGAATAAACCAGCAAGGGACATTCTCACCTTTCTTTGCATTTTCTGTATAATCTTTTTGCCATCCCCTAGAAAGAAAAAAACAAATTGGTGAAGTTCACAGTAGCAGCTTGCTTCACACAGGAAAACAACACCTCCCAAAATATCTGAATTACTATTGACCTGGTTACGATCAGCTGGTTATTTTTTACAATCATGGTGGCATCTGGCTTCTCAGGATCCGATCCAGGATGGACTTCAAGTATGTCAAAGTCAATTGGGTGCAAAAACTGCCCTAAAAGTAGACAGGACAAAAGCAATGACAATACTGATCTTGGGTTTGCCCATCCCAGTATCTTTTTGTGAAAGAGCAATGCCTCAGCAGCGATTACCCTGCACATGCCTGATCTTGTCTGATCTCGGAAGCTAAGCAGGGTCAGGCCTGGTTAGTACTTGGATGGGAGACTGCTTGGGAATACTGGGTGCTGTGGGCTTATACCATAGTCTTTTGAGACTGAAGGTTGCCAACCAGCAGAATTAAAATGGTGGTTCCTTCCAGCACTTAACATAATGCTCTATCCACTGTTCCAGTGGCCCAGAGTGCTTCATGGAACCACCATCTTTTTCCCAACAGCACAGCACCCATGCTTTTCACAAAAGTGTTTCCCACTGTATATGGTATAAAAGCTGAGGGCTGGACGCATGCTGTAAGAATGCTGCAGGACACAGGCATATTCACTGGGAGACATGAAAGTAGCATTTTAATGGCAGTTGAAATGGTAATGCGCAATGGTCATGCTGCCCTGGGAAGCCCCTACTTGGCCTGTGTTGGGGGAACTAAAAGGAAAAAAGGGGGAGGGAACCTAAAGCTTGGGGCATACAATATTGTATGTCCTTGTTTCATTGGAGCAGTCTTAATGATAATACAATACTTCATTCAGCATATCTGGGTTTCCACCTTTTCCCCACTGGTTTTGCAAAGGTGTTGTTTCCTTCGCTACATCAGGGGCTCCTCCAGGGTGCTTACCCACAGGTCTTTTTGAACCTGGAGCTGGTGTATTTGTGATCAGGGATTGGACATGAGTAGTTATTTTTCAATGCGTATTGAGGTTTTTCAATGAAATAAGGCCACCTATATTGATGATCTCATGTTCAGTGGCAGACACCATTATACAGATGGGACATCCCTCATCCAAAGTGCTTGGGACCAGACATGTTTTGGATTTTAGATTTTTCCATATTTTGGAATACTTGCATACAGATAATGAGAGATCTTGGGGCTGGGGCCCATGTCTAAATACAAACTTCACTTATGTTTCATATACACATAGCTTGAAGGTAATTTTATATAATATTTTATGCATGAAACAAGATTTGTGCATGAAACACAGTTTGGAATTTTATTTCTTTAGGCAAAAAGTAAGGGGGAAAAAAAGAAGTCACGTTGATGCTCAAAAAATTTCCATATTTCAGAATATTCCATACTATGGAATTCTGGATAAGGGGTACTCAACCTGTACAGTTGTACAGCATACAAGCTGCTTTGCAAGGCATCATTTCTTATCTCTCTCTAAGATTTGCAAAAGAAAAAAGGAGCTTGCATTACAGTAGTTAAATTTAAAATGCCAGGAACACCATTATGTACATAGAAAAGAACCCATTTTATAAGCTTGTAACAGACAGACGGATCCTATTCATGACTTCTCCGAGTCAACTTTGCTCAATGGAACTTACTAAGAAGCAAATATCTGACTCTCCCACCCCTGCTATCTTACTGGCTACTCTCCTTCTGTGTTAGAAGCTTTGCAGACAAAGGGTGTTTTATGAAAAAGGCACTTGACAACTCAGGAAAACAATAATCCCTTTTATCTTCTATCTACCATTTCAGAAATCCATACCAAGTAAACCATGAGTATGCTCAGACAGCCCATGACTGTTCACTGTGTAGAATCCCAGAAAATTTGCGTGTTCTGAATTCTTCCTCCATGTTTGATGCAAAACCACCATAAATGTTGCTCCATCTTCCATTGAGACTTCCAAACTCTTTTTCCGGACAATTTTCATTGTGAAACTAGTTGGGGGGAAATAGACAGCACAAACAATTTAAAGTAATAGTTATCATTAGAAACACCATCACCATTGCTATAATTGATAAAAGTCAAGTGAAAAACTGTTTGGTGAAATGTTTTTTAAAATGTTCCTCTGTATTTTAGAAGTGTTGTGCATATTGTTGTCCTCCTCTAAACCTTTGACAGCAGGCGTCAGCCGCCCCCTCAATATCTTCCCCCTTATGAATTCAGCTGTGCAAGACTTCACTCATGAGCCTCTGACAGTATTAGTCATCCTCTGAGGACAGAGATTGAGGAAAGGAATGTTGGGGTCACCCAAATATACCCGTGTCCCTCTTTTATACAGGCCCTGGCCTACCAATTTGCAGCAGATTTTTCTCTTACGCAACCCAGAGACCTGGGTTCAACTCTGTCATGAAGCTCATAGGGTTAGTTTGAAACCGTCACTATCTCTCAGCTTAACGTACCTCACTGTGTTTTTGTGAACAAGAAATGAGGAGGGGAAATAAAACTAGAGAAGTTGAAAACATTCTGTTAGGGAGCTTGAAATATTGAATTCCCCTGTTTGAGTATTTGTGAGCAGAACCAAGGGGAGCACCAATGTGTCCCCAAAAGGCTGAATGAGTTGACCACTCACAAATGATCTTTTTCATTTGAATCTTGGAAAGCAATTGATGCTCATAAAAATTTGACCTGTACTGTTACCCTGCACATGCCAGATCTCGTCTGATCTCGGAAGCTAAGCAGGGTCAGGCCTGGTTAGTACTTGGATAGGCCTGGTTAGTACTTGGATGGGAGACCGCCTGGGAAATACTGGGTGCTGTAGGCTTATACCATAGTCTTTCGAGACTGAAGGTTGCCAACCAAGTGTGCACATTTGAGTGCTTGTTGGAGATTGAAAGAATGGTTCACAAAGGGTTTTTTGCAGACATTAGTTTGGAAAGTGTGCTGAAGCCCAACAGCTGCCTTGGGAATCATGTTATGAGAACATAAAAGGGTATCATCCTGTTATGTGAGAAAGACAGGATATAATTATTAATACAAATAATTAGTAGTATTCTAATTATGAATTTATTTCAGGAAGAACATCAGGATGCATATGCACCTTAGGGGGGGCAACCATTTATGTTGTCCTGAGTTTGTTGGAGGAAGCAAAGGATAACAATCTAATAAATGACATTTTGAATGAGTTGGATTTTTTTTTCTTTTGGTTCTTTGCTCAAGTGTAAATATTTTAAAATATGTGTTGATATTTATGATGGCTTTTACCCTGGATGTTGTAATGTGACTTTATCCAGCCAGGTGAATATCATCTGCTTTGTGCCATTGTGAAGAATGATCATTTCAGGAGTTATATCAAGTTTTAAATTCAGTTGTATATTTAAAATTCCAAGTCTTCCAATATAGGCATTATGTGGCCTTGCATCATTACTGCTCTTTGGATCTCCTATTAGCTTCCCGTTGACAGTAATACCTACAATAAAGAACATTGTCAAAACAAAACGTGTGCTGGTGTCATATTAAAGTTGAACTGTGCCTCTCCCCCCACCCCACCCCCACAAAAGAACACAATTGTCTTGTGAGAACGAAAAGGAGAAGAGGAAACCAGAAAGACATACCCCACCCCATTTTTACTTTTATGTTCTACTACAGGTGGGACCTTGGTACTTTGGAGGGATCCATTCTTGTTCTCCTCGTGGATACAGAAAACAACAGATAACAAAATCTGTGGTTTCAGCACTTTAAACCTTCTGAAGGTTACTGGAGCTGTGCTCGAGTTGCCTCTGGTGGACATTCTGAAGCCCGCAGTGGCCTCCACGAGCTTCAGAATGGTCCTCATTGGCAAAAAAAATGCCACTTCCGGTTTTGTTTGGGAAATGGGAAGTGACATTTTTATGCCTTTTAATGCATTCTGAGGCCCAGTGGGGCCAAGTCTGGCTCAACACAGGTCTAAGGGATTCATGGATATAAATCCATGAGCCAGATTCATGGATATAAAATCCATGGATACAGCCTCCACCTCTAATATGTAGGAAAATAATACTCTAAATCACCTTGAGCACCTCCCAACGGAGAAGAGAAAGGCAGAAGGAAGCAGTGAACAGGCCAATTGAGGCTAGTGGTGCCCATTAATGATGTCATTAATGATGATAGCAGAGTACTGGCCAGCCATGGAGATAGCCAGCATGATCAAGCAAGCTAGCAGATTGGAGTGATAAAATGGGGATGGATGAGGAAGGCACCAGTAGGAGGGATAAACAGAAGAGGGGATACCCAGAAAGAAAGAGAGAGAGAAAAACTGGACTTTGTTTTGTGGGATGAAATTCTGGAATTCTTATGATGCGAAGTTACCCCCATGGAAAGAGGTAGTGGTAAAGCTAATCTAAGAAGTTCAATATACGCCTGGCTACTTAAAAATGAAAAAGAAAAGTGGTGCAGCAGAAGACCAGTTGGTCAGAAGACCTGTGTGGCAATGTAGGGTTGAGAAGGAAGAGATCCTGCCCTTACCTGAGGGTATTTACATGGCAGCACTGAAGGCAGGGGAAGGGGCTGTGGTGCCACTGGGCAGCATATTGCAGGCTCTACTGCCAGAATGCTGCTAGCAGTGCTCAGCATGGGCCATAATATCAATGGCATACACCTTGCTAGGTTCTGCTAGCCAGTCACAATTGGGTGGTGCTTCAATTCGCCATCACTCTGCTCAAAAATGGCTTAAAGTTTTAAGATGAAAGATACAGCCAGATTTCATATGCCACAGTTAGCTCAAGAGTGCTTAAAGCAGGTGCCTTCATCTCTAGAAGAACAGGTTCCTTCATTACTTGCTTTTCCAGTTATAAATTGCTCTGCACTGGCTCCAAAGCGGCAAAAACAAGAGGAACGAAAATAGTCTGACAGCAACAATTGAACAAATCAAGCAAATAATTTTTTCCAGTCCACATTTACCTCTGATGTGTTCTGGGTTTTTCAGGAGAAAAATCTTACCTGTAGTTGGGTCTCTGATGAGATTTAACACTTTGCCTGGCTCTTCATAAATGTTAAAACAAAGAGCATCTTCTTTTTGGGGCACGGCTATAATGAAGTGAGGATCTCCATCAACTGCCAACAGAAGTTTACATTTAGATCATGTTAGAAAACATATATCGGAGGCTTGGGTTTGTGAGATCTGGATCAGACCCATGCCTCTGGCTTGTGATGGACGTTAGTCTGAAAACATAATGCTTACTATTGCATTTTAGAGCTAAATCTTTTGAACCATAGATTTCCTTCTCCTTTCCCCAATTATTCATAAACAAGTCAAAGCAACTCACCACTAGTATACATGTGGGATGTTGGTGTTACATGGTAAGAAGGTGGTGCTGCTGCAAATATATAGAAAGGATTTATTTTTTTTAAGTCAAGCTCAAGAAAAAATGAATGCCTACACATTTTATGAACACAATTAATGGTGAATTACCATCCTAAATTTAAATATGTGCTACATATTTTTGGTATTGGAACTAACATGGTTGGGTGGCTGGCTATGTAAACTCTTTTATGTAGGCCCTATGCAACTAGTAGCCTTTTTTATTTGTGGGATACTGCTGACTTCCTGAGGAAGCTACAGCCTAGATAGCTAGAGAATATTATCCAGGCAATCACTAACGTGGAGTCTACAGACCAATGCAAAAATGACCTACATTTACAAGTCATTATGAATATTGTTTCTGATGATATTACAGTACTTTTGGTCTTCAAGCTTTGCCACACTGTTCTCACCCTCAATTATGTCATATTCAACAACCAAGCACATCTTCAAGGGCTCATATACCATTTCAACCTCAAACATGATACAGAATGCCTTGTGAAGTCAGCCCCAGAAACTCCTAAGAGACTGAGGGCCAAATTCTATCCAATTTTGCAGTGCCGATGGTGCAGTGCCAATGGAGCGTGCACTGCATCCTATGGTGGGGAAACAGTCACAGAGCCCTCCTTGAAGTATGGGAACATTTGCCCCCTTACCTTTGGGCTGCATTGCTGTTGCATCGGTGCTGGAACATTGGATAGGATTGGGCCCTGAAATGTTATCCAATGAGTTTCTGAACTCTACCATTTTTATGTTATATTGGTACTCATTTATTCTCTTACCTATAGACTGATCTGGGACCATAAGAGCCCATTCCCTGACTGTAGTTCCTGACCATGAAGATGAGGATGGATACACATATTTCAACACTGCTTTTCAAGAGAAAAGTTTGCAATGCAATGTGCATAGCCAAAAGAATGAAAAGGTGATTGGATCCCTGTTGCAAAGGGGTTCACAACTGAAACTATTTTTTTTTTTTAAAAGACAAAAGTACACCAGCAAACACCAGGAAAAGACACTAGGATGGAATGAGTAGGGATATTGCTCTCCTCTTGCAAAAAATACCACTTTAAAAAGTGCAAATCTGTGGAGACAGGCAGCCCGATCTTATGCTGCTCTGGCGCCACACAGTACAGCTATGCTGAAATAGCCACTACTGTATCCTGCAGGACCAGGGCAGCTGCCGGAGAATTCCTCAAGGTAAGGCAGTGTTATTCACACTGTGCGGCGCGGCTCTTTAGGGAGGCGCCAGGAACTGAAAGGGGAGGCGCGGGATGACCTCTCGCAGCAATATAGCCACACCCCTGGGCAGAATACGAGCCCACCTTCTGCCCATGGTCTGTGCTTTTTTTTAAAGCAGAAGAAATGGGAGTTGCTCTGCTGCGAGAGTGGCTGCTGCCACCCCGCCCTCTTCTCCCTCCACGCTGAGGCTGCTGCCTTCTGTGTTCCCTGCATGTTGTTTGCAAAGCTCTTCGACTCCAACCCCCATCTGGCAAGTACCAAGCATGCTCAGCTTGCAGTCCTTAACCCTCGCTGATCCTTGTCTGGTTGGTTCCTACTTCCCAGCCTGGGATCACTTCTTATCAAAGTGAAGTCTCTCTTTTCAACCCCCTCCCTCTTCCACTCCCCCCTTTCGATCTCCAAACCTTCCCACTTTCCTCGCCCTCCCCAAATAAAATGCTTCCCATTTTACCAGTCCTCAGGACTCTTAAAGTTGCTTCCATGCAGTTGGCAAAAGGGGGGGGGGGGAAGCACACACTTTACTTGGCCAGGAGCAGAAAAAGGGTACTGTTTTTAAAGTGATTTAAAAATCTTGTTGTTTGACTGAAGAGGAAAGGCTGTATTTTTAAAGTGATGAATCTTGCTATGTGAAGGGAATACTTATCAGCCATTGATGAAGTGATTGCCAGCCCAATCCTATCCACACTTTCCTGGGAGTAAGCCCCATTGACTCTAATGGGACTTACTTCTGAGTAGACATGCATAGGCTTGAGCTGTGCATCTCCTGGTATAGGAGACAAATCAACTTCCTAACCAAACCCTTATCAGCTCTGATATATTTTCATGGTCTATTTTTGTTTTCCCCACCAGCTGCTGGAAAAAATTTAATTTCATTAAATTAATAAAGGGTTCAATTCTATCCAAGAAGAATGGGAGAAATGACTAGTTGGATTGGGGTCCACAGGGGTGTGTGTGTGTGTGTGTGTGTGTGTAATGTTGGTCAGACTGGTTGTTCACAAATTGATAAAACAATTCTATTGGTACGCTTACAAAGTTTTAAAAAATGAGTCCTCCTGGACCAGACAAAACCTGCCTACCACAGCATCTTGTCTCCAACAGTGATCAGCAGCTGATCATTTATAAAGTATGTATTTTGCTGTGTATTAGTAATATATTTTTAAGATCTGCATTTAATTAATGATATGATTAATATAATTAATATTAACATAGTTACTATATATTTAATATTATAATATTATATTTAATATATTTAATATAGTTAATATTTCTGGCCACTTCCTGTTTAATGATGTCACTTCCAGCCCTCAGGAACATGATGGGGAGTCATGGCCAACAGCCACCGGGGTCAAGGCAGCCACTGGCCGGAAAAGTTTGAGTACCACTGAGGTAAGGGAACATTGGATCCCTTACCCCATGCAGAATTCCTGTGACCCCAATGGCTCTACTTGGATCTGCACAAGCTCCTGAGGTCTGTGTTGGGAGATGCAGCTTGGAAGAGCGGATAGGATTTGACTGCAGACTCTGTCACCATCCCTGCACCCCTCCCAGACCCTATCTGCCCTCCAGCCCTCACTCCCTTCAGCCAGTTTTGCCTCCTTCCCCTCTTTTCCAGTGGCTGTTGTTGGTCTCTCTCTCTCTCTCTCTTTAGATTGTGAGCCCTGTGAGGCAGGAAACCATTTATTCATTAATTTTACTATGCAATCTACTTTGTGAACTATTCCTGTTGAAAAGTGGTGTACAAATATGCTTAATAATAATATTACAGTAAGTAATTATTTATATTTGATTTTTTACAATTATTATTGATTAGCATACATGAAAAGACACAGACAAATATTTTCACCTAGTCTGTTTTTAACAAACTAAATTAATATAGGTTCTCAAATGTTCAGAAATTCAGAATTGAAACTTACGTAGCCGAGAAGCAAAATGTGTTTCTGAAAATGGAGGAAATAAATCAAATTATTTCTGGTGAATATGAAAAACGGCTCTCTTAATGTTCCTGCTTTTGTCACTGTGTGCTCTTTGGGCTTCTCCCTCTGGTATCAAAATGTTTACAATCCTGCAACAGGGGATAAGCCCTCCGTATCCACTATTCAAAAGACTCTCCTAAGCTATGTAACATCTTTAAATAGCATCTCTTCTAGTTCTTCATCACAGGGCACTCCCACTGTGAATTGCTCAAGGAATACTTGTGTTAACAGAATGTGATTTTCTTTCCATCATCACAAAGCATCCAACACAAATGTCTGTCCAGCTCACATGGGCAGCTGCTGCATTTACATGTCTTGCTGCATGAAGTTTTTCGCCACTGGGAGTGATTTTCAGCAGCCTCCACTTGGAACCCGGTTGATATGCATGGGTTCACAGACACTTTGCCAACAGTCTGAGGCTAAGAGGCAAAGAAGGAAGGCCCATAGCCAGGGAGACAGACCAGGGACAGACTGCACTTGCTCCCGGTGTGGAAGGGATTGTCACTCCCGGATTGGCCTTTTCAGCCACACTAGACGCTGTGCCAGAACCACCTTTCAGAGCGCGATACCATAGTCTTTCGAGACTGAAGGTTGCCAATACAAACATACCAGCTAAAATGATCATTAAAATCCAGCTTACCTTCAGCTGTTTTCAATGATGGGTAAAAACATAGGAAAAGAAAACATAGAAATTTAGAAAAATCAATTCTGACATAAGGTCCTTTTTAAACAACAACAATGGAACATTCCCAACATGGTATCTTCTGATCGGCTCAACAGTTCAGGTACAAAACTTTAGGTAGTATTGTGAAATGATTATTTCTAAGGCTACATATGGGATAAAGAAAAGAAATGGTACCAGTTAAAATGACTTTCATTGTGAGACAAGATATCATACACATCAGATCTGCTACCTCAACTGGCATGGAACTATGCCAGGGTAATAAGATACAATGGAGTACAGAGCGCCTATACCTTTAACCACTGTTGAGAAGAGGACATTTTGGCAGGTGCAGCTCAACAAGGAAGGGTTTAAAAAGCCACACCTGCCAAAATCTTCTCTTCTATACAAATGGTTAAAGGTATAGGCACTTTGTCCTCCATTGTATCTGGTCACCCTGAACCACCCCCTGCTAGCACACCTCTCAGTATTTCCCCCCCTTTTTAAAAATTCATGCACATGCTAGCAAGCACACCTTGCCACTACTGCTACCTCCTCTCCCCACTGTCATTTTCAGGAAGCAGTCAGTCAGGAAGGAGAGAGGAGCACAGCAGAACAAACCCAGAGCCCTCGTTACTCCTCCTCACATGTATGTTTCCCCATCCATTTCCTCCTGCTGCTGTTTGATACCAGCTGGCCAGGTTCAATGAATCAGGCTGAGTGGAGCATGCTTGGCATGGAAGAGGACTCTGCTCCCAGTATGATCCAGGCAGTGGACAGACACAAAGTTAAGAAAGTGGAGGAGTGGGGAAGCTCCACTTCGTTGTCCTTATCTGCTTGGCCTTCATGCTGGGCAGGCAAGAAGGAACAGGAGCCACTGCTGGCCCTAACAAGAGGCAACTCAAGGTAGCTTTCATTAGTGGCATACAGCAGAGAAGGGCAAGCTGGTTGAAGATTCAGGTTACCCTTTGAGTCTTCTGCTGCCTCCCTCCAACCCACTGCAGGTGCAATATGCATTGATCTGCTTCCTGCTCACGGGCAGCCCAATCCAGAGCGCCCAGTCTTGGCGGCTCCGAGGAGGTCTCCCACCAAATCCTGCTACAGCAGGAGGCACCTCAGGAGAACGGGACGTTTGTCCCCTTCCCCTGAGTAAGGGAAGCAGCCCCGTAATGGGGCTACACTCTTTAGTGCCGACCAGAAGGTCGGCATGAAAGTAAAGACACTCGTGCAGGTGAGCAGCCCTGCACGAGCGCCCTGGATCCTGCGGAGCACAGCTCCGCGGATTCGCCTCTCTCCCTCCCCCAACACGCCTCCCACCCACTCCCTCCAACCTCCCCCCTCCCCAGAACGCCTCACCCACGCCCCTGTCCACGCCCCTGCCTCCCGTTCTGCAGTCCGGGAGACTGCCAAGAAGTGGAACCTGGGCCACCGCCTGGCTAGTGCTGGGCTAGCACTGGCGGGAGCCTGGCAGTGAGGCCCGCAAACGTGCCTTATGGCATGTTTGCACCCAACAACAGGATTGGGCACTAACAACCCAATCCTATCCACACTTTCCTGGAAGTAAGCCCCATTGACTCTAATGGGACTTACTTCTGAGTAGACCTGCATAGGATTGGGCTCTAGGTCTGCTTCCTTTTACTGTGCTCCTCATGTGGTTTTCCCAAACCTGGAAATCCTGGACTTCTGGGTCAGCGAAAACTATCTGAGGAGCACAATAATGAGCTTCCCCAGCACACCACAGTATAGGCAGCAGTGGCAGCGATTGGCAGCAACCCAAGCCACACCACCCTTGCTGGGAGCAATCAGGTTTCAACTGCTCAAGGAATCAAGGGATCAGAACAGGATTGCCCTGCTGCTGCTTCCTATAGCAACATGGCTCAATTGCTTGGGGGAGCAGCACTGGGGGAAACAGTGGGTTGCCACTGCCTCAGTTCTCCTCTTGCTTGCTTACAGCAAGCTTGCTTTCAGCAAGCAAGAAGTGGATTGGAGTGCCATTGAAACAGCTGGCTGAGAGGCAGGCTGGAAGGGGTGGCATGTAGATGCAGAGCGCAGAGCACCTCTCATTAGTTTGCCTCTTCCTCCAGTCCCTTTCTCAAAGCAGGCGCTTCAATCAGCCTCACTGTTGGGCCAGCCTTGGTGCAGATACAGTGCTTTCTTCATCCCACAATATCAGGTAGCTCTTAGTTACTCAACCAGAATGGATCTGTTTTATGTACATGTAGCTGTCCTGAGCAATAAAGGAAATCATGCCACACAATCACCAGCTGCTTAATAAAACTAAATCACCAAATGTCCTAAGTTCAGACATGTGTCACAGGGCCAACCTGTTCCAAGCAAGCTATGGAGACAGACCTTCCATACCTGCTGCCTGCATGATACTGCTAATTAGGTCTACACTCCATTCATGTGCCAGTGTCATTCTGACTTTTCTGTTCTGAATATTGGCAGAAATGGGATTATGGATCTTTTCCACTACCAGTTAACAGGCAGCAGACTAGGACAGAGGGAAGTTAAAACATATTTTCAAAGTGGTATACAGGTAACTGGAAAATAAAACTGGAAATAAAACTGGAAAAATCTTGCAATTTTATCTAAAACATATTTTAATAGTGAATGAAATATATACATGATGCACAGTATGTTTCAAACATTCACTTATGAATGCATCAGATAAACAGGGGATGAGATGAAATAACCATCCCCCTTGTAAAATATGTATCTTTACCTTCTAGAGGTTTGTCAGCAAGTGCCATCTTGTCTGCATTATCTTCTGGCTTTGTGACCACCATGGATGTCAAAGGAGTCACAAATTTATATTTAAGAGACATTTCCAGGGCTTGAGCAGTAAGGTTTGTTCTTTCATCTCCTTTGGCTACATTACTGAATGAAAGAATATCACCAAATAAATGACCAGCCACAAGATGTTTTTATAGGCGTTAGCACAGATGGTTAGGTTATAAAAAGATAAGACAAATGTAAAGGAGTATTATTTGCCATAATAGGTATTTGCTAGGAATGAAATTTCCACATTAAAAGTCAAATATAATCCTATCCACATCTCTACCCCATCACCAAATGCTGGAATCAAAAAGAAGGGAATGGTTCTGTCACCATTATGTCCTGATTGCAATTGCGGCACCAGAAAAGCAAAAGCAACGAGGGGCACAGAATGGGCACAGTATTCCACATGTTAGTGTATTTCATACTACCATTCACACCCTGAACATAAACCAAGGCACACCTGTGAGGAAATTCTCCCCTTTCCCCTACACACCCACCCACGCACGTGAAAAGTGTCTTTTCTTAAGGCGTCATAGGGACCTGAGAAATGGGGGGGGCACGACATCAGGAGCGTGTGTTTTTGTAAAGGCTGCTGGCCTCTCCTTTGGTGAGGACTATGCTGATTGTGAGCATTTAGGACTGAGGTATTCAATCTGTGCGTCCCGGCTCCCTAGGGAGGCGTGGCTAGCTGCCAGGACTGTAGCTGGGGGAGAGGTGGCCGTAGCTGCTCAGCTCAGTTCAGCTACATGTGCTGCCTCCTAACTTGCTGCTTTTCTGCGGCTGTGAACAAGGTGGGTGGGGCGTGTGAAACATGCTGGGGGAGGTGGGAGAGAAGGCTGGCTGGCTGGGCATTGGCAGAGGTGCTGCATCTCATCAGCACAAGGCGCCCTCCTGGCAGGCTTCAAACTGGGAGGGAAGAGTAAGCACAGGCAGTGCAGTGCTTTCCTCCGCTTGGGAAGGAGGGAGCCCAGTCTTCTCTTAGTGTCCAGATGCCCCAGCCTGCATCCCTCCATCTTGCCTGGGAGGAATAGGGGTGGCATCTGCATTTTGGGCTGTATGTGTGTGAGCAGCCCCCATCTACTTCAGGGGTGAGTTGTAATCTTGCTTGGTGTGGCTGCAATCCTATATACACTTTCCTGGGAGCAAGCCCCATTGACTAAAATGGGACTTACTTATGAGTAGACTTTCATAGGCTTGGGGTCTGTCAGCCCAATCTTGAGCTACCTGGCACTGCGGGACCCGGTGGCTCCACAAAGGGCTCCCGCTGGATCCAGAGCCTCCCGCGCTACCGCGGGAGGCTCCTCGGGAGAAGGGGATGTTTGTCCCCTTCCTCCGAGTAAGGGAAGCAGTCCTGCAATGGGACTACTCACTTTAGCGGCGACTATTTGGTCACAACTAAAGTGAAGGCGAATGTGTAGGGCAAGCAGCCCTGCCCAAGCACCCTGGAGCCTTAGAGAGTCTCCAGTACATTCGCCTACAACTGTACAATACTAAGGAAAATCAGTAATGGTGGGCAAACTGTCTTTCAGGAAATCTTTTAAAATCAGTTTTGATCTTCTTACTGAGGCACTTCTAATGAACTTCTGTGGTATGCCACAGTTCTACAGCATATAGATTGGAGACCACCGCTGTGGATTACTGAGGTCATTAGATATGAGATGGGTGTAGCGATTCGTCCTAATAAAATGTAAATTGTTAACTGATTAATTGGAGGAGCTAGATTAGGATTTCACATTAGTTGTATGGGGAAACACAAGGATCATTTCATGGTAATTTGCAAAATGTGAAAGCAGGAGTCCCATGGAAAAAATGGGACCCTTATTCAATTTAATATGGGATACTTCTCCACAGTTTTTCTAACCTTATTGTTCATTGCATTAGAATACATCATTTGTTACCGTTTTTCCAGTAGTTGTTGAATGGTAAGATAAACCCAGAGTCTCTCAATAAAATCACCAAATATGTAGTCCTCATCTATTAGAGCTGTAGCTGTTTCTTTCGCATCTCCTTGGTCAAAGAAAGTCAGGTCATCATCGGCCTGTTAGGAATTAGAAACTTCCCTTAATAAGTTTTGATTTAGACCTCGTACAATAGTTTATCAATACAGTGTTGCTGAAGTGAGAGAGTAGCAGGGCTTTAGGACTTGCAGCCCAATCCTGCTGCCTGTTCTCCTGGGTCTGCTGCAGAGCCAAAACGGCTGCCACAGCATCCTGTATGCTGGTGACTCCTTGGGGGAAGGGGACTTTCATCCCCTTCCCCTGGGTAAGGGAAGTAGTCCCGCAATGGGGCTACTCAATTCTGTGGCAACCCTTGGGCTGCCGTAGAATTAAGAGCCTCCATGTCAGGTTGCACAGCCTGACACGGAACTCAGGATCTGGTGGAGCTCAGCTCCACCAGTCTCACCTCCTTTATGCCCCACTCCCTCCCCCCCGGCACACCGCCTCCCCACCCTATGAAATGGGAACTTTGAAATGTCAAGTTGGTGAACATACCCAGTACAAGTCAATTACATTTGTTCTCAAACATTTCACTAAACAAAGTAAATGTACACAACAAGTAGAAGTTAGGTGCTTACCCCATGAGCTTTCACTTCTGCCATAATACTGTTGATGTCATTGTCTGTAAGACGTCCAGCCACAACAATTTCGGAACCATCATAATAGTGCTTAAAACTATTTTGAGTCAGTTCAGTGACAGCATTTTCAGGGTACTTTAACTCTATTTCTGTAAGTAAAGGATTGGCCACTTCATCATAAAAGCCCTAGAAAGGAAACCATCAGAACAAGTCTTCAATGCTTAAAACCAGTGACAACTCCAGGTTTCCATAGGCCCTGGAACATCATTGCGCCCTCTTTGCTCCCACCCCTTCCGCACTTCCCTTCTTCTAACCAGGGCCTCTGACAGGAATTTTATTAGGGGGTACAAAGTTTCTTTGGGGCCCCTTCCTAAAAAGGGGGGGGGCAATGGGAGCAGGCAGAACAGAGGGCAAAATAGGACAGGGGGAGGGTGCTGACAGCCAGAATAGTCTTTGGAGCCCAGGTCTATGAGGCTTCTTGATGCAGAGCCCAGGTCTATCTAACCATGTGGCTTTGGCAGCTAAATAAAGTAATATGGAAACCCAAACACACTCCCAAGTCCCTCTAAAATCTTGAAAATATAGAAAATCCACTGCAGAAAATTAGCATCATTGTGTTTTGGCTCACACTAGAATGGACCGAAATGAACTTCTGTAGCAGCTGCAGCCCAATTTTGGAAAACACCAAAATCCGTAGAAAAAAAATAAAACAGTTATCTCCCACCCCTACATATAATGCATCAGTCCTGCACCCAAGAGTGGGTCATAAAGTCAGTAAAATAGAGGAGTACTTATTCAGAAAAGAACACTACTTTGCATTTTACCACTACAAAATAAAAACAAATGCCATTAGAAGACTAAAATAAATGATACTTTGATCTCACTTAAATGTTAACATGTTTTTAACCTGCAGTTGTAGGGCTGCATCAGAATCTTCATAGATACGACGAGCCAATCCATTGTTCTCAGCTGCCATCTTTTCTAAAGAGCCATAGTCAAGATCATAGCCAAATCCAAGATTATATAAAGGGTATTTGCCTTGAATTGCATTTCTGACATTACTTAAAATTGTTTGAGTATCTCTTTCACCTACATGAAGAAACACAAGATAAGTTTTTAAAACTCTAAGTTTTTCTTGATGATCTCATTCAAAAACCCGACAAAAACAATAACTTTGAATTTTTTCCCAAAAATACCAGTAGTATTGGTTTGACCATCCATTCCCCAAGTGGTAGTGAATTCAGAACAGCCTGTACAGGATTCATTTCTATAAGCATTGGGGTAATGCAGATCTTAAACTAGATCTCCCAGCCAGAAGCATTCTGGGGCCTAATGGCACCCTGGGAGGTCCTAAGGGTGCCAAGGTTGGGGGGAGTGATGTGGAAACATCACACCCCTGTGTCACCATGTCACCTTGCGCCTGACACACACACATCCTGCTTCCAAAATGGCTCAATTTCAGAGCCGAGTGGGTGGGCCCAAGTTGCAGCACTTGCCACTTTAAGTGATGACCTCTGCCTCCTCCCCCCATGGCAAGCCTGGAAAACAGTTACCCACCCCAGTACACCATTAGCCCCCCCCGGACACCCCCTGCAGCCTGGCACCAGGGCCCACGGGTTCCCCCAGACATCTGCTTCATTCACCACTGATCCAGCAGCCAGTCTCTAGCACTCAACCTCTTGCACCATCCATATCCTGGCCCCATCATTAAGATGGAGAGATTAAATCTTCATGGACCAAAGGCTCCCACTGAGGTGCAATGCTGCGTTGAACACTGTCAGCTGACTCCAGCCGTACTGTGGTCAGTTGACCCCCTGGTCTCTATAAAACCCCTTACTCCGAGGCCAGTCTGGCAGTGTAAGCAATTTATCAGAGTAGCAAAAAAGACTTGCCTTGCTCTGCCTTACTTCATCCAGCATTACACAACCTTGTCTCACCCTGCCTCTGCTCCACTGAGTTGCTAGGCACAAAACTCCGCTCTGGCCCTGACTCTGCTTTCTTTCTCTGACTGCAAACAGGTGCCAACCTTGACAGCTCCAGCTGCCTCCATCCCAGTGTTTCTCAGTTGCCACATCTACCTAGCCAAGGTGTGAAAATTTCCTTGGGAAAGAGAGTGCAGAGTGGCCAATTAGGGAGGAGAGGAGTCAATCACACTCCATGTTTTTTTCAGATCAGAGTACCTAAGAGGTCAGCTAACCAGTTCGACAAACTGAGTGACTGACTACTGTTATAATACGTAATATCATTTTGAGTGTCTTACCATAAAAAGATGATTCATAAGTAATTTATTGTTATAAACTATAACAAGCGCTTAAATGAGTTTGTCCCAGACAAGCGTGTCAGAAGAACAAAAGGAGTATTGTTTGACTTACATTGATAACATTGCTGTGAAGCACACCAAATACCAGATGTCTTCTTAACAAGCGGTGATGTTTTAACAAATTATTCTTTGATTATTATTATTTAGCATATCTGGACTGCATCACAGACTACACCTTTGAACTTTGTTGGGATTCTTTTCCATTCTATTGAAGTCATCTTACTCCTCCCTCCACCAAAATATAAACTAGCATCTTCAAACCTTCCAGTAGCTTTGTGGAAAACTGTCATTTTCCTATAGCTTTCTTAAGACAGTGAAGGTTATTTTGCCTGCAGGAAACATACCTTTAGTGGGTCTGCCATCTGTTAACATGATAATTAAGGAAGCACTTCTATTGGGCAAAATTCCATTTTCTTGAGCTTCAGTCAGCATCTGAATTCCAGCCATTAAGCCACCATTAAGATTTGTCCCTAGAAGGTATAGAGGCAATAATTTCAAATAGAGTGTGAATTAGAAGGTTACAGTATTTTTAACCACGGACTTTGATTTCTGCTCCTAAAATTGGAATTGACATTTTATGTGAACAAAGAGATTCCATGCTAATATTTAAAATGCTAATATTAATATTTAATATTAAGAACATAAGAAGAGCCCTGCTGGATCAGGCCAAGGGCCTACCTAGTCCAACTTCCTGTAATTCACAGTGGTCCACCAGATGCCTCAGGGAGCACTCAAGACAACAAGATACAGGTATCCTGTTGCCACCCCCTTGCATCTGACATTCAGAGATAGGCCACCATTAAAACTCAGAGGCTGCATACAGTCATTATGGCAAGTAACTTGGGATGGACTTTTCCTCCACAAATCTGTCCAATCCTCTTTTAAAGATATCTAGGCTAGGTGCCATCACCACATCTTGTGGCAAGGAGTTCTATAGACTACTCAGCTGACTAAAAAAATATTTTATTTTGTCTGTTCTAACTCTTCTGCCAATCAATTTTAGTGGATATCCTCTGGGTTCTGGTGTAGTGCGAGAGGGTAAAGAACTTCCCTCTATCCACCCCATTCCTAATTTTATATGTCTCACAGCCCAATCCCATCCCCTTTCCCCACCAGTGCATCTAGTGTTGTGCTGCTGGAGAATTAAGCTGAATGCCATTTCCCTCTGAACCTTACATCCAGCTATAGCAATATTCCGAACATAACGTTTTGCTTCCTCCAGGTTCTCAGGAGTTGCTTTGATTAAGGTGTCCTTCCATTTGTGTACATCATTGCCAAACAGAACAAAATTCAAGTAGTCATCTTCCTTTATATCTTCTAATATTTTTAGCAGGGCATCCTTTGTCTAAAATAAAATAAATATAGGTTCAAATCATGGAAATCAGAGGACACCAATGAGGAAATGGATGCCTGAGGGCTGGTTTACACAGAGTATTCCCTACATGTAAGGAGCCTGGAGCTGGCCATGTGAATATCCCCAGTCACCTGTGGACAAAATCAGCATGAATCAGGCAACCCAGAGTTAACCAGGCAAATTTTTGTAACCATGGCAGCAGCACAATTCCCAGGTGCTATGATCATGGGATGAGAGGCTGTGCCTGCTTTAGTTAGGGTCAGACTGACTTTTCCTCATGTAAGCATATGTTTAGAGATGCTTTTAGAATTGTTTGAGCTTTTCCATACTCACATGTAGGGAAAAATTACTGTATGAACTTGCCTTAAAGTGGCTTATTCAGCCACGAAGCACTGCAGGTAACTTTGAAAAATGAATTTTAAAAAATTTGACAAGGGGAGGAAAGCTGGGTGTGACTAGCGATCCTGCACAACCCATGAGTAGATTTTTAGGTTATTACTTCTTACTATATAGATTTTATTGAGTTTTCCAGTTGTCATAATATTAATTCCACCTACAAATTGATGAAAAACAATATTTCCCACCTCCCACCTCCAAATTAACATGTCAAATGATCAATCCGCAAAATGATAGATATATACATACACTAATACACCCACACACCCCAAAAAACAAAATCAACCTTACATTGAGGAGTACCAGAATAGTTTCAGTTCTTAAGAATGGCTCTGCGTGGAAAGCTACTGGACTGAGGAGGGGAGCCCTGTGCTCATTTGGGCATGCAGTTCCCCATCAACCTATAAATGTACACATGGAAGCTTGCATCTGTGTGTGTTTACTGTTTAGCTATGAAAAAGAGCAACAAGGTACTTTCTCACAGGTCACTAAAGATCAAACCACACGTTACTTTAAACATGTAGTTTGAGCCTGTTGTGCATGTTTATTTAGACCCAAACAGCATATATAGGGTTGTGTAGGCAGGTGAACAGCAGCATAGGGGTGCCAGGCTGTAACTCTTCCCTCCCCTCCTCCACTTGTTCCAATCTGATTCATTTGCCGATCCTGATGGTTGTTCATTACTCTGGAAAACAGACTGACACCCTCTACTACCAATATAAGCAATCATGAGGGGCAGCAACATGGATTGCCCAATTTGTGTGCAATTCAGTTTTTTTTAAAAAGCGTGTTAGCCTTAAGTACATGCTTAATTTATGTTTTTATCTTGTTTTTTTTTTAATCATGCTTTTTAATTGTGTTTTTAATCAGTGTTGTAAGCTGCCTTGGGTCCCTTCGGGGAGAAAGGCGGGGCATAAATAAAGTAAATAATTAAATAAATAATTTATCATGTAGTTTGACATTTAAAATGCATTTAAGCCTCTCTTATACTACGTATTTATGTACATATTTATCAATGAAAGTATTACATTCAAATGATGGGAAATACAAAATCAGATTTAAATATAACATGTGAAAAACAGCCTCAGAAAAGAGAACAAACAGTATTAACCCAGTCTGACAAATTGTTGCCTGATAAATATTATCTGGAATGACCAGAGGAAAGAAAACAGATTGAACATATCTGTATTATTAACAGCCCAATCCTTTCCAAATTCCTGCCTGTGGGGCCAGTGCAGCCTCTTCTGTACCCAGGGTGGGAATATAGGCAGCCAGAGTTCTCCGTGAAGTAAGGGAACATTTGTTCCATTTGTTGAGCTCCAGGAGCCTCTATGGGTCTACTTGGAGCCCATACTGAAATTGCTGGCACAGAACCAACTGTTACCCTGCACATGCCCAATCTTGTCTGATCTTGGAAGCTAAGCAGGGCCAGGCCTGGTTAGTACTTGGATGGGAGACCGCCTAGGAATACCGGGTGCTGTAGGCTTATACCATAGTCTTTCGAGACTGAAGGTTGCCAACCAGAACCTAGTAGCCCCGTGTAGGGCTTTCAGCTAGAGTCAGGGGTTAGGATGCAGCGGAGGCCGCCCTGCTACCCCAGACCTGAACTGCCCTCCTCTCCACCCTCCCCTGCCCCAAAATACCCACCTCCTGCCCTGTTCTGCTCTCCCCCCCCCACCTGGTGTAGGATTACCCCGGTTGGTTAGCGCCACTCCAACCCCAGTAGAGGCCTGCCAGTGCAGGCCTCTCAGCTGGTGGCACTGGCCTTTGAGCTGTCAAACTGTGCCTTGTGGCTTGTTTGCAACATTGCCCATGCCTGTCCCACCAGCAGGCTTAGGGTTAGGCTGTAAAGTGTAGATCTAGGCTCTAAGCAACTACTTGATCCACAGAAGTATCCACCACTCTCTGCAGGCCATCCTGACTGAAAACCGCTCTGAGTGGAGAATTGTCCTCAATGCTGACTCAGCATTAACTGCACTTCAAGTTGACTTTAGAGTTTTTGGTTACCTGACTCAGTTTTCGTCCAGTCATCGAGATGCTGACATCTATTATAAAAACAATGTTCTTGGACAAATGTGTAATATTTTTTGGTGCAAAGAAGTGTACGAAGTATCCATTGACAATCTGAAAAATAAGCAGAAATATATGTCTGGAATTATATTATGATTGTATCCATGGTCAGATCAATTGGCATGACTCTGCTAATTGGGTACAGGGGCACTTTTTCAAGTGGTGCTCCCCTTATATTAGCAGGGGGAGGAGTAAGTGTCCCTCTTCACCCCAGCAGAGCATCTTTTCTAAGAGCAATTAGATGTTGTTCCTTCAGCAATTTTTTTTGGACTTGTAAACTCTTTTAGGACTGGGAACCATTTAGGGCACAATCCTAACCTCTTACGTCAGTGCTTTCCAGCACTGGCACAGCGGTGCCAATGGGACATGTGCTGCATCCTGCAGTTGGGTGTCACTCACAGAGGACTCCTCAAAGTAAGGGAATGTTTGTTCCCTTACTTCAGAGCTGCAGTGCCCTTATGTTTGTTAAGGTTATTTAGTGGGATGATTGGTGTAGGATCCCTGTTTTGTCCCAATGTGAGCAGATTGCAAGAAAAACAGCAAATACAGCAGAGTACTTTCAGCAGATGTATTGAGCAAGGGATAGCACAAGTAGAATAGTCAGTAAACAGTCCAAGAGTCAGCACGAAGAGCGGTCAGTCCAAGTATAACAAATCCAAATCGGTTTCCAACAATACACAGTCAAAGGTTCAGTCCATAAGTCAGTAATAACATATACATACAGTATCCAGCCTCCTCAGTCACTGGCAGCAGTTCCACAGTTATCTCCAACTCCCCTACTGCTGCACTGGAGGCTCCAGCAGACTAGCCTTATGTAGTCAGCTTAGCCAATCAGTGCTGGCTTGGTCACACCCAGGGCGTGTCAGTCCCAGGTGCCTGCTGATTCTGCCGACTCAGCAATCTACACCTGCTCCCTGAACCAACTTGTAAGCTGTGGTTCTGCTTCCCTCAGAACACAAAGCTAACAATGTTGGTGCTGTAAAGTGGGTTAGGATTGCACCCTAAGGTGATTACTGGGTGGGGGCACCTTCCTTATGAGGAAGTCAGTGACTAAGGGTACTGGAAAGCACTGACATAAGGGGTTAGATTGTGCCCTCAGTTAGTTGACCTTTTCTGTAAACCACTTTGTGAGCTTTTTGTTGAAAAGTGGTATATACATATTCTTCATCATGATCATCACAAATATTTTACTTTGCAAACACTAAGCTTTGTAAACATTAGAATTTACCTTACTGCCGAAATTCATCATAAATCTGATAAAATCACTGAGAACAACCAAGCAAAATTACATACAGATAAGCATCTAGAATTTGCCAGCTATAACTGTAGCTGACAAAAAGAAAAATTAAGTTTGGATCATTGATACTGCAGTCCCAGGAGATTGAAGATAAAGAACATGAGAAGATCACAAGATAGACCTGCCAGTAGAACTTGAGCATGTCTGGGAGAAGAAGGACAATAGTCACTGGAGCCCTTGGAGCAGTGCCTAGAAGTCTGAAGAAACACCTCAACATTCTTGGCCTTGAGCAAATTACACCAGCTTAGCTTCAGAAAACAACCTTGCTTGGAACAGCAAGAATCCTACAACCATATCTCTGATTCCCTGGATCTTTGCTAGATCCCAAATTGCAGAATATATTCAGCCCAGCAGAGACTGTGATGAACAAGAACAATAATTCAGGTCAGCAACATGTACCTGTATGTTTCCTGGGGATTCTCTGTTCACATCATACGTTATGACAAAATCTCCATTCATCGGAACTGCTGAACAATTTACACAGGCTTGTTGTTGCTCAATGGTGGGCTTGAAAGACACACTGCCCTGAAAGCACATAGCATCCATCACTCATCACTAGATTGTAACATAACAAATTGCAAGCAGGCCTCCATATCCATGGATCTGGTATTCACAGATCCAACTATCTGTGGATCCGGGGGACCCATTAGGTTTACCTTTTATTTTTGTAATCATGCTGCAAACGTGAGTGAATCTTGCTTTACTTTCTTGTTTAAACTGAAGAACAGAGCCTAAAGTTAACTAGCCTGAACACTAGAGGGCACTAACTGAATGTTAACAGGAAGTTCCTGCTTCCACAATGCTCAGTGTCCTTTCTGCAGTGTTCAGGCTCATTGCCAACAATTGCCTGTTCTTCAGTTTAAAAAAGAAAGTAAAGCAAGATTCATTCACATGACAGCAAAAATAAAAGGTAAACTTAATGGGCACATGGGGGGTACTATTTTTGTAGCATTCGTTGCCAGTATGGCGGGGAGTCCAGAACCACACTCCCATGGATATCAGGGCACGCCTGTGTTACCAAACACAGAACACTGAGGGTGCAGTCAGTTGAGATTATTGTGAAAACTGAGCAGGACACTGCAACATTTTCAGAAAGAACTGTTTCCCCTTTACATGCTGCGCAGCTCATCAGATTGGAATACACATTGGAAGTGCTATGTGGAAAACACATTAATGTGCAGTGTGGTTCCAGATTCTTGGGTGCAAAGAAAGCTGTGCTAGGCTGACACATCCTGTGGTTTTGTAAGTAGCAGAGGAAGAAGGCAATGAATCGTGGAAATAAGTTAAAAGAATGTGGCCCCAATCCTAACAAACCTTCCAGCACTGACATTAGCTGTGCCAATGGGGCATGTACTGCATCCTGCAGTTGGGTGGCAGTCATGCAGGATTCCTCAAGATAAGAAAATGCTTGTTCCCTTACCTTGGAGCTGCATTGCCCTTACCTCAGCGCTGGAAAGTTGGTTAGGATTGTGCCCTGTGTTGTATAATGTGTTCTGTTCCCATCAATGCCCAGTACATTTAGATCAATATGTGCTTTGGAACTGTCTCTGTGTATCATTATAAAAGAGAAATGGACAGCCCAACGCTATTCCAGACTGGCCTGTCAGCACAGCTATTTACAACAGCAGAAGAGACTTCTGCTGTTGTAAAATGGTTACCAAAGGAATGCACAGCACTCTGTTGGCAGCTGTTTTGGCAGTGCTGCTGCAAGAGGTGACAGCACTGCCAAGACATCGCTGGACCTGCCTGGATCTGCTGGAGCAGCTAAGGCAGCAGTGGGGGTGGGGAGGAGCAAAACGGGGCAGGGAGGCTGCAGTGATTGGCACCAGATCCTACTTTTTTGCAGCCTCACTGCCCCCTTCCTCTTCTCAGATTCATACAGGTTCAAGGATAACCATTCTGGACTGGGAGTCTTATTAAGAGGTAAGGGGATTTAAATTCCCATTTCCCTGTGAAGTCTCCCGATCCACCCCTGTCACAGGATACACTGTGTGCCTTTTCTGCGTGGCTGCACTAGCAGGGGGCAGGGATGATAGGTTTGGGTGGTAAGTCCCTCATTCTGTATAAAATTACTACCAGATATACCTTTTTTCCTGTGAACGACTTTTGTATGGCTGGCAACAAGTCATTGGTGATGAATGTTGCTTCTGCATCCAGAGAGCTGATACCCTGAGGCTCAAAGATGTTGGCCTGTATCTGAAATGTGAAATTGAAACATGGTGTCACTGACAAATGGCTGAACTAAAAGACAATCAGGCAAATGCATGTATATAAGTATGTATAAGATAGCAGCTCATAGAATGCAATAGATATAACTAGGGTGGGACGAGTGGGGCACGTGCTCTGGGCACAAAAATAACAAAGATGCCAAAATGTTAAAATATGAGGTGGGGTGGTTGTCTGCAACCCAGAGAATCAATTTCTGCTTCTTTTTACAATTGCTGCAATTTATATTGTATTTGATGATTTGCGATAGTTGCCCAAATTTGTATTCAAATGCGGCAGTTGGAGACCACACATGTAAAGCCCCACCCACCTCTTGAGACTGGGAGAAAGTGGTGGGTTTCAGCTTTTTCACTGAATTGAGAGTCTCTTGCAGGCATTGAACTGGCCAGATATATTGGAAATGCACTGCACACACACACTGGATATCACTGCAATAAATGCAATAATCTTTAAATGTCTTTAAGCTTTAAATGCAATAATTTTTAAATTTACATCTTTAAATAATCTTTAAAATAGTAAGCGACAACTATTGCTATAAAATCTGGAATACCAAATTTATTCTAAATACTGTAAGGTTTACAGTAAGCCTTACAATGTAAGCATTTCAATGACTAAATTCAAAAATGTGTGCCTCTTTAAATGAAAAGGAGATACAGTGTCATATTTTAAAGGTATTTTAATATTGCCAGTTACAGGAGTGGGAGGTGCCTTTGGTGCTAATTTCCCTTGTTATGGCACTGCAGAATGAACATTTCTAAAACTTTCTTAGAATCACAATGTTACTTTGCAGTTGGCCGCTTTACTTAGGGTTTAGCAATATGCAGCATCTCTCATTCATCTTCTTTCACACAGTTCTTTCAGCTTCTATCGGTTTTTAAACCTCCTCCAGGCAGGAGGTCTGGTCTAGAGGGTAGAGCCTCTGTTTGCCTGAAGATAACATCTGCAGGTCACCAGTTCGAGGCCACCGGCACCGTGAATGGCGAGACCTTGAAGCAGCTGACAAGCTGAGCCGAGTTATTCCAACTGCTCTTTGGTCTGAGCGAAAAGCATCTTGGCTGCCCTCCATGTGAGAGATGAAGGAGCTGCTTGTCAGCTTGCGTGGAAGGAAACTGGAGGCCAGAATGTGATACCAGATCAGAAAGATCCATCTGAAATGTTGTGGTTCTTGAAAGATAGAACCTTTCTTCAATTGTAAAAATCCCTACAGGGATTTAGAACAGCCTGCCCATGTAAACCGCCTTGAATAAAGTCTGAGGAGAAATTTGACGACCAAGAAAGGCGGTATATAAATACTTGTATTATTATTGTTATTATTATTATTATTCAAGTTATTTCTGAATTGCAGCAGATTTCTATTGTACTGAATGCAATTGAATATGCTTGGTACATTACCTCAAATTCTCTGACAAATTGCTTTGGGTTCACTTTTAAAAACAATTCATACTTTCCAAAATGTCGTTTCAGGAACTCCTCATAAATCAGTTCAAAAGTGACTTTGCTGGCTGCTGCAATGTTGACAGAAACGCTGAATTTTTCCGTTTTTCTCCCAGAGGCCCTTCAAATGTTGAACAAATGTTATTAAAAGATAGGAAAAGCACCACTGCAAATGTGCCATTGTTCCATACATGTCTTTATTGTTATTCTTAATGAATGTTTATTAACTGATAAATCATCCCTAATATCATAATTTTACCACAACTACGGCTGGTGAAATTTATCCTTCTGCAGAATGCTAGAATAGGCTTGCAGGCACTACCCAACATCCTCCTCCAGCTTCATCATACGTTTCAATATTTTGATCTGGCAGCCATATAATGTCAAGGGACCAAGACAGGGATGCTAAGGGAAGACATGTCAAGCTCAGGCTCAAGAAGAATTTAGAAGTTCAAAAAGGCTACCTTGGAAGAGATCTGAGGTAATCCAAGCCATGGTGTTTTTTGGAGAAGTTTGTAAGATTTCTCTCTGATCCCCATCAGCTCTCTGTTTCCCAGGAACCCTCCCTGACAACCATAACCTCAAACAGTGTCGGACCTGCCATTAAGTGAAAGGGGCAAATGCCATGGGCGTGGAGACTTACATGCCTCTAGAATCACATGGAAGCCTCACTGAGAACATAAGAACAGCCCCACTGGATCAGGCCATAGGCCCATCTAGTCCAGCTTCCTGTATCTCACAACAGCCCACCAAATGCCCCAGGGAGCACACCAGGTAATAAGAGACCTGCATTCTGGTGCCCTCCCTTGCATTGGCATTCTGACATAGCCCATTTTTAAAATCAGGAGGTTAATGATCAGGAGGTTAATGAGGCTCCTGAGGCGGTTGGAAACTGTGTTTCTGGTTTGCTAGAAGTACAATTTAAGAGTGTGGGGAAGCTTCCTGAGGTGTTGTGGAGCTGCACAAGGCTCCGTTTTGCTCCAGATGGGTGGGAGGGTGGATTTGCATATGGAGGGTGGCATCCCGCAGGGGGGCACCGTGAACCTTTGCCCTGGGGCAGTGGCGTAGCTTGGTCATTTGACACCCAGGGCCCATACATTTTTGTCACCCCATATGACACAATTATTTAATTATTAATTAATTGTTAATTAATTCATTATATTAATTATTAATTCATTCATTCACATTTTTATACCACCCTTCCTCTAAGCAGCTTAGGATGGTGTACAATTGCACAAAATCTCCCCAATTGCCTAAAAGCCAGCCCTGGATCCTTGTATTTATCTATAGATTTCGAACTCACCGTCAAAATAAAATAAGCTCTATACTTAGCCTCTATACTACTATGCATATTTCCTACATCAGAATAAGGAAGTGTTTCATGCTCACTTTACTAGACCTGCAGTTTGTCCTCTTGAAACTGCCTGCTGATATTGTTGTTGGGCGGCTTCTTTTTCTTTTATGACTCCAGGGTAGGCAACACCATCAATTATCCTGCAGAAGAAAAGATTAGTACTGTCCACTTAGCATAGCCAGTTGTCTTCATTAAGTAGTGTAGCCACATTGCTAGGCGGAGCCATAGCCAGTGCTAATGAGGCATGGTGAAGTGACAGCCTCAGGTTGCAGGCTGGCACCTCACCACTCTAGCACGTCCTCCCTGCCATTTGCCTTTTCAAAAGCCAGAATGCACAAGTAGGAGCAGCAACACTGCCACTAATGTCAAGTAAAAGAAGAAGGGAGAAAACACCAGTGGCAGCACTAGGGTTTGTGTCACCTGGTGAGGGAGGCCAGTGTGTTACCCCCATGATGGACCTCCTCCCATGCAGTAGGTGGGGGGTGGTGGGGGTGGTGATGCCCCATTGCCCTGCCCCTGTTGGTTTTTTGGCTATAACATTTGATCGAATAGAGACATTTCAATATGGTTTATTTCATTGCATTCTGCATGAAATTATGTATCAAATGATTTTAAACATTTTAACCAGTAGTGGTGATGATGTTCCAGTCCTGAATAGGAAGCAGAAGGAGAGACACTTTTGTTGCCATCCATATCTATTTTGGGCAAATCTATTTTTGTGGGAAGTTTGGGATATCAAGCATGATGTGAATGTGTGTTTGTGTGGAGAGGAGGGGCTTAGTTATGTGTCAAGGAATTTTCTTTTTGTTATATCTAGCACCCCCCCTCAAGTGTCCATTGTGCTATAAATTTGTGGTTAGTGGGTGCCCCCATGGGATTCCCTTTCATTAACAGAGGGTCCCACAACCAGGTTTGATGCTTACCCCCCAAATGGTCCAACTTTGGTTCCAGTTAGCCTTAATGACCAAAGCCACAACCCCAGCATACTAAGGACTCTACTAAGAGAAGGGCACTAAGATGTTACACCTCCTTTCAAGTCATTACTGGCCAGTCATCCTCTAATATAGTGGTTCCGAAACAGGTGGATTACAACCCACCAAGGGAGTTGGAAGAGGAAAAACAGAAAGAAACCAAAAAACTTCCAGTTTTCATCCCGAAACAGGAAGTGGGTTTTTTTTCTTTTGCTTTTACACCATTTTCAAATGTTTGGGAGGGCTGTCGGCCAGGGTGTCACAGGCTCCTCAGACCCTCTGGTGAGCCATAGCAACCTCCAGGTAATTGAAAAAAATTCTTTCCTGTTCAGTACAGTACAGTCATGGCAATTGCTTTGCTCCCCCACCCCCCACCCTGGTAGGTAGAACTTTGGGAACCACTGCTCTAATACTAGTACTCTGGCATCACTCACAACTCAGTTCAGAGACTAAACTCTACCCACATAGTAAAACTGGTGATGAAGGCAGTCTTGGGGAGCTCTATATCAAAGATGGCTTCCTTGGACACATTGGCACGATTGACAGCTCGACTGGTGATGACATTGCGGGAAAACCGAGAAGTAACTTTGCAGTCAATTTTCAGGCTGTAGATATCTATGCCATCAACATTCTGGAAAGAAAGTAACCAGAAACTAATCACTACTATTTGAGGGGATGGGGAAACCCTCCTTAATCTGTAAGGTTCGTATAAATTAAGCCTAATCACAGTATGAATAGGGTGACCAGATTTTCAAAACCAAAGAATCAGTGAGGTGGTACCTTCAGCCAGAAACAAGAGATTGGGTTTTGCCGAGCTGCCTTTCCAGCATGACTGACTGAGAATGTTGATTTGCAGTGCTCACATTACATGTCTTTCTGACCCTTTCCCAATGGGAAGACTCTTCTGTAAACTGCTTTGTGAACTTTTTGTTGAAAAGTGGTATATAAATACTGTTGTTAATAATAATAATAATAATAATAATAATAATAATAATAATAATAATAATAATAATAATAATAATAATATGTACACACACCTAAACATCTGTGTATGTGCGGGGGGGGGGGGTAAATGAGTAGCCAATAATTTCTGCCAAAGGAATGCTGGATGGATTAAAATAATCTAATCAATTCAAAATAGCAGCGCAAGAAAACAAAGTGGCTTCTCACATTCTCTTCCTTTCTCTCTCCCCTTCTTTGTTCATGCAGGGTTTCAAGGTGTACTGCCAGCCAAGTAAGGTGGAAAACCTTGCTAGACGAATGGACCAATAATCAAATTAAACATAAAGCAGCTTCCTTAGTTCAGTGGCTGAGCACCTGCTTTGCATACAGAATGTCCCAGGTTCAATCCTTGGTATCTCTGCAAATAGATCTGGGAAAGACACCCATCTGAAGCCCTGAAGAGCCACTGCCTGAGCTCAGGCAATTCCAAGCTAGATAGACCAAGCATCTGACTCAGTAGAAAGCCGCTTTCTCTGTTGCTATGCATCCACTCACTTCAATGGGGCCGTGTGCATAAGAACATAAGAAGAGCCCTGCTGGATCAGGCCAGAGGCCCATCTAGTCCAGCTTCCTGTATCTCACGGTGGCCCACCAAATGCCCCAGGTAGAACACAAGACAACAGACACAACCTGTGTCCTGGTGCCCTCCCCTGGATCTGGCAATCAGAGGCAGCCTGCCTCTAAAACCAAGAGCTTGCACATACCTACTATGACGTGTAACCCTTAACAGATTATCCTGTACATGTTTATTCAGAAGTAAGTCCCTATGTGTTCAGTGGAACTTACTCCCAGGAAAGCATGTATAGGACTGCAGCCTCAAAAGAGGAAGGTGCCCATCAGTTTTTCAAAAGAAATGGATTCTCAAAAGAGCATAAATCAGTGGTTCCCAAACTGTCAGTCGCAACCTGATTTTTGGTGGGTTGCCAATGGGTGATGGAAAGATCAGATAACTAAGGGCGCAGTCCTAACCCCTTATGTCAGAACTTTCCATTGCCATAGCAGTGCCAATGGGACATGTGCTGCATCCTGCAGTTGGGTGTCACTCACGGAGGCCTTCTCAAAATAAGGGAATGTTTGTTACCTCAGAGCTGCATTGCCCTTATGTCAGTGCTGGAAAGGGGTTAGGATTGTGCCCTAATTGTCTCAAGCCTTGAGGCTATTGAAAAATCAGATATTGTAGCTGCTGAAGTTCCTGCAAGAAGCTGAGCTCCTGCAGTTTGTAAGCATGTGTAAATATGCAGAGATAAAGTTTGAGGGTCTTTTTCTGGTTATTATTACAGTACTTAAATATAAATAAAATATTATTTCTTTCTAGATCTCCTTTTTTAGAAGTCTGGTAAACCTTGGTGAATCCCAATAGAGTGTCACTTTAAAAAGTGGGTCCTGGTGTTGGGAACCACTGGCATAGATGTTCTAATCAGTAGCAACTCCCATTTAGTTCACTGGGACTTACTCTCAGATAACAGCCTTTGGCCACAATCCTAGCCAAACTTTCCTGGGAGTAAGCCCTATTGACTATAATTGGGCTTACTTCTGAGTAGACATGCATAGGATTGGGCTCAATATAATCACAACTCCATTCAGGATGCAAAACAAATCCACAAATCCATCACAATATAATCACAAATCCATTCAGGATTTAAGATATTCAGTAAACAGCAGGGGGTATAGAGGAGAGGATGGTTTAAATGGGGATGACTCTTCACAGGACAGATTAGGACATTGCGAGAACACACACAGCTGAACCAAATGACCATTTTCCCTAATCTCCTCCAGCAGAGTTCAAGGTAGATTTTCCAATCACTAGTTATTGATTTAACACAATTTCTACATGTTCTTTGCCCTGTTCCTATTTTATTTGGCAAATGAAGAAAATATGCTGGGAAATATTTGTTTTCCCAACAATGGCTTGCGCTAGATCAACACTTGCATTCTCAATAACTTCTATATTTTGTTTTTACAATATTTAGGAAAGTACTTATGGATTCCCACTGATTGCAGATGAAAACAAATCCACTTTTTTTTTTCATGTGTGAAACATTCACCACATACAAAAACAACCTGAACTTTTCCTAGTTCTAGAATATTCCCTCTTTATCTTTCTTATCCTCAACAGACTTTTTTTTCTTATACTTTCTTTTCCTCTATCTTATCTTTCTTTACCCTCAACAGACTTTTTCAACTGTGAAATCTCAGATATGAAATGCCCTCCTCAGAGAAAGTAACCTTTGATGCCTTTTCAGTTCAAAGGAAATAATCCCCTTCCAACAGTTTTAACGAGCAGATATAAAGTTTTATTCCTGGTTTTAGTTGCTTTTACAGTCTTGACTGGTTGTTTTGCTTTTGTTTGGGGGGGGGGGGGGTTGGTGCTATGACTGTGGTTTCTACTTTTTTTTGCTGTTAACAGGGTTTTGTTGTATTTTTATTGTTTTGCACACCTCCAGTGGCAGACCTGCCATTAAGTGAAAGGGGCAAATGCCCTGGGCGTGGAGTCTCACATGCCGCTAGGACTGCGTGGAAACCTGACTGAGGCACCCGACGTGGTCGGAAACTGTGCTTCTGGTTTGCCAGAAACACAGTTTAAGAGTGCAGGAAAGCCTCAGGAGGCTTCCCCAATGTGTCCTGGAGTTGCACAAGGCTCCATTTCACTCTAGCTGAGTGTGGGGGGGGGTGGATTTGTATGTGGGGGGTGGCAGCATCCCATGGATGGCACCATTGCAGAACTTTGCCTTAGGGCGCATGGCTGGGGAGGTCCGCCACTGCACACTACCCTGTTGTCTTGTACCAGATGGTACCAGTGGCCTATAAAATAACTAAACAATATATCTATACAGGTCCAGCCTATTTATACATGGATTTTTTATATACAGATTTGACTCAACATGAATGGCCCCTGCAAATGAGAAGGAATGTGCTGATCCCTAGAGAACGGGGAAAATGCACCCCTTTAAAATCAGTTTAAAAATGAACAGTTCTTTAACAATAGCCTCCTTAATGAGAGAGAGAGGGCAGCTGGCTGACAGTCCATCAATCCTTCTCTCTCCAGCGGACCCCTCCCTTCCCCCTGAGCACATGAAAGAAAGGTGATAGCTTTGCATTGGTGAAAGGAGGGACTGAGTGAAGCACTTGGAGGATGACAGATTGATGGATTGTTTTCTTAATGACTCTTATCTTAGAGTCAAAAGGTCAGCAAAGCTGTTTTTAAATCACTGCAGCAAAGAAACTTTGTTTTTTAAATTGATTTGCTATAGTGCGTTTTTTGCCATCCATGTGAGTGCTTGGAACGGAACCTACGCAAATAATTAGTCTCAACCTGTATATATTTACTAAGACTGTCTGTTCCCAGAGGGTAGAGAGAAAGGATGCTACCTGGAAGAGGAATGATCTTGAGGCTTTTTAATCACAGATTCACACACTGACTTCCTATATTGTACAGAGGCACTGCTGTGGATATTCTTACATCGTATCATACACAGTTCTATTTGCATGCATATGAATTTCTCCATAGAATTAGTTAGGTAATGTGTTGGCTCACATGTAGGTGGTGGATATGTGACTCTTCAACCAACTGGAAGCCAGAGGTATTACATGTACCTCAGCTCAGTACCAAACAATAATTAATTGACAATTGTTAGTGGAACAGAATATAAATGCTGCTTCCTTATGTGAGCTGTGGATCTGTTGCAGGTGTGGGGAGCTCTGAATGCATCCTGGTACTCCCACAAGCTTGGAAAGGTCAGGATCTTAGCTGAAGTTCAGAACTGGGAAGTTCAGGTTCAGCTGAGGATGCAGAAATGGGTTTCCCAATAATATGGTTATAGGAAATCGGTTTCCATAATATGGCTATTCATATTAGATCACCTTGGATTTCTTAAATGCAGAATATTGACTTTCTGGCAGCCTCCAAGTAATGACTGGCCTGAGACTGAACAAGAGGGGATTAGCAAATGTGAATGACCCAAGAAGTTGTCTGAAGGGGCACTTTTGAAGTCAAAGTGACTTAGGGCCCAATCCTATCCAACACGCACCAGCTCACCATTGGTGCGCACTGTTGCAAATGTGCCGTAAAGCAGGTTTGGCGTGAGCCCACGCTGATCCGGTGCTGGATGCTGGCAACTGCCTGGTGCTCCTTGTGAGCCCCAGGTGGCAGAGTGGTGAGTGGGAGGGTGGGGGGAGATGTTCTGACGTGGGAGGAAGGTGTGGCAGGGAAGGGAGCAGGACGGGAGGGGGCGGGACTGGCAGAGTTGAGCTCTACCAGATCTGAAGTCTCGCATCAGGCCTCCCAGCCTGCCATGGGACTACTTTACTCTGCACTGGCTAAATAGCCGGCACAGAGTCAAATAGCCCCATTGCTGGGCTGCTTCCCTTACTCAGGGGAAGGGGACAAATGTCCCCTTCTCCCAAGGAGGTGGCAGGAGCTGCCCATGGCTGCCTGATGTCCATCGGATGCATCTGCAGTCATTTCGGTGCCACTGCAGCCTTGAGCACCAGGCAGCTCAGGATTGGGCTGTTATTCCCCTCTCTTGAGCAGTGAGAGAGATAATGTCAGCATATGCTGGTAGGTTCTGGACGAGGCAGAGAGAGTTGCGATTCCATCTTGGGGAAGCTGAAGAGTAGAAGCTGAGATAAAGAGCTGACAACAAGCAGCTGCAGACATTCCTAGAAAACAGGCGTAGCTTGATTGCTTGCAGATGTGTACTACTTACCTACCTCTATCCAAATGCTCAAACCTATGAATATGTGCAGAGAAACGTTGCAGGGGCACAGCACTGTCTGGGTTCTGGTTTCCTTTGGAGGAGAGAGTACTGGAGCCCTGCTGTGCCCCTTAAACTTTTCTCCCTTGGGGGGAATGAGGTGCAGGCAAATAACAATAATAAAGACAAATTTTGCTCTTGAGTTTACTGAACTGTGGGCTATACTTATGACTGAGGCAACAACTGAAGCTCATGAACGAGAATACTTACAACAGCTGCAACATCTCTTTTCTGTAATGAAAAGACAAAGAAAACACCTCATTATTGTAAGAATTTGGAAATTTGTTCATACTATTACATAAGAAGCATAAGAACAGCCCCACTGGATCAGGCCATAGGCCCATCTAGTCCAGCTTCCTGTATCTCACAGCAGCCCACCAAATGCCCCAGGGAGCACACCAGGTAACAAGAGACCTCATCCTGGTGCCCTCCCTTGCATCTGGCATTCTGACATAACCCATTTCTAAAATCAGGAGGTTGCACATACATATCATGGTTTGTAACCCATAATGGATATTTCTTCCAGAAACTTGTCCAATCCCCTTTTAAAGGCATCCAGGCCAGATGCCATCACCACATCCTGCGGCAAGGAGTTCCACAGACCGACCACACGCTGAGTAAAAGAAATATTTTCTTTTGTCTGTGCTATCCCTCCCAACACTCAATTTTAGTGGATGTCCCCTGGTTCTGGTGTTATGTGAGAGTGTAAAGAGCATCTCTCTATCCACTTTATCCTTCCCATGCATAATTTTGTATGTCTCAAACATGTCCCCGCTCAGGCGTCTCCTTTCTAGACTGAAGAGGCCCAAACGCCGTAGCCTTTCCTCATAAGGAACGTGCCCCAGCCCTGTAATCATCTTAGTTGCTCTCTTTTGCACCTTTTCCATTTCCACTATGTCCTTTTTGAGATATGGTGACCAGAACTGGACACAATACTCCAGGTGTGGCCTTACCATCGATTTGTACAACAGCATTATAATATTAGCTGTTTTGTTCTCAATACCTTTTCTAATGATCCCAAGCATAGAATTGGCCTTCTTTACTGCCGCCGCACATTGGGTCGACATTTTCATCGACCTGTCCACCACCACCCCAAGATCTCTCTCCTGATCTGTCACACACAGCTCAGAACCCATTAGCCTATATGTGAAGTTTCGATTTTTTGCCCCAAAGTGCATGACTTTACACTTACTTACATTATTGATTGATTATTGTACACTTGCTTACATTATTGATTATATACAAATTATATCTTGCTTAAAGTGTATACATTTAACTCAGTTATACCCAGCTTTTCCATCACAAGGAATTCCAAAATAAAACAATGTGTAATGTTGAATTGGCATCTAAAAATAGATTATTCCAGAATCAAGGTGCTACCACAGAGAAGTACCTATCCCTTGGTCTCTGAAGGGAGAGGCAACAAAATCAACATCCTCAGATGATGCCTTCAAAGAATAGGTAGTTTCATGCAGGGGTAGGTAGTCCTTCAGACGTTCTGGTCCCTGAGTGTATCTTGACTTCATTCCAGAAACCCAGTGAAACTACATGAGATGCTTAGCAAATGGCGGATAGAGTGAACAGAGGGATTTTTTTTCCCTCTCAGTTTGAGGCTAAGAGGCAAAGAAGGAAGGCCCATAGCCAGGGAGACAGACCAGAGACAGACTGCACTTGCTCCCAGTGTGGAAGGGATTGTCACTCCCGAATTGGCCTTTTCAGCCACACTAGACGCTTTTCCAGAACAATCTTTCAGAGCGCAATACCATAGTCTTTCGAGACTGAAGGTTGCCAACACATCAGAACCAGGGGACATTCACTAAAATTGAGTGTCAGGAGAGTTAGAACATACAAAAGAAAAATTTCTTTACCCTGTGTGTAATTTATCTGTGGAACACCTTGCCACAGGATGTAGTGATGGTATCTGGCCTAGATGTCTTTAAAAGGGGATTGGACATGTTGCAAGGTAATCCAAGATGTTGCAAGGTAATCCCAGATGTTGCAAGGTATTCCCAGGTTCCAAAGCAAACTCAGCAGGCAAAAGTGGTGATAATTCCCAGGCCTTTCCCACGTCTCCAAAGGAGACTGCAAGCATCAGAAGTGGGGAGAAGGGAAGCAAACCAACTCACTTTTATTACAATCTGAGTTCCCTCCTTGAAACACACACATTTCGCATTGGAGACAATTCATTGGTTGGTTACAAATCACTAGATGTCCAGATTAGGCGATGCCATACATACATTATATACAATTCACAGACCCCCAGCAGTCAGCAAATGGCACTGCACTTTCAATTTCGCTCAAAACCTGACCTCATCTCATAACCGTCTCCATGACTTACTTTGACCTTCTTTGTAGCCATTTGTAATGCAACTTACTTCGCCATTGACGTCACGGTGTGTGTGCTCATCTAAAAACTGCTGCGAAATTGTTTTCTCTGGGAACCTGACCTTTTGATGTTAACCCGGAAATGATCTTGGTGTGAACCGGAAAATAGCTTTGATATATTGTCTTAAACCCTTTATTGCTGTTAGATCACTAAAACCTACTTAGTCTAACGTTAGTTACATTTGTTTATGCACCAAACTGGTTCTGGTGTATAATACTGTTCCCAGCATGTGTGTGCAGCCTGCTGCTCTAAAAATATTGTATAGCTACCTGTATATGCCTATATATGCGATCTCTGAGCTTAAAGCCTTCAAACCGAAGTTTCAGCAGAGAACAAAGGGCTGCTGTCTTGCTTGCACAGTCTTATCAAGTGTTCTGTTATGGAAAGAACATTTGACTTTCCGCCAAGTCCAGCCAAACGTTTGAGTTTTAAAAAAACGAAACCATTTTAAAAACCGAAACCATTTTTTTACTCTAGTCTGACATACAAAGAGAGATGGACCAAAAGGATGCTGCCAAAGCATCAGGTAAGCATTCCTGTTAAACTATACATATAGCATACCTTCTAACAGACAGATTTCTGGAGGAAGTCCATCACGGGTTACAAACCATGACAGGTATGTGCAACCTGTTTTAGAAGTAGGCTGTCTCTGAATGCCAGATGCAAGGGAGTGGCATCAGGATGCAGGCCTCTTGTTGTCTTGTTTGCTCTCTGAGCCATCTGGTGGGCCACTGTGAGATACAGGAAGCTGGACTCGATAGGCCTTTGGTCTGATCCAGTGGGGCTCTTCTTATGAGGGGAAGCAGTCCTGAGAATTTTTGTTTATTCAAAGGAACTTCAGAAATCTACTGTATGGTATACAATGCTGAATGATTGATGGGAGGATTTTTTTAGTCAATTAAAAGTTCATGAGTCAATTAAATGCGGCAACTCTAAATACAAGCCATGCGGCATGGCTTACATCCCCATTGACCTGACACACTCATTGCTATGATCCTGTTCTGAATTATATAGGATGCTTATACCTCCAAAGGACACACTTGGCATCTAAGTGCGTCACTTAAGAGCAAGAGATAAAGCAGTCTCTGTAGAAGCATGCTTCAGTTTCAATTAAAATTTAAACCTAACTCTTTCATACTTTAATCCAAGTAAGTGCTTTGGAAAAAAATAAAAGACATGTTTAAAATAGCTCAGTGCTACTCAGAGGACTTAAAGTAGCATTTCAATGCCAGAATCTCTCTCTCTCTCTCTCTCTCTCTCTCTCTCTCTTTCTCTCTCTCTGTGTGTGTGTGTGTGTGTGTGTGTGTGTGTGTACCCAGGGTCAGTGGATCTGTGAGGTCTAATGAGAAAGTCACTTCAGGCATAGATTGGTGGGGGTTGCTCACTTCTCTCTGTTCTTTCACCTCCACTACTCCTCCCACTCCCTAAATTAGAAAAGGGCAAGACGGATAGAATGGAAGAGGGAGAGCGGTGGGCAAGAGCATTTTTTCCACCCATCTTCTGCTTCATTCCTTTCTCCCTTTTCCAATCCAGGGAACAGAGCCCGGTATGTCCAACTAAGGGAGCATTGGACACACACCACCTTAGGTACCAGGAGATCTTAGGTTGGTCCTACATGTACACACACTTTTACAAAAGTTGTATGGCAGCGGTTCCCAAACTTGTTCAATTGGTGGCTCCCTTGACCTACTGGGCCATTAGCCATGGCTTACCATAAGGACTGCAATCCTGTACATTTTATAGTGTGGTGGGTTTTTTGCAAGAATTCGGTGGCTCCCCAGGGACCCACAGCACAGTTTGGGAACCGCTGGTTGTATGGAGATTGCTTTAGCCACTTACCTTGAAGTTTCTGATATGATTTATTACAAAATCTGATGATCCAAGAGCAGGAATCAGTGTCAGTACAGCGTAAAGCAGCAGCTGGCTCCCCATGGTCAAAGCCTGAATAAGAGAACAGGGAGGTTTCCCCAGTCTTAAACCTATTTCTGCAAAATATTAACAAGTAACTGGACAACAAATATTTATGCAAGCCCTTTGTCAATAACTATTGCTTCTCCATCTGCTGACTTGGTTGTTAGATTAGAGATATTTCTGGAGTCTCTTTCAAATCCACAAGCACTGATCGTATCTTAACAGAAAACTGAAAAATTGTGGAAGAAAAGGTAGTATTTTGAAAGTTTCAGAGTCATGCGTGGAATGGAGTACAAGTTGAGTATCTGTTACTTGGACTGCTTCAGATGGGAAGGTGTCTGGATTATAGATTTGTCAGGATTTTGGAGTACAGGGGGCGGATCCCATAACCGTGGATTCAGTTATCCGTGGATTGGGTCAGGGGACCCCCATTGCATGCCCCTCCTGCATGCACCCCTCTGGCGGCAAGGGGAGCTTAACTGAGAAACCGGAAGTGACATTTTTAATGCCTTATAAGGCATTGGGAGGCCTGGAAAAATGCCTTATAGGACATTAAAAAGTCACTTCTGGTTTCTCCCTGAAACCTGAAGTTGCGCTATTTTGCCTGCTGAGCTCAGTCTGAGCTTGGCAGAGGCCAGGGACAGACATCCTTTGCCTCTCCTGAACTCAGAAGCCCCTTCAGAGGCAAGGGGAGCAGAGCTCTCTTGCCTCTGGAGAGGCAGCGGCCCCCAGGTCTGGGGAGACAGGCATTTGTTTGTATGCATATTTCAGCTATTCACAGGGGGTTCTGGAACGGAACCTTCACAGATAAGGGGTCACGCCTGTAATTGCATAAATATAGCTCTATATTTACAGCCCAATCCTAACAGTGGCACAGCAGCCGGGTGCAGCGGTGCCAAAACAGCTACTGCTGCTTCCAGCTGCACCACCATGGCCACTTGGGGTCTCCTTGGAGGAAGGGGACTCCCCCCCTTCCTGTCCTGTTCCCCTGGGGAAAGCCCCGAGCACCGCAGTGCTCCACTATTTTGCCAATGCAGACTTGAGAGCCTCTGTGTTGGGCTTTGCAGCCCAACACAGAGGATAGGATACAGCGGAGCAGGGTTCCACCGGCCCCCCCTCCTGTCCCAGTTCCTCCCCCCACCCCAGAATGCATCCACCCACACACCTTACCACTGCCTGGACTTCCTCCCTTGCTCTGGGCAGCTTCCATCTGGCGCTGGGCCAGCGTTGGTGCCCCAACCTTAAAGAATGCCTTAAAAGTTTACAACACCCAGTGCCAGTGGTACGCTCATACTTCTGGTGCTGAACAGTTCAGGATTGGGCTCTTATATAACACATACAAAAGGAATGGCCCCTTGAAATGATGCTGTGAAAACTCATGTGTTAGACCATGCTACTGACATGAAATATAAATGTTCAGCAAACATGCTAAAGTAGTTGTTCCAGTGGCGTCAGTGGCATCACTAGGAGGGTGCAGGGGGTGTAGGCCGCACTGGGTGATGTGCGGGGGGTGACGCGCACTGGGGGGATGACGCGCTAAAATCGTGGTGTTTAGGAGCAACCCATCATGCCACATACCATATACCATTGCAAGTAAATGCACGCTATAGCTCGGTTTAACTTTCCATAGGTCTCCATGTATTTTTTCTTTCCAGTTTTTGGGCCATAACACTTGACGGAAAGGAGATAGTTCATTCTGGTTTTTTGCATTGCATTCCGCTCAAAATTCCACATCCAATGGTATATGGATAGTTTTGATAGATTACAGCTATTCCAATGGGGTTTGTTGCACTGCATTCCTCATTAAATTACCTTTCCAATGATATATAACATAATGGCATTATTCATACATACCACTTTTTCACAATTTTGATCACTAGTACCAAGCTCAGCTTGTTGCCCCCCTAAAATTTGTTGCCTGGTGCAACCGCTCCCTCCTGCACCCTGTCAGCTATGCCACAGCCTGCTCCCCTCTCAGATCAGACCTGCCCTTCTCTCTACCTTGTCACCACCCCATTTCACCCACCCTCCCCCATTCTGCCCTCTCCCGCCCAGTTCTACAGCCTGCATGGCTTCACCTGCTCCGAATTTGGTTGTCTGCTGTAGCAGTGATTCTTTGGGAGCAACCAAAACCCAGGGGTCAGGTTGCTGGATTTAGGTACAAGAGCAGAAGCAAATGAATGGTCAGACAGAAAATCAAGAGACAACAGACAGATTGAGGGTTGAGAATGCAGAGAGAGACAAGCAAGCAAGCAAGCAAGCAAGCTAGCTAGCTGCTTGTACGAGCTATCTCACTGCCTTTTATTGAACATTGCAACATCAGTTACATTCCGTTCCTAGATAGTGTGCCAAATTAGAATCTCATACAGGGGCTTAGAACAATGGGTGCTTCTTCACAGAGAGCTGTATCAGCTATTGTCACACTTCGGCCTGAGAACTAGCACCCCTTCTGGTTTGCCGTAACAAGGGGGAGATTTGCCTGCAATTGCCATATCATCAAGGCTTTCTGTGTGCTTCTGCTTAAACAGCACTAAAACACCACAATTCCCCTTTTTTATTTATTTAAATTTGAGATAGCATTTGGCATTGTGGGGTTATAACACACAAATTTTGACACCATGCAAAAAGGACATTGGATAAGACAAAAAGACCTTCATGAATACATGCTAAAATTACAGTTGGGAGAAAAGGCAACACCTTTTTCTCTAAAAATGATTTGCTGTTAGCAGAATTATTAAAACAGGTGGTGGTTAGGTAACAACACATTTGCATAATTAAAAGAAACATTTTTATCATGGAGCCCATTCCCACGGGCATACAAGCTTTGTTAAATATTTTTGCACATGTTAAATTGCTGCCACTGACCACATAAAGAGTGTGCAGTGAAAGACATTGGGATTTCACCATGAATTACATTTACATTATAAGACATTGCATCATGAGCTATGCAAACATTGGGAAAGTTTAAAAACTTGTTTACATATTTTGCACTCCCTTAAGGGGGGTGCTAAATGACTATCTTTTAACACAATTATAAAAAGCAAAAACAAACATAAAAACAACAACATTGAACTTTTTATTAGGGGTTCTTGGTTCACTGGATGTCTTTAGGAAACTTTAGTGCCACGCATCTTCGTTTCTGTGAAAATAAACAGAATAGCAGAACTTTGCTGCTAAGTTATTAATGAAGCTGGTCTTTTCACTCTGGGTTCGGCAATTATCTGTAAAAGCACATGGGGGGTAAAAGCACATTATATTTGCATTTAGTGTTTTACTTAATAAGACAGGGGGGGCTTCTGAGCCTTGTAAAGTGTTGCTTAAATATGATCTCATATCCCTCGTTTTTTTAATTATTTAAATAGAAAAATTGTAAGATGCACTGTGTGTGTGTGTTGCAAGGTCTAAGATGTTATAAGAGATACGTTTAGGTTTGAAAACAAACTGAGCAGGCAGAAGTGGTGATCATTCTTAGGCCTTTAGTTGTCTAAACATCTCAAGGGATTATTTCTAAGCATTGAGAATGAATGTGAAAGTCAGAATTCAGTAAAAGGTTGTAACACAGCGTTTGAAGGGAACATTTCTAAACATTGAGAGAGTGTTAGAAGTGAGAGTGAGTGAAGTTACATCAACATTTTAAGGGATTCATGTCTAAGCATTGAGAATGTGTGTGAGATTCAGAAGTGAGAAGAAGAGAAAAGCTTGTATGTGTGTTATTACAATGTGGGGTTTTCTCTTTGAAACACATACATTTTTTACTGGAAACAATTCTGTTGTTCTATTTTACACATTACAATTCACATACAATTCACATACCCCCTGCAGTCAGCAAATGGCATTGCACTTTCAATTACAATGACCTCATGTTCTATAACCATTGTATGACTTACTTTGGCTTTTGAAATGCAACATAACTGTTGCTAAACTGCTATCTTTTGCACTCTCTGTAAGAACTTGATCTTTGAACTAGAAATAACTTTGTGTGAACTTTTCTGACATAATTAAACTACTACAGCTAATTTAAAATATTACTATCTGCTAGTCACTTGTATATGCACCAAAACTGGTTTGAAATGAAGAATAAGAATATAAAAAGAGCTGGTGTGAATACTGTTATGCATGCTTGTTGCTCTGAAGAATATTGGATAGCTATCTACTTGTATATGAAGTCTGAGCTTAAAACCATGCTGCTGAGCCTGTGTGTTAAAAGGAAAGACTAATTTTTAAAAGCACACAGGACAGGGAAGATTTTTTTTTTCCCTGTGGTCTGAAGACGCTTTCAAACCGAAGAGTTTCCTGTGGTTTGAGAACAAAGAAACATTCATTGTGTTTGCATCTTATTTATTGTGTTGAGAACACTGGGCACACAGCCAAGTTCAGCAATCCGTGTGACTTTTAGTTTTGTGTTTGCTTGGACATTTAACTTAACATACCTTCTAACATGTGGAAACCAAAAGAAGGCTTAAAGACAATGAAAACAGGCATATATATACAGGTAACAAAAGAGAGATCAATATGGAATTTTTGGCTAATTTTACAAAACAATTGTTTAACTAACATTTTATAAACTGATAAATAAAAAAACATGGTATTAGTATGGAATTAAGAAACATCTTATAAGAATAAAACAGAAAGGCCTTAAGGGCTTGATTAAAACTATGGGACTAGAGAAATTTTTTTTTGATGGAACAGAATGAGACCAGAAAATCATTTTCTGATGAAACAGAATGGGATCAAAAAATCTTTTTCCTGATGAATTTAAACTATGGGATCAGGAGAAATTTTTTGATGAAGCAGAATGGGATCAGAAAATCATTTTCTTGGTGAATTCAGGGAGGTCTTTTAAGGGCCTGATGAAAGCCTTGGGATCAGAAAAGGTTTCTGATGGAACAGGATAGAATCAGTCAAAGCTATGGGAACAGGGAGACTTTTTAAAAGCCTGAATAGCTTTGTTATTACCTTTACATAAACATCTTAGAAAAAAGAGGTGTAACTCTGACTATAAATAACAAAATAAGGTTTAGTTTGACTTTAAAGCTGTGATAACTGCTGCTGATGGACAAAATGGCTGGTGGTTGCTGTTCTGAAAGGTGTGTGGAATGAGAGACACTGAAAAGTTAGGGAACTACTACAAACTAAACTGAAAGGGAGGGGTGAGTTTAGCTTGTTGGTAGCAATTTGAGGATTAGAACTGGAGCTAAGGCATTTAATGCTCTATTGTACAATTTGCTCTTGTTATAAAGTGTGGTGTTGTTTTTTTGCTGACCTTCCCTTTGGTATGTAACTACTTTAGCGATGGGGATTGAGCATCTGACTGGTTTTAAAGAGATTTTTGCCTGTGTTACTTGGGCAAGTTTAAAATCTTAACTGTTTTTTATAATGGGTAGAGTGATTGTTAAGACTTGGCTTTGAAGTTTATTGCTTGCTCCCTACTTTTTCTAACAAGGGAAATGATGGCTTCTTAATAGAAGAACACATTCTTTGAGGGGTTAGATAAAAAATAAAGCTATTTAAGCATTTGGGGAAAAAATAGCTTGTGTTGCAGGATTTTGACCTTTCTTAAGGTGGTCAAACAGTGGCTTTAACAATTGTTACAAAAGTTGCTTTTAAATGTTGCAATTACACCTGGAGTTACAAAATTAACTGTTGGGGGACTTTTAATTCAGGTGTTGCAGGTACAACATGAAATAATAGCACTTTATATTCAATATTACAAATAAAGTGCTTGTGTTTGCACTTTTTTTGGTACTATATAAAAACTAAACTGTTATGAAATTTAAGGCAGGTCCTGTAGGAAAAAAGGATTTACTTGGGGACCTGCTATTAAAATCCATATGATAAATGGCTATAAGGCTTAATTTACACTTAGCTGACACGAAGTTGGGCTGTTTAACATGCTTTGGGCTGTTTAGCATGCTTTTGGAAAAAAACTTAGCTAATGATACTTCTGGCTTTCTTTTTAAGTGGTTGGAACATTACTGAGCTATACTGCATTCTGTGCAGGGGTTCTTAGGGACTTCCAACCATAGGAAACTAAATGATATGTATTTATACCTTTTTGTAATTCTCCAGCATCTATGCTAGTGATAAAGTTTTTAAGTGTAATCTGTACCTCTTTTGGCACAGAATGGGGGAGAGTTTTCTGTTTTTTGACTGTTTGCCTTCGTGCATTGTGGCCTTGTTTTACAGGGAGAACTATGGACAGCTTTAAAGACTCTTCTGCTATTAAGTTTTCTGATGCTATTGCATTTTGAGCCATGGTTTCTATATGGGATGGCTGCTTGTTTTAGCTGGGTTGGTGCAGAGGAGGAAAAAGAGAAATATAAGCTGATGTATAGTCTGGCGGAAGAGGGCTTGTAGCACTGTTTATTTCCTCTGACTGCGTTTGCAGCTCTACTTGTAGAGCGTAAGTTTGGATGGTAAATTAAGTCTATGACCTCTTGGGAGGAAACATGGTGCTGAACTTTGCTAAAGAGAAACAGTAAATTATTGCTTCGGTATTGATAAGCTTGTACCCATACTTATCAATGCTATACTCACCTGGATCCTGAATGAATGAGCTCTGTAACCTGTGCAAGGTGGGTAAGCTAGCTGCTATCGTGGCCCCTCTTTCAGGGTCAGATGAAACATGGCCCCTGTTTCAGGGTCATGTGAAGCAATGAATGGGAAGCAACCCGAAACAGGCTACTTGATATAGGAAAGAGTAAAGCAGCTTGTTTGCTATACTTGGTTGGCCCCACGTCTGGGTGCCTGGTATAGCTACAATAGCGTTGAGAAGCAACTTGATTTCAGAGTCAGGATGCTTGAAAGAACAGATGCAGTGAGAAGTTGGAGAGGCAGAATAAACCCAAATGTAGCAACGCAAGGCTGCCTGGGAGACACACAAGACTGTATCTTGTTGCCTGAGGAAGAGTGCTAAAGCAGAAGCACTCTGAGGGTTTGAAAGTTAAAACTGGAGCAACAGAAAGTCAAAGCAATGAATGGGAGGTAGCCAGAGGACAAGCAGCCTGCCTACTGTACCTAATTGTTGCAGAGGGTCCCTGTTCTGGGATTAGAAGTCCCTGTTCGAGGCGCCAGATGTAGCAGTGATTCTTTGGGAGCAACCAAAACCCAGGGGTCAGGTTGCTGGATTTAGGTACAAGAGCAGAAGCAAATGAATGGTCAGACAGAAAATCAAGAGACAGCAGACAGATTGAGGGTTGAGAATGCAGAGAGAGACAAGCAAGCAAGCTAGCTGCTTGTACGAGCTATCTCACTGCCTTTTATTGAACATTGCAACATCAGTTACATTCCGTTCCTAGATAGTGTGCCAAATTAGAATCTCATACAGGGGCTTAGAACAATGGGTGCTTCTTCACAGAGTGCTGTATCAGCTATTGTCACACTTCGGCCTGAGAACTAGCACCCCTTCTGGTTTGCCGTAACAAGGGGGAGATTTGCCTGCAATTGCCATATCATCAAGGCTTTCTGTGTGCTTCTGCTTAAACAGCACTAAAACACCACAGTCTGCCAGTGTGCAAGAGGCCACTCTGACCTCCCCACCAGTTGCCCAGCAGACCACACCAGCAGCAGTGGCTTTGTAACTGCCACAATGCAGCCTTCATCTGCACAACACATATTATGCCGGCATCTTATCCCTCTCCCACCACTGCTTCCCCCAATACTGGCATTCAAAACTGGCATATTGCTTCTAAACTTGGAGGTTGCGTATGGCTTTCATGAGTAGAGATGAGAGACTTGATGCCACTGAGAGACTTCTTCTCCATGATCTTGCCTAACTCCCTTTTAAAGCCATCTAAGCAAGTGGCTATCATCATACTTTGTAGTTGCACATTTCATACATTACTGGCACAATCCTATCCTGCACTGGAACAGGCAAACCAAGAGGCTTGTGCTGTATCCAGCATGGGATAGGGGCCCAAAGTGGCTCAGCCAGAGGTAAGGGGAAACTTTTCCCCTTACTCCTGGGTAAGGTACCCTAGCCCCTTTGGGTCGCCTCGGACTTGCACCACCTCTGGAGGTGGCACAAGTCTGAGGAGAGTGGAGTGGCTTGAAGCTGCTCCAAACTCTCCGGAAATGGGGGTTGGAATCCAGCATAACTGCCAGGTCCCAGCCCCATCTCCTGCTCCCCACATCCCTGCCCTCCACCTGCCCTCTTCCTGCCCCGGAACACCTCCCTCCTGCCTCCTCCCTGCCCACCCGAGTCTTATGTTGGCCGAGTTTGGCCAATGCAACACTCAGAGCATGTGTCGGCGCAGTGGTTAATTCCAGCCTCCACAGGTTGGTGCAGGGCCTCTGAGAGAATTTTATCAGGGGATACAAAGTTTTTCTTTGGCTGCTTTGCAAAGGGGGAGGGGTGAAACAGAGCAGAGGAGGGTGGTGATGGGTGAGCAGAATAGGGGCAGGGAGGGGAAAAACAGGGTGAGGGGAGGGTAGAGACAGCTGGAATAGTCTTTGGAGCCCAGATCTACCCACCTATGTGGCATCAGTGGCGTCCCCAGTATCCCCAGTCATGGTAGTGTCCCCAACATGTCTGAGTAGACAGGAAAATGTCAGATCACAGGAAATTTCTGGGCCCCCTCCTTTGGCTCCTGGGCCCCGTTTGGATCCTGGGCTCGGGTACAAATTACCCCCTTTACCCCCCTCTCCTACGCCCTGGGTTGGCGCACCTCCACAGACCAGTGTAAGGGATTGCGCCAGCCCAAGTGCCTTCTAGGATTACACTCTGTGAAGTACGTCTTTTGTCAGTTCTAAGTCTCTTTCCATTCAGTTTCATTGTCTGACCCAGGTTCTAGAGAGGGAAAGTGAAGAAAACCTCCACTAATGTTCTTTGTTTCTATCATGCATGATTTAATATAAGGCTCAACTCTGCCACCCTCTTTAGTCACCTTGTTTCTAAGCTCTAATTTTTGTAACTTTTCCTATAAGTGTGGTGCTCCAGGACCCTGAACATTTTGGATGCCCCCTTCTGCACTTTTTCCAGCTTCACAATATCCCGTTTTAGATGTGGTGACCTTTTCTGAGGTCATTATTAGGTGATTGTACTTTGATTTTAATTGCATCTATAGTGAATGGTACTTTCTGCTACTAAGCACATTAAAGGTTCAACTTTTTGTGAAATGGTGAGTGACAACAAGCACAACAGTAGATTTTAGACATTTATTAGTCATATCTCAAACTGTGACCTTAGGTATAATTGCACAATCCTATGCATGATTACTTAAAAGTAAATCCCACTGATTTTGGTGGAATTTAGGATCAAACTATGTATTACTTTAAGCACAGGTGCTTAACAAGTGAGCTCCATTTTTAATCTTAATAAAGTAGGCAAATCAGTAAGCTTGCATAGGACTGAAATCTAATTTTTGTTTCTCAATGTAGTCAAAATAATCCATCTAATTAAGCATTGAGAGAGAGAGAATGCACCCTAAATTTTTTTATGAAATTCAATTTAAGTACCAAGCACTACAATACAAAATTAAAGTATTAAAGTGAATGAAAAAATTTGACAGCTGGTAAGGAAATATACATTTTTACTGCTGGACAACTTTTCTCAGGGAGTGATAGCCACAGACCAACAGGAGATATTTCCAGGTGACTCTACCCTGTAGTCTCTCTTTCTGTCCCTAGAAAGAAAACAAAACAATCTCAGAAGCAAAATTTCTCATATTCCAGTCCATCCATTTATGCGTAAATCCATCAACAAGAGCTTCAGCTGCAATTCCCCAAGAACCAAATGAACATGGCTAGTCCATTCTTGATGTATGGAATAGTTTATGGAATGCACCTAGTGGACAGGCAGAGCTTTTGCTGAGAATGAAGTGACTGGGAATGTCCTTCCTGGCTCAGGGCTCCATGTACACACTGGAGTTGCACACTGGGGTACCAGAGAAATGTACGTGGCAGTTCTATTCCTATACTGAGCTTGAATTAATAATAGTACTGGTGATCAAGAAGCAAAAAGTTTTGAATCTTCTGAGCTTGTATGACAAGCATCCAGAAAAAAGAAACCATTAAGCCCTATTCCAGTGGTTCTCAAACTTTTAGCATTGGGGCCCATTTTTTAGAATAATCTGTTGGGACCCACCGGAAGTGATGTCTGACCAGAAGTGACATCATCAAGCAGGAACATTTTTAACAATCCTAGGCTGCAATCCTACCCGCATTTACCCAGAAGTAAGTCCCATTTTACTTTCATTGTTAAAACACAGTAGCCTGTTAAAATACAGGTCTGTAACATTTCCCCAAATGCAGACACATACCATAGTAGCATCAAGTCCAACATATTAAAAATAAAATATTGAAATGAATTGGACCCACTTGAAATTGACTCGTGACCCACCTAGTGCGGCCTGACTCATAGTTTGAGAAATACTGCCCTATTCATATGTGAGACCTCCACAGAAGACCAATGCCTGGAGAAAGCAAAGCAGGGTGCACTGGCTAGCCATGACCTGCTCTGTGCTATAGCCTCCGCTTCATGGTATGGGCCAGCTGGGGACAAGGCACTGACAGAGAGGCAAGTAAAACTTTTTGACTTACCTACACTGCTGGTGCCTTATCCCCAGTGGGTCTACTTAGATCTGTGCCAGCTCTTTGGCTGTTATAAATCCAAATGAACCAAGGAAGTGTGTCGAGCCCAGGCTGAGGGCATAAGGTATCAGTAGTGCCGCCACTGCCATTGATATCTGCCCCAGCTTGCCCTCAATATGTCCTCAGCTGGTCCTGATCCTCCCATGGTACACATGTTCTGAATCACCTGCTGCATGCGGGGGCTCTGGGAACCATGTGGCTAGGGCCACCAGCCCTTTGCGCTGACAGTCCCAGCCTGTGCATTCTTGTAGCAGTTGCCACACCAGCAGTCCAGACCTTGCAGTGACAGAGTGCAAGGTCCAGACACAACTGGGCTGTTACTTACCTTACAGATGGACATTGTAAGGACAATGCCTAGATAATACATGCAGAGCACTTTGTATGCTCAGAAAGTGCTATATCATTGTGAATTATTAGTATTTATATAATATTTTATTTGTTTAGTCATGGATAACCTCCAGTTCATGCTCAGAGATTGTAATGCAGGGAGGTGAGTCCACATCCTGAACCATGACCTGTGTTTTCTTCAGGCTGATTGTCAGTCCAAAATCTTGGCAGGCCTTGCTAAAACGATCCATGAGCTGCTGGAGATCTTTGGCAGAGTGGGTAGTGACAGCTGCATCGTCGGCAAAGAGGAAGTCACGCAGACATTTCAGCTGGACTTTGGATTTTGCTCTCAGTCTGGAGAGGTTGAAGAGCTTTCCGTCTGATCTGGTCCGGAGATAGATGCCTTCTGTTGCAGTTCCAAAGGCCTGCTTCAGCAGGACAGCGAAGAAAATCCCAAACAAGGTTGGTGCAAGAACACAGCCCTGCTTCACTCCGCTTCGGATGTCAAAAGGGTCTGATGTGGAGCCATCGAAGACAACAGTGCCCTTCATGTCCTTGTGGAAAGATCTGATGATGCTGAGGAGCCTGGGTGGACATCCAATCTTGGGGAGAATCTTGAAGAGGCCGTCTCTGCTGACCAGGTCGAAAGCCTTCGTGAGATCTATGAAGGCTATAAAGAGTGGCTGTCGTTGTTCCCTGCATTTCTCCTGCAGTTGTCTAAGGGAGAATACCATATCAGTGGTGGACCTGTTGGCTCGGAATCCACACTGCGATTCTGGATAGACGCTCTCTGCAAGTACCTGGAGCCTCTTTAGTACAACTCGGGCAAACAGCTTTCCTACAACGCTAAGGAGAGAGATGCCGCGGTAGTTGTTGCAGTCACCCCTGTCACCTTTGTTCTTGTACAGCGTGATGATGTTTGCATCCCTCATGTCTTGAGGTACTCCACCTTCTCTCCAGCAGAGACAGAGGATTTCATGCAGCTCAGTGACGATGATCTCTTTGCAGCATTTTAGGACTTCAGCAGGGATGCTGTCTTTTCCAGGTGCCTTGCCAAAGGCAAGGGAGTCCAGGGCCACGTGAAGTACCTTGTGTACCTTGTGTACCTTGTGTACCTTGGTTCAACGATCTCCGACACTCATTCTCTCGATACTGAGCTAAACAAGCGCATCGGTAAAGCAGCTACCACGTTTTCCAGACTCACAAAGAGAGTCTGGTCCAACAAGAAGCTGACGGAACATACCAAGATCCAGGTCTACAGAGCTTGCGTCCTGAGTACACTTCTGTACTGCAGCGAGTCATGGACTCTTCGCTCACAACAGGAGAGGAAACTGAGCGCTTTCCACATGCGCTGCCTCCGACGCATCCTCGGCATCACCTGGCAGGACAAAGTTCCAAACAACACAGTCCTGGAACATGCTGGAATCCCTAGCATGTATTCACTGCTGAAACAGAGACGCCTGCGTTGGCTTGGTCATGTCGTGAGAATGGATGATGGCCGGATCCCAAAGGATCTCCTCTATGGAGAACTCGTGCAAGGAAAGCGCCCTACAGGTAGACCACAGCTGCGATACAAGGACATCTGCAAGAGGGATCTGAAGGCCTTAGGGATGGACCTCAACAAGTGGGAAACCCTGGCCTCTGAGCGGCCCGCTTGGAGGCAGGCTGTGCAGCATGGCCTTTCCCAGTTTGAAGAGACACTTTGCCAACAGTCTGAGGCTAAGAGGCAAAAAAGGAAGGCCCATAGCCAGGGAGACAGACCAGGGACAGACTGCACTTGCTCCCAGTGTGGAAGGGATTGTCACTCCCGGATTGGCCTTTTCAGCCACACTAGACGCTGTGCCAGAACCACCTTTCAGAGCGCGATACCATAGTCTTTCGAGACTGAAGGTTGCCAATACAAATATTTGTTTATTATAAACAATACTTGGATTGTGAAATCTGAAAAAGTATGGGGGGAAAAAAGAGAAGGCAAACAGTTTCTTATATGAGGAGCCTTAACATGACATGGCCCTCTACTGATGAGGGGAATACTTTCCCCAGTCAGGATATCACCATCCATGAATTACAGATGACCATCGAGCCACTTGGAAAGTGTGAGGGAAGCCTTTACAACCTTGGAAAAGACTCCAACCTTCACAACAGGACACCCTTCACCACAATGTAGATCAATTTTGTAGTAATACAGATTACCAGTCATCGCACAGTAGAAGACTCTACCACATGATAAGCTGGTGAAGAGAGAAGGGAGTGAGTGAGCCAGTGGGTTCTGAAAGGCTCATTCACATAGCACCAAATCATGCTTGGTGTGTTCAACCAGCCCTGTGTGTGTGTGTTCAAGACCAACCTCACTGCACCCTAATTTCCACATCTTGCATTGATATACAGTCAATGGCAGACCTTCCCAGCCCCGTGTCCCAGGGCAAAGGTCTGAGATGGCACCCCCCATGCATGCAAATCCATCCCCCTCACTTACCTGGAGTGCATGGTGCCTCACAAAACTCCAGGATGGCTTTTAAACTGTGCTTCCATTAAATCGGAAGCACAGTTTCCGACCCCATTGGGAGCCTCGGAGAGGCTTCTGTGGGATCCTAAAGCTCGCACCAGGGGCATTTGCCCCATCAATCCTATGGGTGGTCAGCCACTGTACACAGTATTATAAAAATGGATTTACCATTGGTATATAATCAACACACTTGTGTTCAGATTTATTTAGCACATTTAAAGAAATAAGCATGCAAATTGTAGAAAAGAGGGGGCTTGGTCATGCACGTTCTCAATTCCTACGTAAACAATTTTTAAAGCATATGGTACGGAGTACATAGTATTAAGGAAAGGAAGACTTGATCTTTTTTAGCCTCTGAGAAAGAACACTAGGATTTTCAAGGCTAGACAATTTGCTTAAACAAAGTTCTCTCTGGTGCCTTTTACCTGATGGCGACATAGGTTTGTCCTTGGACGTTGATTAGTTTCTTACCACCACTCTTTCTTCCAAAATGTGTATCAAAAAAAAACTTGCCTGAGAGAGAGAGAAAATAATTACAAAGATAAATAATTACAAAGATATACTAAGAGTAGCCAAAGACAATTTCCTACCAGATATTCTTGGATACCCTTGATTGCAGTCTAATATTTATTTTGACATTAGTTTTATGTGCATTTTAAGGGGAATATTTATTGTTTAAGTGTGCACTTTGGCTCTAGTAGTTTGTCAGGTCATAAAAAATGAAATCTATCATCTGAATTACAGCTAAATCTGTTATGAATAATGAGAGTACAAAAAAGGGAATAAAGAAGGAGAGCTGTTGTAGTGCAGTGCTAAGGGGTTGAGTTGCAAATCAGGACTTCCCTGGTCCGAATTTAAGGTCCACTAGGAACTCACTAGGTGGCCTTAAGACAAGCTGCTCGCTCTCAACCTCAGCTGCAATATGCGGATAATAATACTTATCTACCCTATGGGGTTGTTTCAAAGAAAGCTTAGAGGACCTCAAGGTGAAAAAGCTTTATGAAACTACTGGAGAAGGCATTGTTGTTATCAGAGCAACCCAGAGTGCCCAAACATAGGGCAAGTACCAGGATGGCATGATGCTCAGGTCAGACTCAAGTCCTCTTGATCAAGTTTGAGGCTCTCAAGCTGGATTCAGATTCTCATTCTGGATTCTGAACACCATTTTTATAAGCTATTATGAAAAGCAGACACAGCTTAGACAATACATACCAAGAAGTCCAGTGACTTGGTCTGAAAAATGTTCACCGCCTATGAAATATAACCCAAGGAAGTGTTCATGAAGCTTGTCATAGGATATTTTCAGAGTGTTGCTTGCTCCTGACAGCAAAAGACTCTTGTCTTCTTCAATTTTAATCTCCAAGCTATAAAAATCACCATTGCAATATATTTATTTAGCACCTAAAATATCTAGGGCCTGTTATGAAAACATTAAGCAGGCCCTGCATGTATATATTAAAAGATGTGAAGGAAAGCAAGGTGATCAGAGAGGGGAGGAAATTGAAGGACCTGAGGAAAGAAGGTTTCTGCTTTTTCTAAATATATACAAGTACAGTATAGTGGTATTCTGCTGTAATTATTTCACACTACAGGCTGAGCCTCATTATTCACGTGGGTTCCGTTCCAAGCACTCACATGGATAGCAAAAAACACACTATAGCAAATCAATGTTAAAAACAAAGTTTCTTTGCTCCAGTGATTTAAAAACAGCCTTGCTGACCTTTGTGATGTAACATAAGAGTCATTAAGAAGAAAATCCATCAATCAGTCCTCCTCCAAGCACTTACAAAGGTGCTTCGCTCAGTCCCTCCCTTCACCAATGCAAAGTGATCACCTTTCTTTCACGTGCTCAGGGTGAAGGGAGGGGTCGCCTGGAGAGAGAAGGATTGATGGATTGTCAGCCAGCTGCCCCCCCCTCATTAAGGAGGCTATTGTTAAAGGACTGTTCAGCTTTTCAAACTGATTTTAAAAGGATGCATTTTTCCCCTTCTCTAGGGATCAGCACATTCCTTCTTATTTGCAGTGGCCATTCGTGTTGAGTCAATCAATCCGTGTATAACAAGGCTGGACCTGTATTACTTGAATTACAATTTGTTCTGCAGGTACAGTTTCAACAAAGCATTGAAATGCAACCCAGTTGTACCCATTTCCTTTGGTGTTCACATTTTTACATGTGGGCATATAGCTCAAATTACAGAAAGCTATCACTTGTGTATGCTAGCAAAATCCAAAGAGGATTAGAAAGAGAAAATTTATATTATTCAAAGTCCTAAATGAGGTGTTCAAAATATATTTGACAAGAGGGAGGAAACCGCAAGGAAGGGGGAGTAAGAACAAGGGGAAGGAGGACATCAGTTTCACTAGCTACCACTGCCCTGTCCTCAGTGTTGCCTCATCTCTGTCAGAGAGAGAGAGAGAGAGAGAGAGAGAGACTCACACTAGCAGGGAACACACACACATTTAGTGGCATAGCTAGAGGAGGCGCAAAGCACAAAGGGTCCAATCCTATACAGTGCCCCAGCTCACTGCCAGCAAGCACTGTTGTAAACGTGCCTTGAGGCACATTTGCGGGCCCTAATGCTAATGGAGCACTGGTGCTAGTCCAGAGCTGTGCTAGTGTTGGGCAAGCACCAGAGCTCCACTGCTTGGCGGTCACACAGACCACCAGGCATGGGGGGAGGCATGGGGGGAGGAATCATTCCAGGGTGGGTGGAGGGGGGGAGAGGAAAGGAGGAGGTGTGCTGTGGGGAGGGAGTGGGGCAGGAGGGAGGTGAGACCGGATCCTGAGCCTCCATTTTGGGCCTCTGGCCCAACACCTACCTACCTCTACAGAAGGAGTACACCTATTTTTGTACACCTACCACTATTTGTTAAAGAAAATACCAAAGAAAATTTTTTACCCCTGGATTGTGACAGCTGTAGTTGTTGTCCATGGGAACATGGTTGCGTTGCCCGTGTGATTCAGCACAATACCTTCCTTTGCAATCGTGATTTTCACATCAGGCTGCTGATAAGCTATTTCAAAATGCACGAACTGTCCGTTTTCTCCACGTTTGCCAGTTATTTGAATCCCTGAAAATGCATGAGGAATAGATATGACAGCAACACAAAGTTTACAGCAGAGTGACTGCCTTCTGAAAATTTTGAAAGACAAGATGCAAGAGTGTAAAAGATCTGTGAGAAAAGCATCTAAAATCAGATGTTGTGTGGCAAACCAGCCAAATGCATTCACACTGGCAAATTTTACCAAACGGAGACATGATGACAAAGAAAAAGACTACTGAAGAAACTCAAACTTCAAATTAAAAACAAAAACAAACAAAACACCAATATTTGATTCAGTCCATAGAAAGTTTCACAAAAATTTGTGGAGCAATAGTGCTGCACAGAAAGCATGTCCAGGGGATTACATTCACTTAATTTTCTACAGAAACAAGTTGAAAAGTGACGTGACATGGAGGTCGGGACGCCTGACCACCATTTATATTACAAGGCAGTGTTTCTCAAACTGTGGGTTGGAACCCACTTGATGGGTCATGGCCTGATTTCTGGTGGGTAGCCTCCAATGAAAACAAGGGTGATGTTAATTCATCAGTTAATGAATCAAGCCCTGAGGCTATTCAAAAACCCGATAGCTGCTAACTGCCCTGCAAACAGCTGAGCTCCTGCAGTTTGCAAGTTTGTGTAAATATAGGGAGATAAATGTTTGGGTGTCTTTTTTGCTGCTGTGTAATTTTTCCAGGTTCATCAATGACAGGTAGTGGGGGCAGGTGAAGGCTGGGTCACTTAACTAAGCCCCTCATGGCTTGAAGCTATTCATTAGGGTGCCTCATTATAAGAAATAGATCAAGCTTTTTTTGGAAATAAATACACAAAATATCACTTGTAAATAAATAAAAATGTTGTTTCTTTCCAGACCACCCTTTTTAAAAAAGTCTTGTAAAGCTAGGTGGGTTCTGATAGAGCAGGGGTGCTCACACTTTTTTGGCTCGAGAGCTACTTTGAAACCCAGCAAGGCCCGGAGATCTACCAGGGGGGAAGGAAGTGTCTGACAGACACCCCCTTTAATGTATGGAGCCCCTGCTGGAGTCTAGTCAGTTTCGTCAGTTTTGTTGCTGCATGCCTGAAGAGCAGCTAAAGTGTCAGTTTCAGTGTCGGTTTAGTGTCAGCTAAATATGTCAGTTTCGTCTAGTGACTAGACATATTAACAGTTTGGAGAGACAGGGCTCCGCGATCTACTCATTTTGCCTCGCGATCTACCGGTAGATCGCGATCCACCTATTGAGCACCCCTGTGATAGTGTCATTTTAAAAAGTGGGTCCCAGTGCTAAATGTTTTGAGAACCACTGTTAAGGCATACCTTTTGCTGGATCAGACAGCAGGTTTATGGGTGTTTGTGACTGTCCACTGACATGTAAGCAAATAAGATCATTTTCCCCAGGCAATGTGATGATGAAATGTGGGTAGTTAAGTGCTGTAGAAGTAACAAGAAGAAAATATGATTTTAAGTATATCCCCATAAACCTTTTCCCCATAATCACACCAGAACACCAAGTGAGGCTGTTCTATTAACAGTCTTATTTAAGTGGTATAATTCTAACATACTATAAATAAATAGATAAACAAATTCTATATATAATATATAAATATAAAGTATATACAAGTATATAAACAATATAAACAAATTCTGCTGAATTTGTAGAAAACTAGCCTGGTGCCAAATGATGTCAGATATTATTTCTGTTTTAGGTATTATTATTTGATAATAATATATAAATAATATATAAATAATTTGATATTATTTCTGTTCAGATATTTTCTTCCTTGTTCACCTATCAAATAATAATAATTGAAAGCCTACTAGACCTAAAGCCCCATCTTCAAAATAATATAAAGCAAAATCTTCACTGAAGTGACCTTCTTGCAATTTACAGATAGTCCCTAACTTAAGCCATTTCTGCCCACTGTTGCATATACACAACAGGGACCATATGTGTATACCTGTGGGCCAGGCAGAAATGGGTTAAGCATGTGTTCAGTGCTGACATGCCCTTTTTTGTAACCTAAGTAGCCAAATCACAGCCCAATCCTGAGCTGCCCGGGGCGCCAAGGCTCGGCAGCACTGAGAACGGCTGCTGCCAGATCCTGCGCACCCCGGGCTACCGTGGGAGGCACCTTGGGAGAAGGGGATTTTCATCCTCTTCTCCTGGGTAAGGTAAGCAGCCCCGCAATGGGGCTATTCACTTTACCATCGACCAAAAGGTAAAGGCGCTCATGTAGGGTGCTGAGCCCTCCACGAGCGCCTTGGATCCCACAGAGCAGAGCTCCATGGGACCCGCCTCCTGCCTTCCTGCTCCCTCCCCCAGCATGTCTCCCTCCCTGCCCCCCGGCACGCCTCCCTTCTGCCCTCTCTCCGCCCCCCGCCAGCCTCCCCCCTCCGTGGAACGTCTCCTCCCCACACCCCCTCCCTGCCCCACCTACCGTGCCGTGGTTCGGCGGTCCGGGAGACCGCCAAGCTGCGGAGGCTGGGTGCCTGCCGCGCACTAGCCCTGTGCTAGCCCAGCACCAGCCGGCGTTGGGCTAGCACGTGTGGGAGCCCGGCAGTGAGACTGGCAGACGTGCCTTACGGCATGTTTGCGACAGGATTGGGCTCTCAGATACTTCATGGATAAGAACTGCAGGGTGGGGTGTTTTAACCCTTGCCTTCCACAAGGTTCCTTGGCATAGAATAAATCAGACTTAGACAGCACCATATGTTAAGAGTTTTGTCATAAGCTTACAAGCAATCATGAAGTAGTCATGCCTTGGCCATTGATAAAAGAAAGCATAAATAACTTCTCCAAGCTTCATTTCCTTGATATATAAAGCAATATCTCAAATAGTGCACGAGATATTTTTCCCCAAAAGTAAAGCACTGGGTGAAACAGTGCTATTGGAGACACTGTTGCTCTAATAGGCAGGAAATTGGTGTTGATTGACCCAGAATGCATTGCTCCCATTGAATGACAATCAGAGGGAATGCTGTTACGGTGCTAAAGCAGGGGCGTCCAAACTTTTTGGCAGGAGGGCCACGTCATCTCACTAACACTGCGTCGGCGGCCAGGAAAAAAGAATTAATTTATGTTTAAAATTTGAATAAATTTACATAAATGAATATATTAGAGATGGAACTTATATGAATAAATGAAGCTATTGCAAACTATCTCGCGATAGCTCGAGGCCTATAAAAGACCTTGTGCAAAGCAAGGCTGGCCTTTCCTTTGCTGCCGCTGCTGCTTCACAGGTGTGAAAGAGCAAGCAGTGGAGGGAGCCCTCAGCTCGCAACTCATGGAGAGGTCAAACAGTTGGCCCTCACACTGAGAGCAGTCGCATTGGGTCAGCATGGGCTCCAGCCCACGTGGGCTCCCAGGAGGGCCAGAGGTTCATTGGAGACTGGGGGCTCCTGCGGGCCAGACTGGGGGACCCTGAGGACTGCAAATGGGCCCCAGGCCAGGGTTTGGGCACCCCTGTGCTGAAGGAAGGAGCATTATAGAAGCTATATGTGTGTTAGAAATGAAGCCTGGAGAATGCATACACACAGATAGCCTGAAAATGTGTTGTCATTTATCTCAACTTTCAGTGTCTAAAAGGAAATCTTTGTAGTTGAACAGCCCTTAACAATATGCCTCCTATGATTAGTCATGCTTTATTATTAATTTATGCACAGTTGTACAATTAAGGGCACAGTCCTAATCAACCACAATCCTAACCCACCAACCAGCATTGAGGTAAGGGAAGTGCAGCTATGAGGTAAGGCAACAAACATTCCCTTACCTTAAGGGAGAGTCTGTGACTGCCCCCCAATTGCAAGATGCGGCATATGCCCCATAGTACATGCTGTGTCAGAGCTGGAAAGTTGGTTAAGATTTGGGCCTTAGACATGTACATTTTAAAATGTGTTCCAATGGCATAGTGTACTTTACGGCAAAACGCAACCCACCTCTCTGCACAACCATGTACTCCCTGGTGATTGTTGATCTCCTACCTGAAATAAAGCATTATTGATTTTTACTCCAGGCAAAACATCAGCCACCTCATGGGGGTTCTCGGATCCACACCAGCTATATAGCTGGCACAAATCCAAGAAGTCCAGTATAATGTCAGGCAAGTTGAGAGAGGGGCTAGGATTTGGCAAAGGCCTGCTTTGCCAATCCTGTCCCCTCCCAAGCCCGATCCACCCCATTCCACCCTCACCCATCTAAAAACACTCCTCCCAGCCTCCCCATGCCCCCGTCCCCATGCCCCCGCACAACTCGGCGCAACCTTACCTATGATGGCTGGCGCAGGGTTTGGATGAGGCATTGCTGGGCTAGCATAGGCCTTCACGCCAGCCCAGATGGCTCCTGAGTAGCCACAAATGTGCCTTACAGCACATTGCAACATTCTGAGCTGATGTAAGGATGGCTGCACCAGCTCAACACAACGTTAGAATTGTGCTGTAAATGATTCCCCCCCCCCCCACGTAGATGAATATATTTACAATATTGGGTATATTGGATTAACTTAGAATAAGCTATATTTATTTGTAACATGTACATTAGAATAAGTCTAGTCTCCCTTTAAGTTAGAATTAGAATAAGTCTAGTCTACCTTTAAGTCTACCAGAATTAAGATTGTCCAGAGAAATATCAATAACCTCAGACAGGCAGATGCCAACTACCGCGGCATCTCTCTCCTTAGCGTTGTAGGAAAGCTGTTTGCCCGAGTTGTACTAAAGAGGCTCCAGGTACTTGCAGAGAGCGTCTATCCAGAATCGCAGTGTGGATTCCGAGCCAACAGGTCCACCACTGATATGGTATTCTCCCTTAGACAACTGCAGGAGAAATGCAGGGAACAACGACAGCCACTCTTTATAGCCTTCATAGATCTCACAAAGGCTTTCGACCTGGTCAGCAGAGACGGCCTCTTCAAGATTCTCCCCAAGATTGGATGTCCACCCAGGCTCCTCAGCATCATCAGATCTTTCCACAAGGACATGAAGGGCACTGTTGTCTTCGATGGCTCCACATCAGACCCTTTTGACATCCGAAGCGGAGTGAAGCAGGGCTGTGTTCTTGCACCAACCTTGTTTGGAATTTTCTTCGCTGTCCTGCTGAAGCAGGCCTTTGGAACTGCAACAGAAGGCATCTATCTCCGGACCAGATCAGACGGAAAGCTCTTCAACCTCTCCAGACTGAGAGCAAAATCCAAAGTCCAGCTGAAATGTCTGCGTGACTTCCTCTTTGCCGACGATGCAGCTGTCACTACCCACTCTGCCAAAGATCTCCAGCAGCTCATGGATCGTTTTAGCAAGGCCTGCCAAGATTTTGGACTGACAATCAGCCTGAAGAAAACACAGGTCATGGTTCAGGATGTGGACTCACCTCCCTGCATTACAATCTCTGAGCATGAACTGGAGGTTGTCCATGACTTTGTGTACCTTGGCTCAACGATCTCCGACACTCTTTCTCTCGATACCGAGCTAAACAAGCGCATCGGTAAAGCAGCTACCACGTTTTCCAGACTCACAAAGAGAGTCTGGTCCAACAAGAAGCTGACGGAACATACCAAGATCCAGGTCTACAGAGCTTGCGTCCTGAGTACACTTCTGTACTGCAGCGAGTCATGGACTCTTCGCTCACAACAGGAGAGGAAACTGAGCGCTTTCCACATGCGCTGCCTCCGACGCATCCTCGGCATCACCTGGCAGGACAAAGTTCCAAACAACACAGTCCTGGAACGTGCTGGAATCCCTAGCATGTATTCACTGCTGAAACAGAGACGCCTGCGTTGGCTTGGTCATGTCGTGAGAATGGATGATGGCCGGATCCCAAAGGATCTCCTCTATGGAGAACTCGTGCAAGGAAAGCGCCCTACAGGTAGACCACAGCTGCGATACAAGGACATCTGCAAGAGGGATCTGAAGGCCTTAGGGATGGACCTCAACAAGTGGGAAACCCTGGCCTCTGAGCGGCCCGCTTGGAGGCAGGCTGTGCAGCATGGCCTTTCCCAGTTTGAAGAGACACTTTGCCAACAGTCTGAGGCTAAGAGGCAAAGAAGGAAGGCCCATAGCCAGGGAGACAGACCAGGGACAGACTGCACTTGCTCCCGGTGTGGAAGGGATTGTCACTCCCGGATTGGCCTTTTCAGCCACACTAGACGCTGTGCCAGAACCACCTTTCAGAGCGCGATACCATAGTCTTTCGAGACTGAAGGTTGCCAATACAGATAGGCAGATGATACTACTCTAATGGGAGAAAATAAGGAGGATCTAGAGAACCTCTTGATGAGGGTAAAGGAGGAAAGTACAAAATGTGACTTGAAACTTAACATAAAAAAACTAAGATCATGGCATCCAGTCCCATCAATCCATGGCAAATGGAAAGGGAAGAAATGGAAGCCATGACAGAGTTTATCTGGCTCCAAGATCACTGCAGATGGAGATTGCAGCCAGGAAATTAAAAGACGCTTGCTTCTTGGGGGGAAAGTTATGGTAAGCCTAGACAACTTAATTAAAAGCTGAGACATCACCTTGTCAACAAAGGTCCGTATAGTCAAAGCTGTGGTTTTCCCAGTAATAATGTACATCTGTGGGAGCTGGACCATAAGGAGGGCCAAGCACCGAAAAATAGATGCTTTAGAATTATGGTGTTGGAGAAGACTTTTGAGAGTCCCCTGGACTGCAAGGAGATCAAATGAGTCAGTTCTACAAGAAATCAACCCTTACTGTTCATTGAAAGGACAGATACTGAAGCTGAAACATTTTGGTCACCTGATGAGAAGGAAGAACTCTTTAATAATAATAATAATAATAATAATAATAATAATAATAATAAACTTTATTTATATCCCGCCCTTCTCCTGCCCTAAAGGGACCCAGGGCGGCTTTAGAAAAGACCCTTATGCTGGGAAAAATTGAAGGCAAGGGGACGGCTGAGGATGAGATGGTTAGATAGTGTCATGGAGGCAATGAATATGATTTTGACCAACTCCGGAAGTTAGTGGTAGACAGGGGGGGTCTGGCGTGCTGTGGTCCATGGGGTCATGAAGAGTTGGACACGACTTAATGACCAAACAACAAAGTCTACTTTTATGTTACCACTGCCCCTAATTTTTACTACATTAAAAAAATCTAAACACACTGAACATGTGTATCATGCTTTCCGCGCTCGGAGAGCACTTCACATGTATTGTCTTGATATTGCCATGACAACCATTCTGCAGGGGAAGTAGTATTATTCCCACTGGAGGGGAACTGAGGCTGGGAATGGCTTCTCTAAGACTGTGTAGTGAAAATTCATGGCAAAGGTGAGATCTGAAACAGGGAAGTCCTGATCTGTGCCATTACGCTACCCCCTCCCCCGAATCTTCAAATAGTTGCGTTTTATAAGAAAACTACAATAAATTAAACCATTTTTCTTTTGGCTGTTATTCACACCTGCTATATAAATAAATGTTTCAAAACCAACCTTGCCAAGAACACATATGACTTCACCATCTCCTCCCTTTGCTGAAAATGCATCCTAATTTCAGATGGAGATTAGTTCAATGAAATACCACCTGCTTTCACTAGCCAATGCATAGTCTTACAATATAAGCTGTTAAAGGTGGTATCATAATACACTTGGAAATGCAGCAGATTGTCATGACACCATTCCACTTATGCAACAAAAATAAACTTCAAATAACTTCATTAAAGGGTTTCTTCTCATGTCACTTATTCCTACTTTCATAAGTATCATACTTCACCTGAAGGGGTGAGAGTGATATCTGATAAGCTAGTATCAGTTTTTCGCAAAAACATCATGTCAGGGTGGCTTGATTGTGGTGTGTATGCATGTCCTGGCAGTCCTGGCGGTCCTGGCGGTCCTGGCTGTACTACGAACCCTGTCCCAACTGGCAGATATGCTGATGTCCTACCTATGAGAAAATCTCACCGTTAGATCATTTTCCTTCCAGTATGATGTGTTAAGAAACAAGTGGCTCAAATATGAAATAGTTGAAGTAGCTTACTGTGCATAAGTAGATATGCTCGTCTCCTGACATTCTCATTATCTGGACAAGGAAAAAAAAACAGAATTAAGATCACACAGAATGAGCTGACCAATTTATCTCAGCACAATTGCATTTGGGGGAAATGAGAACTTTCTCTTTGCTGAGAATTTTGGGGAAATGTCTGTTGAAATCTGTGGCCAATTGTGTGAGAAATGAGGTCAAGGCTTGAGGCCCCAGCTTGATTGCACTATGGGATGTTCTCATATATCTTTTGCCTGATATTGGTTCAGAAGATTTTCAAAGGCCCTTGGTGTGTTAACATTGCAGCTACAAGCCATTCCCAGATTTTTTCACAAAAGATGATACAGCTTATGTTCATCAAAGGTGTTTCAAAGCGGCAAGACCTGTAGTGAATAGGACAGAAAGGATCTCAAACTGATCATTAATCTCGTTTCCATGATATTTATCAGTTCTGTTTTAAGGGGGTACAAGGAATGGTTTAGTTTATGCATTGCCCAAGCATGAGTGGGTGGGGGAAACAGGACACTTCACCAGGACCTGAAGAGTGGGGGGGGCCCCCCTCAGGGCCTAGGAGAGGGGGGTAAAGGGGGTAATTTGTACCTGGGCCCAGGGTCTAAAGGGGGCCCCAGGAACCAAAGGAAGGGGCCCAGAAATTTCCTGGGATCTGACATTTTCCTATCTACTCAGACTTGTTGTCCTTAAGGGATGCTGGGGACACTACTGATGCCACGTGGGTGGGTAGACCTGGGCTCCAAAGACTTTTCCAGCTGTCTCTACCTTCCCCTCACCCTGCTTTGCCCCTCCCTGCCCCTATTCTGCTCACCCATCACCATCTTCCCCTGCTCTGTTTCACACACACACCCCTTTGTAAAGGGACCCAAAAGAAACTTTGTACCCCCAGATAAAATTCCTCGGAGGCCCTGGGGGGCCTAGTTCAGGGGGCCTATTACCAAGTAGAAAAAAAATTAAGGTTAAATTGTAGATCATGTTTAAAGATACTTATAGAAAACTACTTCCCTGTATTAGGTACCTGTTGTCCAGATCTTGTGGGATTTGATGGAGCCAATCAGAAACAGGGTTAGAGAGCAGAAAAAGCAACATTGTGAACAGGAAGTTGCTAGTTCAGGCTCTTCTCTAGACTTTAGAGTAGACTTTCCTTGCCTAAAGTCCTCTAGTAATGATGGGTTTATTGTCACATTTAGTTTGGCCCTTGGTAACATTGTTTCCCTTCACCCAGTTATACAATGCATTTAACATGATCCTTCTTTCCTCGCTCGAGGAGGACTTACCTCTTTAACCCTGCACACCCACACTGTCCTCAGCCAGTTCTTCTAGTGAATGAGATTCAGAAGACAAGGGGAAAAGGCAACAATTTGTTACACATTTGACTCTGACACGTTTTGTGCTGACTTACCTGCCTCAGTAGGTTTGTTTGCCACATCCTGAGCATCAGGCTTGGTGACCACCATGGAAGTCAGTGGTGTAACAAAGTTGAACTTTAAGGAGAGAGCCAGAGCTTCGGCTTCCAGGTTTTTCTTCTGTTCCCCTTTAGCTAAAACACTAAAATAGAAAGGGAAAATCAGCCCTGTCTGCTTTCACACATGATCCAGAGAACCTAAATGTAGAGGACAGGTTCAGAACAGGAGGACAGGTCTTTGTGTATTTCATGGATATGGATAGTAAAACCTAATGAAAGCCAAAGAAAGACAGCAACAGCCAGAGTTGTTGGTAACCTTCAGTCTCTTCAGCGCTATGGTATCGCGCTCTGAAAGGTGGTTCTGGAACAGCGTCTAGTGTGGCTGAAAAGGCCGATTCGGGAGTGACAATCCCTTCCACACTGGGAGCAAGTGCAGTCTGTCCCTGGTCTGTCTCCCTGGCTATGGGCCTTCCTTCTTTGCCTCTTTGCCTCAGACTGTTGGCCAAGTGTCTCTTCAAACTGGGAAAGGCCATGCTGCACAGCCTGCCTCCAAGCGGGCCGCTCAGAAGCCAAGGTTTCCCATCTGTTGAGGTTCATCCCTAAGGCTTTCAGAACCCTCTTGCAGATATCCTTGGAGCGCAGCTGAGGTCTACCTGTGGGCGCTTTCCCTGCACAAGTTCTCCACAGAGGAGATCCTTTGGGATCCAACCATCGCCCATTCTCACGACATGACCAAGCCAATGCAGGCGTCTCTGTTTCAGCAGTGTATACACACTGGGGATTCCAGCTCGTTCCAGGACTGTGTTGTTTGGAACTTTGTCCTGCCAGGTGATACCAGCCAGAGTACATTAAGCCAGATAATAGCCAGAGTATCATTAAGAAAATGAATCTGATATGGATCCATTGTTGAGGAAGAGTGGAGGAAGGTCCTGCTCCCCCCCCCAGCCCAATGCCTGCCTTGCCACTTCAATTCGTTCTCTGATCCTCTTCTCATTTGCTAAGAACAAGCAGAAAGAGAGTCAAGGCAGCCGTGGACCATCACTTCCTCCAGTGCGCTCCTTTGAGCTTCTGGAAGTTTCCCTGATGCAGGCTCAGGTCACGTGAAGCTCTGTGAGCCTCAGGTGAGTGGGGGGGGCAGATTTCCATGTGGAGGGATGGCGGCAGCCTGAAGGAGGCGCCATCGCGGACCTCAGCTCCGGGACTAGGGAGGTCCACCACTGCCGGTGTGCACTTTTTATGTGCTCAAAAAAACCTTCCTGTCTGCCCTAAGCCTCTTACTGATGTTTGTTGTGTTGCATTTGGCCTCCCAATCTGGAAGTAACTGGAGATGGTGCCATCACCAGTTACTTCCGGTGGTACTCCCAATAGGTGGACCATGAAAAGTGATATGACAGGGAACAAACAGTGAGAAATGCTTTTCTAATCTTTACATCCTTTTCAAGGATGTCCAGAAAGGAAATGTGGTTAGCTCAATTCAGCTGTAACAGTGTAGATGCCAACTGCACAAGAACAATGCAAGAGCTTAAAAAAAGTGTACAACCGAAGCAGATGATCCTGGCTGAAAACTATACATCAGATATGCAGCATATTATCAAAGAATCAATTATCTAGAAGACATTCTTGAAAACATCTACCCATTTCACAGAAGGGAAGAAATAAGCACAAGAGTCTCTAAGTTCCAAATACAATCAGTGGATTTATGTCAGAGAACTCAAAATAAATGAGGGGAGGTCACTAAAGGAAGACATCAGACAGATGGTTGCTGGGAGAGGGGTGCAGAAGGTCTGAGGGCTCAGGCAACACAGTGAGCAGTCAACATGTGCAGCAGAGCTAGTCTGGGCAGCTAGGCTGGCAGCAGTTAGCATGTCTCCCTTTAGACTACACCCAAGGCAAGTAAGCACAAAATTTAAAAAATAATTGGAAAACCAGATGGGGTGCAGGAACATTAGATATTACCTCCAGCAGCCAGAAACAAAGAGGCCTGAAGCCCTGAAACTGGTCCATTGGCTGTACTAGCCTCTTTTCAGATGGCATGATAGAACACAAAGGAGAAGGCTACATTTTCCACCTGCAAAAATCTGCAAACCGGTGTTTTATTTTTGTAAGCTGCCTTGAGTGCAGAAGAAAGGTGGTTATAAATTCTGTGAATGAATGAGGGCGCCGTCCTGACCAACTTTCCAGCACTGGCCTAGTTGCAATGCAGCCTCAAGGTAAGGTAACAAACATTGCCTTACCTTGAGGAGGCCCCCTTGACTGCCTCCCCATTGCAGGATGCAGTGCACGCCCCATTAGCACAGCTATGTCAGTGCTGGAAAGTTGGTTAGGATTGAGCCCTGAATGAATGAATGAATGAATGAATGAATGAATGAATGAATAAGCAAGTTGATCATATGAGGATGTTTCAAACAAGAATGTCCCCCCATGTGCATTATGAGATAGTACTGGCCCCTAAAAGGCACACACCATGTGCCTTCTCTGCGAGAGCAAAAGGGAATGCTTCTTAAATTAACAACATCTTAACATTAGCTTACTCTTTTTCTAATAGTTGTTGAATGGTTAAGTAGGCCCACAATCTCTCAGTGAAATTTCCAAAAATGTACTGTTGATTCTGAAATATTTGTTCCTTTTCTGTTACATTTGCATATTCTTTAAGGACCAGAGCTTTCGAATGCTGAGGGCAGAAAAAATATGATTTATTCATTGTAATACAGTACTCAGTTTGATTAAAACTAACACATTTCAAAAAATAATTGATGGCAGCAATAGGAGTCTATTTCATGCCTTCAAGATAGGAGCAAATTGTTAAAGCATATACTCAAATGAAATTTTGATTAGATATAAACCATCAAGATAGATCCTTCTTAGTTGGTTGAATGGCATTTTCAATTAGTACATTCTGTTTCTGTTTGTAGCATGTTATTTTGTCTATGTATGTATCTATAAATTTGAAGCTGCAATCCTAAAACCACTTATCTAGGAGTTAGCGCCATTTAATACATGGAATATCCATTTAAGACATGGATATGATTGTGCTGTAAAAGTACTTTATTAAGGGCCCAATCCTAGCCGACATACTGCTGGCACTCCAGCCCCACCATTGGCAGTTGGTGTTGTAAAAGTGCCATAAAGCACTTCCCTGCCAACGGGATATACCCAGTGCTAGTGGAGAGGCCAGCGCCAGTTGGTACTGGGCCTCAGCGCTAGAGAAAAGTCAGTGGAACGCAAGGCTGTACACATCCCTGCTGGGCAGTGGGGAGGCTTTTCAGGGCAGGGGGAATGTGGGGAGGGGGTGTAACTGTGTGGAGGGAGGGCAGAATGGGGAAGGATTGGGCCCAGGAGGGGGTGGGAATGGCAGCAGAACCACTGCCAAATAGCCGCAGAGTCATGCATTGGCCACCTCAGTTCTGCGCCAGCTCAAGCGCTAGTGCAAATCAGAGTAGCCCTTTGGGGTTGCCTGGCCTTGACATGAGGTAAGGGAACCAAAGTTCCCTTACCCAAGGAGACCTCTGACGGCTTTCCTGGCCCCACAGAATACAGTGGCAGCCATTTCGGTGCTGCTGTACTGCTAGGTGCTGGGGAAAGATAGGATTGGGCTGTAAGTTGCTCCCGAGACTAGGGGAATCTGTGTTGCATCAGACTGAAAATCGTCCTCGATCAGCCTCAGCCTCAGCAGCCTCAGCAGCACATAATCCTGGAGACCGTGCTGCAGCCTTTCCGTTCCCCCGCCACTTAACGGGACAGAGGCAGAACTTCTTAGGCCGGGGCATCATGACTCCCCAGTTTGAGAACCTTTGCACAAAGTATTAAAACCAGTAATATAAGAATGTATCCAGATTAGAACCTTGTTTATTGGGTTTCATCTTTACTTTTTTTTATCTTTGAACCTGGAACCAAAAATTTTTGTATTTGGGGTAGATGAAGAGAGACATTGCAAAACAATTTGGCACTCACAGCCATTGTACACCACAACAGTTACTTGCTAATGATTTTTTTCCTTCCAAACTCTCATACTAAAAAACATTCTTTTAAGTCTGAAGCACAATAGAACATTTTTACAACTTATTCCAAAGCAGAGCGGTCCATTTAGATTAACAGCTCAATCCTAAATTTCCTGAGCAGCAGTGCCAAAGCAGCTACTGCCATATCCAGCAGGCACCGGGAAGCTGCTGAGAGTCTCCTTGGGGGAAGGGGACTTTAATCCCCTTCCCCTGGGGAAAGCCCAAAGCTTTTCAGCCTGACACAGAGTTCAGGATCCAGCAGAGTAGAGCTCCACCAGTCCCATCCCCCTCCCGGGAGTTCTTCCCCTGCCCCTCCCCCTGCCCCCAGAGGTGGCTACACCGCCTCCCAGCAGTCTCACTTACCCTCAGCAGCAGTACATCCTCCTCTGCCAGCGCTGGGCATGAGCCCAGCACCAACACTCCTTACTCCCTGGGTGCCATAAACATGCTTTACAGCAAGTTTATGTCACCCAGTGCTAGTGCTAGTGCTCAGTGCAGGTGCCAGGGAGCTGAGGATTCGGCCCTAAATCACTCTGTGGCTACAGTTTTCTTGTTTTCAGTACTTACTGTTTGAGCACTAATTTCTACAGGAAAAACATCAATTTCATTGCCAATCTTTCCAGCTACTACAATTTCAGATCCATCAAAGAGCAACTTGAAAGTATTCTGAGTGATCTCCAGAGCTGCACTATCTGGATACTTCATTTCAATCTCCTTCAGAATGGGAGTAGCTACCTCCTGATAAAAGTCCTTGAGGGAAACAGACAGAAAAGCATAAACATAGGAAGAAATATTCTGCCAATTGTATCTGAAGCTGGTAGGTATATCTACACACAGCTACAGATTGTCTAATGATATATATTTTTTGTTATTTTATATTACTATTGGACCCCTACCTGGAGCTGCAGGGCTGCATCTGAGTCCTCGTATATACGACGAGCAACTCCCCCATTGTCTAAGGCCATCTTCTCCAGGAATTTGTAGCTGACGTCAAATCCAAAGCCAAGACAATACAGGAAATATTTTCCTTGATTTGCCCCTTTTATGTTGCTTTGAATAGTACCAACTTCTGTAACACCTATCATAGAAAAATGCAAACATGTCCCAACTCTTGATTACAGTGGCTCAAGTTATTGGAACTTGGAGCTGATGACAATGTAAAATATGAACGTGATTACAAATGGCTAGGCCTGGCTAAGATAATTCATGTTACACAGATTTTAGAAACAAAGTCCTAATTGGGCAATTTATATTAGGGTGGCAGATTTTTAATTCAGAAGCTTTTCAGCACTGGAAATTTGGACAGGATTGGGCCCTCGCTCTCCTTAACTTCAAGCGGGTATGAAAAAAGTAAATAATTTCTACATCTCCAGTACAATTTGTGGTTCACAGAACCCTGGAAGTCAGCATTCCATCGCCCACAGATTAAGGGCCCAATCCTAAACTGGGGCAGTGCTGGCAGCTGCTGTGCTGCCCCAGCAATGGCTGTCGCAAATGTGCCGTCAGGCATGTCACTCCCCGTGGTAAGGCTGCTGCGCTGGAGGAGAGGCCCAGCACTGTCAGCTCTGGGCTTCAGTGGTGGGAATTTGTGTCACTGGAGTGGCCAGCAGTAAGTTTCTCCGTCGGCCAGTGGAGAAGCTTTTCTGGGTTGGGGGAAGGGGAAGGTTGGGGGGGGCAGAAATGGGTGGAGGGAGGGTGGGCTGAGGGGAGGATTGGTGCAGGAGGGGTTGGGGATGAGGACTGTGGCAGTGTCTGCCCTCAAATCCTATGTCCTCTCCCGCGTCTGAAAGGCAGACATGGGCCTCCTCAGTTCTGCGCTCACTAAATAACAGATGCAGATCCAAGGAAACCTAAGGGCTTGCACTGGGCTAGCTCCACCACTGGGCCCATGGTAAGGGCTTGCAAATGTGCCTTATAGCACACTTGCAATAGTGTGCGCTGGTGGTGAGCCGACACTGTTCAGGATCAGGCCGTAAATCATTATAGCTGTTTCTACATAGTTGTCTTTAGAAGCCGACATGACAGCAATTCAAAATACATATAACTGATGCCAGTATGTTTTGCAATGTATCCATGTTGTTCCTTTAATGCTGAGGTATTCAATCTGTGCATCCCGCTTCCCTAGTGAGGCGTGGCTAGCCTCCAGGGGCATCGCCAGGCATCTTGGGGAAAGAGGAGGCCGCAGCTGCTCTGCTCAGTTCAGCTGCACTGGCTTCCTCTTGACTTGCTGCTTTTCCGAGGCTGAGAACGAGGTGGGTGGGGCAGTGTGAAACATGGTGGGGGGAGGTGGGAGAGAAGGCTGGCGGGGGAGGCAGAGGTGCCGCATCTCATCATGGTGCTCTCTCCATGTGCAACCTCTCCCCAAGGACTACATTTCCCAGTGTGCCCCTCACCCTAGGCATCCTGGCATCGGTCAAGGCTGGAGGAGAGAAGAGTGCAGAGGGGCGTTCCTGGCAGGCTTCAAACTGGGAGAGAAGAGTAAGTACAGGCAGTGCAGCGCTTTCCTCTGCTCCTAGTGAGGGGGAGCCAAATGACCCAGCCTGCATCCCTCTGTCTTGCCTGGGGGTACAGGGGTGGCATCTGCATGCTGGGTGTATGTGTGTGAGCAGCCCCCATCTGCTTTGGGGTGAGTTATAATCTTGCTCTGTGTTGCTGCAATCCTTTCCACACTTTCCTGGGAGTAAGCCCCACTGACTCAAACAAGTCAATGTTGAATCAAGCTTGAATCAAAAGCCCTGATTGCTTAAAAAAAAGGATCTGTATAAATGGAAGAATAAAACCAAACCCAAATTCAAAGATGTGTTTGAACACAAAATTGTCTCCCGTGTGTTTTCTTCCTTTCAAATGCTACCTATTGGTGAGGAGGATCTGGACTTGAACCAACATGCTAGTAAAACAGGGGGATAACTCTCTGCACACCTGCCAGTCTTCCTCTGAAAATCCCTGCCCCTGAAGGGTCTATTTGCTTTGAATCAGCTTCGGATGATTTGCCAGCTGCAACCATGCCTGGGTGGCTCAGACCTGGCCACGGTGACCCATACCCTAGTGACATTCAGATTAGATTACTGCAACGCACTCTACGTGGGGCTGCCTCTGAAGATGGTCCGGAAACTGCAACTAGTGCAAGACGTGGCGGCCCTTGTGGTTGCTGGGGCTCATCGTTTCGACTCAGTCGGGCCGCTGCTTCGGCAGCTACACTGGCTGCCAGTTCGTTTCTGGACTGAATCCAAAGTGCTAGTTTTGACTTTTAAAGCCCTATATGGCTCGGGTCCAGGGTATTTGAGGGATCGCCTCCTTCCATATAAGCTGTCCTCTCAGGTCATCAGAGGGGGCCTTTCTGACTGTGCCGCCACTAGTGGAGGTGAGGGGGATGGCAGCAAGAAAGAGGGCCTTCTCGGTGGTGGCTCCCCATTTGTGGAACTCCCTCCCCCTGGAATTGAAAACAGCTCCCTCTTGAGAGTCCTTTCGGTGGGGGCTTAAGACCTTCTTATTTAGGGAGGTCTCTTATGCTGACACTAGGGGGCATGGCACTTTTTGAATGGATTTTAATTTGGGATCCAGGCTTTTATTGTCTTTTATTGTTTTTAATGTTTTTATATATGTATATTATGTTTTTAATATGTTTTTAATTGTGAGCCACCTTGAGTGTCCTCGTTGGATAGAAAGGCGGGATATAAATCTCTTAAATAAACGAACAAACAAATTTGCTTCCAAAGCGACCATTTGCTGCAGCACCATATTTGGGGCAAAGAGCTACTTCAGAACATTGAATTTTATAGGTTGATAAGTATGCATCAGGATGAAGACAGCATGCATTTAAAAAGAAAAGAGAATCCCAAGTTGCCTTGTTGTTGCTCACTTACCAACTGTGGGCTGACCATCAGTTAGCAAAATTATCATGGAAATGCTTTCCTCAGGCAACAGTTCAGCAGCAGTGGCCTCATCCAGTGTACCGATTGCCCTCAGAAGAGCACCATTGATATCTGTTCCTGTAATAAGGACATACTCATGAATTTGATGCTACATACCACAGCATTGGATTGTTCTACCAAAGATCTGCAGAGGAGATGATGACTTATGGATATTAAAAACAGTAAGAACTGTACAGTAATAATCTCTACCTCAGCATGGAATACACTCCACACCAATAAAGTGGTGAAAGAAAAGGCTTATAAATTAGCTAGAAGAGTAGAAATGTATGGAGAAAAGAACATGAGGAAAGTAAAGTGTGAGGAAAGGATGAAAGATATTAAGGAGAAACTCGCTTCAGTTCCCAGCCAATCCAGCAGGAGTGGGGAGACAGCCAAAAGCCTGGCTCTGTGGTGCATGGCAGTGATGACATTGCTGAGCACTGGCCAGCTAGAAGAGGGTGGTGAGCTGACGAAGCTTCCACTACCAGCACTTGGAGGGATGAGGGGCTGGACTCCTGGCACTAGACCATAAAAGGGGCTGGACAGAAGAGAAGAAGTGGGAGACAGAGAGGAAGGAGGCAAAGGAAAAATCTGGAGAAACGTGAAAGCCGGGAAAGCAACGAGGGAAAAGATGGGACAAATAGGGGGAAGGTGGAAAGGAAAGTGGAGCAGACAAGGAGCAGGAGACAGCAGTGCTAATGGAAAAGGAGGACATGCTAGCTGCCTAGGAGGGCTTATCCTGAGCCCTAGTAGGACAGCCCCTGAAGAGCAAGGAGCCACCTAGGCTGGAGGAAGCAAGCCAGGAGAAGGTTACAGGGAACTTGAGATGGATAATGCAGGCAAGAAGGAAGAGGAACTCATGCCCAAAGATCCTTCCCTGGAAGGAACCCTACTTGGTGACACAGCTGTGAGACAGCAACCAAGACTAGGGCAAGCAAGGGGCTGGGTTATTAGACCACTGCCCACATTGGGGGATTAAACTCTCCTCCTTGAATAGCAACAGGCCTGGGCTTTCCCCTATCCCCACAGACTCCAACCTGGAGTCTCCAACACTCCAGGTGGAGTGTCAAGCCTCTATTGAATTCAGGCATTTGGGAGGAGAAGAAAGCAATTAGTGGATTGAAGGGTAAAGGAACATGTCAGGGCACAACTGATCGCTGTTTTCTATTGTATTTATACCATCCTGCTGGGAGGTCAAAATTAAGAAAGAAGTCAAGCATTACTTCTTGTCTCCCCGCTTTCTCATCTCTGTGTCATTCAACAACCCCCTTGAGACCAAACCCCACCCCCAGGCAAAAAGGAAGAAACTTGCCATAATCCCAGAGCTAAAGAATCAGTTAACTTAATAGCAAAAATCTAACAAACAGGTATAAAGTAACCAATGAAAAGAATCTGACTGTACGTCTTCTCAAGAGGGAAAGTAAGTCGAGCAGTTGGAGGAAAAACTGGAATAAAGGTCTACAAATTAGACATCAGGTAACCAAACTAACAACCTTTTAAAATGACTCTGCAATGAGCATCCGAAACCCTACTAAAGCGCTCCAAAGCCTACATAGGGCACATTTATAACAAAAGTGTGAGATTGACTGCTTTACATTTTGTTTTCTTTTTAACAACACATGGGGGGAGTTTTGAAAATGCACTAAAACTACAGTGCGATGGTATAAAAAGACTTTGGGCACAATCCTATCCTGCGCTGGAACAGGCAGCGCAGGGGCCATAAGTGGCTCAGCCAGAGGCAAGGGGAAACATTTCCCCTTACCTCTGGGTAACGGCTGCTGGCCCCTAGGGAGCTCCTTGAACTTGCACCACCTCTTGAGGTGGCGCACGTCCGAGGAAAGCGGAGAGGCTTGAAGCTGCCCTGTTCTCCTTGGAAACGGGAGTTGGGATCCTGCCGGATAACTGCCAGATCCCAGCCCCACCTCCTGCTCCCCGCCTGCCCCAGAGCCACCCACTGCCTGCCTCACCCCGCCCAGGAACACCTCCCTCCTGCCTCCTCCCCGCCTACGTTTCCTCCTTGCATCGTCCCAGCCGGGCTGACGCGGCCCGCGCGGAGGCTTGCATCAGCCTCCACAGGCTAGCGCTTCTCTGAGCGCCAGCTCAGCTTCCTCCTGAGGAGGCACAATGTTTGCGACCCTCCTGGGCTGGCGCAAGGCACTTTGGCTCTTAGCCCCTGCCAGAGTATCTCTCCCAATCATGCCTCCTGTGCACTGTAGTAGTATAGCATTTTTAAAACTTTTTCCATTGAAAGCCAGTGATGCTTTTTTTCTAATTAAGATAGCAGGCAGGGACATGTGACTGGGACAGGAAATATATCCAGGACTAATTGCTAAAGTCTAACTACCCCCCACTAGGGTTTTATGGCATTTTATGAGCCACCTTCTCTACACACTGTTGAAAAGAAACAAAATTAAAAACAAGGGTCAGACTCACTTGTTTGTCATAATGCAGTTTGGCTGTTACCCAACACACATACCTCCTTGAGCACGAATGGTCCTAACATATTGTTTAGCCATTTCCACATTCTCCTCTGTGGCTTGTAACAGGGATGGCTTCCATGCAGCAACATCTGCACTGAAGACAACCAAGTTAAAATGGTCCTCAGGATTAAGGTCTTCCAAAATCTTTTGCAGAGCCTCTCGTGTCTGCAAAATGAGCAGAAGGAGCACATATTCAGGTTCAGAAGCTGAAGCCTAAAATTAGATTACACTTTTGCATTTGAGGAAAGCTTTACGAACATACATACATGAGTGATCCCAACTCCCATCCTTGCACTGTGTGTTCTGTCCTTAATTTCCCTGCCAGGCAAGAGCAGCATACTATTTCAAGAATTGAAATTTACATCAGAAATGATGTGGCTGTGTGCAGTTTCAGGGAAGAAGATAGTGTCTTATGTAGGATTTGAATGATGTATTGCTGTTCTACCATTCAACTAAATTTTCAGCCCAATCCTAACTAAGAGCCCAATCCTGAGCTCTGCACCCCAGCTTAGCGCCACCGCGCACCATCGCAAACATCCCATAAGGCATGTTTGAGGGGCTTAGCGCTGGCACAGCACTGGAGCTAGCCCAGCATAAGCATGCGCTGGACCAGAGCTGGTGGGAGGTTGGCGGTCGCCCAGACCACTGGGTGGCGGAGAGGTGAATGGGGGCATGGGTGGAGATGGGGAGGGGGTATTCCAGGGTGGGGGAGGCAGGGAGAGGGCAGGTGGAGGGCAGAGAGGAGGTCTGGTGGGGTGGAGGGGGCGGCACCAGCAGAGCTCTGCTCCACCTGATCCTGAGTCCCATGTCTGGCCACACAGCCCAACACGGAGCTCTCCGATTCTGCAGGAGCTCCAGAGCTGCCATAGAATCTAGTAGCCCCATTGCGGAACTACTTCCTTTACTTGGGGGAAGGGGACTAATGCCCCCATCTCCCAAGGAGGCGGCAACGGCTGCCTGGGGCATGCTGGATGCCACAGCAACTGTTTTCACTGCTGCAGGAGCCATGTGCTCTGGGCAGCTCAGGATTAGGCTGTAAGCCCTGTTGCAGATGCAGTCACACCAAGAGAACACATGCCATATCCTGTGGGGTGGGGGAATCCTGGAAGCCTCCTTGAACATAGGGAACTTCCTAGCACAGGTAGCAGTGACCACTATTACGCAACCACCACGCCTCGTCTTTTCTGGCAGCAACCCAGTTATATGCAATAGTGTGTTGAGACTTGCAGTGCCAAAAGGGCTGCTACACTACTGGCACATGAGTTCTGGCAGCACAGTGGCCTGAGAGAACTGGGCCCTTAATTAAGAGAAAGTACAGGAATGGGCAGTTTTATAAGACTGTCTCCAAATTGCTCCAAAGCTGTCATGTGTACATATCCTAGGAGGAAGTGGATTTCAATCAAAGAAGAGCAGAGAAAAGGCTACGCTACTTGAACGGAAAGAAATTCGAAGGAAATTAGAGTTCTAGAATAGAACTAGAATAGGGAACTAGAGTTCCTTATTCTCATGTCTTAAAGATGCAGAAGGCTGGTCTTAGCTGAGAGGCAGCATTTGTATTAGAAACCAAAATCACTGCAAGAGACACAGCAGTTCTCATGAGAACTTACTGCACAACTTTTAAATGAACAATGACGAGAGTGCATGCAGGAGTGTGTGCACACTACACAGAATGAATAAACTCCTGGAATTATCTATTTTGAAACAAATTACCTGGTCAATTTTCTTGCCACTCATAGATCCACTCTTATCTATCACAAAGATGATATTTTTGGGTAAGACTGCCATTTCACTGGGTGCAAAATAATGCACAAAATATCCATTAACAATCTGAAACAGCCACAAAAAAATTGGTAATTATGGGTTACAAATATGTACATATTGAATTACAACAGTATATAAAAACAAGTAACATGAACGGGATATATAAAGAAGGTAGTCTTCTCAATATCCAGAAAAATGGAATGTGTGTGCAGATTCCCACATGTCGATCAGCTGTAGTAAGTAGGAATCCTTTGATAAAAGCTTGCGTAATTGCTGGTTCTTTACCGACAGTGTATCTAAGGACCCCTACTTATTAGGCATCACAACTGGTTAATGTGTCTACAGATGATGATATAATTTACTTTAAAACGTACAACATGAATAAACACTCTCTTCTTCCAAACAGGGAATGCAATCCCTTTGCAGTCATCAATGGGGAAAATAAGCGTGATGATTTTATCAGTTCCCATAAATAGTGGGTAAGAGACTAACTGGCAATTATTTAACATTAGTTTTAGAGCAGCTTCTATCATTTGTAAGGAAGCTAGAAATTGAACTGGCATTTTGGAACACAGTTCCAGTATTTTTCAAATACACACCAATTTTCTTTCACTAGATGGTTTCTTTCTTCAGCATGTTGAGTTTATGGAGTGTTTCAAAATTAGTCTGAAATTCCATTAGAACCATTTGCAAGCGGTTCCTTCCCCAAGTTTTTCTTGAAATTACCAACATGATACCCAGCGCACTGAGCATCACCTTTTACCTGTATATCACCAGCTGAGGCACTCCTTTTAACATCATAACGTATGAGAAAGTCTCCATCTAGCAGAGTTTCTTCCAGTTCAGGATCTTTTCTTTGTTGACTTATGGTTGGTTTAAATGAAATGTGAGCCTGAAAATTAGGTGCAAAAACAGCAGTCAGTAGAGCTCACAAATGGAGGAAGGTGAAGGTGAAATGTCAAAGGCATCCGATTTTTGGTCCATGTTGCATACCTTGGTCTCATCCTGCTCCTTTATGAGGGCATTGTTCAGGTCATTGGTCATGAAGGTGCTGTCAGTTTCCAAGAGACTGATTCCTTGAGGCTCAAAGATGTGGGCATCAATCTGAAGAAAACAGATCCATTAAGATCAGCTTTCGGTTGTGGCACAATGCCAGTAGGTGGCTGCACTTATGGCAAAACCCGTGGAAGAGAAGTTACCTGGAAGTCATTCACAAGCTGCTTGGGCTTGACCTTAATCAGCACTTCATACTTTCCCAGCTTCCGCTTTAGTAACTCCTCATAGGTCAGCTCAAAGGTCACCTTTCCAGCTGCTGCAACGTTGACTGAAACCTGGAACTGTTCTAGTTTTCTGCCAGCCGATCTGGAAATTGGCAAAGTATCAGATGGGGCTTATTTATGCAACGTCTTAGAAACTCATCTTCAAGGCTGTATTGTATTGTATTGTATTGGCAACCTTCAGTCCTGAAAGACTATGGTATCGCGCTCTGAAAGGTGGTTCTGGCACAGCATCTAGTGTGGCTGAAAAGGCCAATCCGGGAGTGACAATCCCTTCCACACTGGGAGCAAGTGCAGTCTGTCCCTGGTCTGTCCCTGGCTATGGGCCTTCCTTCTTTGCCTCTTTGCCTCAGACTGTTGGCCAAATGTCTCTTCAAACTGGGAAAGGCCATGCTGCACAGCCTGCCTCCAAGCGGACCGCTCAAGTCTGTACAGTGGCAAATGCTACTAAAACAAATACATGGAAATCCAACTTTGTGCCTTTAACCAGGCACTGGCTTCCCCTGGGGGCTGGGGATAAGAATAGGCCCTCAGTTTGGCTGTACTTGTTGTAAGAGGCGATGGGACTCGTTAGCCTGGGAAGGCAGCTCATCTGAGAGAAGAAAAACTCTGATCCCAAACCTCCACTGCCTTGTGGCTACATCCAGTTATGGAAAAGGCTTCAGGAGTCAACCTCGAGGCAAAATCCGGAGCCGGAGTCCCTGAGGCAGTTCATGGCTGAACACAGTCACGTTCTGGCAACTCCTGCAACGCCGCTGGAACCAACCGTATTGGCCTCTGCCTTTCCATTGGACCATTTCAGCGACGTGTACCTACTTTACCCAGGCTTCGCGCACTGGAGAGAACACTCTGTTCCAGAACCACCATTCAGAGTGTGACACCATAGTCTTCCGAGACTGAAGGATGCCAACACAGGCTTATCTGATATCAAAAGATTGCCCAAAAGCTTTGGGGATATCTCCTCAGTCATCTACACATGCCTGATTAGTTTTTCAATTCATGTCACAGATTGTCTTTTCTAAGTTTGTTCATTAAATATCAAGACGTCAAAGAGTGGTGCAATTGTATCATTTTACACAATCATTCTTCAGGTTAGTAGTCATCTGCAGAAGATCTTTCAAACAGAGGATAAGAACCAGTTCAGAGAGACACTACTTTTAAGTACAAGTTTCCTTTAAGCAGGATTCCCAAGTACTTGAGAGAGAACTCTCAGAGTACTCACAGAACTCTATGCAGACCTTCAACTGAATGTTCTGAAGCTTTCTGACCTATGGTCACCATCAGGCCTATCCAGTCTCCTTGTAGTGGTGGGTCTGGGGTGGAGGAAAGGGGAGCAACAGCCCCGGGCATGGTTCTTGCTGCCATTGCTGCTTCTGCCTGGCACCCCAGCCTGCCCTGCCTGCCCATCGGAGTCGTTCCACAGGCAGGCAAAGGCTTTTTAGCAGCGTGTGAAAAGCCTTCTGAGACTACTCATGCAATCTTAAGCAATACTTCTGGTTTTGTCAGGAAACCAGAAGTATTGTTTAAAAGCGTATTGATTAAAACAGTGCAAGAAGCCTCAGAAAGCTTTGTGAGTCTTGCTGAGTGTCATGCAAGGCTCTGTGAACTCCTGGGAAGGGGGGGGCGGTGTGATGGACAGGGGTGTGGAATGTCATGGACCTGACCCCCAAAGTGCAATGGGGGCAGGTCTATTACTGTCTTCATGCTTAAGATGCTAAGAACCAGAGGATCTATAAGGACCAGAGGACCATGCCGAATAAAAGGGCTGGATGATGGCTCTTTCCATTTCCTTCTAGAATGTTCCAGAAAAGCTTATGTTGCTTACTTGACCAACCCAGCGCTTTGCCCACGTGAAACAGCAGCATCATACTGGTCTTGTGCAGCTTCCTTTTCCTTTATTATTCCAGGGTACGTCACTCCATCTATATTCCTTCAAAATAGATATACCTAACAGTTAAAGCAGATCTGGGAGGCAGATCTGTGAAATATAGAGAAAGGCAGAAGAAAACACAGTAAAATCTGGCTTGAAGGACAATTGTACAAATGGAAAGAAATCTGTCTTCTCCATTGTCCTAGCACCGCTTCATGGCCACACTTTACAAGTCACAACTGTGCCTTGGAAGACACTACAGTGAAAAAAAATTCAATATTATTAAACATAGTAAAATTTCTGCAAAATAGTTTTTTAATGCTTTATGGCAGACAGTGATATCTACTGTCATTCTCCGAGTTGAACTCTGCAACATGGTTACTTGAAGGACAGTTTCTGCAGTCATCTCCTCTCACAGGCTAGTAAATTCCCCTAGATGGCTCATTAGAAGGATATTTTGACCATCCTGCCCAGACCTGGAAACACACTGATGTGGGAAAGGGTGAGAAGACAGCCTTACATGAGGAACTGTGTGATGAACGCTGTCTTGGGCAACTCCACTTCAAAGAGGGCCTCCTTGGATTCATTGGCTCTGTTGGTAACTCTGCTGGTGATGACAGTGTGGGCAAAGCGTGATGTAACTTTGCAGTCCACATGCAGGCTGTAGATCTCAATGGCATTCTTGAAAGGAGGTGGGAAAAAGGACTTATGAATTTAGGTCCTCAGTTTTCTTAGTAGGCACTCAGAGAGTAGCTACAGCAAATCAGTCACAATCTACACCAAATATGAGACCTTAAAAAGTTATGACAATGCAACTTATTCTTTTAAGAGCATAAACAAATAAGCTCTTTAGATATTTGCTTGGAGATCAATAGGGTATTTTTGGAGACTATAACACTTGTCACTATAACAGCATTTTCGGTGTTGTACATGTTGCAAGACAGTTTCTGGCTGCAAGTCGCATTCAGGAAGTGACTATTCTGTGGGGGTGGTGTGATGGCCTCTGGCCTGTTACCAGTGACCCTGGACTATCTAGTTCTTGAATTTCTGCAGAAAAATTCATGCTTCGGGGGCAGGCTCCCACTATCTTAATGGATGTTTGTATAAGCTGCCCTGGTGGCCTCTGTGGGGGTGGAATAGATTTTTAAAAAACCTATGGTATTAAAACAGTACACAAGAGTAGGGACAGAGTCCTTTCAAAAAGTGTAAAATCTCACCATTCAGTTATTTGGTGGGGCACAGGAGCTTGCATGGGGCTGAATTCACTCTTCCAAAACATCTGACTGCCAGAATATTTGCTTTTTAGAAAAAGGTTCTATGCAGATTCTATGTATAAGCTACATATGCACACTACTGGATGAGAGCTTGACAAAGAATCTTTCTGCAATTGTGCCCATCCAACTGGGGGGGGGGGCTATATATGGAATCCTGCTTCACTGAGCATTTTGCCCCTACATGGATCAGGGCAAAGAATTTCTTAGATGTTACCCTCTATAAAAGGTAAATTTCCATTAGCCCCACCATTGTGGCATTTGTTGAGTGAAAAATAGTTACGGTCTTGAGGCATCTTTGGGGTTGAATCAGGGCTGGCTTTAAGCCAATTGGACCAATTGCACCCAATTGGGCTCCGTGGCTAAGGCCCCACCATGTTAGGGTAATTTATATTAAAATGTGCTTAGATCCATTTGGTCCATTAACTCATAAGAACATAAGAACAGCCCCACTGGATCAGGCCATAGGCCCATCTAGTCCAGCTTCCTGTATCTCACAGCAGCCCACCAAATGCCCCAGGGAGCACACCAGAAAACAAGAGACCTGCATCCTGGTGCCCTCCCTTGCATCTGGCATTCTGACATAACCCATTTCTAAAATCGGGAGGTTGTGCATACACATCATGGCTTGTAACCCATGATGGATTTTTCCTCCAGAAACTTGTCCAATCCCCTTTTAAAGACGTCCAAGCCAGTCGCCATCACCATATCCTGTGGCAAAGAGTTCCACAGACCAACCACACGCTGAGTAAAGAAATATTTTCTTTTGTCTGTTCTAACTCTCCCAACACTCAATTTTAGTGGATGTCCCCTGGTTCTGGTGTTGTACTAAAGTGTACATTTTGATTGCTTTCCATTCTACCATAGAGATATAATGTCTATAAAAATTTTTATTTATATCTCTAAGATTCTACAGACCTTGACTGTGAACCTGGGGCCCTGTAAAAAAAAAAGTTTCCAATTGGACCCCGCAGCTCCTAAGGCTGGCCCTGGGCGGACTACAGAATGAAAATGAAAATAGATAAAATGTCAGCAATGCACATGCAACCGGGCAAATCATGTTTTGCTCATGAATACATTATTTAAAATTTAGCATCAGTGCCCTTTGGCCAGTTTCTGCTGTGTCCTAATGGTACTTTTTGCTGACAAAACCCACTGGAGTTCCCATGGCTTAGCTTGGGAGTGGAGGTTGTCCTCATTCTCAGAAGGTCGTAGACTGACCGGAATGTCAACACAATAAAAACATTATATATAAATTATCTTTCTAAAATTATAACAAAGAATTTGATTTGGCATTCCTAATCAGAGAGTTCAGTCAAACAGCAACACATCTCCCTAAATGTCTCATTTCTTTAAGAATGGTCTCCTGTGATTATTGTAGCTCTGCACTGTGTCACTAACAATGTAATCCTATGCATGTTTCCCTAGACCTAAGGCCCACTGTTCTCAGTGGGGTTACTCTCAGGAAAGTGTGTATAGGAGTGAAGCTTCAGGCTGCAGCCTCAGGCAATCTGATACACACATACCTGGGAGTAAGTCCTACTGAACTCAATGGAGCTTAATTCTGAGTACATGTGCACTGTAAGTGTCCTGTTCATTTATAGCCTAACCTTAAGCCAGCTACTGCTGGCAGGATGGGCACGCGCACTGTTGCAAGTGTCTCATAAGGCATGTTGTGGCAGTGCAAAGGATTGTCATGCTGGTGGTAAGACCGGTGTCAGCCTGCTGCCCCCAGTTGGAGGCCTGTGCCCACTGGAAGAGGTAGGTGTGCCACTGACTGGACACTGGAGAGAGCAGAGGGAGGCATTATGGGGAAGGGGATGGCTGGGAGGGTGTGGATCAGGCCCAGGAGGGGTGGGAACAGTGGCCATGGTTACTACCGTATCCTATCCCCCTTTCCCAGGCATGGAAGCCTGACATGGAGTGGCTCAGCTTTGCACTAGTGATATTGCTGGTGCACATCCAAGTAGGATTTGTCCAAGTGGACAAATGTCCCCTTACCCTGAGAGACCTCCAGCAGCTGCAGTTCCCATACTGGATGTGGAGGCGGCTGCACTGGCACCACCGCGTCACAGAATGGAACCTTTGTTAGGATTCGGCTGTAAATGTCTAGATACTACAAAGACAAAAGTATTTCTACCATAACCTCATGAAGATGTAGCTATTAGAGAAAGAAAATACCTGAGGTACAGCAGCATGTGCGAATAATATCTGTGAAGAAAGAACCAGCCACACCGTGAAAAGTTGCCTTTCCATTTTGGAAATGGCAGAGCTACAGAGGAAGGATTAGTTTTATTGGAAAGAGATAATGAATAACTAGGATCTGGCTGAATTGTCCAATATTTACACACTGATGTGAGTCACAGTTATTCTCTTTTTGTCCTTCAGTCTCATTGGGCAAGCAAAGTTTCATGATGACTTCAAATCTTAACAAATATATACTTTTATTCAAACTCTTGCTAAATACCAACAAAAGGCCAGATTGATATCTTATAAACTTCCTGTGTTTCAAGAAAAAGTGAAATGTAACAAGTGAAAGTGTGTTCTTGTCATGTGAACATCTTTCAGTACTAAACCATGTGGAAAAAAAATTTGAGCATATTTGTTACTTGTTCAGAAAAATCTATATGATGTGTCAAATGTTTTGTTTTATTAATGAGAATGGGAACAGCAAATGTTCCACACAGAGACTTGCTTTTCGTACACGCTGTTCCCAAGGTCATAGCAAGGGCTACCGGCTGACACATACAGCTAATCAAATGTGTTCACACAGTACAAAGCCAAAGGGAAGATGTTCACACAGTGTGCTTCCCATTTCAGTTTAGCTATATACACTTCTCCAATCATGCTTTCTTTAAACATTCCTTTTTCTGAATTCTTATCACAACACAAATTGGAATGTAACAGTAGTAGAGCAAGGCATGGTTCAGTACCTGGTGGTCATGACAAGACACCAGATAGGATCACTTGAAGCCTTAAAATGAGCAGCATTGCTAAACAGAAGAATGAGCCAGAGGCCTACCTCTGCTAAATGGTTCAGAATTTCTCTCAGCTAGGAATACAGGCTGAAGTCTATGAGCCCAATCCTATCCAATTTTCCAGCACAATTTTCCGCAGCCCCAAGGCATGGAAACAAATGTTCCCCTTACCTTGCGGAAGCCTCTGTAACTACCCACCCACCACAGGATGCAGTGCACACCCCATTGGCATGGCTACACCAGGGATGGAAAGTTGGATAGGATTTGGTCCTACATCAGTACAGTCATCAAGACCTTTCTACAGTGCTGTTTCACTTTTCCAGGAGCATATCCACAGCACTACTGTTGTACTGAATTTATGTGACTGGTTGACCAGAAAGTGCCTCTCCAGCATATGTAAGCATTTTTCCAGAACACTCTTCTTTACAGTGATAGATATCAGATACAGCTCAGATATCTTGTGCAACAGCCTCACCTACTGTAACATCTGAAGAAATGATCACAAAGCACATTCATGCTATTATTTCACTCTGATACACTTTATTGGGCTTCCTAGATAAGATAACCCTTGCCCACAGATTAGAAAAAGTACAAAAGAGGGCAACCAAAATTATCAGAGGGCTGGAATACCTTCTAAATGAGGTAAGGCTACAGCGTTCAGGGTTTTTTAGCATGGAAAAAAATTATAGAATGTTAGAATTTGAAGGGACATTTTAATATGCTTCCTAATGAAAGCTCTTTTCAATTTTTTTTTGTTAATAGTGGCTGACTCTGGTTGGCACTAGGACACACACGGAAAATGAGGTTCACTATTCTCCCCCATGGCATTTTAAAGGTGCAAATTACCTACCTGATATGTCAATTTGCCTTTGAAGAGTCAACCTGAGAAAATTGCCTCTTCAAAGGCCAATCATCACTTCAGGAAATGGCAAAAAGGGGGAAACAGTGAACATCTCCCTCCCCAAGGACATAGGGAACAAGCACCCACTCGTAAGGCAGCCAGGGAAAGGGGTTGGAGATCCCATCTGCTGGTAAAGACAGGGAAAGGTTTATGTAGAAGCCAATAGCTCAGCGCTTCTCAAACTGTGGGTCAGGACCCACTAGGTGGGTCATGAACCAATTTCAAGTAGTTCCCTATTCATTTCAATGTGTATTTGATTGGGTAAGAGGCACTTTTTCAAGTGGGTGCTCCTTTTTTTAGCAGGGGGAGAGTAACTGGCCCACCTCACCCCAGCAGTGTCTGTTCTAGTGGCTGTCTGCTGGTATTCATTTGCATCTTTTTAGATTGTGAGGCCTTTTGGGACAGGGAGCCATTTAGTTATTTGATTTTTCTCTGTAAACCACTTTGTGAACTTTTAGTTGAAAAGCGGTATATAAATACTGTTGATTGATTGTGTTTTGTTTTTAATATATTAACCTTGATGCTACCATGGTATGTGACTGCATTTATGCAAATGTTATAGATCTGTACTTTTAACAGGCTACTGCTTTTAACAATAATAGTTCAAGGGGTTTACTCCCAGGTAAGCGTGGTTAGGATTGCAGCCTTTGGACTGTTTGGAGATTTTTTTTAAACAGATCAGCAACTGCTTGGGAGGTTTAGGAGGGTTCTTTATTTTAAACAAATTTCTAAACTTTTTGTACACTTAATTTACTTAGGGCACAATCCTAACTAGGTCTACTCAGAAGTAAGTCCTATTTTGTTCAACGGGGCTTACTCTCAGGAAAGTGCGGTTAGGATTGCAGCCTTTTATTCATATAGGGTGTTAAAAATTTTCCTGCATGATGATGTCACTTCCAGCCATGACATCACTTCCACGTCGATGACATCACTTTTGGTGGGTCCAGCAGATTGTCATTCTAAAAAGTGGGTCCTAGTGCTAAAAAGTTTGGAAATCATTGCAATAGCTTATTGCTTAATTTCAGCCTGTTTTGTCAAGTTGGCTGGCTAACATAATGCTTCTAGGCAGGGCACCTGAGAGCTAGCATTGGGCCAGGGGCAATATACCTGATTGTCCCCTCCCCATTTCTAAACTTACCTATAAACCAGAGGTTACTACATTTTTTACACAAGTTTTTAATTGACAGTTTTAGGATAGGCAGGGAGTGAGGTACCCAAATTTATTTTGTAATAAATTTAATTTGTACTGTATAGTTTGTTCTGTCATGGCCTGGGTCCTCGGGGATTTTGCGGCCTGCTTCCAGGATCCAGGTAGCAGATTTGTTGCTAGAGCTCCCTCTGCTGGCTATTTGTGGTAATTTCACAACATAGCAACCTCTCCATTAAACAGGCCAACACACATTTTGCCATCTTAAAAGTTAGACCTATTCCTGGGTATATTTGTGGCGCCGATTCAAAAAATGACATCAGTTTTGCCCGATCATATCTAGATTCAGAGATACAGCATAACCTTGTTAGTGAATGATTAACGTAGCTTCCTCATGAGGAAGCTGCTTGAACCATTCACTAATGAGGCTATGCTGTGCTTTATCTCCAAAACAAGACGTGATAGCGCAATACTGATGCCATTTTTGGTATCAGTACCCCAAATTCATATAAAACCACCATAAATTAAAAAGTTTTTCTGAGCCTCAAATTCACAGGCCTGTGTTATTAGTAGTTATTGATATGGGGTGAAATTACAGCTGATGGCCAGCGGATGGAGCTTCACTACCAATCCACCACCATTGGGAAGAGTTTGGAAGGGCAGAAGAATTTGAAATCTGCACATAAACATTCCTGATGCATAACTGTCCAGACTTTAGTCCTGCCTTCATTACCTGCAAAGCATCATCTTCAGCTCTTTTCACTCATGACCTGCAAATGGGTGCGAGTGCTTCTTATTGAGGTCCAGGGCGTGGGCCCTCCAGTGGCTGAAACTAACAACTCAATCCAAACTCCTTGTACCAAGTGGTGACAGCCTTGTGGGTCTACTTGGACATGTCCCAGCAATATTGCATAGACCTGTGAAGGTAGACCATTGGATTTGGCAGGTGCCCCTGCTGCTGAACTTGCTCCCTTCCTGTTCTCCATCTGCCCTCCTCATAAGAACGTAAGAACAGCCCCACTGGATCAGGCCATAGGCCCATCTAGTCCAGCTTCCTGTATCTCACAGTGGCCCACCAAACGCCCCAGGGAGCACACCAGATAACAAGAGACCTGCATCCTGGTGCCCTCCCTTGCATCTGGCATTCTGACATAACCCATTTCTAAAATCAGGAGGTTGCGCATACACATCATGGCTTGTACCCCGTAATGGATTTTTCCTCCAGAAACTTGTCCAATCCCCTTTTAAAGGCATCCAGGCCAGATGCCGTCACCACATCCTGCAGCAAAGAGTTCCACAGACCAACCACACGCTGAGTAAAGAAATATTTTCTTTTGTCTGTTCTAACTCTCCCAACACTCAATTTTAGTGGATGTCCCCTGGTTCTGGTGTTATGTGAGAGTGTAAAGAGCATCTCTCTATCCACTTTATCCTTCCCATGCATAATCTTGTATGTCTCAATCATGTCCCCCCTCAGGCATCTCCTTTCTAGACTGAAGAGGCCCAAATGCCGTAGCCTTTCCTGATAAGGAAGGTGCCCCAGCCCAGTAATCATCTTAGTTGCTCTCTTTTGCACCTTTCCCATTTCCACTATGTCTTTTTTGAGATGCTGCGACCAGAACTGGACGCAATACTCCAGGTGTGGCCTTACCATCGATTTGTACAACAGCATTATAATATTAGCCGTTTTGTTCTCAATACCTTTTCTAATAATCCCAAGCATAGAATTGGCCTTCTTTACTGCCGCTGCACATTGGGTCGACACTTTTATCGACCTGTCCACCACCACCCCAAGATCTCCTCCCTGCCCCGTCACCTGCAGTCCACATGCAGGCTGTAGATTTCAATAGCATTCTGGGAAAGAATAGACTGTATGAATTCACTGCCTCCCATTTAGGGAAAAAGACTTGTGCAGCGGTCAGTTGAAGGGTTTCTTCTATTAAAAATAGGCAGCAATCTCTTTCTGCCAGGCAACTGAAGCTCTAATTATTCTTTTAGAAACTCAAAAAGAATAAATTAAACATTTGGCTGGGGATCAAAAGAGATGTGCATGCTAATCCATCACTTCTGTAGTATTTCTCACTGAGTGAGACAGCTGTGATGTGTCTTTTGCAGTGCAAGAGTTTCTGACCATGCATGACATTCAGCAGGGTTAACATGTCATTACCCCCAATTTAACAGTAACCCTCAATCAGCCACTTTTCAATGCATGGGAAAAAATGGGTACTTTTGAACTAGACCTGCCAAATCTCTGAAAATGCTGATTGATCACCTAAGCAATAAATGTCCTGCCACTTGGCCAAATGTTAAAATGGTCAGTATGCAATAGAGAGAGCCATGTCTCCAAAGTGATACTGCAGGCAAACAGGATCACATGGGGCACCCTGAAGAGGCGATATGTCTGCAGATGCATTTAAATTAATATGCTGGCTGCTCTTCTGAAGCCCACAAGTGGATACACACGGCCTCTGTGTGCTTCAGAAGAGCCTCCAGAGGCAAGAGCAGCATGGCTCCCCTCACCTCCAGAGGCTCCAGGTTGGCCCGCACCATAGGTTTGGGGACCAGCAGATGAACAAATCCACAGGTACCAAACTTGCAGATAACATGGGTGGCCTGTAATTCCAAAAAACTTATTATTTATAAAGAAGATTTGTGGTTTGCTGCCAGCTGCAGGCGGTCCATTCTCCCCCCTCTCTGGTGGTCCATTGGAGACTGCTCACTCAGAGAGATGCTGGAAGTGATAAAAAGCAATTGCTTTTCCTGAGACCTCGTGGACCACCTCTCAAGGTCTCGCGGACCACCTGTGGTCTCCGGACCACACGTTGGGAACCAGTGGACTAGAAGATACTAAAACGGAGCCCACATAGCATTAGTAGACTCTATAGGTCCTTGCATCAACTGGTATGCCTATTGCTACGGCCACTGCTCCCATAGGGAAAGGGCGGTTTTGTAGAAGAGTACTATTTGACCATGGAAATCTATTAAAGAAAAAGAAAGAGTATAACTAAAGCTTTCCCTCCCCCCCCCCCAATGGGAAAAGAAACTGACATTAGGGACATTCAGAGACACTATTCAAGGGGCACATCAGAGGCTATTCAGCACCAATGCCCCACCCAGGCTGAATATGAAGACCATCAAATGGGCTGAACTTGCAGACGTGACTCTCAAACAGCATTGGAAAGGATCTTTACTGACTGAAACTTACTTCTGAGTAAGCAGTGGCTGAGTGCTTTAAAGACTCTGGACTGTCAGCTGAAAGGTTGGCAACCTAGGAGTTTGAGATCCTGGTGCTGTGGAACAAGGTGAGATCCCGTTACTTGCCTCAGCTCCTGCCAACCTAGCAGTTCGAAAGCATATAAATGCAAGTAGATAAATAGGTACCACTTTGGTATGAAGGTAACAGCATTCCGTGTGCTTTGGTGTTTAGTCATGCTGGTCACATGACCATGTAAGAAGTCTTCAGACAACACTGGCTTAAGAGACGGAGATGAGCACCGCCCCCTAGAGTCGGACACGACTGTGCAGGGGAAACCTTTACCTTTATAAACATTATAGGAGGATCTCAGCCAAGGGGAAGGGCTTCATGCTGGATAATACTATACTAAATGCCTTGTGAAATCATGGTTTTAATTCTGCATCTTTAATTTAATTTCATCTGTCCGCTCCGCAGGACAGATGAAAGCGCCTCAGGATGGAATGGAAGAGAGACTGAAATGGGGATGAAAGTTGGTAGCTTTCAAAATAGCCTTTAAATCAATCTTCAAGTTCAAAAGCCCATGTTGTCAGCTCTTCCAGTGACAGGTAGACAGAGAGCACTGCACAATGTGGTTACATATGTCTCCCACCTCCTCCATTTCCGGGGAGGCTTCCCTTTCACTTCCTGACAACTCCCAATTCCAGAAGAGAGCAAGGACTACAACTACCAAGGATTAGTGTGTTTCAGCCTGCTGTTTCCTACAGTGAAGATTCAGGCCACCCTTCATTTTGTGACAACCCCAGAATAACTATTCCTATGGAAATCCAAGCACAGTCAACCAAAGTCAGAAGGGGCTTTGGACACACTGCTGCCTGGGAATTTGCACTGGAATTGCCTCCTCTGCCTCAATGTTGTTTTTTCTTCTGGACAGAACACTGGAAATCTTGGCTTCTGGGGATTCAAGCTGTACAAAGGATGGCTCTGCTAACCAGAGTATGCTACTGAGAACACTATTTGGTGCCTGCCCTCCCTGAATAAATAGACTAATCTTCCTCCTGGGAGTCTCTTTGGGAAACGCACAAAAATTCCTTCAGTTATGCTTGTGACGACATCGTTCTATGAACAGCTGTTTTTTCTATGAGAAAACAAACACAACCAGAATCAAAACCACCATGTGCTTTATTGGTTTTACACATCAAAATCATAATCACTGGGGCGCAGACCTGGAACATAAATTTAAAAGCAAGAAGAATGTCAGCGTGTAACAAAATTGGTCATTACTGTACCAGCCTGCACTCGAATCCCCCACAGCACACAGCTAAGAAAAAAAACAAAAAACAGAACAAGCCACCACGTATAAAAAGAATTTGTATCTTCCCATGTAAGTTCTCTTGTTAATTAGTAGTTGAAATAATTAAGTTAACGGCACAGTAATAAGACTGGTGTATGTGAAAGCAAAATAAGGGGTGAAGTGCTCCATGAATATTCATCGCAGATCTTGAGCTTGGCAGTTAGCCAAAGACGCTCTTTGGAGTCTCTTCTTTAGGCTTATCGAAGACCGTTTCCCCTCCTGTGCGGTCTCGGCTGAATATGGAGGGTGCCGCAGTGCCAGATTGCTCTGGAAAAAGAACAGGAATCAATTAATACTTCAGCTAGAATGAGTCACTTGCAACAGCAGCTGTGGAAAAGGGAGACCCAACATAATCAAGACACCATCCCATTGAAATGCACACAACTCTCTTTTAAAGAGACTGTCTGGCACATGTCCAGGGGCTCTGTGTCCCCACAACTGTTGGAGATCATTTGCAAATGCATTTTTAAGAATACAGTATATGGATCTAAAGCAAGACACTTCCTCTCCATTTTGGAAAGCTCTAGCCCTGAGAAGATAGTTCTATTACTTTTACCAGATAGAACTTACGTAGATGATCTTTTTTTTTTGGGGGGGGGGGGGAGGAGGGTGGATGCATACTGAAAAGAGAGGGGTCACTGTTAGTTCTACTGCAGCTCTAGCCCAATCCTGCGACAGCAGAAACACAATACTAACCGGGGGAGTGGGAAATCTATTGTTAAGAATGGTGGGGGAGGGAGAATCAAAAGCATCCATGCTCATGTGAAACATACCATTAGAGAAAACTGCCCCTGAGACAGCAACGCAACATTACATGGGGGGAAACTTCGTAGGTTTCTGTTTTGTTACTATGTGCTGAATAGGGAAGGTTCTTAACCCTTTACCAAAATGGAATCAAACCTTGTAAAAGCTGCTTTTGCTTGAACAACAGAAGGGGAACGTGGGGAGAAGCAGCTGCTGTCGGAAGGAAAATGTTCCAAAAAAGCCTATGCTGGGATCTCTTTGTTGTCTCTGAAAAGGAGTTCGTGCATCTGTTTTGAGGGCGAGGGTGGCTAGTGCCGCTCTCCAACTGTTTGCAATGCAAGGCAAACCGTTACTGGAAAAGGGTCCTTTCCAACCATAGGCACTTGCACTGACAGTAGGAATTGAAGAGCAGTACAGGTCATAGACACCTTTCTGTACAAGGGATGCCACATTGAACAGGTTCTAAAATAGCCCTTTGTTTTTTTTAATGCCACTGTGTCTCTCCCATACATCTCATGGTACTATAGGGACCAATGAAAACATTTAAATGACTTTATTACCCAGTTTGTACATTCTCTGGGATATAAGGCTATACTGTGCACTTAAGGTGAGTTCAAACTCCTCCTAGTATAAGGCTTACATTTCTATCCTCCTTGCCATCTTATTGAGCAAAACTACTAATGGAATTCAACCAAACCTTGCTTGGAATAAGAATTTTTTTAAAAAAGATCCTGTGTGCTATAAGAATAGCTTTGGATAGTACTGCAGGTATCCAGAAAGCCTCAGAGCGTTAATAAGTAGCTGTTTTATTCTGTTATGTCTACCCCCTCAGCCCCCAACCCCACAGCCAGGTCAGGTGAGGCAACCAGCTAGCCAGCAAAGTTCAAGATAATGCTTGACTTTGCATTAGTATGAAAGAGATTTGCCTTTTATCACACAGCGTGGGTAACATGTGTTCTTCATACCTGCTTAATACGAGATGCCACAAACTGTTACTTAAATCACGCAGGCGCCAATTCTCATAGCGCTCTGGTAACATTCTTCTAAACCAGCGGATGTGTCCCCAAGCATATGTACATACCACACTGCTTCATGACTTGGTAGGTTTTGGATTTAATTTCTTGGTTGCCAGAGAGTTTTCCGCGAGCCCCTTTGAGGTCTTCCACTTTTACTGGAGGGCGCTTCTTTTTCACTGGAGCTGGCTAGAAAGAGAAATATTTGCACATACCCCTCTCTTAGATACAAACCATCTAACAGAAGAAATGCGGTTGGTATTCAGTCACAGTACAATAAGAACTTTCTGGTTATGACCAAAAATGTATTATCTATAGATCATGAACAAAAACTGCATAACCCAGTATTCCCAAACTTGGACTGGTGGCTCCCTTGATCTACTGTGCCATTGCTCCCTATTAGGGCTACAATCCTATACATTGTATAGGGCGACGAGTCTTTTGGGATGATTCCACTGCTCCCCTGGCTGGTTTCCGTGGCTCCCCGGGGAGCCACGGCTCACAGTTTGGGAATCACTGGACCCAACCAATCTTCTCCTTGCTTCTGGTAATGTTGTGATAACTATCCTCAGTGATCAAGAGTGCTTTAGTATAGCAGAAGCAAAAACACAAATCCTAGCACTGAGGACATATATCTACATTTCAGAAGAAGGGGAAAGTACTAAGAATATGAGCAGGCAGTTGCACATAATTTCCTACCGTGATATCATGCTTGAAGATCACCCAATGGGTATAGGTGCATATGGACTCAAGGGGCAAACAGGGGGAATGTAGTGGGCCTCTTCCCTTAAAGTTGAGCAGCCAAAATTGCTAAAAGAGTACTAGCCAAGACAGGTTTCTTTCAATGTTTCCAGAGCCTGAACAACTCCCAAGAGTTAATCATCTGTACAACAGGAAGTCTTGCTGGAAAAGTAATAGCAAGAAGAGGGCTTCTGACCACTTGCACCCCATTCTAATTTCTATCAACGTGTCAGCAATTCTATCCAATACTGAAATTGAGCCCAGCAATGTGCAACTGAATTCTTTATGCATATTCTTCATTTCTTTCTTCCTCTTGCTCCTTTCTTCCACTTGAAATTCAACCTCAGTTCAATTTCAATTTGAAATTTAATTTAAAAGGGTCTGTCTTTTTGCTTAAGTTATGTTCAGTGCTCTAAAGCACTATGCAGTTGTTATGGCCCATCCGAAACAGTTTGTCAATGCAAAACAATAAGTGCTCTTTGTCCAGTATAAGCTGGACAATTTGCTTTTGCCAAGACAAGAATAAAGCTGAAGTACTAAACAATGAGACTGCATTATACAGAATTAGACCTTTAGTCCAGATAGCCCGATGCTGTCTCTTCTTTTCAATCAGCAACACGCTACGGTCTCTCTCAGCCTTTGCTACTCAAGATCCATTAAATAGAGATGCTAGGGACTGAACAGGGCCCTTCTGCATGCACAGCACATGTTCTATCAGTGAGCTATGCACCCCATCATACCTACTTGGCTATATCAAGACCCCAAATCCCATATATACACTAAATGGCTCTCTCAAACTGTGGGTTGGGACCCACTATGTGGGTTGTGAGCCAATTTCAGGTGGGTCCCCATTCATTTCAATATTTTAGTTTTAATATATTAGATTTGATGCTACCCTAGTATGTGACTGCATTTGGGGAAATGTTACACATCTGTACCTTTAACAGGCTACTGTGTATATGCTTTTAACAATGATAGTAAATGGGAGTTACTCCTGGGTAAGTGTGAGTAGGATTGCAGCCCAGGATTGTTAAAAATTTTCTTGCTGGATGATGTCACTTCCAGTCATGACATCACTTCTGGTGGGTCCTAACAGATTCTCATTCTTAAAAATGGGCCCCAGCGCTAAAAGTTTGAGAATCACTGGCTTACATGATCATTTGAAAGCATACTGGGTTAAACACAGAAATGATTGCTTGTTTTGCAAGTTCAAGGGCAATCAGGGATAAATTAGTAGTGATGGCTGTTCTGCAAATTGAAAAAAGCATGGGAATAGCTTACTACCAGTTTACTGTGGGAACAAAAACATTTCAGAACTCTAGGGAACAAAACAACATAGCCAGCCAGAGACTATGGCAAATTAAAAGCTTGTTTTTTTCCAGAAACTGGCTCACATCAGCAGATTGATGTTCTGTTGATATACTTTGTAGCCAAAGAACTAGAAGTCACATCAGAGCTTGAATGCTGGCCTGGAAACAGCAGGTTTCATGCAACGGTGGAACCATCTATGCATTCATAATGCCATATTCAAGGACTCCCACATGGAAACTGTTCTCATGAGGCAAACTGCTGATGTTGAGCAAATCACTACGTAGACGAGGCAATTTTCTGCATATCAACCACCCCTGGACATTTGTGCGGGGACAGAGAATCTTCCTGATTGCATAGCAAGCTGCGACAGAGAAGTGGCTCACCACCTTTCAAGTCAAGTGATTTAAAGCTGACTCCAGAAAGTAGGGTCACTAGCAGATCCATGCCTAACTCCTCTCCCCCTGCTGCAGTGGAATTAGCTTGTAAAGCAGGCAAAATTCCCTGTAGAGAAAAGTTAGTTCAGCAGGTCTGCTGGCATCAGGACCAGGATACGATTCCTGCCAGGGCACAGCATTTCTTCCAATGTTGGTGGAGTGTCAAATTTAGTCCTAGGCAAGGTGTGAGCCAGAATTCACCCCCCTGCTTGCAGGCAAACACAATCCATCCCAAAATTCATCTGAAACTGTCATGGGAAAACAGAAACCAGACCCTGATGAGCTCCAATATTGCCTTCAGCTGAGATTTACTGTGAACAGAAATCAGAACAGAGCCGAATGCCTCTATTAGGGCCCTACAAGAAGCTTCTGCATTGCCTCTGTGTATAGCTTGCTCCAAACTTTACTTCTGTCCCAACTTCGGCACAATCCTTTCCAGTAGAAACTCATACTTTTTATATGCACCCCATATGGCAGCCACCCTGAAAAAAAGCAAGGGGGGGGAGGCAGAAGAAAGCTTTGCTACTTTTTTGCTGTCCCAAAAGCCTGTGTTTAGAATAATTGGCAGACAAGTCTTTTATAAAACCAATACAAGATAAATTTATCCAGTTAGCAACCACAGGCTATAAGACTACCAGAGCTGCATACTAAAAGAGGAGCAACACCATAAAGCAATATCCTTGTAAGTGGTAAAAAGGCTCATACCTGGGACATGTTACAGTACTCACACAAACGGAGCTAGTCACCTCCTTGGTCAATATCCAAACTCTGAGGTAGCCTGCTCACTCCACGCTTATATAGGCTCTTGTGGGAGGTCATTATACAGGGTCATCTTCCCAATGCAGTTCCTGGAGTGTTTTGGATTGACACAGCCTTGTTGTTGAGAGGTTTATTCTTAGCGGTGACCGAGGCGTGCAGCATTCACTGCCCTGTATGACAGGAGCTGGAAGAACCGCACGAGTGACAAGAGAAGACAGCTGGGCCAGCAGAACTATGTGGAAGTCTTGTCCCGTGGACTTGAACAAGTACTTGTTCCAAGGGAACCCTCTGAGGCTCTATTTATAGCTGTAAAAGGGCAATGCTTTGTTGCAGATGCTCCACTTTGGCTGTGACGCCTAGCAGACATATGTAGGAGTAGATCTCATTAAAATCAAACAACTTCGCAGCAGGTCCGGACATCATGAGGGAAATGTTGAATTGGGGAGCATTTGCAAAGGAGAATTCCTCACGGGGAGATGCTTAAGCCTTCTCCTACCTGGAAATTCTTCCCTGAAAGTGTCCCTCCCCCAAGACCATTTCAAATCAATTTTTTTCAAAGCAAATTCAAAACCAGAAGTATTGTATTCCCTGCTAAGGGAAATATGACTTCGGGAGCAGCATTTGTGCAAAGAATTGGTAGGAACAGGAGGAGGTTAAGCATGCCTGCCTACCAATCTCTCTCCATGTGCCCCCCCAACATTCCTCAGTTGTAGACTGTTTGCTGAGAAATTCGAGCCAAGCTCTCACTTCCAAGTAAGCCTAGTTAAGATCATCCTGTAAATATGCTTTAGGAAGGCTCCTGATGAAACATAAGACACCTTCTTGTTGGAGGAAATTAAAAATAGTTTCTTCTTTGGGGGAAAGCAGAGTAGCTTAAGCAGCAGAACCCCCCTTTGGGTATCACCCCAGGGAACCTCCCTCACCCGCTTGACTGCTAATCAATGAAAAAAAGACAAAGAGGCAATGGCTTGTTAAAGTTGCAAAAAAAGTTATTTACTTACAGTTCTATTGAGGGTATATTTACAGCATCTGATTAGGATCAGAGGTTCAGCTATTACTTAGAGATAGCAAGGCCCTAGAGCTGCCTTGTGCTCAAGATGGCCTGGGCATCAGAGCCCTGGTGTGCACATCTTAACAGGTTGGTGGTCAGAGGACAAGAGGAAGTGCTCAGAGTTGAAGGGAAGGATAAACAGTCAGGGCCACACCCCACAAGGATCACAGAGAGAACAGGTAAAAAGGTCAGAGTCACTGGGCCCTAGCTTGACCCTTTCTGGACATCATCCTGCCCCCTCTGAACAGCAGACGGAGTTACATCAACTCCAACACTTCCAAAAGACACCTCCCAACATGTTATTTACACCATGCAAATGAGATGAATTTTGCCATTGTTGGGAAGTTCTCCAAAGGACGGGAGTTGAGGTTGTTCTAACTTTGCAGAAGGCTGGATCAATGCAACTTTCAACAGTTTTGCTTTTGGATTTCTGTTAATCCTGCACTGGGAAAACCTGTTGTAATGCAAACATATTTCCATAGGCTCCCTCAACTCAAATGAATGGCTATGTACCAACATCTGCTTTCCAAAGAGCTAGAACCTCTACCTTTCAGCAATACTGGCTCACAAGAACCTCCCTCCCCTACATCAGCAGTTCCCAAACTCTCAGAACCCAGAAGTGAGCAATAATGATGTAAAACGAGTCACATGTTTATGTAATTGCCACTCACTTTCGGGTTTGGAGGCTTAACACAAGCCTCAAAACAGCAGTAAGAGGGTCAGGGCAGGTAGGAAAACTTTCTCCAGCCTGTAGTTTTTATGCACTACAGCTCTGCGCACTACACTGAGCTCCTGTGGCTGCTTGGAGGCTTGTACTGGGGTCTCACTGCTGGGCGGCAGGGATCCCAGGATGCTCCACTGAGTGTTTTGTGACACCCCTGGGCATTGTGATGCACATTTTGGGAAAAGCTACACTTGATCCCCAAGAGAAGCTTTGACTACCATATATACTTGCCAGTAAATAGAGAAATTTCTGCCAATAAATCAAGCCTTATCAGCAGGTCACTCAGAGGTCAGGGCTGTTCAGGTGGCCAGGAGAAGCCCAGAGGACAGCAAGAAGACAATAGAGATAATTAAGGGCTATTAGTCTCCAAGGCAACCAGGTCATGAGACTATAACTGCAGCCAAAGTTAACCCTTTCATTCCCTCCTCCTGAGAAAAAAGTAAGCCAGGCACAATTTAAATCAAGCAAGCAATTTAAATCAATCATTCTCTTTGGCAGGATCACACCCAACCCTTCTGCATCATTTTGTATCATTTCGCAAATGTTTGGCAGAGGTCTGGTTTTTAAAACACCAGGATGTCATCCTCATTTCCATCTGAAACAAAGTCCAGTGCACCATGTCTTAAGAATAACACCCATGGAAAGCAATGGGTCTGCTTCTGAAGAAATCAGATTGCAGTTATGTGTAGCTGTGCTTGTTCACACTCAGTCCTTGTTGCTTGTCTCTCTGCTGTGAATTGAACTGCACGCTCCCAGTTAGTGTTATAAGTTGTATGTTATATGTAGAGCCTCTGGCTTAACATACCAGACAACTTAAAGAAGGATTTAATTAATGGTTCTACTGGTATGTTGTTTAGAGTGCATTTACTCTGATAGTGTTTACAAAAAGGTTGTGAAGAGCAGAATTTAAATGGTTAAAGAATAAAAATGTATCTTATGATCTTTTACTGTACTTTTAATAAATTAGAGACTGTACAGTTCTCTGGTAACAGTTACTGGTAAGTTACTTTCAAGGATCTGGCCTTGGGTAAAATCAGACAAAATTATAATCAGATATCCCCCAAATGTAAAATTCCCCATGTTGCAAGGTTGAAGGAAGCAACTCAATAATGCTCGGAACCAGGAGTGAAAGTTTGCAGGCTTCTTTATTTCATCGCATGTGATGGGCACCCACGGGACTCAAGGCCAAAGCAAACAGGCACACCCAACTATAGTGGGGTGCACTTTTATAGAGTCTCTTTGTCTAAAGCCCTGTATATTTGATTGGTTACATTTTGCAGCAGAGGTGGGCAAGCAACTGATAGGTTTCAATTCGTATCAAAAGGTGGGGTTTTGCTCACAAAGCCTGGAAAATTACAAACTTTCTAAAGACAGGTAGAGAGCAGCATAACTCATAATAAGTGATAAGGCACATCTTGGCATGTCCAGCATAACACATCATCTCAGGCACATCTCTTGTTAGTGCAGCCTGGTACCATTATCTCTACTGCATTCCACTAGCATAAACACATTGAGGCCCCTTTTTGCAAAGGCAAAGCTTTATGTCTTTTACTAAGCTTAAGCAGCCTTGATTTCAATGGTTCTCTTTTAGGCTATGATTCTTGCTTCTGTGATTATGGTAGCCTTTATCTGAAATCACAGTCTGGGGTCAAAGGCCACCCTGTCTCACCCACACCAACTTATTTGGGGGTCATAGAAAATTCCATGTTTTTTTCTTTTTTGCTCAAACCTGCTCCCAAGTTATCTGAGAGATCAACTTTTTCTTGAGCGTCTGGAGTTAATTTTGTCAGGTGCCACGGTCCATTTCACTACATTCAGATTTCCCCTTTCCTTCATTGCTTTACACATTTATCAAGCTCCTAGCTGAATTAAAGATAATGTAACAGTGATATTAAGCTTGTTCCCCTTGTGTTTCAGAAATCAATGTTTGTACTCAATTGGAAGATGAAGATGACATTAGGAAAAGTTAATACACATTTTGCAGTTGAAATAATTCCAAATGCAAAGTAACTTGAATCCAGGTAGTTGAGCAGCCACGGAGCAGAAACAGCAATATTAAAAATTATGCCTTTGAGTGGAAATATTTGTGTAGGTCAGATTCTAAAGAACTGTGTAACCCATATGTGTGCTTGCAGCACAGCTTTGGGCTTTTGTTTGCCAAAAAGCAGCTCCCACCCCACATGGCCAACTATTTTTGCAAGTGAGGGGACTTTGAACAGCAGACAAGCTGTCAAAAGCAAACTACTTTTGAAAGAAAAAAACAAAAATTCTATAGGACCTGCTCAAGCCAAACACTTGAGTACCTCCCTGGATCTCAGCTATGGCTTTTTAAATGAAGAGCATGCTTATTTAACATCACATATACAAGCCCTTAAATAAATCATTGCAATATAGACAACGCTCTTCTTGACTCTGGCTTCTACAGTAAATATTCTCTCTTTCACAGCATTTAACAGCCAAGGAAGTGGTGTGTCAACTTCAAGTTTACCAATCCAGGACTAGACAACCAAAGCAGTTCTGTTCAGCTTGATTAGTCTGAGATTCGTCTTGCAAAGGAAAACATGGCCTATTGGTCTTGTTTGTTCTCAAGAAACTACAGAACTGAGATTCTGTTATAAACAAGCCTGAGCTTTTTTTTCCCCCCACTTGAACAATGATCTAATCCTGTGCTACTTGCTAAATGAAACCCAAATAAAGCTTACTGAGCCAAACCTCTACCACTTCAAATGTTGCAGCACAAATATTCTTACACAGCATAAAATACTGTGTCTTTTCCTGGATTGCCACAGAATTGACTTTTTGTGATGTCCAACAACAGTTACACTCAGTCCAAATAAAGCTAAAGTGCAGGTGCTTAAACACAAGTAGCAAATAACATTTATATTAAGTCAAAATTTTATTGTAAACCATTATTTAGGTACATCACTCAATTTCCATGAAACATCTGCTCGACAACATGATCCACAGGGCATCATGGTTCATGTTTTTAAGCTCATATGGTTAACTTCCATCTTCTATTTTAATTCCACACTCCAAGTCAGTTTGAAACACACAAAGAGCATCCCTTTAAATAATTAAAAAAAACCTGCAGTTTTACTTTGTAAAACCATAGTAATTTTCTGTCATTTAACCAGAAAGTTTCAAAGGTTTGATGTATTGCAAATCTCCTATGATCTGATGTGGCTGGATTTGTGTGTTCACTATCACTTTGTATAGGAAGCTGCAAACCTGTGGTTAGCCATGCATAAGGGCACAGATGCCCGACTTTCAAAAATGAAATGTTAAGGCTGAACATCCTCCACTTTCACCTCCCCCTCCAGCAAGGCATAGGACTGATTTGGATGGTAATTTTTAAACCAAACCGGCCCCACACAATTACAACAGCGTGTGTTCCCAATGCACCCACACCCTATTTGTGCCACAGTTAATTACCCAAATTACTTGGGGAGGTGGTTCAGATGAATTGCTATCCTATGATGAAGAAACGAACCAGTACATAAGCGGTAGTGCTAGAATGCGGGCATGTTGGGATCACACACAGCCACAACCACAATGAGTATGGATTAAAAAATACTGTCCAAATCTGCCAATAATGGAGACCAAGCACCTGCTTGTGAAGGAATGTCTACAGAAAACTTTGCATTGCTGTAGTTCAGCTTTCAATTAAACGAGTATGAGGTCTTTTCCCTGAAGAGAAGCTTGTAACACACTTAGTCAGCAATATTAATATACAGCATTTCACTTAAAGATAGTGAGGGAGGCATTAGTACATTAAAGTCAGAAAATGAGGACTGCACATTGCCCACAGAATTTCCAAATCATGGCAGGAGGAGGAGCCAACAGTGGATGAACAGACATGTCTCCAAGGGCTCCTGAGAGACAGTCTGTTTCCCCCCAAAAAACTGTAGGTCTGAAGAGGATCTGAAGATCTTTATCAGGAGAGATAAGATCTTTCCATGGTGCAGGAAAGCCCGACAGGGTGGGGGGTGGGGTTTTCTTCTCGGAAACCTAATCATCAGGGACAGTATTGGGGGAGGTGCAGTGTCTGCAATCAAGCTGCTGGCTCCGTGCTAAGATACCATATGGAAGAAAAAGCATGAAGCGTAAAGTTTAAGTTGGAAATTTAAGATAAGTATGTGTTAATATTGTCCCCGGCTTTGATTGACTAATTTGGCTAAAAGCCAAAGCCAAATTAACACTGAAGGCATTAATGAGAAATTTTTTAAGGATGTTGAAAGTGTTCTTTATCTTTGTAGTGGAATAAATCGGTTGTAGATTATAATTATAAATATAATTTGGTGCGTGGACTAAAATCCAGAATTACTTGTGGACATAATTTTTATTAGACTTGAAAGAGTTTTGTCTCCTTGAGACTGTTTCTTTCATTTTTTCTCCATTAATCACACTGTTATCTGTAAGAAAAATTCAAAAAATGCTTGACTGAAAAAACATGTGGTGGAAGTAAGGAGAATAATATGCTACGGACATCTTGTGGATCAGAGAGAAATTGCAAGATGGAGCCTGTTCCAGATATTTGGACTCAAATCATCCTCAAAAATTTGGAAAAATTGCTCACAATGAGAAGACAGCAGTTGAGTTGGTCCTTGCAGATTCAGGCCAGTTTAAAGACTCTCTCTCAACAGATAGATGTGTGCAAGGAGCAATTGGAAGATGTGAAGAAAACAGAAGATAAACAGAAGGAGAAAGCTGAAAAGATGATGGTGAGGGATGAAATCTTCATCAGAAGAGTGGATACAGAAATTAGAAGAGTGGAAAATCAACAGGATCTAGAGTGGACGGTGATGGAGATTGAAATAGAGAAGATGGACAGAGTAACATGGGTGCACAAAATACAAAAATTGTTGGAACAAGAAGAAGAAAACATATCCCAGTTAACTGGAAGAATGAACATACCTTATACAAGAAACTGTGAGTTTATTGGATTCTGTTATGGAGATAAATTATTAAAGATATTACAGGAGAAATAAACGGAAATAACGAAAAAGAATCTGAGGATTAAAGAATCTGAGGATTAAAGAAAATTGGAGGATTTTATTTAGTTAATAACTGGTTTAAATTTACTTAAAAAATAAATATATATAAAATTGATATATATGAATTAGAATGAATTAGAAAAAATAGCAGGAAATGTTAGCGTGTGGATGAATTGTTTTATAGGTGGTTATTATGTTAAAGAAAAAATGTAATCAGATTGGAGAATTAGAATGGTAAAGAACATATTATAAGAGATTGTTGGTTTTATTATAATTTGGAAATTAGATTATTATTATTTGATATTAACGAGTAATTGAACTAGTTGAGACGATAAAAGTGAATATTTAGAAAAGATATAGGGAATTAGGAAAAATATATTTGATATAAGAAATATATAAATGAGTAGAAGAGTTAGAAGTAGATGGAAGAATTGTTTTATATGTTATACTTTGGTAATTAGATTATTTTGTTTTAATATTAATGAGTAATTGAAGTAAGTTTATGTTTGATAGAAAGTGAAAATTTAGAAAATATAGTTCAGGGCATTAGGGAAAATTCAGTATGTATTAAATAAATAAATGGATAAACTAATAAGAGGCAGAAGTAGATGAGCAGTAGATTAGGAGATATAGTATGATTAATGAGTAATAGTACATGGTATTTAGCACTCCTAAATGTATGTTATATGTTTGTATGTCTGTGTGTGTGAATTCAAAATAAATAAATAAATAAATAAGAATTTCCAAATCATTACACTGGTTAGATCTGAAATGACAAGGCAAATTCTGTTCGATTCTTTTTCTGCATCTATTTGGCAAAGGGAAGTTACTAGACCCTCTCAAATTCAGCAAGGTAATACATTGTGTTTGAGTGCAGAATGAGCCCAACAAAGGTCATAATCGAATTCCATTTGTTACCTTCCTCCCCAAACGTAGGATGAAGTATACATCCTGTGACTCAAAGCAAGCACAACATTTGGAGAACAATTCATATCCTGCCAATTTTCTCTGTGTCAATGATGATTTCAGCAAAATCTGTTTAACCAAGCTTAAGTAAGCAAGACAACATGAAGCACTAGTATTATTTCCTTGTAAAACTATTTAAAAGGCAGAAGATGGCTGTTTATTCAGTTTCAGTGCAACTGCCCTGCCATTATCTTTCCCCAGTTTTTAGAAAGGGACATGTGCAATAAAATAAATTGAGCCATATCTTTTACAAGAGAGCTCAGAGCAAAATGTCTATTTAAGTCACTTTCCTTATCAAATTGTAAATTATGAAACTCATTGCAGTGATAACCACTAGTTCAGATGACCTTTTTAAATTTGTCTTTCTATGGCTAATAGAAACATGAAATCTCCTTCTTCAAAAGCAGTATACTAATCAACAAAAGATATGGGGAGATAACAGTGAAAGGTCCTCACTTTCGTGCTTTGCTTAAGAGAGTCCAGTGATACCTGAACACCTGCTGGATACAGGATATAAAGCTGAGTCAGATCCACCAAGATAATTCTTCATACTTTTCAAGACATTCACATTGACCAGACTGAACATGTCAGATGTCTGTACTTGGCAAGTAGTGCTTTATTTTGTCATGCTATTATAGGCATATAAAAACACCCTCTTGTGATGTAGAATCACTCAGAAGGAAGAAAGCCAGAGGATTCGCCCATCTTTTCTAAATCTCTGAATTAAACTGCTGCTTACTGCTATTCCACGTCAAATGGTCAGTATGAGGTCTGTTTAAAATTAGACTACTTAACACAATTAAGGCTTTGGGTTTGTTTTTTTTTAAGCACCCCCCATCCCCAACACTGTTCAAAATAGATATTTTACATAATTGGAACCACAGAAGGAAAGAAATAAAGCTAAGCTTTTGGATTTAGTTATGTGCTATTGGAATGAAAAAAACAAATGGCATATAGCAGGTATTCATCCTCATTTAGTTTCACAAACTCAGTGTTCTCCCATTGTTTGTCCCAGCATACAACTGTCTTTTAAGAGCCACTTGAATTGATGATGCTGTACCTCCCCTCCTGCATATTAAGTGTTTCCTGTGAGTGTGAAAGGACCTGCCTTAGGTTACAATACTTGACAGAACAATAATTCATACAACTGGAAATAGTCAGTGGAAGTAGAAAACAAATAAGTTACGAGGCAACATTGATCAGGGATATTTCCCTATCTCACAACAGAGGCTTCGTCTAGTTTCAGTTAAACATTGGTTTCCCTTTGTTTTTAACCTGAACACCAACAAGTAACAATGTATTGCAGGTATGCTGCAGTGCAAGACACTGGCTGGTGCGTAGCTCTGAAATGTATGGTACGATAAAATGCCTCTTTTGGGCAGCAGGATAAGGGAGATAGCCACTGCTCACTTCAGAACCACTGCTCTTACAAAGCAACAAGCAGCAAGAGAGCCTCAAATTTCATCTCCTAAGGCCCAGTGATCCCCACCTCCCCCCAACATCAGCAACCTATGTAGCTTACCACATTTAAGACCAACTACACATATAAAAACTGTAAAAAAATATCTTTGAAAAAGTTCTGAGCTCTTGCCAGCAAACATGTTTAAGGCTTGAAATACAGTCTGATATTCAGATACTGTAACAGATTTGCATTTTTTTTTTCTGAAATAACTTTTCCTGCTGTGTTTCATCAGAGGTTTAAATGAGCATGGAAAACTGTCAAATGGCAACTAGCTTCAAAATGAGAAAATGTGGCCAATGATTTCAGGTGTGCAAGTATTTCACTGACTGATCATTTATCAGTAATCAGAGGACCAGCAGAAACAATATGCAGCTCTTGAGGTCAACATATCTCCAAATTATCCAACTGAAATAAGAAAAACAGGTGAAATTAGTTTGATTTTTGATGAAGAGATGGAGCAGCAGTGATCAGTGAACTTTCTAGTAGTCAACTGAATCATATCGAGGATAAGCAAAAATGCTCTTAATGTATGCTTTAAAGCAAGAACAGAATTGCTGCTCCTTTTAAAAAGCATTCATAATTACTGGTCATATAAAAGGGCCAACTGTGCTATGTTTTTTTTAGGAGGGGTTGGAATAGTTGATGTGGGATCAGAAGACTTGAAAATCCACAATATTATTCAGTCTCTTAAATGTTTAGATGATGTATAAAAGAAACCACTGTAAATATTGTTGCTTTTGTACTAAAGTGCACAGGGTCACAGAGAATAGTACCCGTGTCGCAGAAGTGGTCGGTAGTGTAAGCCACCAAGCAATTCTGCCATTCAACTGCCTTGTGCAGCACACCAGTGCACAACTTAGCAGCCATTCTGCTGTCAGTTCCCTTTGTCACCTCCTTTACATGATTAGACAAAAATTTCACTGTAAATTTTTTGACCTTTTCACTGCACACAAGAAGGAACATCATGATTTTTTCTGACAAAGAAAATTCTTAAATATCCCAGTATGAAAATATAACTTAAATATAAAAGTTCAAACAGGTTAAAGGAGATTTGGAAGGGGGAAAAAAAAAAAACACCAAAATTTTGATCAGCCTATTAATTCCATAGTACCCTTATGGAGTAAACTTATACCTAAGAAGATCGTTCCAGTTTGTAACTATAAAACTATTCTGCTCTATGAATATGCTGCAAAAGCCAGTTTCAGTAATATACTGATTCAAATTTTGTTAATCCAGGTGTCTTTCTCAGAATATCTTGAACTGTGTCATTCCAGGAGCCATAACTGGAATGTTGATCCTCTATGGTCTCTACTGAAGGATCACATCCAAGTCATTTTGATGATGAGCATTTTTCCACACATGATGAGAAGTCACTCTTGCATATTTGGTCAGTGTTTCCATCCTGCTACTGAACAGGCAGCTTGTCCAATGTTCGCATACCATTTACAGACCTTCGCTCAAGTCAGTTCCCAGGCAAAAGGCATACTGTTGCCCACATGAAAGTCCACTGACTGTGGAAAGTTCTGTCATAAAACCTGCAAATATACAGGCCACAGAATGTGTCATACAGGCAGACCAAATCGGTGTTTCTTTTTCTTTACAGACTTTAAATTAGTCAGTCTCCGAAGATCCTCTTCAACATCCGATTCTTCCATTTCATCATCTGCTGATATTAGGATCTATACACAAAATGATGGTACATGATTACACAGAATTCATTTGCCCCTCTTCACACAGAAATATATTCAAACTCAAATTAAACATGCTTAAAATTATGAATTTTGTAATTGATTACACAGATTTTTTGATAAAGTCAGCACCTTTGCTTGCTGAGGAGCCACAGTGGGAACTCTGAAAATAGAGGGGGCCCTTGTCTCCATGGATTCACTTATTCACAGATAAGGTCTGCTGGGCCTCCCCACATGACCCCCTTCGGAGGTGAGGGGTGCTGTGCTCCCCTCACCTCTGGAGGGTGGTCTGAGCCCAGGCAGAGGCCACACATGTCCAACTGCGTGCCTCCGAGTTAAAAACGTGTACCTTCCGTTTTTTGTTTTTTTTTAGGAAAAAGCCTTCAGGAGCTTCCTGGGCCTCTCAGTGCCTTATGAGGCATTAAAAACATCACTTCCAGTTTTTCGGAAAAATCGAAAGTCATGTGTTTTTCACTGGCAGAGGCTGTGGATGGATGTGCTCAGACTACCCTCCAGAGGCGAGGGGGGTTTGGAGTCCAAGTTTCCTTTAACCTTGGGGGGGTTCCATTCCAGATTCACCACAGATACAGGGGCACGCTTGTATTAAGAAACAGTAGACTGATGGGGTAGTACAGAGGCTACGAGACTGAGTTGTGACTCTTCTGGTTTGAATCTCACCACCACCATGATCACATTAGGCAGCCTGAGGCAAACCACTCCCTCTCAGCCTCAGTTTTGTTGCCTGACACACTGTCACTTTTCTTGATGCATGACACATTTGTTTGCATGTGTATGGGGCGCTGAATGCATGCCAGGAGAGCATGACTCAGGCTACTCTTGTGGCATTTTGAACTAGACAGATGGTAAAAAACTACAGGTCACACAGACCTTAAGAGGCTAAACTTCAGTTTTTCAGAGAGATGCCTCCACCTGCCTGCCAGCCCCAGATGGCTGGTTTAACCAAAACCTTACTTTTTCTTTTTTTCTTTTTATTTCTTTTACTAAAAAGTAAGTAAACCTTACTTTTTATTTCTTTAATTTCTTTTTATTTCTTTTTATTCTTTTCTTACTTTTTATTTCTTATTTCTTTATTTCTTATTGCCTGTCTTTTGTGTCTTTTCTGACACAAAAGACAGGCAACCAACCTTAGTTTTCCTCACCATCCCCATGCTAGTGTCTTTTCTAAGGGCTGCTCGCTGGGTTTTTTTGGCATATTTTTAGATTGCAAGTCCCTTTGGGACAGGGAGCCAGTTAATTATTTGACTTGCCTGTAAATCACTTTTTGAACTTTGTGTTTTGGTTGAAAAGCGGTATTTAACAATACAGAGGCACTGGCCTCCAGAGCCATCAAGCAGTTCACTACCACACCCTTGAGGGGGTGCAAAACAAAAGAGACATCTATCTCATGCCAGGGATGGACCATCAAAGGCGATCAAGGCACAACAGAAAGGGTCTTGATGAGTTCACAGTACAATAGCCTCTGCACTTCTTTGTGGGAATTTAAGGTATAAAAGGTGGGTCACAAACCCCCCTCCCCCGTCATTCGCTGTATGCCTGTTTGCTGTTGCTTATGCTCATTAATTGATCAACTATCAGCTGGTGCTGCATCAAGTGCACCTGCTCCTCTGCTATATGAGAAGTGCTGTGCCAACCAGCACCTGTGGCAGGTATTTCTCTTTTCAATCTTTCTCTCATCAACTGAGTCACCATTCTTTGGCAAGCCACCACTCCAGTGCCCACTGAGCAGCATATCAAGAAGCACTTCCCCCAGGAAAGGAAACTCAGTTCCCTTGGAGCAACTACTGCCTACCCCTCCTGGGTTTGCTTTCTGAACTCTTTCTGCCTCTCCCCCATGGGTGATTGCTGTGTCTTGGCACTCTAACCTCACAATCTCTGAAATACTGCAAGCTGCCCCAGCAGATTTGGATAGGTAACCTTGACCTTTTGCAATCCTAGTCATTGGCCCAAAACACCCCCTTAATCCCTGTGTCTCAAGTACAGTTCATCTGATGACATGCATGGGACTTCCCTCTTTTCCTCTTTTACATGGGTGTAGAATATTTTTGAGTCTAGGATTCATTGGTCTATTTTTCACATGTTTAGGGGAATGCCTAATCATTAGCTCCAGGACTCCAACATTTCCCCTAACTGATCCAACAAGTACAAGGGAGGTCTCTGTTTCAACTGATGCTCTTCTTGGAGACTTGGAACATCTGTCAGAGGGATCAGAAGGTGGGAGAAGCAGGTTTCTCCCATGAAGTGAGTAAAGTGATTTCATATCCCACTGAGGGACTCACTCCTTGCCTATACTGCTGGTTCAGGCTACAGAAAACCATAGCTCAACCACGATCTTGTTCTGCTGTTGGAACCTTAGTGCTTTCCTACCTCTTACTTTTTCTCAGTCCTTGTCTCCCTTACTGCAGTCCTTACTGCAAAAGCCCCTCTTTCTCTCCCCATTTCCTTACCTTTGCTCCCTCCTTTGCTTGTGCAATTATGCACCCCATTCTCCCTGGAAGGATTTCCTTTTTCTTTTCCTTTCTACTTAAAAACTCCTTATATTTAGGGCTTAGTTGCATGAGTGATTGCCAAATACACTGCATTTTATTTTATTTTTTATTCTACTTCCCCATTAATGTATTATTCCCTCAATAAAAGTTTAATCTTTCCTTCCTCCTCTTTTCTTGCCATTCTGTGGAACTGTGCCATTGGCCATTGCACTTGATCCCTGCAAATGCAACAAACTTCCCCTTTGTGCGTGTTACATGAGTCTTACAAGTATACTGAGTGATAGCTTCACCAGCTGCAGTAGTTCAATAACAACATACCTCAGAAAGTTATTCCAAGGTCAATAACACAACTGTACAGGTCATGCACTTTATAAGTGTATTATTATTTCCCACACAGATTCTGCAAGAAGTTGGTCAGTGATATGAAGAGACATTTGAACGGATAAGGATCTTGGAGTATTTGGGCACACTTGCTACTCCAGGAGTCAGCTTTCTTCAAGGAGAGGGGAATAGTATGTTCTGCTACCCTCCTATCATTTTTATCCACAAAACAAGATTAAAGCTTCTTACAAAGTGAACATTCATATTCGTACTCATTTTAGGGCTACCTAGAACAAACTCTTATTTTCATCCATTAAATGAATTCTGCTGCTTATTATGGGGCAGACAATTAGCCTTTTTTCCTGCTGATTCCAGTCAGAAAGACAAGTTCAGAATATGTGGCTTTCATGAAAGTGTCATGTCAAAGTACTCATGACTAGGGTACGTTTTTATTTTTGCAAGTCACTTTAAACATTGCGATAACAATGTATATGTAAAATGCATCAGGCATTAACAACCTGAATGACTATGTTTAATGCTTTTATTTATGCTTACTTCTGAGCATTAAAACACAACCCTATGTCTGTGTACTCAAAAGTGAGTCTCAATGAAGTGAGTCTCCCAGGTAAATAGGATTACAATTCTCATCACCTTTGGGACAGATTTACAATACTGGATAGCTACAGCTTTATGAGGTTAGCTTTTAGGACACATCTTTATCATGGCACTACATTTAAAATGATAGAAGACCCCAAAATGCTGGAACTTTATTAAGGGGAATTAATCTCATTTCTAATGATGGGATAGGGCAAGCATTAGGGTCTTAACATTCTGGATTGGCTATTTAATGCTGCAGTTTGGTTTAAGGGGGGGGTCCAACTAGACTGGAAGATTGAACAGGGAAGATAGCTTCAGAACAAGTTATAGAAAAGAGCTACACATGAGTAAGCAAATGACAAGGTGCTATCAAATACAGAACTTGCCTCCGACTCAGATTCCTCATGTGAGGCTGCTCTCCTGTATCGAACTTTGCTTCCATTCCTTGAATCTTGCCCCGCTTCCTTCTCTTCAAGTTTAGCTTTTGTCTTTCCTTTCTTCATAAGGAAGTTATCAACTACCCAGAACATTAATGCCTGTTACATAGAAGAAATTGGTGAAATGTCAACTGCCATTCATTCCACAGGAAAACAATTCGATTTAAAGAGACATTTAAGCATAATGTAATAAAGCCTGTATGAATACGTCAAATTCCATGGCCACTGAGAGAACTAGGCTTCTTACACTGCTCTTCAGTGAGACATTTCTCCGATCTGTTGACATAACATATTTCACATTAATGCAGATTACTGCATTCTTCAAAACAAAAAGAAAAAACTGTACCCTGTTATACATTAAGTACTATATTTATGAAACTATATACAGGAGGACAACTAACATTTTAAAACTTTACAATCCACTTTATGCAATTATTATAATGGTCAGATGCCACCACAATATATTTAATTCTCTTGAGTCTGCTGCTTTGGATGTTCTATATTTTAAAATAAAGAAATGTACCAACATTTACAATGAAGGGTACTATCAGCATGACAATAGCCAGCTCCAACTGAGGATTTTCTATAGGATTTAACAAGGCGACCTGCAAGAGAAGAAGCAGCATATTAAGGCCATGGAATTTCATAAAACTGTGCAAAGCATTTCCAAATTAGTGTTCGCCATGCATGCAATATCACCTTAATAGTGTAAACAAATTCAATGCTGCTTTTGTGGTAATGCAATGGTTCAGATACTTCTAAAAATGGGAACCCTGTTTAACCAGAGATTTAAAGAACACTAATGCAGCCTAGCATTTCTTGCTTTAACCCACAATGATTAGATACCAGCAGTTCATCAGCGCACTGCTGATTGTCAAAGCCCTACATAGTATAGCACCAGCTATTTAAGACCTCTGCTCCTGGAACTTTATCACAGGAGGGAGACCAACAATGGGACCCTGATGCTTTCCAGGCAGCGCCATGCAAGTTGTGCTCAGTAAAGGTTAAGCAGGAAAAGAGTGGAAAATTCTTGTGGCAAAGAGTTCCACAAATTAATTACACACCGTGTAAAGAAATATTTTCTTCTATCTGTCCTAACTCTCCCAACACTCAGCTTTAGTGGATGTACCCTGGTTCTAGTCTCTCTATCCACTCTGTCCATCCCCTGCATGATTTTGTATGTCTCAATCATGTCCCCCCTCAGGCGCCTCATGCTGAGAGCAGTTGCATCGGGCCAGCATGGGCTCCAGCAAGTCTCCGGGGGGCCAGTGCTCATTGGAGACTGGGGGCTCTCAGAGGGCCGGAATGGGAGTCCTCAAGGGCCGCAAATGGCCCCAGGGTCGGGGTTTGGGCATCCCTGCTTTAATTCAAACATTTATTGTAAGAGACACATCAATTTAACAGAGCAGAAGGATGGTATCTGAATGCGTGGTGTGCCATGTCCTACAAATGCAACTAGACAGCTGATAGTCATCTTTAACAAGGCTCAGCCACTAGGAACATTTTTATTCGGTTCCTGACTTATTCCAACCTAGCATGCAGTCACAAATCTAGAATCTATAACATTTGTTTAAAAAAAAAAAATCAAAGATTCAAACCTTTTTCCACTGAGGCATTAGGAGAACTATGATGATGATTGTTTTCTCAAACATCATGATCACTATGTACAATGCACATTGGCCTACCCAAGCACTGCACTGCAGTGGATCACCTACAAAAGAACACAAATTGTTCAGACAGGTCAGCAAGCTTGTAGTTATATTAAATAACTCACAGAACACGATCTTACACATAAAACAGTACTGATTAAGAAAGCACTGCTTCTTGATTTATTCGATCCTATACAAAAGTTGCTATTTTTTAGTTATCTGCTATTTGGAAAAAATGATTTTCGGTAGGTGAAATCTGGGTCATGAGATTTTAGAAGCCAATACTCAAACACAGGGAAGCCCTGTATCCACGGATCCCATATCCACAGTTTCACTTACCTGCAGTTCTGGGGATGTGCCCCCCCCCGCACACACTTCTGAGGCAAGGGAGCAGTGCTCCCCGAGTTTCTGGAGGTTCTTTTGAGCCTCGCAGAGGCTGCCCGCAGCCTCTGCAGGACTCAGAATGACTGTTAAAAGAAAAAAGTGATTTCTGGTTTTTCAGCAAAACCAGAAGTGGCACTTCTCAAAGGCATTAGGAGGGCTGGGGAAGCCACTGAGAGTTTCTCCGGCCCTCACAATGCCTTTTAAAGGCGTAAAAGTGTCACTTCCGGTTTTTCAGCAATACTGGTAGTCTCTTTCTAGCAGTCATTCTGAGCCCCACAGAAGCTGCAGGCGGATGCGTGTGGCCTCTGCAGGGCTCAAATGACCAAGTGCAGGAGGCAGGGGGGAGAGTGTCCTGCATAACAATTGTTTCCAGTATCCGCAGTGGTGTGTGTTCCAGAAAGGAACACCCATGGATACCAGGGTACACCTGTACAGAGAAGTAGAAGCACTAAATGACATACAGAATGCCTCATGTAATGGGTTCCCCTAATGTTCTCTTTTCAGAAACATACATGATATAACTTGAACATAACTACCTTTACTTTCTCTGAAATCACTTGCCATGCATCTTATGATAACTTTTTCTTTCTTTCTAGATTTATCAAATTAAAAACAAGATTACACCATATAATTCCACCAATAGTCATGTTGGCTGCCATTAACACGTGGCTGGTTCAACAACAACTTTTAGAAAGACCAAGAATTGAATTGCGGTCATGCTTATTACAACTTACTGGAGTCGGCATGTGATCTAGTTTAGGCTACAACACATGGCTGTCCAGCATGATTTGAAATCCTCTAGCAAGAACACTGCCTACATCTTTAATAACAAAACCCTTGAAGACACAAAATCCTTCACCAACTTGTACAAAATGTCACTGGATACCTTTTCATAATCAAATGTTTAATTGCTTGTATGGAATTATTTAGCACCCTTGAACCCCGACTCTTCATCAGAAGAAGTCAGAATAGGGGTTCCTAGGCAGTCTGCTATATGGGTCACAACCCAGAGTAGACTATTTACATTCAGCAATGGAGCTACATACTCGTATTTGCCTTTTGAGCACTGATGCTGGTTAAATGTCACAATTATCGGTTCTCTGAATTTTCTGTTCACAGCCCCAACCATAAAACCCCTCATTTGCTCTTGGAGGGTGGGGAGGATTGATTCATACCCTTTAACTTCAGTTCTTCTTGCTGCCTAATGTGTATTTATAGCCAGACATGGAACTGTAGCACGGGTATAGATACTGATGGTACACAAGTAACAAATGCCCTTGTGGGACACTGAAATCCAGTGTCAATTCTTTTAAGAGTTTTGGAGTCCAGCGGCAACTGACTATCAGAACACTGACTGTCATATGCTCTGGGTCTATAATCAGCAACACTGGCTTCCACTGTCCCTGTGATCTCAGAGTCTTTAATCAAGGTGCTTGTTCCTTCGCCTCCTGCTACTAGGTCAGATGCAACACCCTTTTAGGTCCTCCTGCCAATGCACAGAAAAGTCAGCTGTAACTAAGGAATAAGAGAGTCCTGAGACAGCATGCAACTTTAAGTAGCACACTTTTGTGTGTCAAATACAAGTTCTACAAATTACTTAAGCATGAGCTATAATTTACTCCAATGTTTTTGTCATGCTAATGAACTTACAGACCAGGTTGGGTCTTAACTGGGTAAAGTGTTCACCCATCCCATGTTTAGGCCCTGACTAATTCACAAGCATCCTTTATAAGTACTGCTACACTGGGCCAAATGCCTTGAACATATTTATATACCAGTATGTTTCCATTTAACAAAATGATCAAATAGATTGATACGATATTTCCAAGTAGAGAGGGCATGCAAAAGATGTGCAGTTCCTTTTAACATGGGCACTGATGTGCTATTCTCATAACGGGGTCCTGCAGTATCAGATGAAAGGTCCATCTAGTCCAGCATCTGTTTCTCACGGTGATCAACCAGATGCCAGAAGTGTGATATGTAGGCAAATCGCCCTATTGCTTCCCAGCAACTGGTATTCAGACGCACACATTCTTGGAACTCAGACACAGCAAATCAAAATCATGAGTGGTAGCCCCCTCCCCACTTACTCACAAAATCAACACCAATTAAATAACTCTGATGTTGATACTGCTGTTTAAAATCATTCCGCAGAAGCCATTGTTTGATTCTTTGGAGTTCCTAAACAGGAACAAATGAAATGGCCATTTTCCTGGGGGAGAAATACGCTGTGTCCAATATACCAATTCACATGCATGCGAAAAATTGGTGCAGTTGAGAATTTCTGGCTGTACACATACAAGAGTTAAAATGAAGCACCAGCAACAAAAGGAGTTTTTCAAAGCTTGCAACAAAATTAGAATTGCTATATGGTTTTTAATGTGCATGGTCAGCAAAACTAGAATGCAGCTATTCTTTATAATATTTTGCCCTCTACATACAAGTCAGTTTTATGGTATCTTCAAATACAGACTAACAGCTGAGCCTGGGAACTGAGCAATGGAAACTCAAATGCCTTTAAACAGCTGTAATGTGGAATGGACTCTGGCCATTTCCTTTTCTGGCAAGGTTTTGAAAGACATATACCAGATATTTTACTTGTTGGCCTTCATGTTTATAATATATATATTTTTAAAACACTGGTGTCACATAAAACACTTGAGCATTCAGAACTTTGAAGTTTGGAATTTCTTACAGAAGTTTCTAAATCCCTACCCATGCACATTCAGTTAAATGTATACATATGCCTAGAGATTTGGGATAAGAATTAATTACAGAGGACTGCATCCTAAGTGCTTCTTCAACATCTCCATAATGAAGCCATGGAGGTAGGAGAGGAGGGAGCAGATGGGCTTGGACTCAGACAGCAGTTTTCACTATCTAAGGTTAGCCAATTGTCTGAATTAGCCCAGCATTTCTCTCCCACCCACTGGTCACCTAATCACTTTTCCTTTCCTTCAGGTATATATTTAAACGGTTAACATATGGGAAGGGCTTTCTTGTCGGCTTGCTCCTTTATGTTGCTAGCTTTGTAGTTTACAGTATGGTGCCCTTCTTAGGTACTTAATATAATTAAGCATTTTGATTTTGAGTGGCAAATGTGAGTTTTGGCAACTTGCAAATTACAGCTCAGATGAAGCACATTGTTCACTCAAGTTCTGAAATTACTTGCACTAAACTGTTGACTCTCAAGGCATGCTTCACAATAAAAGAGGGAGCAATTAAGCCCTAGAGCAGCTATTTTCATCTTGTGGCACACTGACAAGGCACTAAATTGTCAAGGCATACATACCATCAGGTTTTTGACAGTTGACAAGGCACACCATGCTGCCAGTGGGGAGCTCACATCCCCATTAGCCCCCGTTTTCATATGGAGTGCCACAGGAATTGGGAGAAGATGATCCCTGTGGACCACACATGGTACACTAGTGTGCCATGGCACAGTGGTTGAAAATGGCTGCCCTAGAGATATCACAAAATTTAGTCAACTAACTGCACAAACATCCTCATTAATGCATCACAAACTCACTTATGTATAATATCTGAAGAAAACACTTTTAAGAAGGTGTTTACTACAAAATATGGGTAGCCTTTCAGAAGAGATATTTCCTCCTAGGTAAGAGAGATGGGCCTTTTCTATGATGACATACACTGCAAGCAATATTTGCAGATACCTTGAGTAAAAGTAATACAGATTTTTTAAATTTGCAGTTCAGTTAACTGGGGAAACCTTTTGAATAGTTTAATCCAAACGATCAATCAACTATACACTGTAATCCTACTGAATGATTTTGTGTGTGTGTTGTCTGTGGCTAGATCTTCAGGTTACCATTCAAAAGAAGCATGAACAAAAGGTGAGGGTCTAAGGCAGTGATTCCTAAACTGAAAAACTATGGTTTGCGGGAAACAGCAGAAACCAGTCAATGGAGCCACAGAATCCTCACAAAAAAGCCACCCTATACAATGTATAGGCTTTTTGCCCTAATGGGAAGCTGTGGCCAATGGCCTAGTAGGTCAAGGAGCCGCTTGATGAAAAGTTTGGGAAGCAAAGACCTAAGGCAAAGACATATGTGTTATGGCTCTGAAAATCAACATGCAGTAGTACAGTTAAAAGGTTTTTTTTCTTCCTTTAGAGGACCACTTTAGAACCTAAAACATGTACTGAATAACCTATTCCTTCAAACAGGTTGTTGAAGTTGTATAACTACAATTGTATCAGAGCAGAGTGTGACATGCAGCCTTCAAAGCCCTTTTTTTGAGTCCATAGATGGCTCAGTTATGTGGTTGAGAATTTCAGCTCTCATTTTAAAAAAAGGCAAGTTCCCATGCTTTACTTTGGCAGAGAATAAGCTTACTGAAGGAAGTATGAAACCAAGGGTTAGCAAGTACCTTCTTTCTGTATATTTAGGCTGCAAAACTTTGTTTTTTTTATTCTGTATTTTATATAGTACCTCGCCAGGAGATTTACTAAGGTGCTTAAGAAATATTATTTAAGATAAACCCCAAATCAATACAGTTCAAAAGCCATTCATAGGCCTGGTCCACAATGTTAAAAGAAATAAACAGCTCTGTTTATATAACATGGAAGAGATTAACACTTGAGGCCTACTCCTGCTTCTTCACTTCATATGGCTTGCCTCGGCATGGGAATTCCTCTGCCAGTGAGGAATTCAAGAAACTGGTTGGGTAACTGAAGCAGGAGTTCATTTCCTGACAACAGAACATCAGTAGGACACAACTAAGCTGATATATATACCCAGCTCCTTTACCACAAGCACGTGAACCCACATACAAAAGACATAAAAGCAAAATTAATTATATAGCTTATCCTGGTGCTAAAATATAGAATGGAAGACTTTAAATTTACAAATCTACTAAGAAGAAAGCGAAGAAAAACAAAAATGAAATATTTGCCTGTTTCTGAATAATTTTATAATATTTTCTGAATAATTTCTTATGTTCTTATGTTCTTAATTAATGTTTTAATATAATATAACCGGGTAGATAGGACTTGTTAGCCTGGGAAGGCAGCTCATCTGAGAGAAGGAAAACTCTGATCCCAAACCTCCACTGCCTTGTGGTTACATCCAGTTATGGAAAAGGCTTCAGGAGTCAACCTCGAGGCAAAATCTGGAGCCGGAATCCCTAAGGCAGTTCATGGCTGAACACAGTCATGTTCTGGCAACTCCTGCGACGCTGCTGGAACCAACCATACTGGCTTCTGCTTTTCCACTGGACCATTTCAGCGATGTGGAGAGGGGGGATTTGCTGCATGGGAAACAGTCTATCCTCCATATCTACCTTACCCAGGCTTCGCGCACTGGAGAGGACACTGTTCCGGAACCACTATTCAGAGCGCGATACCATAGTCTTCCGAGACTGAAGGATACCAACAACTGTCTATTATTTTTGTTTTATATTGAAAATAGTAAACCCCATCATATTAAAGATAACTAAAGAAGAAGTACAAATACTAGACTTGGATTCCCATGCAACCTAATCTGTCATTTGACCAGCAGCTCCTTCTGCACATGCCAAGGTATCAATTTTCTGAAACATTATCATACTAAATCCATATAAAAAGAGGCTTCCAATACAAGAACTAATAGTATTATTTCTGTAGGACAACCTCAGCTGATTATTCACTAGTGATCAAATAATATGTTTAGGAAAGCAAATAAGCTCATAAGAGACAAGCAGTTATACTCTTCCCAAAATATACCAAAAAGGTCAGGGGGTATTTCATTAGTAATGCAGAAAGAAAATAAATGTGACTCACTCTTCTACTCATAAACACAGATGAAAATATTATCTTTCCTGCATGTCAACCTCCTTCAGCCTGCTTCTGTGAATGAGGATCTGATATGGTTCATATCAAAGTTTTATTTTGCCCTCTTACCACTGCTATAACATTCTATTTTCATCATGTAATGCAAGTATTTATTTATTATCAGTTTTTATATACAGGTCCAGCCTATTTATACATGATTTTTTATACACGGATTTGACTCAATACGAATGGCCCCTCCAAATGAGAAGGAATGTGCTGATCCGTGGAGAAGGGGAAAAATGCATCCCTTTAAAATCGGTTTAAAAAACTGAACAGTCCTTTAACAATAGACTCCTTAATGAGAGGGGGGGGGGCAGCTGGCTGACAATCCATCAATCCTTCTCTCTCCAGTGGACCCCTCCCTTCCCTCAGCACTGAAAGAAAGGTGATCACTTTGCATTGATGAAGGGAGGGGCTGAGAGAAGTGCTTGGAGGATGACTGATTGATGGATTGTCTTCATAAGGACTCTTATCTTACATCACAAAGGTCAGCAAGGCTGTTTTTAAATCACCAGAGCAAACAAACTTTGTTTCTTAAATTGATTTGCTAAGTGCGTTTTTTGTCATCCACATGAGTGCTTGAAATGGAACCCACGCAAATAATGAGGCTCAACCTGTAGTACTTTCCAACAAAAAGTTCACAAAGTGGTTTACAGAGACAATCAAATAACTAATGTCTCCCTGTCCCTAAAGGGCTCACAGTCTAAAAAAATGCAAAAGAACACCAGCAAAGAGCCACTGCATGGGGTGAGGAGGGCCAGTTACTCTCCCCCTGCTAAATAAAAGAAGTTACTAAAGTATTAATAACATAAGTGTTTCATAACCACAGATACAAAAACCATCTTAACTTTTTAAATTTAAGTATTTCAGCTTTGCAAACAGTGTTTAACCCATTTTTGCCCAGTCCACAGATGTACACATTTGGTCCCTGTTGCGTATATGCAACATTGGGCAGAAAAGGCTTAATGGTGGCTGCCCAACCCCAAGTTCATAGATGTCCCTCTCAACATACCCATTGTCAAAACACTGATACAAGAGCTGCTAGTTTTAGGATTTTCTCTGAACAGAACAGAGGAAGTGGGGCATGCTGACCCCTGTGGTTTAGCAGTTCTGGCCCCCACTATCAAGCCTTTCACTGGTGAGGCAGGATGACACTCCAGAAGCCAAAATAACATTGCTAGGTTTCTCCAAGCGTGAAAACAAAGCTCATGGGTTTACTGGTCTTCTGACCATAAAGGGAGAATTAGGTGAAAGATGTAGCATAACCATCATAACACTGTGCTGTTTTGCCAGTCAAGGAAACAAAACATAGTACTATTTCACAGCAGAAAGGCAAGTAAGTGCTCTTAACCACATGGATACAAATCAACATTTTGGCTCATACTATCAGCATCAGTGGATAATTAAGTACAGGTGTGCACCACTTAACAATGGGGTTACATTCTCCTATCCCCTTTGTTATGCGATTAGGCCATTAAGTGAATATTCAGTCCAATCTATTGCCTTTGTTGTGTAAACAGACACTCCCTGACAGACACTAGCTGGCTGCACAGGCTACTGGAGATAGATTGCCTCTTCTTTGCATTAAGAGCCTCTTTGTTGTGTAACAGACACTCTGTTGCAGGCTATGGGAGACATAATTGCCTCATTAAGATCATCTTTGTTGTGCTTTGACCACCATCATATAGTCATATAGGCAGTCCATTGTTAACTGAACCATTAAGCAGTGCACGCCTGTATTCTTTTTCAAGTAAAAAGCGTATCTCACTTTATTGTAGCTTGTGAACATGTCCAACCACAAATCCTCACACTCTTGAGTTCAAGATCCATATTCTAGCCAGAGAATAACAGTGGTTCACAGGCATTTTCAATAACTATGCTTCAATACAGGTAAGGCTCTAAGTCCCAGCAAAGCTAGAAAATATCTAAGTAAGTCAGTAAAAGTTTCATTCTACTTATCCATGGGTCCAGTGGCGTACCTTAGGGGGTGCAGTGGGTAGCAGTTGCACTGGGCAACAAGCTTAAGGGGGGCAACAAGATAAGCTTGACATTAGTGGCCAAAATTGTGAAAAAATTGGTATGTATGAATAATACCGCCATGTTATATATCATTGGAAAGAAAACATAATGAGGAATGCAATGCAACAAACATTGGAATATCTGTATTCTATCAAAAGTTATGGTCAATTAACCAAAAAAATGAAAACAGAACTGCCTAATGGAACAAAAAGTGGATTTCTGCAACTCAAAACTGATCTATGAGACTGTACTGAGAGCCAATGAGATGTTATTATGGTACAACATCGAATAAGGTGTTAATATGAGTCAGCTCTCGTTTCCATGTATCATAATACACTTATCCCGCTAACTGAGTAAAGAGACACTTTTTCAAGTGGGGCTCCTCTTATATTTAGCAGGGGGAGAATAACGGTTCCTCTTCACCCCAGCACAGTGTCCCTAACCAATAAGGGGCACACTTTGTATTTATTTGCTCAATTAATTAAATTTGATTTTGTTGTGGAAGGGGAGGCTACAAAATCTTCTTTGATCCCAGGTAGCAGACAGATGCCTTAGCTATGCCACTGGTTGAGGGGAAGCAGCAGAGCAAGTGGGTGACAAGCTTCTGGGGGAGGAGGCATGTTTTCCCTAGATTTTCACTTTTTAAAAAACCAGGCATGACATCACTTCCAGGGCATCAGTTTGAGCTTGGAACCGGGCTACATGATCATTAAGCTATGCCACCGCATGGGTCGCAGCAAATTTCATGATTTTTGGTTCAAAACTTGCTCTTGACTTAACTGCAAGTTCGACTAATACACTAGTGTATACAGTATTTCACCAGGCCAAGGCTGCGTAACTCCCATTTTGTTCTACATACAGTGGAGATGCTATAATAGCTGAGAAGAATCTGCCATTTTGCCATGCTATAGAACCAGGGCTTTTCAACTTTTGTTTTTTGCACTAGGAAAGCAGTACTTCATCACAAATTCATTCTGCAGCAAGGAAGAGGTTTTTCCAGTTGCTGCAGCCGCCTCCTGGTTTCTCCTCCATTCTGTGCCCTCCTTGCCCTGCTTTTGAAAGGCAGGGTCTCGGCTGCCATGCAGCTGAGATTTACTGCAGCTACAATGATGTCCCATTACCTTAGCTTCTGATAGGGTTAGACCTGTAAAAATAGCATCACACAGTTCCTGTGGCAGCGGATACACTTCTGACACATGCAGAATATACAGTAATCTGCATGTCCAAGTACCATTTGCTACACTATGAAGTACCATCAGTAATACTCGTTCTAATTGTTGAAAACCACTATTAGATGACTTGGGCCCTAATCCACTTTCCAGCACTGACATAGCTGTGCTAATGGGACGTGTGCTGCATCCTGCAGTTGGGGAGCACTCACGGAGGCCTCCTCAAAGTAAGGAAATGTTTGTTTCCTTACGTAGGAGCTGCACTGCCCTTATGTTGGTGCTGGAAAGTAGATTAGGATTGTGCCCTTAAGCGTGTAACTGGAATTTCAACTTTCCCCTGAAGCTAAATTACAGCATAGAGCAGTGTTTCTCAAACTGTGGGTTGGGACCCACTAGGTGGGTCGCAAGCCAATTTCAGGTGGGTTCCCACTCATTTCAATGTTTTATTTTTAATATATTTGACTTGGTACATGACTGCATTTGGGGAAATGTTACAGACCTGCACTTTAACAAGCTACTATGTATATTCTTTTAACAATGATAGTCAATGGGACATAATCCTGGGTAGGACTGCAGCCTAGGGTTGTTAAAAATTTTCCTGCTGGATGATGTCACTTCCGAACATGATATCATCACTTCCGGTGGGCCCTGACAAATTCTCATTCTAAAAAGTGGGTCCCGGTGCTAAATGTGTGAGAAACACTGGCATAGAGAATTCTGTTCCAGTTACAGATTTATAGCAGCATTTCTCAACATTTGTCCCCTGCTGTACCATTTCTCATAGTCCATCTATAGAAGTATGATGACAATGTCATAGCCAGTTACTTTCAGATTGGGAGGCCAGATGCAACCAACACTGGTAAGAGGCTCAGGGTGAATCCGAGGGCTTTCTGAGTATGTGAAAAGTGCACACTGGAGCTCTGCCCACCAAGCCTCCTACTGCTGCTTGTTGATTGTGCTGCTGAACTCACTGCCAGGCAGGGAGGTCTGGGGGTCCAACATGCACCACCAGACACCACCTGACGTACCACCAATTGTACGAGTAACACTGTTTGAGAAACACTGATCTACAGGCCTCACCAGTTGTGGATATTCCATATATCATTGTAAGGGATGATATCCCATATACTATCATGATATATCCCATATATCATTATGGTAGTTTTGCACTACTGCAAGTTTGGAGCAAGCCAAAATATAACTGAATATTTTCAGAATATGAATTCTGAAATGTACATCAACCTACACCATTACATTCTTCAAATCACTGGTTTATCCATAAGGGCCCCCTCCCCCCAGTTCTCATCTTGTGATGGCATTGAAAAACTCAACAATTTGCCCAAGTGGCAGCTTGCAATAAGAACATGAGGAGTCCTGCTGGATCAGGCTATAGGCCCATCTAATCCAGTTGCCTGTGTCTCACAATGGCCCACCAAACACCTGACAGAGCACCAAGAGACCTGCATCCTGGTGCCCTCCCCTGCATCAGGCATTATAAGATAGCCCACTTCTAAAATTAGTCATTACACATCATGGCATGTATCCCTTGATGGACTTCCTCCAGAAATTTGTCCAATCCCCTTTTAAAGGCATCTACGCCAGATGCCATCACCACATCTTATGGCAAGGAGTTCCACAGGTTAACTACATGCTGAGTAAAGAATTACTTTCTTTTGTCTGTCCTAACTCTCCCAACACTCAATTTTAGCAGATGTTTTGGTGTTGTGTGAGAGGGAAAGACCATCTCTCTATCCACTCTATCTCCATTCCCTGCATAATTTTGTATGTCTCAATCATGTTCCCTTTCAGGCGCCTTTTTCCTAGACTGGATGCAAGGAATCCCAGAGTACATGTGCTGATTGGAATACTTAGCTGCCCAGAAGTTCTCACACTTACAAACATGTCATGAATAATTCCTCAAAACGAAACACTATACTAAGAACACAAAATTTAAAAGATCTGTTAAAAGAATGTTTGAAGCAAAAATCTCAATTCAAGGACAGCACCTATTATTTGCCTGATTATCTTGCCTGTAGATATTCAGCTTGAAGCAACAAACATTTGTCTGTACTGTTCAGGTTAAGAATTTCATTTGGAAATGCACATTTGTTGCAATACAAACCAATTTCACTCTAGCATTACATAACTTATCCAATGGCTGGGATCCAAAGAACCATACAACTCCTTCCACATGCCCAAGGGGACTTTGGGGCTTGTGTTTCTATAATAGCTGCCCTCCAGGTCACAAGGCAAACAGCTCTTGAAACAAATGAGGCTTTCCAAAGCATTTTGATGTACAGACTCCCATCCAATATCACAAAGGTAAAAAATTAGAGAAACTCACCGGGCATGCTCAAAGCAGTTCTTTGGATCCTACTCAAATTGCATTGCTGAATCTTAATACATGTAAGCTTTGTGATTAGCTGACTGCCTCCAAAACATTGTGAACACTTCCAGTCGTGAGTGAGACTCAATCTAATATCAGAAGGGGGATAAAATCTCACTCTATGGGCACAAGAGATGCCTGGTCTGGCATGATATTAGGTATATCTGTATCTGGGATCGCTATAAATCACTATCAAATTGAAGAGGGAGAAGTACATCAGTGACAGGAAAGTTGCAGACAGAAATACAGTCAGTATTGTGCCAAATCACATGTTACTTGTCTGGTTATAGAGAGAGGGAAGGCTAAGAACACATGTGAGTTCAAGACCAGCTAGTGGGCTGAGAAAGCGATGCCTCACTCAGGCCTAAAAGTGAAGCTAGTCTGGATGGTTTGAGATGGCTAGCAAGTAACTTAATTTAGTCTTGAGGCCCAGCTCTAGAGTATTCTGATCCATAAAGAGCAGGATAGGGAGAGGGTGTGCAGGAGCCAGACTTGCCCCTCTCATATAGGAAACAAGCACGTGATCAGGTCTCAAAAGTAGAAAAATAGCATCACAGAACATGTCTGCTATCTTTGACCAATTTATTATTAACTTTAAATGAAGAAATAATATTGCACAAGTGTTCAAGAAATGTATTCTGCATCACAGAACCATATGCCAACTAGGAACCTGTGTATTCTGAAAAATTTGTAACTGCAAATGCTGACGATTACAAACTACAACCTTATTCCTAAGCAACTGAAGCAGTTTAGCCACCCCCCCAAGCATTCTTTCTAAGAATAAAAATGGTTACCATATTCACCAAAGCGAAGGGACTCCCACTGCTGCCATTCAACAATGCTGTTTACTGTTCGCACACCAGCGTAAATCAGTAGCATTCCTAAGGTGGCATCTAATAGAAAGTTGATAAGGTACCTAAAGTGGTGAGAAAAATACACAAGAGGTATTCCATCACCCTCATCCAGTTCTTAACAGACATTGCCTAGACATTTTCAAGCTTGAGGACCAGCAAGGTTAAAGGCACAGTAATTTTCAGATTCAGTATTCTGCATTGCAGGAATGTAAACACCCAGAACACACATCTCTGCTAGCAGAGTTAGTGGGACACTATATTTTTATCTCTTTTTCCTTATTATTTGCATAGTTTTAGCTATACACTGGAAGTTAATTCTGTAGATTAACATTTTAATTTTTTTTTAAAAATTCTTCCAATACAAAATAGCACGCTTACGAGTGGTAGTTCATGTAGCTAAAGAATTACTTTTCTATATACACCCAAATGTTTGCCTAAGTGTGCAGTTAGAAGGTACCCTTGCATTTCCCATCCTTCTTCCACTTCATCCAGATCAGGGGTGTCCAAAGTTTTTGGAAGGAGGGCCACATCATCTCTCTGACACTGGGTCGGGGGCCGGGGAAAAAAAGAATTTATATTTAAAATTTGAATAAATTTATATACGTTTACATAAATGTGTATATTAAAGATGAACTTATATGAATGAATAAAGATCTTCCAATAGCTCAAGGCTTATAAAAGGCCATGCACAAAGCATGGGGGGCCTTTCCTTCGCTGCCGCTACTGCATCACAAATGTGAAACAGCAAGCAGTGGAGGGAGCCCTCATCCCACAGCTCATGCAAGAGGTCAAACAGTCGCCCTCACGCTGAGAGCAGTTGCGTCGGGCCAGTGTGAGCTCCAGCACATCTCCGGAGGACCAGAGGCTCATTGGAGACTGGGGGCTCCCTGAGGGCCGCATTGTGAGTCCTCGGGGGCCACAAGTGGCCCCAGGGCCGGGGTTTGGGCACCCCTGATCCAGATGATTCCTCTAAAAGATGTCATGACCCACACTTTGGGAACCCCTGCTCTAAACGATGGTCTAGTACTGAGAACCTTTAATATGTGATGTCTAAGCCTAGAAGAATGGGACAGACAATGGTCCAGTTCAGAAGATCCAATGAACTAAAATTCATGAATTGAATTGTGAATGAGTCAACAAACCTGCATATAACATCCTCCTCCACCCATACCTGGCTAAACAGAAAGCTTCCCGATTTGTTAAGTCACAGCTTTCCATTAAATCTGAATCCAAAAAAAGCAGTTTAAGCAATTTCACTGTAAAGATATCAAATCATGATATCAAATCATAGTTTGATCTTTGTTTGTTGGGATAATTAAACCATATTTCCCAGGTTCTGATGTCACAGGGAAGTGTGGCTTTACAACTCAGAAAGCTTCCTGCTTACCAAAACATGGAAGGGATGGAGGCTGCAAGAAGGCTATGATCCCACAAACAAGCTATTCTCTGAACCAGTATAGTGAACCACTGCAAGGGCAATGAGGCCGAATTCAAAGGAAAAAAATGGGCCTGAGGTTTTCTACTTTTGCTCTTTGATTCAAAAGCTGTAACTTCTATTTATGTTCACCAGGTATGGACATATGTATTGGGGTGCAGCATTTAGTTAATACATTAGCTATCTTTATATTAACAATTGGCTTTTGATTAATCAGTATACTTCCAATTAATATGACAGATTTTAGAAAAATGTTATTTTTACTGCTGGTGTAGCAAGTCTGGGGGGTAGACAGACACACTGATTCAACTGCTGTATGAAGGAGATTCAGCTTTAAATCCCTGTTCAACCATGAAGTTCACTGGTTTACTATGGACAAATTATTAGGTCACAGCTTAACCTATCTAATAGAGTTGAATTTAGGACAATATGGGGAGATAATATGTACCACTCTGAACTCCTTGAAAGAATATATTGTTTATGTATACATACAATGTGTGTAGACACAATACATAAACGTCTGTTCCTTCTCAGAAGTCTACTCGCAGAAGTACAGGCATATGAGGCAAAAGAAACTGTTACAAGTCACTTCAAAAAGCTAAGGGTTTTCTATACAGTATTGGTAGAGAACAGAAGGCAAGGTGAGTTTATTATTTTCTTTTTAAAAAAATAATCTACTAAATGAATTATTGTACCATTGTTATATGAAATTTGACCACTGTTATACAAGGTGCCACCAGAGGTCACTGTTCTCTTGGAAAATACCAAGTGGTGTAATTACTACAGAACTCCACTGCACACCTCCATTTCTCAGCTTTTCTGGCACAACTGCTCCATCTTGAGGAACACAAATTTGCTGAATAAGATTTAACACAGGGTTCTTAATCTGAAAGGTGACAAACTTTATAAGAATAGCCTGATGTTTTGTGCCAAAAACTGTTCACCATGTGTCTGTCACCTCAGTTCTCATTTCCTATTATTTAAAAGGAACTCACAAACTGGGAGTCTCAAGAAAACACTAAACAATTCAATGCTCATGTGAACCCAAATTACCCAGAAAGGGCTGCCCAATTTGTCTCTGCATACGTCATTACACTCTGGCCTTGCCTGCTTTCAATCAACAACTGGGGTAGGTAGCCCGGTCACTTTGAATGTGATTGGATCATTCAGTTGCACTTGATGCAGAGGTGCAACAGAAGGACCTGCTTTCAGACAAGGCATGCACGGAACAGTGACTCCTGTCAAAACAGGCAATGGAATTAGATAGTTCTTAGACTGACATACACACACACACAGGGCCCAATCCTATTCAACTTTCCAGCACCAGTGCAACTGCAAAGCAGCCCCAAAGTAAGGGAACAAACATTCCCTTTACTTGACATTTCCCATAAAGCATCAGTGTACGTACACACACTTACAGTGAACAAGGGTCCTCTTCAGTAAAGTCTGATAAATACACATTGGCAAAATGGATGAACAACATCCCTATGGCTTGTTTGGAAGTATCCAAAAACCTATAGAAAGTTTAAGAAGTAGTCATCACATTAAACAATGACTGCACAGAAATTCTCAGTATACTGAAATTCTCAGAATTTTTAAAGTTAGAAAAGTAAAACATAAACAAGAAAAGCTGAAGTAGATTTACAGCCCAATCCTATCCATACTTTCCTGAGAGTGAGGCCCATTGACTCAAATGGAACTTACTTCTAAGTAGACAGGCATAGGATTGGGCTGTTAATGATTCATTTTCTGCATTAAAAGCCATCTACTCCAACAGACCATTATCACATTTACTTATTTGACTGACTGCCTGAAGGGCCATGTAGTGCAAGTGCCATTCACTAGTTATGGTTCGACACATAAGGATTGCTAGTGGGCCAAAGTTCAGTTTGGTTTTTCATACTCTGCTACATTTATCATTATTCTACAACAGGAATATTGCCCTCCAATTGGATGACCAACTTCCCACCCATGTTCAGGGACCATGCCCTATAATACTGGCTTCATGAGGGAAGGGGCAGTGATAGCAAGAGCAATCACCTTACCAAAATAACCTTTGCCATTAATCCCAGTTTGCCACCCTTCCACACTTTGCCTTCTCTGATCCCTTCATATTACCATACTAACCCTAATCACTCTTCCTCCATGATCAAGTACTCTCTGCAGCTTCAAACTTCCTTGTCCCCTTCCCACATGTCAGGATTAGAAGGCAAATTGTGCCAATATAAATATGCCTGTCGTCCAAGCCTTCGTGAGTCACCACCACTTATTTTGCACCTTTCCCCTGGACCAGGGGTTTCGAAACTGGGGCATCGCCTGAGGGCCCTGGCCTCTGCCCCCTTGAGGGGCAGAGGCAGGGAGGAGGGACTCAGGGGCTTGGCTGTACTTACCAGAACCTCCTGCAGCCTCCCGGGGTGCGGGGAGTCCTGCACAACCGTCTGCAGGGCTCCCCGAAGCTGCAAAAGTGAAAGTGGAGCGATTGAGCTCCACTTCCAGTTTTGCGGAGGTGGGGTAAGCTTGCTCCACTTTTGCTTTCTAAATTTCAGGAAGCCCTGCAGACAGTTACGTAGGGCTCCCCGCACCCCCGGGAGGCTGCAGGTGGCTATGGTAAATACAGCCAAGCCCCTGCAGCCCCCTAAGCGATGCGATCCTGGGGATCGCGTTGCTGCCTTCCCTCTGCCCCCGCAAAGACTCAGACTGCTCAAACTCTCCCTGAGAGTTTGAAAACCGCTGCCCAGGCCTAGACCTTTGAGTCTCTTGTGGCACCCAGAATGTGGAACTTTCCCCTTCCTTCACTGCCTGTGTTCCAGTGTCAGAGGACTAGTTTTCTGAAGAGCTTTGAATTTCCCTGCTCCTTAGAAATGATGTATTTGTTTACTGGATCTTTTTTGTTATCATTTTTAAAACTGAATAATTATTTACTGTTTAATTCTTTTTACTGCTGCAAGCCGTATGTATTATGTAAGTATTATGAACTTAAAAAGATCACACATTCTCTGATTAAGAATAAATTGTGTATTTTACAGTGCTCCAACACACGACACTCCACTCTATTCTTCAAACCCCATGACACCTGCACTGCAAATTTCCAATTTAATGGAATAGCAGAAGATATTGACACTGAGACTGGCAGGATCAGCCAATGCTGAGGTAGCCCAGAAAGGGTAATGATTTCTAAGCCCTAAAGATGGTTCAAATACTTTATGCGGAGGAGGGTGGAAAGAGCATCACAGGCCACACTGAGAATAAGACCAATAAACCTTGTGTTTGATGGCCCTCCTCTAAAACAGAATGTCTCTATGGGCTTGTTTCATTGCTGCCTGAAAAACAAGGAGGTGGCAGGCACCTTTGAGTTGATTAGTGGTGAGTGCATTACAGCTGGCAAAGGGTTTAATAGACTTTTGGAAGAAAGACAAATCACTTCAGAAAAAGAAATTTACTTCAGAACTTCTAGCAAGTTGGTGAAAGAATAAGGGAAAGAACTCTTATCCAAAGTCTCCATCATTTAAATCTAAAAATAGCCTCCTGTTTCTGCAGTTTGGCATTATTAACTTGGAGTCTGCCAAGCCTTGCAAGGCCATCTCATGCAACTATGATTTTCTTTAAAAGGCCACAGGCAAGAATGAACATATACAGACATTTCTGTTTCAGCTATATGTTTGAAATGAATTATCCATTCAGTTGTGTCCAACTGTTGGCTATTCCATGAACCAGCATGTTACATGTTCAGCGTGTGTATAATTTGCAAAACACAGGCAGATGCACATCAGGCAGGTTGCAACTGTCTCCCTTTTGAGAATGTATTACAAAGGTTCATAAGGTGAATAGAAAGGAAAATGTAAGACATTCTAGTAATCACTACTATTTTAAACACTCACCAAATCCTCCAAGGACGTCTTTCATGCTTTGGTTCTCTGAAACGTTTCACTGAAAGAAAGTTACGAATAATCAGTTAATTGCCAAAGTTGCACCAACTGCCTATCATACCTCTCCCCCATGAGCTGAACCTGCATGCAATTATAGGCAGCCTATCACATTCACAAATTCAGAGCCCGCCCGGTGCCCATTAAGTCCTTTTTAAAGGCTTAGCGCTAAGTGTTTTTTGCTTTTACAAGACACTATAAGCAAACAAGCTTATAGCATGTGCAGGCAGGCTGCCAGCAGGCTGAATGTTTGAAGAAGCTAGAATGAAGGTTAACAGAAAGCAAAAACCTAACCACTTCATCATGAGTGGTTCATCACTTCATTCTAGTCTCTTCTAGGATTCAGGCTGCTGGCAGCATGTCTGCATACGCTATAAACTTCCACACTTATAGTATTCTGTAAAAGCAAGGAACACTCCACCATGGTAAGCCTTTAAATGTCAATGGGCACAGGGGCCTGCAGAGATAGTTTCCGCACATGTGCACGGGGGGGGGGGAGCGGGCTGGAACTTAATCCCCCGAGGATACAGGGGGATACCTATATATATATTCAATTATACATGGATCATTCCATGTCAAACATCACACGGTTTAAATTAAAAAATTGTAAAGTTTAATTTAAAAATTTAGATTGCACTATTTTCTCTTGATCATATGCATGTGTTACCTCTCAAATGATCCCATCACCATCCCCCCAAAACCTTTTGTGGACAGTTAGCCAAATATGAACTAATTGAGATTTTTTTCCAAATTTAAAAAATGCCAAATTTCCAAATTTAAAAACATTTTAAATTGAGTTTTAAGAAAATTATAAAATTAAGAATTAAAAATCATTAAACCCATTGTGTTGCATATCATATGAAAGCTCCCATAAAGAAGCTATAAAATGAGACCACAACCAGCTCTCCATCTCAACCAGTGTTTGAGTTACAGTTAATTAAAGCATCACCAGCATGCCATTTTTGGATAAAATTTTAAAAATTTAGACTTAAATATATTTTCCTCTCTGTGAATTTAAAAGTTTTTTGAAAATGTATTTCTTCAACAACTACATAGGATCAAAGTATGACATTTTTTTATTAAAATCTAAGAATGTGAAGTAGAAAATTATTGTGATGATTTGCAGGGATGGAAACTCGAGTGAGTGACTCAGACTTGAGTCGGGAAAATGCACATTTTGCACTGACTTGAAGACTCTGAAAAAGATTCAAGTCAAGGCCTCCCTGACTCAGCACTCATCTCCATGTGTGCTGACTTGTGTCTGCCTGTGCTTGCTTACTGTTTTCGTGGCATGAAAAATCTTGTGGGGCTACATTCTAAACAGGTGAGCAGCAAGGAGGCTCCAGTCAGGAGGCAGGAAAGGGTTAATGTTGCAATGAATGGGGGGAGGTGGGACTGGATTCTCTTTTCCCATCTCTGATAGGAAGGAAGGAATGGATGATCATTCAAAAAAGATGGGCATTCTGATATTTTCATTGGCTGAGAGAGAGAACAGAAGTACATATGCCTGTACTTCTGCAAGAGAGAGAGCCAAAGGGGGGTTCTTGTCTTACGACTGGCTTGGGAAGCCCACTGAGGGGGAGAAAGGTGTTCACAGAGATCACGCTTTGCCTCACATGACTGGGGGGGAGGGAGCCTTACTGAATGACTGGCTACAGTGGGACTACTTCTTAACCGGGCTGCAAAGGACCAGGTCATCCTGGTAAGCCTCACAGCTGCTGCCCATGACCCTCCTCCCTCTAGCTGCTTCTGTACCCACTCTCTTGCATGCCCTCCCACATCTCCCCAACCTGTTTACAGACAGGAGGGGACAACAGGGGAGTATTCAAAGGACTCCAACACACACACACACACACACACACAGGCAGCAGTCCCATTTTTTCTACAGTGGGTTTTTAAAGGGGGAGAGGCAACTCAACTTGAGTCTTTTAGAGTCGCTAAAGGGTGACTAGGAGACTCAGAAAGTGCCCCTGTTATGACTCTTTTTCGAGTCAAGTTGCAGGGGATGGTGACTCAGCGACTCAACTTGAGTCAAGCCCCACTGGATTTTCCCATCCTTGATGATTTGACATGGAATGATCCATAAGAATAAACTGCAAGCTAGCACTCCAACCAACACAGACTGACATGTATGCTTAGTATCAAGGAGGTCTGTTGAGACTTAACTACACATTTTGTTGGTGAGTAATCAGCAACAGTTTCTTCTGCCCCTCCTTACCCTAGAGCAGTGGTTCCCAAATGTTTTAGCACTGGGATCCACGTTTTAAATGACACTCTATTGGGATCTACCTAGCTTTAATAGACTTAAAAAAAATGCAAAGGGCTTATTTAATAAGAACAGCCCCACTGGATCAGGTCATAGGCCCATCTAGTCCAGCTTCCTGTATCTCACAGCGGCCCACCAAATGCCCCAGGGAACACACCAGATAACAAGAGACCTCATCCTGGTGCCCTCCCTTTCTGAGTACACACTACTAATCATCCAACACAAAATAGGGAAATACTTATGCAATTGAAAACTTGGCAGTTTATCAGAACTGGGAATCACAATAAAAGTAAATACACTGCAGAGACATGATGGCTACTGTTTGAAATAGTGTTCATTTTATTGGTGAAACATGAACTTTATGGATACAACTTCAACTCAAATGAGAGCAACTGCTGAACTTGCTTTGTAATTGTACTTAAGTGCCAATATATATATATATAAGCCAATATATATAAGCCAACAAGGATACACGCTACAGTTAAGTCAACTGTCTAGTAACATACTGGAAGAGTATTAACCTTTATAGACACAGCAAGGTAATCTAGGCAATTTACACTCATTGCATTCCTTTGTAGAGAATTCTGGAGGATATGGAAGTTGCAGATCACAAGTCACAAATGAAAAACTCACTGAATGAATGAAGGGAATAGTTCATTTGAACTGTATACAGAAATGAATACTGCAATTAAATGCAGAAAACAGCCTGTAAACAAGGAGCACAACACAACGTTTAGAAAATGCAAGGAATGACTCAATTGCCCGACAGAATACAAGATAACTAAGGAATAAAAGATTCACACAGTTGGGAGACAAATGTAAATGCTGTGTGGTGAGAGGCTGTAACTTGTCTCCCTGGCAAAAACCTAATCAAGAATTTATTTCGTTCCAGCAACCTGGATTCAAGAAACTGGAAACAGAACAGAAGCCCAATATCAATTCAGCGGACACATGCTGTGCCATGTTAACAGTAGTGCTAAAGGCTACCCAGTCGCTTCCTTTAAAAAGAGCCCAAGACTCTTAAATGAAATGTGCAAGTCATGCAAGTTATTTTGCCTTCATACATTTCATACTATCAGCAGAAAGTGCAACATGTGACAATACTTCTGCTATAATAGTTCTCAAAGTGGAAGAATTCATTTCAGAGACGAGTAAACTTGCTTCCAGCTCCTTTCAGGTTGTTCTCAGGGTTTTATCTTGATTAAGGTAGAATACTAGCACACATACTCTCAATTACTAAAATTCCACTTTTGGGTTGCTTGGTATTGCAGTGGAAGACAGCAATGAGGCAGCTGTTTTATTTAGCAAATTTTATTCCCATCAGATTCAACCCCAAGTGTCTTATATCATACTGAAGCTCCCCTGATCTCCTACTTCTGCTATACTTGTCTGTTGCACAAAGGCAAATACAGTTTTGAACTTAAGTTTATACATTTGTCATGTTTTTCCCACTGAGAGCACCCCCAAAAAGATTCTATGAGCGGCTCAATACACTAAACCCATTACCCCCTATGTCTGCCCAATCTGAAAATTTACGCAATTATAAATTGAAGTATTTAACTACACTAATATCCATCAGTGATTTTAAAAGCAATTCTTTCTGACCCACTCTGTGGAGCTTTAGAACTAGTTCAACAGTCTGCATGTATCTTTAAATTAACATGGCGAACACAGTTTACAGAGTATACTGCAGATGCTAGATGCCAAAAACAACAAAATCACAAGAAAAATCCACTCGTATGACATTTCTTCCATATTTATATTTAATACATTTATATACTGCTTTTTAAAATAAAAATTTTTCACAGAACAGTAATATCCCTTCTAATCCATTTCAAACATGCAAGTACAAACTAGTTTACCATAAGATCAATGTTCTGGTAGTAACAATATAGGGTTTCCCAAACATGCGAGGTCAGTCTGTCCCACAGATTAAAAAACTCATATCAAAAACCAGAACCAAAATGCCACGAAAACCACCATATGCCTAAATAGCAGCATCTCATCAATTCACCAAACTGATGAATCAATATGCAACACTAGCTATTTGATTGTGTTCACTATATAGGCAAATATGCCCCTGTGACTGTAGAATCTAGTATTGTGCTCACTCAGGGTTGGACCCAAAGTCTTTAGATCAAGCGCTGTCTCTCCTGCTTGCACAAGATGGGAAGAGGCATTACTTTCTAAAATTTCCCTATTCCTCTCTAGACCACTATGTCACATACCATCTTGCTCCCCCAGGTCCCTCAACTTTTAGGAGCAAATTTTTTGGGGGTGTAGGGGACTGGAGAGGAAAAGGCAAGTACCCAAAAGCTACTCCCATTCCTTACTGTGCAAGCAGAAGACAGAACTCACACACACACAAAAAAGTTCTGGATTCAAACCACAGAAAATTATTTGTGATCGCGTAATGATGAAACTTTTCCCATTGACTGCTTTCTCCAGCATCTGCAGCAGGAATACCAGAACCTCTAGAGAACTTCTCAGTCAAGTTTCTAAATGGTCCAATAACTGGCAGCCATCTGGATACAGGATGTATCCTTTCCTCAGGCGCCAAAATCAGATGGCAGACTAACATTAAAGAGAACTGATCTCTAAAACCTAATGTTCTGCAAGTTTTAAAAATAAAAAAAAATTGCACATCATAAACAGTTCCACTTCTGGCAAGCAATAACATATGAATAACATTATTCACTTATAGTGTAAAACCACAACAATTCTTCTTCCTTCACAGTTACCACTGTAGGACATAGACCAAATATTTCTGCACAACCAATGACATTTTTTGAAGAAAATATATATGCTGCTTTTCACCATATGGCATTAAAATGGTTTACAGTATAATTAAAAACACACAGCATAGTTCTAAAATTGCCATTTCAGTGAGGATATTTTTATTACAAACATTAAATATTAATACTAGAAATGATATCGCTTAGTTATGAAAGACAGAACAGCTCCCCCATTCTATTTGATAAGCTATCATTTTGAATCTCCCTTCTAGAACCATTCTATAAGCACTAGCATTTCTGAATCCAAGTCTCACTGCACCTGCACATCCAACCCGACTTCTTATTAGCTGAACATTCAGTTTCTCTTCCTATCTGTATTATCTATCTCATATGCACAGTATGCTCCTTGTGCAGGGAAAGCGCCCTTCAGGTAGACCACAGCTGCGATACAAGGACATCCACAAGAGGGATCTGAAGGTCTTAGGAGTGGACCTCAACAGGTGGGAAACCCTGGCCTCTGAGCGGCCCGCTTGGAGGCAGGCTGTGCAGCATGGCCTCTTCCAGTTTGAAGAGACACTTGGCCAACAGACTGATGCAAAGAAGGAAGGCCCATAGCCAAGGAGACAGACCAGGGACAGACTGCACTTGCTCCCAGTGTGGAAGGGATTGTCACTCCTGAATCGGCCTTTTCAGTCACACTAGATGCTGTTCCAGAACCACCATTCAGAGCGTGATACCATAGTCTTTCGAGACTGAAGGTTGCCAAAGTCTAAGTCTCCTTGGGCAAAGCATTTCTCTTTTCTGTAGCAGCAATGAATCCAGATGTACTCCCAAGATGTGGACCTACTCCTACAGAGGAAGTGCTACCCCATTCAGAACAGTGTGCTGATCCAACACCTGCATTTCAGAGCTCCTCTGTATCAAAGAGGTCCAAGAGGACCTCTGTTTTGATCGTGTTTATAATTCCAACTTGTTTGCCCACATCCAGCCCTGCCCCCCAATGGCTCCAGGCATTGATTAAGGGCTTCCCAATATTAGATGACACAGAGAGACAGAGCTGGATGTCATCCACATTTTGATGAGAGCCAAATACCCTGCCGATCTGGGGGGGACAAGACTGAACCAGTGGCGTAGCTAATGAATGTGTAGCCCGCTGTGGAGCTCAAAATGATGCCACAGAAGTGATGCCACAACTGGAAGTGATGACACACTTGGGCTTTTTAAAAAGTGCAAATTGGGGGGAAACCTGCCTCCTCCTCCCAGCAGTCCACCACCCACTTGATCTGCCACTTCCCCCAGCCAGTGGCATAGCTAAGGTATCTAACTGCTACCTGGGATCAAAGATTTTGTAGCCCTCCCTCCATGACAAAATCAAATTTAATTAATTCAAATAAATCAAAAGTGTACCCCTTATTGGTTACTGTGCTGGGGTGAAGAGGGACAGTTATTCTCTCCCTGCTAAATATAAGAGGAGCACCACTTGAAAAAGTGGCTCTTTACCAGTTAGCAGGAGTAGCTGTATTATGATACATGGAAATGAGAGCTGACTCATATTAACACCTTATTGGTTCCATGCTGTATCATAACAACATCTCATTGGCTCAGGGTCCAATACTATCCAATTTTCCAGCACCAGTGTAGCCGCAGTGCAGCCCCAAGATAAGGGAACAAATGTTCCCATACCTTAAGGGGACCTCTGTGACTGCTGACCCATGACAAGATGCAGTGCATGCCCCATTGGCTCAGCAGCACCGGCACTGGAAAACTGGATAGGATTGGGCCCTCAGTCAGTCTCATAGGTTAGTTTTGAATTAAAGAAATCCACTTTTTGTTCCTTAAGGCAGTTGTGTTTTTGTTTTCTGGTTAATTGGCCATAGCTGTTGATAGAATACAGATATTCTAATGTGGTTTGTTTCATTGCATTCTGCATTAAATAACCTTTCCAATGATATATAACATGATGGTATTATTGGTACATACCAAGATTTTCACAATTTTGGCCACTAGTGTCAAGCTCAGCTTGTTGCCGCCCTAAAGCTTGTTGCCCAGTGCGACTGCTACCCCCTGCACCCCCTTAGCTACGCCACTGGACTGAACCCTGAGGCACACCCCACACCAAAAAGCCCCACAGGTCTGCTACAGAACTTAGGTGCTAAGTTAATTGTTAAATGAGCTCATTGGACAGATCCAAACAGGCCTATGAATGTATGCAAAATGCTTGCAACATGGGCTGTCAAGACAGCATTGTTAGGATCAGTGCTATTAGGAAGACTGTTAGGATCATTTCTTTGAAATGCAGAGTGTGCTTGGCCACCAAGAAATTTCAATGGTCAGCTTTCCCTGTCCCCGCCCCCTTCTCCCTCTCCCTTCCATCAGTGGAGATAAGCTGCTACAACATAATGCTGAAACTTCCAGTGTAGGATTTCAGATCTAGTGAGTAGAAATAGATTTAGAAGCTTGTTTTAATTTTCTTGTGGTATGTTATTACCTTTAATACTTTTTACCAACTCTTATTCTGAGGGTCAAAGTACTCTCACATTTTCTTTCCACATTTATAAAACATTGCCATAATTTGTGTGGCTACACTGAATGGAGATAAATACAGCATCTTCCCTGGATCCTGCAGCCAAGCTGGGCTAGCATAATACCCACAGGGAGCCAGGGGTGGGGGAGTAGAATGGGTTAGATCCCCCAGTCCCTTGGAGTCATTTTTACTGAGAAAGGGACTCCTAGCTTTACTCCTTCAGGCTACGAGGGGGAGTTGATCAGAAAGCAGTTGGTGGCAGATTATCCTGGGTCACTGGAATATATCTTTGAAAAAAGTAAGTTTGAGTGGTATTCTCAGGAGCAGTCTCCTGGGAGAGGCAGAACACAAGGAATGGAGCTGGGGTTCAATTTTACAAATACACACTCCACCCAAGGGGACCAAACAAATGGGTCAGACAGGGAAAGTGCTGGGCCCTCGGGGATAGATATTCTTCATAGGACCATTCCTGCTGGAGACAGCCTTCATACATGTCATGGTGTGTCATTCTGGTGTCAATTTCGGGTGTCTTGTCAAAAGATGCAAGAAAAGTCACTCAAAGGGGAAGGCTGAAAAGCCCCTATATGTTTATAGGCTGACAAGCCCTATATGAGAAATGTTTATTTCTCCCTCACTGGAGAAAAGCAGATAAAAATTCAATACATAAATATGTGCAGTCCTTTGGATCTTTGTCATAATACCGCACTGCCCCATCAGTGGTCAAAATGAACATTTTACTTTGTGTACAACAGAGATCATCTTCATACTGTAATTGTATTAAAAATTCTGTACCAATTTAGATGCATGACAGCAATCTATTGGCAGGCACCCAAAAAAAATGATGCTTGCATACAGAGCACTGGAATTCTTTTTTTTTTTTCTTTTTCTTTTTAAAAAGGAAAATGAACCTGAGATTTGACAACAGGCAATGTTTAAGCTGCCAGCTGGAAGGAAATTAGAAAATAAAATCTAATAGCTGGAAAATATTCTGCTTCTTTCTACATATTGAAATGATTCCAGCCATCTAATGTTTTAATTTGTAGATCATAATTAATAACCTACAAAAATTCTGAAAAGAAACAGCTGTCTGAGGAGACATTCCAGCTTGCAATATGTCTAGCAAGAAGTCGGCATCATAAGTTGAGGAACAAAAAGTATTCAGAGTGGAAGATAGTAACACGGTCTCCACATGTTTTTGAAGAAAATTCCACTTTTATTCACGCTGTATGTTCTCCTATTCATTATCCTAGAATGTCCACAATATGCCAACAGAAAAACAAATGTTTTATGGTAAAAGAATCTAAAGTATGACCTGAAGAACTGGATGGCTTCTCTGGCACACCGTGGCTCTCCCATCTTAAAAACTACACACACACTAAATGGTTCAGCTATGGAGGGCTCTAAGCACTAGGAGCTGTCATCTCTTAACACACTACCAATATTGGGGCTTTTGTTTAGAAATATAATAACGGGGAAAATGAGAAACAATAAATAAACCTCTATTTGCTATTTGTTAATACTTTATCTCACTTTTTTCCTCCTAGTACTCAAGGCAGCTTACAACATAAAAACTGAAACAAAAAGATGACAACTGGGTTAAATATTACAAAATCAGCATAAATAAAATCATCAGCAAAAAGGAAATGGGCAACCCCTGAGGAAACTTAAAGACAGACTTAATACTCAGAGGAAATAAATGAGTTTTCAGTTGCCAATGGAATGCTGGCAGAGAGGGAACCAATCTGAGCTCTACAGGCAGAAAGTTCCACAAGCTGTATGCCACCACAGAGAAGTCCTCTCTGGCAGCAAATGCACAAGTAACTTAAGGTGATGGGCTATCTCATATGCTGAAGATGTTCCTCTCGGTGCCCCAGTTCTAAGCTGTTTATTGCTTTAACGGTTGCAACCAGGATCTGAAAACAAAATGGCCAGCCAGTACAGCTAGCATAACAGTGTAGTGACCATTACCTGTCTGAAGTTAGTCAAAACACATGCAGCAGGATTCTACACTAGCTGAAGTTTCTGAATAGTCTTCAAGAGCAACTTTGTAAAACGTCTGGAGAGTATTCCAGCCTCAATGCAACTAGTGCTAGTTAACCATAACCAAGTCAGCATATTTATCCAGGGGAGGATGGAGTTGGTGCACCAGTCTAAAGCTGGACAAAGGTGCTTCAGGCCACAACCCCACCTTGGCATTCAGGAGCACGGGCCAGAAGCATCCCCAACCTGGAAACCTGATCCTTCCGGGGAGCACTACCCCATCCAGAAAAGGCTAACAAACCATAACCTGTGTAACAGGGCTCCTAACTAATAGTACCGTGGTCTTTATCAAAATAGAATGGTATACAGAGCTGAGAGACAGATATATTAAAAAGGGAGGATGTTAGAACTAGAGGTTAAGAAAATTGAAGATTCATAACAGAAAAGAGCAGCAAGGCAAAAAGGGCACACTCAGGATGGAGAATCATTCTGGTATCAGAAGAGCAACAAGAATGAATGGCAGAGTGCTTCCCTGGGGGTTCTGTACAAAAAATATCCTCAAGAATTGTCCCTTATTTTGGAGCACCACGGAATATAGTAACTGGGGTGTGTGTGTGAGAAATACCGTATGAGAAGTTATTTAAAATTCCTATTCTTTAGCCCAGAATTGGTCCCTGTGGTGGCTTGTCCTAACTCCAAATTTTAATCTAGTTTTGTGAACTTGTCCAAACCTTGGAAAACATTTACTGTACTCATCCAAACTTTCATAGATATGCACATTCTGTCCTATGAAGTCAATGTCAATAGCACTCTGCTCATAAGCAGCTTATTGAAGTTCAAGATGCTTGGTTTGATTTTTTTTTCTAAAAATCTGTTCTTCAGTGTAAACAAAAATGTTTAGGCTCTTTGTAAAAATTCTGTAAAGCAATAAACCCAAAATAAACGTTATTTAATAATAATAAACTTTATTTATATCCCGCCCTTCTCCCTAAAGGGACCCAGGGTGGCTAGATGTATTTTAAAAAAAAACCACAATCTGTACAACTTATGGAATTTTGCCAAGCAAATATGAGCTCTACTGAGCAAAATCTATGGCCTCAGCACCAAAAGATATTTCCAACAATTGGTTAGATTTGTTCTGGCATTGATCTGTTGTTTTGGGAGTAAAGGATTAATTAAAAATAGCATCCCTGTTGATCAACAATTATCTTAAAGTAGGAACTGGGGGAGGAAGAAATCTTTTTCACTTCTATTGCTCTTTTATTCCTCTTTAGATGCAATAATACTTCGTTAGTGGTTAAATGACAAAATTTAAATTTCTTGTACAGTATTTATTATTCTGTGGAAGCCCTCATGCTTAACCACCAACAGGATCAAAAGCCTTCCACTATACACAGCTTTGTCATTTTATTACGTAGAACCTTTTACAGAGACTGTTAATGGACAGCATGCTCAGTTGGTTTGCCCTTTTTAACAACTTGTTAGTATATCAAGGAAAACTGCAGGCAAGCAAGTACCCCATAAGGAATTCTCCCAAATACACTACGAGCACAGACATCTCAATTGCTGAGATGTATTGCTCCATTGACATAAATGAACTATACAGGTCTTCTCAAGCACGAAAAACTGCTTCAGGCTTGACAACGCATGCTTGGCGCACAGCCATTCCCATATTGAAAAGACGGTTTCTCAAAGCCCATTCCTATGCATATCTACTCAGAAGTAAGTTCTGTTATAGTCAATGGGGTTTACTAGCAGATAAGTGTGGACAGGATTTCAACTTTAGTCATAATCCAAAGCACACCAGAGAGAAGTCAACTTTTTACATTTCTGGAAGAAGGAGAATCTCATGTGTAAGTTCCCCCTTAAACCCTTCAGCAAATAGTGAAAAAATATTAATAACAGTATTTATATACTGCTTTTCAACAAAAAGCTCACAAAGCGGTTTACAGAGAAGAATCAAATAACTAATGGCATCCTGTCCCAAAAGGGCTCACAATCTAAAAAGATGCAGAAGAGTGTTAAGGTAAGAAACTTGGTATGTCCTGTCTGTACAGCAGGGTGCATAAAAGTCAGCAGACACAGCAGAGTCTTTGAATTAGCTGTTGTATATTTGGGCAAGGAGTCACACACAGAGTAGTCTAAGCAGTCCAGATCATACACATTGAATATAGCAGTCCCGAGTTACCTTATCCAAGTCAGTATCCACAAATCACAGTCAGTCAGTCCATCTGTCTGTCCAAGGTCATATACAGCGTATACATAAACAGTAATCCATTTGTCAAAGTCTCCAGCAGCAGTTTTACAGTTTAACACCTACTGCACTGGTGGAGTTGCAGACTGAGGCTTAAGTGGGCAGAGCAGCCAATCTGGGCCTCCACATCTAATTAGGGTGTGGCAGGCACAGGTGCTGTGTCATTCAGCTGACTCAGCTGCTTTCAACCTTCCTTGAACCAACTTGTTTGCTATGTCTCTGGTTATGCTTGAGCAGTAGAAAGCCACTAGAAAAGATACTGCTGGGGTGAGGAGGGTTAGTTACTTTCCCTCTGCTAAATTAAAGAGGAGCACACACTTGAAAAAGTGCCTCTTACCCAGTTAGCAGATATAACACATTCACTTTGAAACATTTTTATTCATTTTGTAAATTTTTCTTCAAAGGTTTGCTGCTCCATAATTATGAGACAAATCAAGTTAAAAGTAAAAGAATGCAACTCTAGAACCGGGGAGCTCTGTGATACCTTTCATACAAGCAAGCTGTCTCAGTCCATCAATATGAATCTATAAAATTATCCAGTACCAATTAAATAACTGCTTTAATTCCATATGCTGTCTGCAGCATTTAATTTATGAAATACTAAAACCACAGTGAAAAACCCAAGTAGTAGTGTTCCACAGAAGCACAAATCAAGTATCTGCTGTTAAGCATTATATCTTCAAAAACTTTCTATTAGTGTTTGGGAGTCCTCTACTGACAGCATTCAAACAAACCACCAGAACTCAAATAAAGTAAAATAAAGTCAAACTTTATGCTTGGCAGCCCATGACAGCATATCTAGATTATGCTCAGACAATTACAGCCGTTTCAGTTTGCAAGTCACTTAAGTTTTTGTTTATAAGCCATATTAACATTCAGGGACTTCATTCAAGTTCACACATTAAGGGCTGTTTTGGAAATAACTTTGTACAAAGAACTATGTACAAACTTAAATGTCTTAAATGTCATACATGAAATCCCACAGGCCTGCTTTACCACAGTTAGATATGCTTCAGGACAATTCTGTATCACTTGAGGACACACCTTGTTTCAAAACGCCAATATACCAATAAAGATATCTTATTGAATCACATGAATAACTGTGAATGTATACCAGTCACAACATGCAAACAGTGCACACTTGTACAGATGCAACTGGAAGGCACAAAAGTCAGGTGCAATTAGAGTTTCAGACAAAAGGACAATTAGATTTCTAGTTTCCCCAATCACACTAAAACAAGCTAAACACACACGTAATAAGGCAAACTCTGATTCTGGCAGCAAACTTTCCCAAGGGTTAACAGAACTAGCTAAACAGCCACTGATCCTTCAACAACATAAACAGCTGAAGGAAAAGATGTATATTTGAAAAGCACTCTGTGCCAAGTCAAACAAATATATGGAGCAAGAAGACTGCACATCTTGCCCTAATCATACTTGGAGATGTCAACCTACAAAGAAAAGAGAGCTTCTTGAAGAGGTAGCCGTTGAGATAGGGCAACTTGGTTGCATGCATAGGACTGCTGTTTGAATACAGATGTTGTCCAAAGCCAGAGAACCTCTGCAGGCTTCAAGGAGAAGGACCACCTTAGCAGTCACATGTCACTCCCCACTCAGCGTCAAGGACATGCTGTCACCAATCAATCATGCAGCAAAGAACCTGCTCCATAGATTCAGCAGTTTGGTTCAAGGATGAATTCCCCTCAGATCTAACTGCTACCCACACATTGGGCTTCACTTGAATCCATGGGCTGGGGATGATTGTTGCCTCCAATTCTTCCTAAGCCCCTTTAAGACAGCCTGAAAACCATTATCTGTTGCTGTAATAACACAATAGCTTAGGGTAGAGAAATGGCTTGGGATGAGGGTAGAGGTGACAAGTTTATTGGTAAACAAAAGACAACCCGGAAGACCAGCAACAACTGCACCGGGGCATAGCCACAACAAATAAGGTCTTTTCAACAGTCAACTAGGGAGAACAGCTTAGAAGAAAGTAAAAGGTGTGAAATATTCCATTCCTATCCAGACTTTGGTTTTATCTAAAAGTCTGCATTCAGCTCCTTTTTTTTTGCCACTGATAACTCACAGAAATCAGTGAAAAAGCTGAATGAGCTGCTAACAGCAAATTAATTAGGTTTACTCTAGACTTGCATGACTTCTATTACCATATTGTTAGTACAGCGTGATGATGTTTGCATCCCTCATGTCTTGAGGTACTCCTCCTTCTCTCCAGCAGAGACAGAGGATTTCATGCAGCTCAGTGACGATGATCTCTTTGCAGCACTTTAGGACTTCAGCAGGGATGCTGTCTTTTCCTGGTGCCTTGCCAAAGGCAAGGGAGTCCAGGGCCACGTGAAGTTCTTCTAGGGTTGGTTCAGTCAAGCTCCTCCAACACAGGCAGACACTCAATGTTGTTCAGCGCTTCTTCGGTGACTACATTATCTCTGGAATATAGCTCAGAGTAGTGCTGCACCCAGCGTTCCATCTGCTGCGCCCGATCCTGGATGACCTCACCTGCTGCAGACTTCAGAGGGGCAATTTTCTTCTGTGTTGGACCTAGGGCCTGCTTGATACCGTCATACATCCCCTTGATGTTGCCCGTGTCAGCTGCTATCTGTATCTGGGAACAGAGCTGGAGCCAGTAGTCGTTAGTACATCTTCTGGCAGCCTGCTGAACTTTGCTGCGAGCAGCTCGGAGGACCTGCAGGTTGCACTCACTGGGACAGGCCTTGTATGCTGCTTGAGCTCTCCTCTTTTCCTCAATGACTGGTGTCAACTCCTCAGAGTGGGCTTCAAACCAGTCTGCCGTCTTGTTGGTCCTCTTGCCAAATATGGACAAGGCGGTGTTGTAAACGGTATTCTTGAAATGTTCCCATCTGTTGGATGCGTTTGCATCGGCCGGGCCTGGAAGAGATTCCTCAAGTGCTTATGCAAATTCCTCCACTTTTCTCTGATCCTGGATCTTGCTGGTATCAATGCGAGGTCTTCCTTCCTTTTTCGTGTGGTACAGTCGCTTTGCTTGCAGTTTCACTCTGCTGCACACCAGGGAGTGGTCAGTGTCGCAGGCAGCACCGTGATAACTGCGTGTGATCTTGATGCTGGGAAGGCTGGAGCGTCTGGAGAGAATCAGGTCGAGCTGGTGCCAGTGCTTTGATCTTGGGTGTCTCCAAGAGACTCTATGTTGGGGCTTCGTGTTGAAGAATGTGTTGCTGACACAGAGACCGTGATGACAGCAAAACTCTAGCAGGCGTTGGCCATTTTCGTTCATCTTCCCAGTGCCGAACTGACCTAAGCAAGTGGGCCACGAACTGTTATCAGCACCAACTCTAGCATTGAAATCGCCGAGGCTGAGCAGCATGGCCTTTCCCAGTTTGAAGAGACACTTGGCCAACAGTCTGAGGCAAAGAGGCAAAGAAGGAAGGCCCATAGTCAGGGAGACAGACCAGGGACAGACTGCACTTGCTCCTGGTGTGGAAGGGATTGTCACTCCCGGATTGGCCTTTTCAGCCACACTAGACGCTGTGCCAGAACCACCTTTCAGAGCGTGATACCATAGTCTTTCGAGACTGAAGGTTGCCAATATAATTGTTAGTACACAAGAATGGAAAGGGAGAGGAATGCATCTGTGGCAAGTTCACCTATTTCTGCAAAAAACTTCCATGTATTTTGGCTGCATCAAAACATGTAGGAAAGAAGTTTTGAAAGCAGCAAACATGGGTGAGGGAGCTGGCTCTTTTCAAACAGGAGTTTTTCATTCATATTCATTTATTTTAAAATTGTAACAGTAAGTGTCCACCACTCCCTCCTAGACTATGCAGCAAATAAAACAACTTTCCCAGACAATCTCCTGTTCTGAGTAAAGCTATTTATACGTGCATAAAAGACATTCCCCTCTCAAGGTTTCTCTGGTTCACAACCTAGACCGAAGCTATATTCCTCCAAGGGGTTTGTGCCTCCAAGATTTCTGGCATTCAGCGATGATGTCATACGTTATTGCTGACTTCTGGTTCAATCAAGCTTCAAACTACATGGAGCTCAGCTTTGAGGGCAGCTTACCAGGTACACTGGGCAGGACTCAACTCTTTCAAATGAAGGAATCACACTGCACTGATATCATTAGGGCATGTCTGTACAGGAATCTTTGACCTATCTGAATTATTACTTGCAGTGTTGTTAACTACATTTATTTCTCCCTTCCTTCTTCCAAGGAGCTCAGGATGGTGTGTGTGATTCTTCCCACCTCTATTTTATCCTCTCAACAGATATACAAGACAAATTAAGTTGAGAGATGATTGGCAAGCTGTATGATTATGGCTAAGTGGAGATTTACCGCAGATACCCGCCTATATGTCCATCTCACAGATAAGTCAAGGGCAGATTTTTGAGCCAAAAATCATGGAATTTTCTATGACACTCGGATAAGTTGGGAGGTTAACCTTAGGGGTTATGAAATTCTTGGAAAATGACTTACCACGAACTGTTCTGAGGCAGCAACAAGAAGCCAAAAAAGTGAGCCATTTTAGCTTACCTTCTCCAAACAGGAAGAGCTTATGGGAGTTGTAGGCTTTGTGAAGAATCCAATGCTGCACTTCCACAGCAGCAAACCTCATACAGACTACAATTCCCATAAGTGCCTTCACTTTTCTTCCTGTTTGAAGAAGCTAAAATGGCTGCCTTTTTTTGTTGCTGTCTCTGGTAAGTAAAATTACTCCTTTTTTCTCCCCCTCTCCATGTCCTGCTTTTTAGCCCAGTTCCACCCCCATCTCACCAGGTTAATGTTCTTAGAAGCTCTATTCATTGCACTGATCAATGTATAAGTTGACTCATGAATTCAGGGCCAATTTTAAGGCATTTTTTTTTCAACTTATACCTGAATATATAGCTCAGGAATTCAATCTGTGCGTCCTGCCTCCCTGGTGAGGCGTGGCTAGCCTCCAGGGGCATCTTGGGGGGGGGGGAGGCTAGGCTGGGCTGGGCTGCTCTGCTTTACATGCTGCCTGCTGAATTGCTGCTTTTCTGCAGCTATGAACGAGGTAGGTGGGGCAGCGTGAGGCTGGGAGGATGTGTGAAACATGTTGTGGGGAGGTAGGAGAAAAGGCTGGCTGGGCAGGCAGAGGTGCCGCATCTCATGGAGCTCTCTCCAGGTGCAACCTCACCCTAAGGACTACATTTCGCAGTGTGCCCCTCACCCTGGGCATCCTGGGATTGGTCAAGGCTGGAGGAGAGGAGAAGAGGCTTCAAACTGGGAGGGTAGAGTTTGCAGCTCAGTGAAGGAGGGAGCCAGCCTGCTCTTAGTGGGGGGTATCCAAATGCCCCAGCCTGCATCCCTCTGTCTTGCCTGGGGAAACAGGGGTGGCATCTGCATGCTGGGTGTATGTGTGTGAGCAGCCCCCTGTCTACTTTGGGGTGAGTTGTAATCTTGCTCTGTGTGGCTGCAATCCTTTCCACACTTTCCTGGGAGTAAGCCCCACTGACTCAAATGGGGCTTACTTCTGAGTAGACCTACATAGGCATGGGGTCTGTGTCAGCTTAACCCAGGATCATCACCTTTCTCTTTTTCCTCCCCCTTCAAAAAAGAAAAAAAAGCCACTCTTGATAGCTTTGTCTCCAAAAATTGATTAAAAATTAAAATCCCCATTTCTTTTCAGCCATCCTCCTTTTCCTCCTGCCTCCTTTTGGGGGGTGGTACTCTGTTGGCTGCTATTGTAAGACAAAAGGCACAATCCTAGCTAGGTCTACTCAGAAGTAAGTCCTATTGTGTTCAATGGGACTTAGGCCCAGGAAAGTGGGGTTAGGATTCCAGCCATACAGTCTCTAGGTCTCCATTTGCATCAGTTTGCAATTAGCAGATGCACACAAAACAAAGTCTTCCCCTCCCCAGTAAATTCATCACTTCTTCCCCCCTCCCTTTCCAAAACCCTCCAGGTGTGCTGCTAACAAACTCAGAGCACAACCCTAACCAAGTCTACTCAGAAGTAAGTCCTATTTTGTTCAATGGGGCTTACTGTCAGGTAAGTGTGTTTAGGAATGCAGCCTCAGAGTGCTGGCAGCTGTTTTTTTGTTTCTAGTGTATAATTATAACACCTTCATCCCCATTTTGGGGGTAACTGAGGTGAGGTGTTGTAATGGGGAGCCATGGCCAATGGCTACAAGGATCAGGGGAGGTGCGAGCCGGAAAAGTTCGAGAACCAGTGGTATATAGGTATATCTAATTCTCCCTAATTCAAAACTAGCCATTACCCCACACTGGTTCTCCAACATGAATGAGTGCATTTGCAAAAAGAATGCATTGCAGGAATCCAGCACACATGCAAAAATCCTACATATGTTGTATATAAGAGGGTTTGCGTGTTCTTTGTAGACAATACCATCTGCTTTGACTCTATGATTTTGCCATGTGGACTATGGCAGTATAGCAATCACACATTCCCACATTGACTACAAGGAAGAAGTGCATCGAAGTCCTTCAAACAAGACACATCATACCTTAGAAGCAGAACAGTTTCTTTACAGTGAATTAAGTTTCTTCATTAAATAGTCTAAGAAAAAAAGTGTGCTGTGTGTCAGACAAGTCAGAGTTATTTGAGCTTCTGCGTGCAAAACAAATTGTTAGGTTTTTTAAATATAAAAAACACAAGGTTTTTTTTTAATTTGGTGGATACTGTCCAAGAGGCAAAATACAAAGCCACATGAGCTGATAGGTTTCTATCAGAAAAGACAGATTTTATCACTTACCTACTATAAGAAACACAAGATTCACCTATGTATCAGGGTTGCTAAATATATTAGATGCTAGTATGTACCTGAATCACACATGCCAAAATCACAATGTGCCTGTTTATAGTTTCAAAGCATGTGCAATATGGAAACATGCCACATGAAATTTTCAACTGGTTACAGCACCCTTAAGTGGTGTATGTGTACCAAGAGACGTATTGCTACAAGCTCAGCCCTCTCTGTCCTTGCAGCCCTCTCTTCTGATAATAAAGCTGCTGTATCCTTATACGCTATGTCAAACAGTGCTTCTCAAATTGTACACAGACAAATTGTACACAGCTGCTGGACTGTGGTGCAGCTCCAATGGGACTTCCATTACTGCTACCACTGATAAGAGCTCGTCCAGAGCCAGAAACCCTCTGTGTCACACATGTAAAGACCCAGGGTAAAGCGACCTAGTACATAGGAAGTGAGTTGCAGGTGGGCCAAAGACTGGGAGAAGGATTAAAGGAGGGTAGAGTGAGCCTGGGAGTCTGGAGCAGCCGAAAGAGGTCAAAAGAATAGGATAGAGGAGAACGCATGAGGTGCAGGTGAGAATGACAGAGGGGAGGAGAGAAAAGGAAGACCCAGCACAAACAGCAACAACAGGTTCAGAAGTGGGAAGAGAAAGCCAGAGGAACACATGCTGGGGAAAAAAGCAAGGAGGAAATTTCTTTCAGCTCAAGAAAGCTGGAAGGAATAAATGGAGGCTGAAACTGGGATGGGAGAAACCCAGACCAGACAGAAAAGGAGAGAAGGTGTCAGAGATAGGAAAAGGAAGAGTTAATGGAAAGAAAATAAGGAAGGGAGAAGAGGAGGAAAGGTTAAGGAGACAGTGGAAGACGGAAGAGAACAAACCAGAAGGTGGGTGGAGGAATTGGGTGGAACACACTGCCAGAACTTGGAGGCTGAGATCTGGGAGCCCTGACAAAGAAGGAGAAGTACCTGGAAACAAAGGGAGAAATGCACAGAAGCAATAAAGGGAGTAGACCAGGAAAAGGGAAAGAGCCGGGGAAAACAAGAGAGCACTGGCAAGCCTTAGAGAAGGGTATCCCTGTGAAATGAGAAAGAGTGAGCCTAGAAGAGGGTACTGAAGAATTTTGGGCTCAAGGAAGAGAACTACAGCCAATTCCCTATTGACCTAATAAACAAGGATTCATCTGCAGCATTATGTTGTCCCCCTGGTAAGTGACCTGGGGGCAAACATGGTCTTACCAAACCCAAATGACATTGATCTGCCCACCCCCTGGTGGGAAGCAGATGGGGACACAGTTGTAACAGGGAGAGAGAAGGTGAGAGCTGATGTCCCTCATGCATAGATATATGCATATACATGCATAGATGGCTCCTTGCACACTGGTAAAATGAAATTATGGTCAGGGGGCAAAACAAATTGAGAAGTGCTGATGCAAAAAACCTAACAATCTTTAATTTGAGTGCTGGCATAGGAGTCAACAATGTGAGCCAGGACATACATGGTCCAAACCTCAGCTCAGCCATGAACTAGATGGTCTTAAAACATGCTATGTTATCTAAGCTTCATCTCTCCCTCAATATAGGATACCACTACTGATCTACCTTAAAGACTGTTGCTATACTGAGAATGTACATGAAGCAATGACTACTTCATTCCAATTCTTCCGCATGCAATTTGGATAGCAACCACTTATTATACAAAACAGTGAGAACAGAAATTTATTAAAACCACGAATATTATCATACTCTCCTACCCAATTAATTCAGCTGTTCTTCAACCCAGACCACTTGCCTTTATCTGGTACAGCACAGATTACAAGATATGGGGTTACAAAGAAAGCAAGATATTTTCTTGGGTTTGGAAGAGCTGTCCATGGTGCTCAAGCAGTGTCACAAAACTAAAGAAACATTCAAAATAGAAATCTCTGAACAAAACTAAAAGAGGAGTCTCTAACAGCATGAAAGGTCCCAACCCCACAATTAGAAGTAGGAGAAAAGGCAGAACATTGCAGCAATCCTGTTTCTGTTGCTACCCTTGAATAAGTAGAGGGGGGTTTTGTCAGTGATAACGAAGTAAAAACACAAAACACCACTTTCTGCACTTCTCATTTTTGTAAAAAAAAACCAAAAACCATGAAATAATTTTAGAAATTAATTATCTAGAAATTAGAAAAAAAATTATCTAACACCTCTACATGCACGTGGTTGCATCTGCTAACACGATACCACATACTTAATACACTTTTAAGGTAAATACGACTTATGATTTACAAACCTGCACCCTTGCCATAAACACACATAACACTGCTTTCTGCACTTCTAACTTTGGAAAACACTAAAATTTGCAAAAAAAAACAACAAACCATTTTCACCCACTTCTACCAATTAGTGATCATAACAAGATGGCCCTACCACTTTCTTGCTTACTCAGCCATGGTCACAGTGGCATGGAGACAGCAAAGCATCCCTGCTTCCGCCGCCGCTGCCTCCTCCTAACTTTTGCCTCCGCTACCTCACAGGCTGAAGGTGTTCTGCGTGTGTTCGCCCAGAGTGTGTGACTAATCGTGCCCCAGTGGGAACAAGCAGGCGGTGGTAAAGGTGAAGGCAAGGAGGTGGAAGAGGCGGGGGCACTCTAGAACTGCTGCACTCCCCTCACCTTGCTGCTTCTTCAAACAGCTGGGTGACTGCGGCAATAGCAGGGTGCACATGCTAACACTCAGAAAGAAGGGAGGAGGTAGGAGTACTGCCTCAGACCCTACCCAAATGAAGTGATGTGAGGGGCACACTGGCAGGGCAGCAGATTCCCTTGGGCTGCCTCTCCAGAGAACAGAACCCACAACAGCAGCACTGATTTTTTTTTCTAGGCACAGACTGATGGAGCAGAGAGACAACAGCAGCCTAGCCTACCAGGTATCATCAAGACTGAGAAAGGGGAAGGGGGAAGAGAGAAGAGCATGACAGATAGACAGACAGGCCTAAGAAAGAACAGCAGGTCCTGGACAGGGATCAAAGCAAGATGCTCTTGACTGGGATGGGGCCTGGCAAAAGAGAACTTGTGTGCAGTGGCTGAAGAATGAGGAAACTGAGAGAGAGAAACAGAGGGGAAGGTGGCCAGTGCGCCAGTGACTCAGAGTCCAATCCTAGGCATGTCTACTCCAGCACAGTCAGTGGGGCTGCAGCACCAGAGCCCCATCCTATCCCTGTCTACTCAGAGGTTAGTCCCTCCACAGTCAATGGAGCTCAGAGGTCAGCCCCATCACAGTCAATGGGGCTTACTCCCAGGAAAGTGGGGACAGGACTGCAGCCTCAGAGCCCCATCCTCTGCCTGTCTGCTCAGAGGTCAGTCCCATCACAGTCAATGGGGCTCACTCCCAGGAAAGTGGGGACAGCACTGCAGCCTCAGAGCCCCATCCTCTGCCTGTCTGCTCAGTCCCATCACAGTCAATGGGGCTCTCCCAGGAAAGTGTGCACAGGAGCGCAGCCTCAGCCGGCGAGACCAGGGCCTGGCCCGGCCGGCTTGCGAGGCCAGACGGAGGGCTGGACGGAAAGGGCGCTTGCCGAGCGACTCACGCATGAGGGTGCTGAAGGCCACGACGCCCAGGAGCCCCTGCAGGAAGATGCCGAAGCTGTCCATCAGGGCCCCGGTCCCGCAGCCGCGGTCGTCCGGACCGGAGCCCGTCCGCGGAGAGGCCGGCCTGGCTGTGACGCTGACGGAGCCGTTGGGGGCGAGGGAGCCCCCCATGGCGGACCAAGCGTTGCGGGTCAGGTGCCTGGGGGGGCGGAGGAACCACCAGCGCGGGCAGCGCAGCGGCTGCGACTAGGACACTCGGCGTCGTTTCCTGGAGGAGGGGAGGGGTCCCACGCACAGCGCGTTTCGAACGCCCCTCTGACATCAGCAGGCGTTGATTGGCCAGGCTTGGAGCCTTCCTTGGTGGGCGGGGCCGGGAGGGGCGGGGCGGGGCCGGGCTTTCGGGTGGGAAACCGTCCTCCGGACAGAATCACGGTCCTGCTGCGCACCACGTGACTTCCCCTCTGGCGTGATGACGTAGCTGGGGGCTCACTCGCATGCCTGGCGCAGCTGTGCGGGAGAGGGCGGGGCCGCTCCAGCCACACCCCCTCTGAGGCATGGAGCTCCTGCTGCTGGAGCCGTGGCTGGCCGGCCAGCAAGAGGCATGCAAGTGGTCGGTGGCCATGCAACGGCGTGCAGCAGGGACGTGCTGTGGGTGGGAGGCAGGTGAGGCAGAGCCTCCCCTGTGGAGTCCCCCTACAAGCACCACCACCGTGTGAGGCACCCAGGCACCCACCACCCATGCGCAGAGCGAGGAGGGAGGGAGCGCAGCAGAGCGCATGGGTGGTGGGTGCTCGTGCGCCTCACACGGTGGCGGCACTTGTAGGGGGACTCCACTGGGGAGGCTGTGCATGGCCTGCCTCTCCACCCACCACATGTCCCTGGAATGCAGGATTTATACCCACATCAGTGTGTCTCAACCAGTGGTACAGGTGCTGCTGGGTGATGTCTGGGGGTACTCGTGGGACACCTGGACACCGTCCATCTAGCGGCGAGACAAGGAGCCGCGACACAACAAACAGCAGCAGGAGGCTCCAAAGCCTGCTGTTCCATGCTCAGAAAGGCCCCCTCCATCCACCCCGAGCCTCTTACTGGTGTTTGTTGCATCCCACCTGGCTTCCCAACCTAGAAGTACCTGGTGATGATGTTGTCACCGTCACCAACTAGTGGTGTCATCACTAGTTACTTCTGGTGGTACTTTGAATAGGTGGACTGTGTGAAGTGGTGTGTCGGAGGACAAACATTGAGAAACAGTGCCCTGTATGGACTAAAATGACTCAGGCTTTATTTCACGGTATATCTGCTATAAAAGGCCCAGGATCTGTGTTTTTCTTGTTTTATTCACAGTGCTAGAATTTCTGTTAAAGCCTGTGGTTTTAATCCAGAGGTGTCAAAACTCAATTCATACAGCGGGCCATATAGTATTCAACATGCCTGCTGAGGGTCGGAAGTGACATAATTAAGAAGGAAGTGATGTCATTAAGCAGGTCATGACCAGAGATATGCAAATTTTGACCATACTTTCAAGATATGGGAGAGCCCAATTATCACGTGGGCTGCCCTTTCAGCAGTGACAGCAGCTAAGAGCAACTGATGTTGTTGGGAGAGGCTAAGGGCCACATAAAGAGCTTCTGCACATCACATCAGGTCTTATGTTTCACACCCCTAGTTTAATCAGTATTTCAGTTTACATATCTCACTCACACAGGAATCCACTATCAGCTGAAGGAGCTATTATTCTAATTAGTCTAGTGACTGACTGGATTTGAACATTGTAACAGATAAGATAATCTGCAGCTATTAAAGGGTTTATCATTTTACCCTTTGGAACTGTGATTAAATGTATTCAAAATATTTATATGCTGCATTTCTCCCTGTTTAAGGTACTCAAGGTATCTCACAAGATCTAACAAAACAATTAGCAAAAATAAAATTGAAAGGTTTGGTTAATGCTCTGTGCTAGTTCTTGCATAAGAAAATGCAGATACAAACATGTTGTGAAATCTCATGCCTTTGCAAAGTTTCTGTTACCATAGAGCAGGGGTCTTCAAACTTTTTGGCCAGAGGGCTGCATGAAATATCTGGCGCAGTGCTGAGGGCTGAAAAAAAAATTAAATATAAAATTTAAATAAAAATTAGAGATGGAACTTAGATGAATGAATAAATGAGTGGGCTCATTTACTCAGCCTCTCCGGCCCTCAGAACACCCTCCAGATGCAATCAGAGCACAGCTCTGGTCATGTTCATTCAAGTGGGCCAGAGGCTCCATTCCATTCCATAGACCTTTATTGGCATTAAAACAGTAAATAGCAATAACAATGGCCAGCACGGTGGCTATGTTGCAGAGAGAGAAAGTCGCAACAAGGGACTGGTAAGGAAAGAAAGGGGGAGAACAAGGGGGGTATAGGGTCAGGGTGGGGGTTTTAGCTTGGAAACTGTGGAAAGAAATTCTGCTACTGCATTGGTAATATCCACAGAGTTGTCGCTCAGACAAATAAGAGATCAATAGAAGTACCAGGAAGAGAAGACAACAAGGGTTTCAAATGTGTATCTCGAAGAGATTGAAAGTCCGGACAACAAAGTAATATATGGTCCACTGTGTCCGGTTCTAGGGAACAAAAAGGACATAATCTGCAATCACGCGGGATATTGGAAAATCTGCCAGAGTGAACAGCTGAGGGGAAGATATTGAATCTCGCAAGCATGAACGCTCTCCTCTTGATAGGGTTAATCAGTTTACTGAAATAGTTGCAAGGGCGACCAAGTGAGGGGAGAAGGCCAAAAAACTGGGGAGAACAGGTGGGGTTAAGATTTGCGGAGAGTTGGTTAAATTTGGATTCCCAAAGCTTAGATTTGATAATTAAGTGGGTCCTGTGGAGGTTGATATCTGCAAGGGATTCGGGAGAAAGGTCTAATGAAAGAAGCTTAGAATCAATAAGTTTGAACCACTTAGAAAGGTCCTTTAACATATTAAACACACAGCTAGCTGTGACGGAAGTGAAAGCTAATCCCCAGATATTTAAAAGTTTGAACTTGTTGAAAGGAGAGATTACCTATCTTCCAGGGGAGCGGGACCCAAGATTTAGTGAAAACCAAAATTTTGGTTTTCTCTCAATTATTAAATCATTGGCTAAACAATAATTTTGGAAGGAGAATAATAAGTGACGTAGGCCAAATCTTGTAACAGACAGGAGAACTGCATCATCTGCATAAAGGATAGGGAGGGGGACACCATTGAGGAAGGGAGGGGAGTTCTGACAGCTAGATAGGTGAAGGGGTAAATCTGCCAGAAATAAATTGAAAAGGAGAGGAGCAAGTATGCAGCCTTGGCGAACTCCTTTATTGATGGGAATTTTGTCCGATGTAGTACCCAGGCCATTAAGACGAACCCTGCAGGAATTGGATGAATGAAGGCGGCAAATTAGAAAAAGAAGACGGGGATCTATCCCACAGCTGGCCAGTTTGTTCCAGAGCATGTCCCTATTAATAGAATCAAATGCTCCGTGGAGGTCTATAAAGGCAGCGAAGAGTTTGGCACCATGGTGGAAAGAATACTTCTCGGCCAAATAGGAAAGCAGGAAGGCGTGATTGACAGTAGAAGCACCTGGGCGAAAGCCAATTTGTTCTCTACCCGGAAGGGCTTTAGAAAGAGTGGGCCAGAGGCTTTCAGGTGACAAGAGCTGACTGCGGGCCGCATCTGGCCCCCGGGCCAGGGTTTGAAAACCCCTGAGGGTAGGAAAGAAACAGCATGAGGAATTCTGTAATTAGGTAACTTGAGTCTGTTAGATCACTAGTGCCTGTCATTCCACAACAATAGCCTTCATCATTACCTACTGACTCCTCTCAGCTCTTATTTGTTCTGTCTCCCTAAATGCAAAGTCGCTTTTGTCTGGAATTCTAAACCACTTATTCTTCTTCACAAACTATTAAAGGTTTCATAGTTTAGGGTCCAAGCAACAGCACTGCTGAACACGCTCCACATTGTTGGTCAACTGTTGTAGAAAGAACAGATTTCTACATTTTTCTCTATTATAGAAAAAATAATGATACAGAAGCTTTCAAGACATCATCTTACACAATTTATTATTTATATAGTGCTACAAAAGTATATACTATAGAGGTTTACATCAATAAGATCAAATTGCCAGAAACAATTTAACAAACAGACAAGAGAGTGGGTGTCAATGGGCAATTTTCACAATGGAGAGAGGTAAACACCATCTGCTCCAAGGATTTGCCCTGGGACTGGTGCTTTTCAGTTTGTTCACAAATGACCTGGAGTTGGGGATAAACAGCAAGTTGGCCAATTTATCCATTGGCACTAAATATTTTCCAGGTGGTGGACTGTGAAGAGCTCCAAAAGGATATCTCTAAACTGAGGAATGGGTGGCAAAATGGCAGATGTACTTCAATGTAAGTATGTTACCAAAGAGCTGGCTTTAGGGGAATTAATGAATTTGACAGCTCTATCAGAACAGGGTTTTAAGACTAAATAACAAACCACTGTATTGCAGAAAATTCCCCTCCCTTAAGAAAAAGATTTACAGCCCTTCTGAGGACCAGGGAGGCTGTGCACAGCCTGTGCCCAACCTTCAGGAGGCTTTCTGAGGCCTCCAGAATGCTGAAATCCAGCGTTTCTGGTTTTCAGTCGAAAACCAGAAGTGTTGATGTTTGGCCTTCTAAAGGCCTCAGAAGATCTCCAGAGGGTTGGTGAGGTTATGCATGACCATCCTGGCCCTCAGAAGGGCCTCGGAACATGGGGGGCGGGGCCAGAGGCAACTGAATGGCTGTGCTTTTCTGAGCTCTTGAAAGCTCTTGGGAAAGCATGCTATTTCCTCCCAAAAAACTGTGGGTCTGAGGAGATCCGAGGATCTGTGATCAGGAGAGATTCAATCCTACAGAAGGTGTATGGTTTCGGAGAAGAAGCGTCCAGCCAGGGGCTGTTTTTTCTCCAAGGGATCCCAGCCATCAATGAGTTGGTGAGGATTTATGTTGAAACTAAGGCCCCAAGCAGGGAAGGACATTGGAAGAACTAAGTGAGTGTTGTTTTGCTGTGTGTGTCTGGTATTGATTGATTAACTGACTGCCTGATTAAGCTTTTGCCAGAGGGAAGAAGAAGGAGGGGCAGGTTTTCCCCCTCTAGGAAGAGGAAGAGGGGGGAGATTTTCTCCACTCATTTGTTTGCTTGTGTGAGAAGAAGTTTTGGAGGAGACCTGCAGAGCTTATTATGGAAATATGAGAGCATAACTCTAATTTTACAAATCTAAAACTCATTGGATTACAAATTAATCGTTTTGGAATATAAATTTTGCTTTGAAATGTTCAGTTTTGTTTTCCTGTGGAGATCTTAGAGTGCCTGTGGAGAGGGCTGGACATCTGCATTTCTTTGTTTTGCAAAAGCGGTTTCATTGTTTTGAATTCCTCAGACTATCTCCTGCAAGGGAATGCGGTTGATATAGCAACAAACATAAGCAATAGAACCAAGATAACAGAATAAGAAGAATAGAACATGGAGGACATCTAGTGAACTTAAAAAGCAAGGATAAGAACAGGACTTGACAAGGAGGATGATACCCTGAGGACATATAGTGGCGTTAAAAAACATTGCAAGGCAAAGGTTTATTTGATTTAAAATCTCCCTGTGTTGGTTTTTATGGGTGAACAGTTGATTTTTTTTTTGATGATGTGATGTATGGGTAACTGATAGTGATTGATAACAGATATTTGAGTTTTACAGGAAAGAAGATATAAGAAGGAAGAAAAAGGATGACAGGAAAAGGAGCAAAAGTTAGGGGCTTTCCTGCCCTGGAGTCAAGCTTGGGAAAGAGGAACCGAAAGGGAAAGATTGGAAGCAGACATTACAAGACAATATAGAGAAATTAGTGATGATCGAACAGCAGCACACAAATCAATTTTTGCAGGTTCAAGCTAGTCTGAATGTTTTAACTACACAACTAATTGATCTTAGTGTGCAACTGAAAGCCGTTAAAGACCAAGCAGATGAGAATACACAAAAGATTAGAAAATTAGAAAAAAAGACAACAAAAGATCAATCTAGAATATTGGAGATAGAACAAAACCAATATGATGGAGAGGCAACTTTAATGGAAATTCAGATGGAGAGTGCAGCTCGAGTGGTGAGAATATAAAATGTACCAGAACAGAAAGGGGAAAATACACGACATCTGATTGGTGATTTAATATCAGAGTGGATTGACACACCAACAGAGGAGATACTCATGGATCTGGATTCAATGAGAAGAGTGAGCACTTTCTATCTAAGAAAACATGAACTACCAAGTGAAATTAATGTGAAATTCATCAGAACTTTTTACAGAGATAAAATATTGAAGATCTCACAGGAAAAGGAATGGATGGTGGAGGGTAGCAAAGTGAAAATTCTGAGACATGTCCCATGGAGAGTGAGAAAGAAGAGAAAAGAATATGAAGAGCTAGCAAAATTCTTAAGAGGAAAGCAAATACCGTATAGATGGCTTCTCCTGGAAGGTATGTTTTTTCAATTCCAGTCACAGAGATATAATATAAATTCAACAATGAGAAAATTTTTTGAGTACAGTGATGAAAGATGAGATGAGAAATGAAGAAAATGCGGAAGAGGAATTGAGAAGAAAAGAACTAGAAAGTGTAGAAATGGAGCTGGAAGAAATCAAATGATTCAGAGACAATTGTGGAATCAGAGAAGGAAGAAACTAGAGGGGCAAGGAGCCACTCACTGATAGCAACAAGAAAGAAGACAAAAAGAGAAGGTGAATAGTAAAAAGAAACATGATGGTTGGCAGGATGGAATATTTACTCTGTCAACATAAATGGCTTAAATTCACCTCAAAAACGAAAGTCTTCCTTTAATTGCAAAAGTTATTTGCTTAATATTATCTTAGATATTATAAAGAAAATGATGTGTATTTAGTTATGATATTAACTGCTGGAAGGATTTTATATGCTAGATACTGGAATGTTATTAAAATTCCAACAAAAGATGAATAAACAGAGAAAATAATGAATGTGGCGGAAATGGATAGGCTTACAGAGACTTTGGATCAACAGCATAAACCGACACAGATAGAGAAATGGAGATCATTTTATGCTTGGTTGAAAATGGAGTTGTAGATGTATAAGATAGGGCATAAGAGAACATAAGAACAGCCCCACTGGATCAGGCCATAGGCCCATCTAGTCCAGCTTCCTGTATCTCACAGCGGCCCACCAAATGCCCCAGGGAGCACACCAGATAACAAGAGACCTCATCCTGGTGCCCTCCCTTGCATCTGGCATTCTGACATAACCCATTTCTAAAATCAGGAGGTTGCGCATACACATCATGGCTTGTACCTCATAATGGATTTTTCCTCCAGAAACTTGTCCAATTCCCTTTTAAAGGCGTCTAGGCTAGACGCCAGCACCACATCCTGTGGCAAGGAGTTCCACAGACCGACCACACGCTGAGTAAAGAAATATTTTCTTTTGTCTGTCCTAACCCGCCCAACACTCAATTTTAGTGGATGTCCCCTGGTTCTGGTATTATGTGAGAGTGTAAAGAGCATCTCCCTATCCACTCTGTCCATCCCCTGCATAATTTTGTATGTCTCAATCATGTCCCCCCTCAGGCGTCTCTTTTCTAGGCTGAAGAGGCCCAAACGCCGTAGCCTTTCCTCATAAGGAAGGTGCCCCAGCCCAGTAATCATCTTAGTCACTCTCTTTTGCACCTTTTCCATTTCCACTATGTCTTTTTTGAGATGCGGCAACCAGAACTGGACACAATACTCCAGGTGTGGCCTTACCATAGATTTGTACAACGGCATTATAATATTAGCCGTTTTGTTCTCAATACCCTTCCTAATGATCCCAAGCATAGAATTGGCCTTCTTCACTGCCGCCGCACATTGGGTCAACACTTTCATCGACCTGTCCACCACCACCCCAAGATCTCTCTCCTGATCTGTCAGACAGCTCAGAACCCATCAGCCTATATCTAAAGTTTTGATTTTTTGCCCCAATGTGCATGACTTTACACTTACTGACATTGAAGCGCATCTGCCATTTTGCTGCCCATTCTGCCAGTCTGGAGAGATCTTTCTGGAGCTCCTCACAATCACTTCTGGTCTTCACCACTCGGAAAAGCTTGGTGTCGTCTGCAAACCTAGCCACCTCACTGCTCAACCCTGTCTCCAGGTCATTTATGAAGAGGTTGAAAAGCAACGGTCCCAGGACAGATCCTTGGGGCACACCGCTTTTCACCTCTCTCCATTGTGAAAATTGCCCATTGACACCCACTCTCTCCTTCCTGGCCTCCAACCAGTTCTCAATCCACGAGAGGACCTGTCCTCCAATTCCCTGTGTTTTTTCAATAACCTTTGGTGAGGGACCGTGTCAAACGTCTTCTGAAAGTCCAGATAGATAATGTCCACGGGTTCTCCCACATCCACATGCCTGTTGACCTTTTCAAAGACTTCTATAAGGTTTGTGAGGCAAGACTTACCCTTAAAGAAGCCATGCTGACTCTCCCTCAGCAAGGCCTATGTGTTTTGAGATCCTATCTTTGATGAGGCATTCCACCATCTTACCCGGTATGGATGTTAGGCTGACCGGCCTATAGTTTCCCGGGTCCCCCCTCTTTCCCTTTTTAAAGATAGGCGTGACATTTGCTATCCTCCAATCTTCTGGCACCATGGCCGTTTTGAGGGACAAGTTGCATACCTTAGTCAAGAGATCTGCAACTTCATTCTTCAATTCCTTAATAACTCTTGGGTGGATGCCATCAGGGCCCGGTGACTTATTGATCTTTAATTTATCAATGAGGTCTGAAACATCTTCTCTTTTAACCTCTATCTAACTTAACTCCTTGGTTAGGAGGGGCCGTTCGGGCAGCGGTATCTGCCCGAGGTCTTCTGCCGTGAAGACAGATGCAAAGAACTCATTTAATTTCTCTGCCATCTCTAAGTCTCCTTTTATCTCCCCTTTCCCTCCCTCACCATCCAGAGGGCCAACCGCTTCTCTGGTGGGTTTCCTGCTTCCAACATATTTGAAGAAGCTTTTATTATTCCCTTTAATGTTGCTGGCCATGCGTTCCTCATAGTCTCGCTTGGCCTCCCGTATCACCTTCTTACATTTCTTTTGCCACAGTTTATGTTCCTTTTTATTCTCCTCATTAGGGCAAGACTTCCATTTACGGAAGGAAGCTTCCTTGCCCTTCACAGCCTCTCTAACTTGGCTGGTTAGCCATGCGGGCACCCTCCTGGATTTAGTGGAGGAGGAGGGTTTCTTCTTTCTTTGCGGTATACACCTCTGCTGGGCCTCTATTACTGTTGTTTTAAGCAGCCTCCATGCACTCTGGAGAGATTGGACTCTTTTTACCCTCCCTTTCAACCTCCTTCTAACCAGCCTCCTCATTTGGGGGAAGTCCGCCTGTCGGAAGTCAAGGGTTTTTGTTAGAGATTTGCCTGGTATTCTTCCCCCAACGTGCACGTCAAAACGGATCACAGCATGATCACTGTTCCCCAATGGCTCAGTAACGTTTACATCTCTAACCAGGTCCTGCGTACCGCACAATATTAAATCCAGAGTCACCTGCCCTCTGGTGGGCTCTGTGACTAGCTGATCTAAGCCACAGTCATTTAGCACGTCAAGAAATCCGGTTTCCTTATCGTGACCAGAACACAAATTGACCCAGTCAATATGAGGATAATTGAAGTCCCCCATGATTACAACCCTGTCCCTCCTTGTCACCTCCCTGATCTGTTTCCTCATTTCAAGGTCCCCATCAGATTTCTGGTCTGGAGGACGATAGCACGCCCCCAGTATTACATCGCTGCACAAGCCTGGTAATTTAACCCACAGAGATTCTACGGTGGAGTCGGACCCACCTTCAATCTCTACTTTGCTGGATTCTATCCCTTCCTTAACATAAAGGGCCACCCCACCTCCAACACGCCCCTGCCTGTCCCTCCTGTAGAGTTTATAGCCCGGGATTGCGGTATCCCTCTGATTCTCCGCATTCCACCAGGTTTCCGTTATGCCCACTATGTCAATATTTTCCCTTGTCACCAGACATTCCAGTTCTCCCACCTTTGCTCGTAGACTTCGGGCATTCGCATAAAAGCATTTGTACACGGAATGCCCCAGGATGCGCTGCTTATTCGCTCCTTTGTCCCCGCATCCTCTCATTGTGCCAAACTGTCTATCACATCCCATCACACTACCTTTCCCAATTTCTTCTCCTACTCTGCCTTTGTCTTGTTGTTCTCTAACCTCCCCATCCTCAACCCATAGGGATGAGGAGTCCCGAACCGGATGCCCCTCGGCTCCTGTTGGCCTTCCCCCAGGGATCAGTTTAAAAGCTGCTCTGCCACCTTTTTAATGTTATGCACCAGCAGTCTGGTTCCATTCTGGTTCAAGTGGAGTCCGTCCTTTCCAATGACTGAACATAGAATTCTGAGCACTCAACAATATTCAGCTTATCAACACAAAGAAAACCAGTACCAATGTAAGTATTTTTAATTTTCTTACAACCACTGAAAACGGTCTTGAAGTACCACAAAATTATGTACATTCATTTACAGAAAAAAATGAAGCAAATAATCTAAAATATTTTAAAACCCTTTAACTGATACACGTGTTCAGCAAAGGAAGAACTTCAATAGGCATATTTTCATGTGCATATTTTCATGTCCATTTTACCCTCAATTCACACATATATATTAATTAAATCAAGGAAAAGATACAGCAAGCAGGAGAGACAGTACAATATACATCTTTTAATTCTTTTTTTCTTCTTTAAAGAACAAAGCAGGGAAAGTGCATGTCCAATGAGCTATTACAACAAACAGATCTATATATACGTTGGCCATACCTGCCCTAGGAGCCTCTTCAAGAGATTTTTGATTGTCTATAAACATTAACAGAAAGGCTTAGAGGAAGATGGGAAAATATGTATATGTGTGTGTGCACTCAGTGAGGATAGCAGAAAAAGTTGACAAGATATGAAACCTCAAAGACATATGCAAAGTATTTGAATATTCTTGACAACTGCAATTTGAAACTGACTAGTTTTTGGTGAAAAATTTTGAGTAAACCCAACTGCCCCTCAACTTGAGTTCCAACTTTCAGGTTATTCCAGTCTTCATTATAGCCTTGAAACTTAACAAGAGAAGCTAATGGAGCTGAGCATTTTTTCTTTTTAAACCCTGGATGAAGCAAATTGATGCATTCAACAGTTGAAGGTTCAGGCTCTTATAGTTGGTGTGTGATTGTATTTCTGTAAACAATTTTTTTTTTAAAATCTGGAAGGCTGCAATGGTTGCATCAGATCTAGTTTATAGTGAGCTGGTTAACTAATATTTTGAAATTACAGCCTCCTTCACTTTTGCTAGTTTTAAAATAGGATATAAAAGCCAACCGACATTAGTGATATTCACTAGACAGTCCATCTGCTGCAAATTCAGCCTACAGGGGGTGAGATTACTGCACACATAGTAGATACCACTGCATTATATAAATAGGTTTTAGAACTATTATTGTACACTCAAAATCCACTCTAACCTTTTTATCCATAAGGCTGCCTTAAAGAAAAATCATATAAGAATGATTTGGGGAAAGCTAAATACCAACATGAGTTCTCCATATGCAATCAAGTTTACACTCATGAGGTTTTCAGGTAAAGCCAATTCCTTTGTGCTTAGCAAATCTTGGGTAGTTTGAAAATGTTCACAGTAGGTGATGATCCAAGACAAAAGCTTATGATAAAACACGACAAAAGAATATGATAGTTTCATTTAAAACATTGGATTTTGTTCCCTGGCAGAATGACTTTTGGCAACACATCTTGTGTAAAATTCATAAAGTTTTACAACACAGTATGTACAGAAAAAAATAAAGTGGCTGAGGCAAAGATGTGCATTGCCTGTCCTGGTTTCAAACTTCAAGATTTGGCATATTTGCAAAACTGTTTACTCTGACTGTACAATCTAACTTCTCTGAGCCGAGAAGTCTTTGGCTACTAATACATTATAAACACCAGCACATCATATGAAAAAGTGTGCTTGATTTAATAAGGAAGTTGATGTACTGCTACAGATTTAGTAAGTAATTGACCAATTCTGTCTCCTTTCCATTTATGGAACTGGGACTAACAGGGCATGTGCCATAACAGGATTGCACATCAGGTACATAAACTCTCCCCAAACACATTCTCCTTAGTCCTGGTTCAGATATTCTGAAATTACCAAGTTTCTCCATGGTTTTATAACATCCAGGAATCTGTTGGTAAGCCCCATCACACTATGCTGTGTAGCCCTGCTCACAGTACTGTCAGCATTTGTTTATGCAGACGAAAGCTGTAAGCATGGTAGTAAGTGGGGCTCACTTGGCACACTCCTGCCACCATCAACCACACACTCCCTTTCCACAAAGAGGGTACATGTGAAGAAGCCTCTTCAAATTGAGAGTTTGGTACAAGCTCTAAAAGTCATTGAATTTTCATCTTCTTCCCCAAATCCCCAGCATTATAAAAGTGATAGCTATGCCCAGGAAGATTAGATCACAGCTATTTTGTTTGATAACTGTGCCAATTCAGAGTGTAACTTCAAACACTCAAGGCATTTTAATGTAAAAACTTATCTACATGTTTTTCTTAGCTCCACTAATTTTATAAGTTATTGTGTCTTATATGTCACATGAAATTCACAGCAAAAAACTTTATTGCCTATGCCTCTCTTTAGGGGTGCCCAAGAATTTATTTTCGTGCAATCTTTTTAAGCAACTAGCCCACAGAGACTTGAAAATTAATGTTTATCTTTCCCTACACTTTGCTTTGGTGAAGATATAATGCACACCTTGGCATCAAATCGGATGCATGCTCTTTCTCCTAGTGAGACTGGCATAGTAAAACTATACAAATGTTATCTAACTTTGCAGACTCTCCCCCCACTCCACTACAATAGCACAAGAGTCTTTTGAATGTTATATCAGTACTCAGTAAGATAAGACTCCAACTGAACCCATTTGGGAAGTGAATGGAAGGAGATGAAGGGTTTGGAGGTGAAGTCACATTTTACTGAAGTCAGAAAATATTCCAGAACTACCTAGAGATAATTCTTTGTAGTTTGCATCAAACTCCACGTTCACAAGACTCAAACTTGAACTACCTCAAAAAAATAAAGTACCCGTGGGTTGCACAGAAATGACTTGCACTAAAGTAAAAACAATGGAAAGCATCTCTCTTTTTGAAACCCCCTAAAATATAGGAGGCTTCAGGGCAAAAATAACAGTTTGTAAATATATAGATAGCCAGCACTCATTCCACTGGCATTAGAAACAACTGACTTGTTCATAGAAAAAAGTATGGAATATGAACTTACTTTAAAAAAAAACCCTGAAAATCTTAAATCATAAAAGTTTGCACATATGAAGTTCTTATGAATTATTTTCAGATTATTTTTCGAAAGATACCCAACAGTTCCCATTTAACAAAGTGAAGTTGGCTGATGAGCAGTGCCAGTTAGAGCCATTTGCACTCAACTCACTCACACGTGCCCTTTTCATAAATAAGTTGACCAGGACTGTGTTCAATATATAAATGTAAGTTGCAAACTCAGCCCATAAATCAGTTACATAGCATTTCATGTACTAAAACTACTTTGGTTAAAACGTGACGTATGAAAGCTCTGGGGAAGTCACTCTGCACCCTCAGTTCATGGTCCCATTTGGATTGAGGAAATTTCCTTCAACACATCCTCTTCCTAAACAGAAGCACTCATATATACCCTAGGGCAGGGCTCCCCAGGAAGACAACACTTTCACCCGTGAATACCAAATATCCACAGACTGAAGTGGCCAGATGCAGTTCAAATTTGACATACACATAAAATGGGATAGAAAGAATGTCCAAGCATGGGGAAAAAAGCAGAAGCCACCTGATATATGCCTGGATCCCATTCAGTCTGGGTCCACTTTAAAAAGCAAAACCTATCATTCTTCAATAGCGTGCAGCAACAGTTGCATTGGTGAAAAACTGCTCTATAGATTAGCATAAGCCAGCACATAAAGTTGAACACAGTTGAGTTCTCTCTACATTAAGCCACAAAAGTCATGTGGAGAACTATGTATCCCCATCTCCTCATGTGTACACATACAGTCATGTATACTGCATGATCTGTGCCACAAAGGACATCACAATTAATGTTCTGTTATATACTTTGCTAGAAGAGGGAAGACGACATTCCACCCATGCTTTTACAAAACAAATACAATTACCTGGAGAAACTCTTAGTATTTGAGAACAATTCTTTCTTTTGATTTATCTTCCTTTAAAGACAAGGGCCAATGTTCCAAACAAACAAAAACAAGAGAAGAACATTAAATTTCCTCTCGTGTCATTTTCCGTACAAAAAGCAGCATGCAATATTTTACTAAAATTTTTCCAAACAGAAAAATATTACTAAAGTGTCAATATTTCTGTGCAGCTCTCAGTTTAAAAAAACAACCCCCCCCAAAAAAAACCCCACTTAGATCATTGTTTATCCTTAAGGCAGAGCCATATACTAATGTTTGAACTTTTTATTCATGGTTTCCAAATACTCCCCCTTCTTGCTGTGTCTTTAGCAGCAGCATGACAGGCAGAAATTTCAATAGGCACAATCTTCACTGCCACAACATCTCCATGACAAGTGAAGAAAGCTTTACCTGTTCAATTTGTGACTGTCACACAGCAGATAAAGGCACAGACCTTGTCAAGACAAGAGATTTGGCACCCCCACTCCAACTGCAGAAAAGCAGTTGTTGGATTGCAATATGTAAGCTTCTCCACAAAATTTACTTCCCTTATCACTCTTTCAAGCTGCAGAGGTAGAAAGCAAGCATTAAAATAAAGATCACAAACAAACTGGCTGCACTTTCGTTTTCAAACTTGTGGCCATACCACTCATCTTGATAATGAGCAAATGATCTTTTTAAGACAACAAAAATGGGGTAATTCTGTAAATGGTAAGGAAAGGGCAATTTCCATCACTCTGCATTCTCTTTCACATGCTGTCAGTTTGTCCTTTTCAGACAGAACTAGAGGAAACAGTTCTCCCCTGAGAGGAGAGACTTCAACACCTTTTATTCATTAAAAAAGTCCTGATGTACAGAATAAGTAATTACTACATTCCAAAGCCGAAAGTCAGCTGTTAAGATGTCTAGGATTGCATCAATATTTTGCTCCAAGTATCTTTTTCCTTCTTACAAAGTGCAAGACTGCAAATGCCAGTTCAAAGGCAGTTACTATCTGACTCTTCTTGGCTTTCCCTGCTGAAGGAAGAGAGCAGGATGCTGCCGTTGTGCTTCGAAAAATTAAGTTTCAATTTCTTGCTCCCATCCCCTTCAGTTAGCAAACTGCTGGTAGAAGGCAAATTTGACCCTTTCAATGTGATGGCAAAGTTTAATGGCTGGGCCAAGTTTCAAATCCATGCATTCCTGAACAGTGGGAAGGGTAAGCAGGAGAAGTGCCTGCCCATCTATTTCCTGTTGAAAAAACAAAAACAGCAGCAGTCAGAATAATTTTATTTCCCTGTTTTTTATTTTTTTCCAATTCTCAATCTGGTTTCAGCCTGTACTGCAATTTTATAATCTCTAATCTGCTACATTTGATCTAACTCTCTTCTAAACAGTACACCTGAACCCACAAGACATTCAACAGTGAAAAATTTGTAGTGTGATTGGAAGCTAATAAATCAAGTTGTAAAACATTGTGTAACATAATACAATATCCCTATGTTTGAAGCTCATAAAGACACAAACAGCCCAATTGTACTTAACTCCCCCTGTGCTGATGCAGCTGCATCAAAGAGGTACAGGCCGCATCCCACAGGAGAGTTTCATGCCCTGGAGGTCTACTCCAGGTTAGGGAACATCTTTCCTTGGCTAGAATACACATCCACTGCCTGCACTGGTCTACTAGGCTCTGCACCAGCTATTTTGCTGGAGCAAGTCCAATTTTGCTATTTTGCTGGAGGGTGGATTAAGACCAAGAAAGGAGACAGGATATTGGTGATGCCACTATCACTGATACTGCCTCTTCCCTGGGTGGAATCAGCGACAGGCTTGGGCTGTGAACCTTATTCTTTTAGCAAGAAAGCTGGTTTCCTATGTTCAATTAGTAACTGCCAATAATAAAGGAAGAAACAGAATAAGTATACTACCTGATCCAGAAATATTCTAGCTAATGGAGCACAGTCTGTGGACTTGAGGAACCGCACAACATCTGCTACACTCCATTCCAGAGGATTGCTGTCCAGTTGCAGCTTTTCACCAACTTCAATCTTTATTTCCTATTCCACAACCACCCCAAACAAAAGCAAAATTATATTACATTTGCCCTGCTCAAGGATATATTATTTTTCCTAAAGAAACTCTATGTTAGTATGTACCTTGATTAGAACTATTTATTTATTGAATAAACTTTACACTGCCGCACTGTGGACACCCAAGGCAGCTTATATGAAATCAGTGTAAATACAATGCAGCAATAAAATAGCAAAAAAACCAGAGGTAGCAGCATAAAGTCATAAAAGCATCAGCAATATATAAAAATATGGGTGCATAAAATATAGTGACACAGAAAAATAAAAACAGCAATAAATAACAATAAAAGATAGCCAGCAAAGGTTGCAATAAAAGTGGATGTAACATTTAAAAGCCAACACAATACAATAATCCTCACCACCAAACAACGCTATACAGATGGGAACCAAAATAAAAATGTTTTCAGCCCCCACCACAAAGCTTCAACAGAGGGGTCTAACTCATTAGCGATGGAATTGCATATCTGTGGTGCCACAGCTGAGAAGGCCCTACTCCTTTGCTGGTACCCCCTTACTTCTGTTGGGGGTTGCATGTGTAAGAGGCCCTCCCCCTGACAATCTCAGGGAGTGGGCCAGAATAGAAGAAGGTAGTCCCTCAGGTACTCTGGTCCTAAGTCATAAAGGGCTTTAAACATCAGAATCAGCACTGTGAATTGGGCCTAGATTGGTTAGTTTGGACTTCCAAGGCCAGTATGTTTTAAACACTGGAAGAGAACTAAAATAAACTGGTGCACTTGGCTTGCACTATTAGATAACTTTGTATTAGAATCCCTAAGAATCTTCACTTTTTTCCATGTGCTACTGTGTGCCACTTCCCTTTTTTCTGTGTGCCACTTTTTTTCCCCATGTGTCAACAGTGAAAAACTTGTGAGTGCAGTGAAAAACTTAACCCAGATGGGCATACAGTAACCAGGTAAAATCTTCCAGCAGACAATAGGTGAATGTGCTTCCTAACATGATCCATCACCATTCCATGATCCATCACCATCCCATTTCCTCCTATCCATTCCACAAGTGTGTACACTAATGGTAGAAGTTTCAAGATGGCACAAAATATTTGTATTGTGTATTGCAGTGTTGAAGCATGGCAGCACTTTGCAGAAGTTTCTTTGTTACCACATTGGAGGTGACTAATCATGTGCACAGGTATGCATATTTCTGTGCTGTTTAAGAACATTCTTAAATTAGAATTCTTCATTAGAATGAATTTTAATTCTTCATTAACATTCTTCATTAGAATGTAGATATATAGCAGATTACTTTTTCTTCTAAAAATATCAAAACAATTGGTTTTAATAATGCCTCCTCATAACTTGTGATACTATTTGCTTGCTCAGTGGAGAAGTTGGTTATATTGTGCTTTTTGCTTTTGGTTTGAGAAAAACATGACAAATATGAACATATATTGTTACGTGAGAAAAGTTCCAAAAATTCAAGGTAGGGCAATACATGACTGATTGACCTATAACCAAATTCTCTTTTCTACAAGTTATAAATGCCCATTGCTAAGGGATCTTAAAAAAAATGCAAGACTTACCTTTGATGAGGGCGGTTTATTTTCATCATCTGAAAAGGAAAATGTACGTAGTTTTCTTTTCCGCTTGTCCTGGTCTTGAGTCCCAAGATGAGACCGCTCACTCTGCGTGGGCGACGAGGACCGTGATTTCTTCTCTGAAACTTCAGATTCTTCTAGCAGTTCATCCTGATGCTCAGAGGTACTATCTTCTGTTAATGATTCCTCATCCACCTCATCTTGGTCATCCTCCTCTTCACCTCCACTGCCCTGATATGGTACCGAACAGACATTGGTAGGCTCAGAATAATGTGGAATGATGACACTTGTATGCAGATGCATGTTCATAAACGAGTGTATCTGATACTCAGTGTACAATGTAATAAATAAATGATAGCATACCTGGGGTGAGCCAGCTGGTGTATTGTCCACTGAGGTAGAGGATCGTTTCTTCTTATGAACAAAGAAGTTTTTTCGTTTCTTTCTCTTCTTGCTTGCTTTCTTCATGCTGGCCTCTATGTTGCTGTGGATACCTGGTGGCCGGCCAATTCTTTTGTTTCTCCGCTTCCCATAATAATGGGCTAAGGGAAATTAAAAGAAGATTTTTACTCTGAAACATCAAGATGGCTCCTCATTTACTGGAACTTCCAGGACAGGGGATAAGACTTTAGTAGCTATAGAGGTCCCAGATTTGTCTCCCACACGAAACCTTTGTTTGTGAAGGAACCTTTATATGTGATGGAAAGATAAAAGGAACCATATTTTTTTCCTTAGTGTTAACAGAAGCTGTTGGGTCAGGAAAATGCTGGGGTGGGGGAAGGTTAACTCCCCCTACCAAATATGAGCTCCCAGTGAATGCTCAAAGTGAAAATAAAATAGCTAGATGATGGTAGTTTTGCTCTGAGCTGAATGCAAACCCTTTACAAAACTATAAGTAGAGACTACTGGATTACATAAGTGCTCCATACAACTATACCAACTCCTTATAACTCTATGAATGGACACAGAATAATACCAGGCAAGATAGACTGTCATATGATACAGATGTTATATGATAACAATATATAATGTGATCTTGGTGCACTTGTTTTTTTGAGCACATAAAGCAAGATGGGCATGACCAACAGCATTAAGACTACTGTGTTGTATCTACTGAAAGTTATGCTTTTCAGCCAGTGACCTACCACTGTTCAACAGTGAAAGACAAATTCCATTTGTGAGATTTTTGAGCTGTTTTGACCCAAATAGCGTGGGCAGTCTGCAATGTCATTACTCACTGTATTTGGTTTTTGTTAAAACAGAGCAGTTCTCTGAACATTTGTCTAGCACCATTTGGGGGCCAAAGAGATTTGGACAACATTCCAGTTTGATACAGGTCTGCCTGCAGAAGTCTGCCACCCGATCAGCTGTTCGTACAACTTCCACTGTGGCACGGTAGCTCTTTCCTTTATACCTGTAGCAAAAATGTAAATATATGATTAGATTATAATTAAACAAACAAAAAAGATGCTGCAAAGTCATGCAACTCAAGAAGTTTAATACACAGAAAACATTTTAGGGCTGGTAAAAGCACTGTGGATCAACATTCTTAAATGTGCTACCATTTTTTCTCCCACTTCCACACACTGAGCATCTGGGAGAGAAGATAGGTATCTCTTTCCATCCTGGCACCCATAATGAACCCTGCTACAGCAGTATCCCAAGTGCCCCTGGGAAACAGTATTTGGAAAAAGCATCTTGAAGATCCGCAACACCTGGGATGCCTCTACAGTAGTATTAATCCGAGACACCAAGGAGCAGGAGAGACCAATCCTTTATTTTAACACTGCTGAAGCAGAAGCCATTACTGCCAAGTAAGGACAGGGAGGGGTTGAAAGCTCCTGAAAAACTGAAAGGGGTTGGTTTGCTTATCCATGCAGGGGGTCTGGGAAAGGATTCCCCCCCCCCCGGTGGACACAGAGGTCCAACTGTTCTGAGTAAGATGTTAAGGAAAATAAAACAAAACTACATAATAGCATTATGGTTTAATTTACTGCAATGCTACTTCCTTTTGGTTCAAAATATACAAGTGTTTATTTTGGTAAAATGTAGAAAGGGAGAGAACCGATTGTTAACTACTTAGAACCAAATTAAATGTTATCACAGAAAAGGTGCAGCCCAACTTACAGGAAAGAATCAGGAGATGGAAAGGGTGCTTAATCCTTTATGTGCCCAGCAATTTGCCTCGCCAAATGATACACGCTCCAAGGCAAGGCTAACTGCTATATTCAGAAGCTGGGAAATGGGAGGGAAGACTACTGAAGAGCATTTGCAGGGGACATGTTAAGAATCCTCACTTACCATTTCTGCCTTGCAAATGCCACACATACATCCCCTGCATTAAAGGTATGAACAAGCTACATGAACATGTAGGTATAACCCCTACTATTTGGGTAAGAGGCACTTTTTCAAGTGGGTGCTCCTCTTTTATTCAGCAGGGGGAGAGTAACTGGCCCACCTCACCCCAGCAGTGTCTTTTCTAGTGGCTGTCTGCTGGTGCTCTTTTGTATCTTTTAGACTGTGAGCCCTTTTGGGACAGGGAGCCATTAGTTGTTTGATTTTTCTCTGTAAACCACTTTGTGAACTTTTAGTTGAAAGTTAATAATAAACAGTAAATACTGTTAATAATAATAATAATAATAATAATAATAATAATAATAATAATAATGCTTCCTCTTGTAAATGTCAAGATTTGGCCCTGAGAACAAAGGATGAAAATTCTGATATATGTTATAGAAGAGACAGTTTACTTTGCTTTCAGGGTCTCTCCATATCCATGCCATGCAGCCTCCTCATCCAACTGTATTTCTCTAAGCACACGGCTAGGCTTATAGGCAGCATTGATCAACAAAGAGAGAACCTGAAGATGGGGAGATGAAGAGAAGAGAAAAATATTCAGCAATAACTACTATGATAATATGAGTCAGATTGATTATATAAATCTGCTATCTGAATTAGCCATAATGAGAGTACCACTATCATCAGGTCAAATATGCAAGCATAATAAGATTAGGAAGAACAGTAGTAACTGCTAATAAAAACAGATAACAAATCAAGACTTGCCAGGGGTTTATTATTTGATTGCCAAATGATTTCTTATTGCAACACTTTTGAATTCTCTGTTTAGCCAGGCTGCCTATCCTCATTTCCCTCACCTCTATTCACAGGAAAAATCTGCAAGCATCACAGCGCAGCATTTATTGAAGCACATGCTAGTATGCCCCCTCCATACTTCCAATCCAGATTTCATGCCATTTTTGTTGCCAAAGAAATAGTTCCTTTTGCACTAAAGTCTACCACAACACAATTCATTCCAAGTGCAAGATAATATTCTGTTGCTGTACGCAGCCGACACCACAGCTCCAGAGACCCAAGGTCAGGCAAGTAACGAGGCACACAGCAGTGCTCCACCACCAGATGTTCCTTTACTTGAAGTATGTACAAGATATTTACAGTGCAAAGGCAGCTTTGAAAGCAAACAGCACAGATAGCTCTCTTTCTCGACACTCTGATCACGAATCACACCAACGTAGATTCCCACAGACACTCCACATAACATCTCCCACATAGCAGCTTGCACAGGCTGCAGTATATACTGGCACTGGCCAATGAGAGGCGGGCTACAGTCTGGTGATCCTATGACTCACCTATGACATACCTGGTGACAAGGTATTGCATCAGCCACTCCCATGATGCTACACTGTATGCAGGCCAAGACATCAGGGCCTTGCTCTATCCAGCCTGTAAATTCTCTACAGGCCTGGGGCTGTAACATATTCACTGTTTAATGCAAGCAGCATCAATTGCTCACAAAATTTGTAAATGTATGAACATTCCTTCTTTCCCAAGATTCCTCACGAGTCACTATGTTATTTTATAACAACAAAACATTTACATAGAGTTTTAGAGTATTCGAAGCACTTCATGTTGTCTATGTTATACAGGGGCTCATGGTGGAGAAGCCTCTGACACCAATTGGCTGATGTAGTGGTTTGGAATGTTCAGTTGCTAACCTTCTGTGATGGAAAGGAAAACTGTCCAATTAAAACCTCATGCAGGATTAAAACCTCATGCAGAAGTAGACTAAGGACTGCAGAGGGTTCCTGGTAAATAGGGAGGCTAAGGGACAGAAAGGCCGGAGGTTCAAATAAAGGAAGGGTGCAGAACAGGCAATGGACTAAATAAGGGTAGGTGGAAAAAGAGGCTTGTGGAAAAGGGTACAAACGATGGGTAATCAAAGTACTAATACGCTGAGCAGATATGACGCTTTTAACAAATTTCACAGCACTTGGTTCAGGAGGGGCTGCATGATATTGAATGGGGGAGGGGAGTGACTGAGGCTGATCACGGATGGCTGATGAAGGATCAAAAGTGGCTAAAAGAAGTGGAAAACTGAAAAGCAGATATCCTAGAAAGAGAAGATCATAGTGCCTGTCAGTGGCGTCACTAGGATTCGAGTCACCCGGTGTGGGAGGCCTGCGCGTCACCCCATGTAGTGGGCAGGGCAACGCTCCAGGTGGGCGTGATGATGTATTATTGCCCTGCCCCCACTGGTTTTTTGGCTGTACCTTTTGTTAGAACACAGATATTTCAATGTGGTTTGTTCTGCACAAAATTACGCATTGACTGATATATAACATGATGGTCTTATTCCTCCAAACTCTGATTTTAGTGATTTTGAAAACTTGTAGAGTCTCACACACACACACCCCCGGTCAACTTACTAACACCTTATTGCAGCAGTTCTCAAACTTTTAGCACCGGGACCCACTTTTTAGAATGACAATCTGTCCAGGACCCATTGGAAGTGATGTCATGGCCAGAAGTGACATCATCAAGCAAATTAAAATAAATAATCATAAATAATTAAATTAAAATAAAATAATTACATAAGGGGGAGCCAGTCCTGTTCCACCAAGTGAATCTACTCTGAATTAAGTCCCATAGTGGTCAATGGGGCTTACTCTCAGGAAAGTGTGGGTAGGATTGCAGCCTGTGAGCCCAATCCTATGCATGTCTACTCAGAAGTAAGTCCCATAGTGGTCAATGGAGCTTACTCTGTAGTCTGCCTGCAATAAAACCCCCAAAAAGAATAAATGAGATTTCCAGCCCTCCCCAGTACCCAGTTTAAAGTTCTTCTATTTCAAGCATATCAAGATAGAGACCCACCTGGCTTTGCAAATGCAAAATAGAAAACTTCCCTTTACCAGTTCAAGCCACTTTTTTGTCCTTTTGAGTGGGAGGGGGAAGGCTGCCTTCTGGAGCATTTGTTGCACTCCAGCTCCATGGATCGCAACCATTCCAGTGTCCTCAAATTCCCCTTTGCCTGGCCTGACCACCAGCCAAGGCACGTCTGCCTACTCGCAAGTAAACAAGATGTGAGGCTGCTTCACTTTCCATAGAGCTCCGTAGACCTGCAGCTGGGAGGGGGGACCTCCTTCTCCATGTTTTTGGGGGCTGCTTTCATTGGATCAGGACCATTCTGACATCCTTGGAGCCTCTCAGCCTGCCTTGACTAAGGCAAGTCCACCTACTTGCAGGACCATTCTGGTGTCATTGGATTCCTCTCAGCCTGCCCTTTCTGACGGACTATGGCAAGTACGCCTACTTGTGAGTAAACATGCGCTATGTCTCACTTTCACTTTCTATAGGGCTCCATGCATTTTTTCCTTCCAGTTTTTTGGCCATACCTTTTAATGAAAGGAGCTATTTCGATTCCTTTTTTGTATTGCACTCCGCTGGCCATTCCGCATCCAACGGTGCATGGCACGACGGGGTGGCTCCGAAAGCTGTGAAGTTAGTGCGTCCTCCCCCCAGGCGCATCACCCGGTGCGGCCTGCACCCCCCTAGTGACGCCAGTGGTGCCTGTGCATAAGTCCATGGTGCAGCCTCCTCTGGGATAAAGTTCAAAGTCACCTAGCAAGTTCACAGTAGAAATGGGCTCTACTCTGTCAAAAAATTTTTTTTTCTGTAAACCGCTTTGTGAAATTTTTGTTGAAAAGCGGTATATAAATACTGTCAATAATAATAATAATAATAATAATAATAATAATAATAATAATAATAATAATAATGTAAATTTGGTAAATAGTTCAGGGCCAGCTTAGTTTCAAAGAAAATATTTACCCCTGCATTAAGGATCTGAGAAAACCCCACAGTGAAAATTGTTCTATTGACTTCAATTCCAAGGCAGAATAAGGCAGAATAACAAACTTGAGAAATATTTCAAGGATGTCTCATATAAAGGGCTTTGCGCTGTTTTAATCAGATATGAGACTGAATCTGACAAAGCTGCCACTATGAGGAATAACCAATAATGTTCAACATGCAGCGGAAGTCCCCAGAGGCAATTATTATAATTAGGATATTCTCAAAGGACTATAGATTTGTCATAACAGATCAAATTACTGACTCATCAAATCTAATACCTTGCCTTGAGCAGTTTCTGCTGATACATAGGCAGTTCATAGGCAGGTATATGTTCTCTCCTCTTTAATCCCACATGGATTAAATTACAAGCCCTCTGATTTCCTAAAACTATACTGTAAGCCCCAGAATAAAGGCTTGATGGCAATTTTTTTCAAACAGATGCAATAAATACCATTATAAGTTTGGTCTGTCTTGATAATATGATCAAGCTGCTTCTTACAAAAAGTACAATGTTCCAGAATTTGGGCAAGTGATGCCCTCCGACTAGTGGAAAGAAGCAGAACAATTTGAGCTCAGAGGACTGAACAATAAAATGCATGCACACAGCACCATTAGTGCATATGCGCCAACGTTGTGAGCTGGAAGAAAACTCACAAAACAGGTTGTTGGTTTTTTAGCATGTGCTGAAACAGAGGTGACTGCATTGGCTCGGTCATGTTGTGAGAATGGATGATGGCCGGATCCCAAAGGATCTCCTCTATGGAGAACTCGTGCAAGGAAAGCGCCCTACAGGTAGACCACAGCTGCGATACAAGGACATCTGCAAGAGGGATCTGAAGGCCTTAGGAGTGGACCTCAACAGGTGGGAAACCCTGGCCTCTGAGCGGCCCGCTTGGAGGCAGGCTGTGCAGCATGGTCTCTCCCAGTTTGAAGAGACACTTGGTCAACAGTCTGAGGCAAAGAAGGAAGGCCCATAGCCAGGCAGACAGACCAGGGACAGACTGCACTTGCTCCCAGTGTGGAAGGGATTGTCACTCCCGAATCAGCCTTTTCAGCCACACTAGACGCTGTTCCAGAACCACCATTCAGAGCGCGATACCATAGTCTTTCGGGACTGAAGGTTGCCAACGGGTGCTGAAAAAATTCACAATTACTGGGCTGATCCCAAATTGTACAAAAGGCATAAAGTGTTCCCTAGGAATTTAGAGTGGAACGTATTGTCTAATGTAATGTATTCTGATCCATTTGAATTCCTGGTCACATTCTTCACTGTTCTCCATTACAGACAAAGATGCTACTGTCAAAATCTGATTTGCAATGGTGGATTTGGCATAACTTCTTTAGCATAAGCCAGCGGTTCCCAAACTCTGGCGAGGTAAGTGCTGGTGGAGGAGGGGAAAAGGCAATGACACAATTGCCATGATCGCACTGCTGCCAGGGATACAAGGGAGGTTTTTACACTTACCATTAGCAGCACTGGCATTCGGGGTGGGAGCGCAGGGAGCCCACAGACCCCTCTGCTGTGCTCCCTGCACCTCAGAACTAAAAAATGTGATTGGGACCCAAATCTGGTTTCACAATTGCAAAATGGAAGTGGGTCTCAGCACTTTTTTTTTTAGTTGTTCTGAGGTGCAAGGAGCACAGCAAAGGGATCTGTGGGCTCCCCACACCCCCAGAAGGCCAGTATTGCTAATGGTAAGTGTAAAAAAAAACAAAAACTTTGATCCCCAGCAATGGTGCAATCATGGTGATTGTGCCACTGCCTTCACCATTACCTCGCCCTTTATGGGGGTAGAGACAGGGCTTCTCTGACTGGGGTGCTGTGATGCCCCAGTTTGACAACCTCTGGCATAATCCCAGAGAACTGAACCCATGGTTTACCTAAGAGCACTGGCAAGTCTACTACATCCCAGGCTATACAAGGACTCACCACAAACACATGAAAGCCTTAGGCACATTACACAATGCACTTTTATAATGTCATCAACCTTCTGATATAATAGAGGCCTTCTGGCTAATCCATGGGCCATTTCAGAACAGAATCCCAAAGTTCAGTGGAATACAGATTGAAAAATCAAATTCAGATGAACTTTTTCCATGCAGAAGCAAATTAAAAACTGGGTAGCATCCTGACTAAAGTGTCTGCTGTCAAAAGTTCCTTTCATGAACCATGATCCGAATGCACAAGGGCCCCTCCTGCTTGCCCACTGAACCCATGTGGGAGTGAAATGCTTCTTCCATTCATGGAGGAAAAAGCTGGCATTGAATGCATTAGGCAGGATGCTATCCATTATTTCTTGTTTCAAGGGATAGAAGTTGAAAAACTTCATGAGTTACATATTCCTGCCACTTCTGTCTACATCTCAATTTTTAAAATCCTCTAATCTAGTACAATAGACTAGCACATTATTTCATACATCATTACAGTTTTTTGCACTTATTTTGAATGCTCCATTAGTGTATTTCTGGCCTACTATTATATATAGATGGGGACACTTACACAGAGAACAATGGCAAATAGTGCCACAAATATATAATCATGTTTCCCGAATGTTCTTACCTCTTTAAGAACAAGAACACAGTTCCCAGGTCCTACAGACTGTGGCAATTCTGCAATTCTTCCTTTGTTAAGGTATGGCCCTGAGAAGCAGCGATGGTTGAAGTAGATCTTTGGACAGCAGTATTTACCATTAGTTACAACTGGAAAAGTAGAACAATTTTAGAATTCTTTGTGCACATGCTTTAGATGTAGCATTATGAGGGTTATTTAAACTCTAGAAGTGAAAGTTACAGCTTCACATGTATACATATTTATACTTGATAACTCAAACAATTACTACAATGGGTTAACTTCCATTTCAGACTGGTGAAACTGGAATTATGGACACTTTCTTGAGCAAAACAATTCAAACATATCCAAAACAAAAAGTGAATTTTTAAGAACACCATCCTCTTTTCTAACAAGAGATAACAGTAGAAATTGAAGCTAAGTGTGTCGAATTCAGAATACCAGTCACAGAATTTAGACATCAAGGCCCAAATCCTAACCCACTTCCCAGCACTGGTATAGCTATGCCAATGGGACGTGTGCTGCATCCTGCAGTTGGGTGACACTCATGGAGTCCTCCTCAAAGTAAGGGAATATTTGTTTCCTTACCTAGGAGATGCACTGCTCTCATGTCGGTGCTGGAAAGTGGGTTAGGATTGCACCCTAAGTCTGTTGGGGCTAGATGTGAGAAGAGGGATTTCTAATGCCACCGATGACTTTAAAATGGTCTTTCATAACAACACAGACACAATGGTGTACCGGAGGGAGGTTAAGGGGGGGACAAATGCTCCAAGTGGCACTCCATGGGGAGGGGGCAGCACAATGACCCTTTTCCCCAACACCATTTTTTTTTTTACTTTTTCTGGGCCTGTTTTTGAGGCTTTAGAATGCCTTTTAATGGCTGGGGAGGCTGCCCATGGCCTCCCCGACCACCAGAAGGCCTTTTACAGCCTTCAAAATGCTGGAAAACAGCACATTTCATTTTGCAGTCTTGTGCCCCCAGTCAGCACCAGGCCAGGTCTGCCATGACATAGACACACCAACTGGTAATGAATGCAGAAGCCCTTGTACGCTTTACATCTCCAGCATTTGCACTGGCTTTCTGTTCCTGTTTGAATTCGATTGTGCAAACCTTTCACTAGAGATCATCAGAGTTCAATGTGGACATTTTAACATTTGTTAGGGGTTGCCTTTTGGTAGGGTTAAATCAGCTGGCTATAATGGGAAGGTATTTGTGATTGTCATGTTCTCAATTAGGCAGTGAGTCAGGAGAGATGGTGTGGGATACCTTGCACCCATTTGCCACCTCCCCCAGCCTGTAGCCTCCGCGGGGTCTGAACCAGCTTTATCCAACTCTCATATAATAATAAGTTTTCAACTCATGTGGTGGATGAGCTGGCCCTGCAGGGAGCATATTGGTTTACACATATTCAGGACTGCACACCTACAGCCAAATCCCTACCTTAATCCATTGTTTCTTATGGAATTCCCCATGTTAAGTCTAATGCAGAGCATGGACATATAAATGTTAGCCATTATCCCCTATTTACATTATAAAATTCCCCTTTATAAGTTGTTTCACTACAAGTCAAAGGTCTCCAGTCCCTAACTTTGACTTATAAAGCAGACCCCTGTATCTGGAAGCCAGTTTTTTTAAATAAAACATTTTGTGGCTATTGGTTCTGCTTTATCATTTTCCTGCGTCACTAAATTGAACAAAGTTCACCAGACATATACTGATGGCCCAACAAAGGCTTGATAAACCTCCTGTTTTTGTTGCCTATCTGGGACTGCCAATAAGAGGGGACTTGTCAAGCACCTACGCAAAAGAACAAAATGCTTGGAGACCAAATTTTGGCTTCATGAGTTATACAGACCAGCTCTACAATACTGGTATCCTCACATCTCTCTGTCTGGAGAACCACTGCCATACATATTTTAGGTTATAGATAAATTACTCAAGTTTGCAAAATTAGTTGGCATTCTAAATGATATACTGCTGCAGAATGTCATCTAGCAGAGTTGTTCAGTATTGTGCAGGGGTTGTTACATGTAACACTGCAAGAAAATCATGTTGCTGTGGGTGTTTTTATCCATATAGTTTACCCCATGTGGTTTCTTTCGTTGTTTTAATGTTTCTTAGTTATACGTTTTTATTTTTATGTCTTTACTTGTACTTTTATTTTTTCATTGTACACTGCCTTGAGAATAGGGAAGGCAGTATATAAATCTTTAAAAAATTCAAGACAAATAAGGATATTTATGTATCAATAGTCACTTCATTCTAGCTATGCTTGAAGTAAGAGTCACTTTTTTAAAAAAGAACCAATTTCAGGAGCTTATAAATGGCATATAAAGAGATCAGATTGTATTGACATAACATGTCTCCATTTAAAAACCAATTAAATCCCAGAATGAGGAGTCCCCCATTGCTGTGAAACTTCTATTAGGGAATGCCTCGCACAATTTTGCCACATTGCATGTCATGCGATAAACTTTTAAACTGACAGATTTATTTAGTGATTTCACCGGCAGGTGTACTTATTTAATATCTGTTCATTCAATGGTTTAAGTCAGGGGTGCCCAAACCCCGGCCCTGGGGCCACATGCGGCCCTCGAGGCCTCTCAATGTGGCCCTCGGGGAGACCCCAGGCTCCAATGAGCCTTTGGCCCTCCAGAGATTTGTTGGAGCCCGCACTGGCCCAACGCAACTGCTTTCAGCATAACGGCGACTGTTTGACCTCTCGCGTGAGCTGTGGGATGATGGCTTCCTCCACTGCTTGCCTGTGATGCAGTAGCAGCAGCAAAGGAAAGGCCAGCCTTGCTTTGTACAAGGCCTTTTATAGGCCTTGAGCTATTGCAAGACCTTCATTCATTCATAGAAGTTCATCTTTAATATATTCATTTATGTATACTTATGTAAATGTATTCAAATTTTAAATGTAAATTAATTATTTCTTTCTCCGGGCCCCGACACAGTGTCAGAGAGATGATGTGGCCCTCCTTCCAAAAACTTTGGACACCCCTGGTTTAAGTAAATGATAGGATTTCACCATCTGGCACATAAGGATATTTTACAGTCACACAGTCTTTTGTTTAGAGAGTTGCCAGAATGGTCTGTCTGTAAAGCAAAACACAGCACCACAATGCAGAATTGACAAGAGTTCAAAGTACAAGGAAGGAAATGTTTGTTATGAAACAGTGCAACCCCAACACAATCAGGCCATCCTCTCAGCCAACGATGGAAGTAGATTATATGTTCTGTCGGAACACACTGTTATTCTGAACCCTATGCTCTGTGATAAAAGTAAGTGAAACATGTCACTGCGACTCCACTCATCCCTTTCTGCTTCGTCATCAATTATTTATATAGTGCCATCTAAGCACAAGGCACTTTATAAACGACAACAGGACAGTTTCCTGCCTTGTGGTTGTTACTATTTATAATCCAAAACAGTAGATAAACTTATCAAGGAAGGGGAAGGAAACTGAGATGGAGTAAACTGGAAAAGAATATGCAGTGCCCCATACCCTACTAAGGGCCCAATTCTATCCCACTGCCGATGCAGTCCCAAGGTCAGTTTACAAATGTTCCCTTAGCTTGAGGAGGCCTCTGTGACTGCCCCCTCACTGCAGCATAAAGCGTGTGCCCCAGTGGCATGGCTGCATCACAACTGGAAAGTTGAATAAGATTGGGCCCTAAGCCTGTCCAAATAACTGAAATCAATGTGTGTCACCAGGCTTCACCAAAGTATAATAGGGAGACTAAGGACTTGCACCTAAGGTTTCATGGAGAAAGTGAGGTTTGAGGAAGGATTTGAAGAAGGAAGAAAGGCAGAATCTCACAGATGTTTTTTGAACCAAGTTCCAGGCATGAAATAAAAAAGTCTCAGTATTATATTAGACAGTTCCCTTATACTAAACAGTATTTTGGAAGATGAGAAATACAATATTTTCTTTATAGGATTTTAGAGTTATCCTTTTCTACTAGTAGCTGAACAATGTTAAAGATTCTTTTTTTTCCACCTCTCCCCCCTTCCCCCCCCCACACATTTCTTACTTGTGTCAGCTGAGTTCAGTTCCTGACTCTTTAGCCCTTCATGAACAGCTCTTGAAGACAATATTCTGGTAAAGGAAGAGAAAGAAAGCCAAAGAGCAGGCCGTTGTTTATGCCTGAGTTCTACTCAGTTCTACTCCCTAAAGAATTATGGCTCTTTAGGTATTCCTACTATTTTACAAAACAAAGGGATTTTGCATTTGGCACACATACATAGTACTGTACATGGACACAGAAATTCTAATATGATTTCACTAAGCTGTCGTCAGAGATTGGTGTTCCTGATGAATAATCAAATACAGCCTGAAAAAGGAACATTGCTAACTGTTGTGAGTAAAATTAACTAGGAGCAGTAAAGCAAAAAATTGCAATAGTCCCCACAAGAGCTGGAGAATACTTGCTTAAACACTTTACCAGAGGTCTATAAACATGGAATACCTAAATCCAAACACATGATATAGCAGCGAGACTCACTGAGCTCAAAGAAACATACAGGCCAGCCCTCCTTATCTGCTGGTTCAGGACCTGTGGATTTGATCCAACGTGGGTTAGGAGGGCCTCACTGTTCCTCCTGGATGTGACTGGAAGAATCTTCTGGTCACATTGGGAAGGAGGCCTTCTGAGGCGTGGGGAGGACATGCACAACTTCTCCTTGCCTCAGAATACTTCATGACATGACTGGAAGGCACTTTCAGTCACATAAAGAAGTCCTCCGATGGCCTCAACCTGTGGATTTGATTATCTGCAGGTTTGGTATGGGGGAGGGGTCCACAAACAGATCCCCTCAAATACCAAATACCAAAGGCCAACTGTGTTTTTGTACAAACGTATGTAGCAACACATCCTTCATAGAATAGCCCAGAGTTCTTATCAGGTGCAACTACAGGTATAGGATAATATTACCAAAACAAACAGATCAGTTCCACAGAATAGCAGCATTTCAAACACATTCACACTCCACAATGTTCCTCAATATGTGGATTTTAAAAAAAAAATCTGTGCTGTGACTATTAAGAGTAGCTCTGCTCTCACATAGTGTACATTCCAAAGATAAGAAGGACAGAGCAGATACAGAGGAAGTGTACCTATGTAGATTACCTTGCAGTTAATGGCATACCTCATCTCTAGAGTTAGAATACTATAGTATCACACGCCAGAGCAGCAAATAAATTTCCTGGTGCAAGTCCCTTGTGCCAGCCTAGGAGGGTCACAAACATGCTGTAAAGCACATTTGTGCCTCCTTGGGAGCAAGCCATGCTAGCACACTGAGGTGTGCTGGAACACGGTGGTTGCATCCAGCCTCCATGGTGGCTTGAGCCAGGACAGCCGTGTCAGCAAAGCTCGGTTGATGTAGGACGCCGGGGAAGGCGGGGAGGAGATGGGAGTGAGGCGTTCCAGGGTGGAGGGAGGGTGTTCCAGGAGGCAGGCGGGCAGGAGGTGGGGCTGGGACTTGGCAGTTATGCCAGATCACAACACCATTCCCCAAGCACCGCGGAGCAGCTCGAAGCCACTCTGTTCTCCTCAGACTTGTACCACCTCCTGAGGTGGCACAGGTCCGAAGAGACACATTGGGGTTGTTGTGGCTTACCTGGGGGTAAGGGGAACACTTTCCCCTTACCTCCGGCTGTGTTGATTCTGGCCCCAATCTTGCACTGGATACAGCACAGGCCTGCCTGTTCCAGTGCAAGACAGGATTGCGCTGCATGTCATTAAGCGAGCGTTCAGCCTCATCTAGTGCCTTTGTTGTGTAAACAGACATTCCCTGCCCAAGCTACTGGAGACCAACTGCCTCATTAAGAGCTTCTTTATTGTGCGTTGATCATTGTTGTATATGCAGTGTTAGATAGGAGGTTGTTAAGCAACGCACGCCTATAATCAAGGTCCTCAAAAAAATAAGATGCCATTGTCAATGATGAACGATAAAGTTTAATGCTTACTGTTTTTCTGGTTGGACCACTGCAATTTTCTTCTCTTTGTTCACTGTCAGCCAAGGAATAACACATTGAATAATAAGTACAAAGTTTACAAAAATTTCCTGTAATAGGTAGATTTTACATTTCAATCCTCTGCATACCAAGTCATTGTATTTACTTGGGCAGGCAACAGTTTACAATCCTATTTTCCTTCTTTCTGGTGCACGCAGATAAACCTTCTTTGTGAAACATCAGACAAGCAGCAATAAACGAGAAATCTGAACTTTCAATCTGGGTGCACAAGATTTTCCTGCTCCTGAACTTACTGCATACATTTTCTCCAATTCTGTTTCTAAAATTTACTATACTGTAACACTAAGCACAGCCTATGCACAGGTGAATTTGTATTACTCTTATGACATCCAAATACCTGCCAAGAGATTATGCATTACTAGTTTTTAGGAAGCTCTAGAGGAAATATTAAAATGTACTGCATACCAGTTCACCTCAGCCCCCCTCTCTGTTATGATGTATATACTTAAGACAGCTTGCTGAGAAACATATATATACATATATATAGTACTCTGAAGTACTACAATCAGATCAATTCTACAACACACTCCATCCCATCTTATTATAGTAATCATGTTATTCATACCTACTGCTCTGCGAGGAGGTGTGAGTTGATATCCATTAGTTTCACACCAACCTACCGGAAATATATTCATGGATTCTACGCTCACTATGCATTCACGGGCTGGCATTTTAGAGCCTGTTAAAATAAGCAAAGTGTTAAAAGCTTTCCAAAATCTAGTGTTTATTGTGGCTAGACACATCTCAGAACATATAGCTTGCTAAGCTACATGACCGTGTGCCTGCATATTTGAAATTCATTCTCAGTACTATAACAGGGTCTCACAAACAGAACACAAATATAAATTTTGCCGGGTCCAAGCATTTGAACATCTTTTGTATGGATTGTATCAGGAGTGGCAACAACAAACACAGACGACAACAACAACAAATACAAGATTTTCCTTTACATTTGATTTCTCAGCCTCTTTTAGAAGTAAAGCATCTCCAAAGTGATGATTTATAAAACTCAAACAATGCAGTGTTGTTAACATGACGCCTTGGGAAAGCTAACCAAATGCAAAACATCTGTCCTCTAAAGATAACTTACTTTCCAGTTGTAGCCAGAGATAGGACTCCTTGACTTTTGTAACAGTAGCTACACAAATTTCGTCTGGCTCTTCAGAGTTCACAGCTTCAAGTTTCATGTTCTCCTTAAAACCATGGTCATAATTTAGCTAAAAGGAACATACCCAAGAGAGATTATTAAGCAAAAACTGCATTTAGCTGAAAACAGATTCAAAACAGATCTAAATTCATGGTGATCCCCCAAGTTGCAGTATAAGAACTAGCAACAAGCATGGCCGTTTTACCACAAAAATTACTAGAATATGAAGACTGAAAGGAAAAAAATAAAGTGGGGGACACACCCAGCTGCAAACTTACAGCTTACAATATTTAAAATAAATAAAATAATATATGACTCTCCTCCAACCTCTGTGGCACACCTGTGGACCATTCACAGCACACCAATGGCCACAGCTCAGAGGATGAAAATCACTGTTCCAAATTATAACTAGTGTATATACTCTACTAGATAGAGGAACTTACTTCCAAGTAAATACACCCATAATTGCACTACTGGGGGAAAGGTTCCAGCCTAACCTCCTCCCCAATATGGTCCTTTCTACATATAAGGACATGTTTAGCATGGAGGAGCATTTTACTACATGAGCTCTCAACTGCTGTATGAAGTGGTACAATTGAGGTGCAGATTTACCATCTCATTCACTGTTTGTGAGAACTAAGCCAAAGATGTCAAACACAGTTGCCTAATGCAAGGCTGCCATACCATCAACCATCATCATCAATGTGTTTCTAAGGCCTCTGGCAGGCTATGCATGGCTTCCTCAAGTTTCAGAAAGGCATCCCACTGATGTCCCCCCCAGGCATGGCGCCCAAGGCAACTGCACCCGACCGCCCCTAGCTACACCACTACACATCAACCTGTCTTATCAAAGTATTAGTCCACCCAGCCCAGTTGCATCTACTCTGATCTTTCAAGAGGTCATTCTCACCCTTTGACCTGAAAGCCGAGGCCTGAACCTGGGACATTCTGCACATAAAGCTTATGTTTGACTAAGAAGTTACAGTCCACCCCCAATACTGCTGAATGAACACATGCTGTGTATGCTCACCAAGGGAAAACAGCTCTGGGGAGCAGCCTCAGTTCCACATTGCTTGAGATAGTCTGCCCAGTCAAAATCCTGCCCAGGATAACCTACAAATAAGCAAACAAAATGACATTTTGACATAAGCATTACATGAAAGCACTCAATGCCTTTTTCCCAGACCTACTTTGGTTGCTATTATAACTGAATAATGCAGGTGAGATACAATTAAACTTCCCAACTATCTGTAACTGAAATCAAGGCACATCTCCAAAGGGAGGTGAATGTGTAAAGGCTTCTCCAAAGCTTACGTATGAAACGTGCACCTAGCCTTTCCCTTTCCTATGTTCACCATTTGTCTGTAGCAACAAACATGGATAGACATACAGGTGGGACCACAGTATCCAGTGATTTGGTATCCACTGATACCTGGGTCCACCTTTAAATGCCTTGTAACAAGGAAAAAAGCACCAAAATCCAATTTCCTACCTTCACGCTGTTGAATAATTATAATTTCATTCCATTAGATTCCATTATTCACCCTATCTAGTGGTTGAATGCAGTATAGTGGTATAGTATACCATGTATTCTGGGGCGACAATAGAAATCTAGAAGAAATCTGGAAGTGGATCTTTAAAGCTATTTTTCTACAGATTTGGTATCCACTAATTTTTTTTTATCCACTGGGGGTTCTGAAACGGAATCCCAGTGGCACGACCTGTACTTTTAATGTGTCCATTAAAAGAAGACTGAATGTACTTACCTGGTGGAGGGCTAAGATACAAGCCATTCTTTAGACTCCATTGCACAGGAAAAATGCCAGGACTGTTGACATGGCAGATATAAGACTGGCTCCTAGTATGTTCTGGTCGCAAATCGTCTATTTCTATCATGAAATATTTATCATTGAACACCTGCAAAAAATCAGGCATGGCTCAAACAGTTTTACATACAAGCAACAAGGTCCCTATTTGAGAGAGCAAGTCTGCTCTGCTAAGTTAGTGAATGCTGTTTATTTATTGGTAGGTGCACCAATGAGCTACTTTAACTATACCAAAGAACTTGGACATACCCAATGGGATTTTTAACTTCCTTGAAAGAACTGGTCTCCATGATGCATCTTAACCTGCTTTTGAGAGTCATCTCAGAAAAGTACCATGTGGCATTGGGGGAGTTCAAAAAACAAAAACCCACAGAATTCTTGGGCATACTGAACTTTAATTCCAGCTCCTAATTTCAATTATTTCAATGTTATTTTCAGGCTTAGCATCACTGCTAAATTTTTTAGAAAGAAATTCAACAATTGGAGACTATCTTAAAATTTTGTTCAGTATTCTAAATGCTCTTATATCTAAACCCATATTTGAGTGGCCTTTATAATCTAACTGAAAATGCGTTCTAGACTTTCTCAACACATTGCTCGAGTGGAAATGTGTTACTGAAAGCAGAGTTCAATAACCTGAATAATTTACATCACAATCCTAACCAGGTCTACTCAGAAGTAAGTCCTATTTTGTTCAATGGAACTTACTCTCAAGAAAGTGTGGTTAGTATTGCAGCCTTATTCAGATTAGTTGCTGAATTAAGTATTGGCACAGCAGGCTTTTACAATAGGTACCCAAACACCAAAACTCAAGTTACCTTTATAACTGTAGCAGGTGAAAGGACATAAGGAGATTTCGGATCAATAGCCTCTAACTTCATGTTCACGGAGAATGAATGAATTCCAACAACAGGCTTGTCCTAATAAGGACAACATGAAAATGTTAATAAGCACAGAGATTCCTTGGCATAGCAAATTTTTCATAGTAGCAAATAAGACACAGAGTATCTTCTACAGATACAATAAAAAGTAAACTTTAGCCTTTAACATTTCACTGAGAGGCAGGCTAGATCATCCTCACATTTTTAAGGTAATTCATCTTACAGGAAACCAGCAAATTAACACATGTAGCAAATGGTCTCTTACTAAACTAGACATGACATTCTGTTTCAATGTTGGTTTGATGTATTTTTAAGCTTGATATTTCCTATTTGCAGACAAGGAAGGCAATAAAGAAGTATTCTTCTGATTCACAAAGAGATCATTTTATAAATAAATAAATAAATAAATAAATCCTCAACGCAGGAAAAAATTCTTGGAAGAAAAATAACCTGGTCTAGATCTCCAGCCCCATAACTACAAGAATAGTGCCATGACCAACCAAATCACAGATCTTTCAGTGGGGACACAGAAAGCATTTCTGCTACTGTGAGCTCCCTCTGAAAACGGAAGGAGTGTTCCACTCATACAAGGCAGAAGGGGGACATTCCATTCCTGTGCCCCCAACAGAAACTTCCTTCCCAGCAGGTGTTCAAGACAGCAGAGGTGCTAGTTGGGTTTCTCCCCTCCATTTCTCTGTAAATGCTATTTCTAAGGAGCTATGCTTGATCACTTTTTGGAATCTTTAGATTATAGCCTTTCCAAAAAAGGTGCACAAGATGACTGATGAAAAAAAGTATTTAGTTGCACAGAATTTGCATCAATATCATACTGCTGTCAGATGCAATTAAAGAAACTGTTCTTTACCTACAAACTGATAAACCTACACCATGAGTCCAGTGTACCTGTGCAACTTCCTCCTCCACTATGTCACAGCACGATCTCTCAGACTTACTGAGAGTCCACTGAACAATACTATCTGGATATGGTTAGGCCATTAAGAGAAGGTAGAAAAGCAACCTTGATGGCTGCCTCACAAATTGCAAAAATGCCTTGCCTAGAGAAACTCTGCAAGGTCAAGTCATGTTTTGGAAGTACTACAAGACTCTTATTTAGTCTGAAGTTTGGTATGGAGGTTGCAGTCTTCCAACCCACTTCCTGTTAGTGTCAAACAGGGAAAATGGTAATAGGAAGTGAGTTGGAGGGCTGCAATCAATGGGACACTAACAGGAAACAGACAGCACAGGAGACAGTGACAGGAGGGCTGCAAACAGTGACAGATGTCATTTGTACAATGGGGGGAATTTGTGAACTGTGGCTAAGTGAAACTGTGCATATAGGGGCACTACTGTATATTCATGCTCAGACAGTTACCCATGCCTTTGAGGTTCTAAGAGCAAAACATCTAATTAAAATGAGCTCACATGGCTTGTTTTTGAGGACTACTTTTTGTACTTTATTTCACCATGCCATTTGTTAAAAGTTTCGTTACCATTGGGAGCCATTAGTTATTATATTTTCTCTGCAAACCGCTTTGTGAACTTTTTGTTAAGCAGTATATAAATATTGTTAAATAATAAATACAGGGCTCCAGCAACAAGTCTCAGATGACATACCTTAAAGAGATCAGTGGGCACCAAAGATTCTTCTTCCTCCTCTTTTATTTTTGCTAGGATTTCTTGCCATTCTTCCTCAGTTTTCAGATGCCTAACAGCTTCAATTAAAAAAACGGTAGCTCTGTGAGTAAAGACAGGCCTCTAAATGATCAAATGTGTATTAACCTGTTATCACATTAAGAGCAATGAACAGCAGTTTTTAAAATAAATCCATTATACTACTCCTATGTCACAGCTAAGTCAATAGACTGAAAACAGCAAAACCACTAGCTATCTTATGCATGAACACCCTGAGAATGCACATTTTCTTATCAGCGCTCCATGCTAACCTCAATCTGAATGACTTTTTAAACTGCCTTTGATGCAGACACACTACATTTTCCACTAAGGTTCTCTTTTATCCATTATTATGCCAAATCTTCAATTGCTTTTTAAATTTAGGGTTTTTAAGAAACTGACTAAGAGTTCAGTGAAGGGGAAGCAAGGTGAATTACTGGCACAGAATCCTTAAAAGGTATCTCCAGTGCACATGTGCCTTTATATTATGCCTTAAACATGAATCTCCATGCTCCACATGTACTAAGAACATGTCATTCAGATTATGAAAAAACTGAGAAAGCAATAAAAGGACAAATGAACTACATATGTAGAATACTCATTTGATTCTGTTGTCATGGGAATACTGAATGTGGGCAAGTGAAAATACAAAGCCCCCAAGTTCTGAACATGTAATTCATTTGGGCCCACATCTTTCTTAATGCCACATCATGCCAAGAGATAAGAATGTGTTGATTTTGGACTTGATTATGGGACCCTTGGAATTGAGCCAAAAACCACTTGAAAAGATAGATAATGAGGAGGTTAGAACAAGTTCACTTCCATATGTTCAAAGAATTCCCCCAATTATTAGGTGTATGTACTGGACCCTTTTCCTAACACAGCTTCTTTGACAGATCATTTTTCCTCATTCTGGAACACACTGAATTCCAATACACTAGCACAGTGGTTCCCAAACCCCTATAGGGAAGTTGGGGACCCGATGTTTGTGTGGGCGGGAAGGAGGGCAGTGAGGGTGCTGCAGCAATCACAGCTCCGTCACTACCAAGGGGCTTGTTTCTTACCTGAGGGGTAGAACCAGCTTCCTGCAGGTTCCTGGAGGCTCGCAGGCCCCTCCCATGTCCTCCGGCGCTGTGTAAACAGCCAGTATCTTCACTTAGCAGTTACTTCCGGTTTTTGAGGGAAAGGGCTAAGGGCTGTTTACACAGCCACAGAGGTAATCAAAGGGGGCTGCAAGCCTCCAGGAGCCTGAAAGAGGCTGGCTCTTCCCCTCAGATAAGAAATAAGCCCCTTGATCATGATGGAGCTGTGATCACTGCAGCACAGTTGCTGCCATCAGAGCAGGGTTACTCCCCTTAAGGGAGAATGCCCTATTTCCAGTTCCCATGGGTCATGACCCACCACTTTGGGAACCGCTGTACTAGCAAATGTTTAGCCCCAGAGTTGCTCTGTTGGATTCTCAGTATGCCCCAGATCTGAGACAGGGAACAGTGGGCATTCTTCCATGAATGCCTGCCCCCCATCTTTTTCTCCAGTCTTCCCACCATGTCATCCTGTACCATAGAGAGTCTTCAGGAGTAGATTTTCAAGGAGTACAGGAGGCTGCCTAAATTGGTGCCTTCAGATCACAGAATAAGGATTTGAGATATAATCCATTATAGATAAAATGTATATGCTCTCTTATTTTTACTCCAATCAGATAAAACTTGTTAGCACACAAATGAATTAGTTTAAATATTTAATTAAAAACAACTTCTTTAAAACCTTCAAACTGCTAAATGTACTGTTTTATACCTAAAGGAGGTTCAAGTGTATATCCTTGCTGAGATGCCCAACCCACTGGATGAAGAAAGGGATCCAAGTAAAACATCCACAAATCATACTGGTCTAAATCTCCAAGTCCTTCATAACGCAGTTTGAGCCTTCCACTAACATTTTCTACAACGCTGACTATCCAAGCTCCTAGAGAATCTTCCAAATGTTGACATTCTAATCTTGATCCAGGTGCGATGAGATCCAGGGGATTCTTGCCTCTATGGAGCTGCAATGGAAAAAATAATAATAAAGGATGGCTGGAAAGACAGAAAAGTTTTTCCCAAACTTTACGGTGGTTTGATATGAATTTGGGGGCCGATTCCAAAAATGGCATCAGTTTTGGCCCATCTAGTTTTGGAGATATAATATAGCCTCATTAGTGAATGGTTCAAGCAGCTTCCTCATGAGGAAGCCATGTTATAGGCTTCCTCATGAGGAAGCTGCTTGAACCATTCACTAATGAGGTTATACTATATCTTCAAAACTAGACGTGATGGGGCAAAACGGATGTCATTTTTGGAATCGGCACCCCAAATATACCCAGGAATTAGTGTAACCTTTAAAGAAGCAAAATGTGTATTGGCCTGTGTAATTAATCTCCATTGTTCCTGCTGAATTCTACACACTCTACCATGCTTTTTGATAGCTTAAGCATAATAAGAAATCAAGCAAGTTGTGTCAGGCTTGCCGTTTTTCCAATTCTTCACACTGCAGCTTACATTGAAACTCTTGACAGCTTACACTAAAACTCTTGACACAGCCAAAATATGATAATTTAAATATTTATCATCATAAAGTTCAGAGCAATCTGGAATCTAAATCTGGCCCCAGGTTTTCCTGTCAAGAATTTTTTTCTTCACTGAAGAGCTAAGAAAATGAACAACAGATTCCTTTAAAAATCCTCCTGTAGTTTGTTTGTAAAAGAAAGATTATCAAATACTTAAGATGAATTAGATTTAGAGAGTCCAAACTCATGAAGCTCTTCTTCTTCCATAGCTATTTAACAAAATGTAATTTCTCGCAATGCACCCCGACAACACAGCCAGATTCAGTTTTCCTGCCTTCCATCTGCGCATTGCTACTGCCTATGGCAGGGGTGTACCTGCAGGCATATTCATGATAACTGTAGGATAACAAGGGACTTGCAGTTTCCCTCAATTTGTCTCTATCTTTTCCATCCATGTGTCAGAGAAAAAAAATCTGAGTCTGCACAGTTAAATATAGAAGATTGTCTTTTAAGCAGCTGGTTATCCGGATTATGAGGCCTCTTTCCTCTTTGTGTTAGAACGCTTTTGCACCTATCTTCCAAAATTGTGATACACCAAATTCCGCCCTTCCGTTTGGCATCCCCTGAATTTGCACATGCACATTCACCCTACTTGAACAGTCATGCAGACAAGCAAACACCAAAGTATTTCAGTCTTGCAAATGAGATTAAGGAATTTTAGACCAAGAGACCCTGTAGGATGGAAATACAACTGGAACTAGGTCTCTTCCTAGAGATCACTTTCAATGCAGTGTGTCTCTTCCACTGCAAAGTTCTCTTACTTCCATCTATCTATGTTAACCACTGCAGGTGAGTATCACCACATTTCTCCACTCACTTTAAAAATTTGTGCATAAATCACAGGGTTTTCAAAGTAAGTTTAAAACCAAGAATATATAGAGTTAACATTTACACATTTTCTTGTGCCCCTTAAACAATTCGGTTTAAGAAGCATCAGTTGGGTCAACTCATTTGTATTCGTTTGGGAAAGTTATATCAAAAGACAGCTGTGGTTACGTAATCCAGTTCCACATAATAGCCTGATTTCTACATGGTTTCAGTGTCAACAATTTGAAAGAATATGGGTAAAGTGTCTCTACTGCTGCAATCTGTGTGCACAATCACTTACTCCTTCTAGAAGGTTGGCAGGGGCACTGCAAGCTCCCTTCAGAGTCTGCTTAAGAAATTCCTCCTGGTTAGAAATTTTATCTTTGATGCCTAAAATAAAAAAGGAAAAATAATCAGTGTGTACTTTTGCTATCTTATAAACATGTAGCTGAGAGTTCTATTAACTCTGGGAAGGACACCAGCAGGGTCCATATGGTTATTCCCATACAGGTTTGAAATGTCTTCATAGCTCAGCAACAAATTGTAGTTAAGGCTATTTTATGTGAGCTCAATACCCATGTTCCTAGAATTCACAGCAGAAGGACCCATTGGGGGGGGGGGGAGGTTGCAGAGTTGCTGTGGCATTACACATATAGCTACTGCAAAAATGATTTGTTATTAGTAATGAAAAAATAAAAAGCACATTGAAAAATAGCAAAATGAATATGAATTAGTCTAAACCTCACTTACAGAAATTACAGCAAAATGATTATACTGGATACAAGTGCAATTTACCCAAGGCCATTCTAAACAGAGGTTTATGGAGAATACTAGATAATGAAGTCTGCAAGGATTCTGAATAGGGCTTTGCTCCCCAAACCAACCGATAGGCTGCTATCACAAAATAGTTATAACTGAAAAGTTATCTTATGGTTTTTAGATCGAGGATCCACCAAATCTGCCTTCCTTTCCAAGAGGGGTTATTACCTTCAGGCATTTTGAGAGCCTTCTTGTTCTGTTCACACCAACCAATTGGGTGCAAGTCAGCTGTCATTATGTCACACCAGAAATCAGCCTTACGGTCTTCTCCAAAACCATCATAACGTAGGAGCAATAACTGCCCACAAGTAGTAATGATGGTGGCTATCCAGTATGTATCAAGGTCAGGTTTGACAGCAACCTCCAGTTTCATGCCTGGTGCAAACCCATTCTGCAGGCTAGTGTCCACCTAAAAAGGAAGATGTGAATTCAAAACTCTGGTTACAATCTGATAATCTTTTAATTTCACAACAAGGTATCAAAGATTCTTGTGACATTTTAAAGATTAATAAATATACTGGACCATATGTTTTCATGAACTAGTTCAGGTGTCTTTTTTCCGCAATTGCCAGATATACAAATACACATGGATCTAGAGGCAAAAAATGTTAACTGTGGTACTAATCTGTGATGCATCACAAGTGGTATAGTCTGTATCACTTCTATAATTTACACCTAAAATGTATATAAATAAGAATAGTCATAACATCATAGGTCCAGAGCCAGCTCAGCTTTCAGTACTGAGACAGGAAGGGATCAGCTTCTTCAATGAAGTATCAACTGACAACAGCTAGCAAGAAATTAACCACAAATGTTGATGATATAATAGTAACAACTAAAGACAGACACGTTATTTAAGCTGAACAGAATTTGAGTAATCTAATAGGTAAGCTAACTGGCTAGAAAGCAGTACATAGGAATTCAAAAGGACATTTAAAAATATAATTAAATAAAATGTAAACAAATAAAACTATTCATGTCGATGTCAACCAAATTAACCAGGAACAAAGAAAAAACATAATAAATCAATGAATATGCAGAATGTACTTTTATGAGTTGGTGATCAAGTGAAAAACCAGACAGAAACTGAATGAAAGATGTCACTAAGATACTATAAACAAATAATCTTTGCTTGGGAATACAATACAAGACAAAAAAGTAAAAAGCAAATGGGGATTTCGAAAGGATGTTTAAAACAAAGAACATTTCAAACCTATTCCCAGAGAAAGGTGACTTGGGGAACAATCCCAAACTGCACTTCTACAGCCAGATCGCAGTGACCTGAGCTGTATCCAATGCAGGTTGTGAGGCTGCTGGAAGTCTCCTCGGAGTAAGGGAATTTTTTCCCCTTACCCCATGTCAAGCTCCAGCTTGCCCATGGGACTACTTGGATCTGCAGCAGCTATTTAGCTGGCACACATCTGAGCAGCCTGTGGTGAGGACAGGGGTTAGGGTACAGTGTGCACTGTTGCCACTGAACCCGCCTCCTCCCAGGCCCAATCCTCCCCCATTCCACCCTTCCCCTGCCCAGAAATGCCCCCCCTGGAGCGCCCTGCCACCAGCTTCGCTCACCCACTGGCTCATGCCTACCATCCTTGACCAGCACATGGACAGGATCCAGCCTGGACTAACTGGCATGGGACTCCACACCAGCCCAGCTGACCCTAGAGTTGGCACTGACTCAAGTACAGGCTTGAATCGGGCTGCCCAAGTACTGGCTCAATACATACCTACTCAGAAGTAAGCCCCATTCAATTTAGTTAGATTAAGCCCAAATGTGTTTAGGATGCAGCCTAAGCCTACCAGAGATACAGCACAGAACAGAAAAAAAGTAGAATTTTTGCTCAGGCATTCATGAAGAGCAAAGATGACTAGATAAGGGCAATTCACGTCCTACCATAAAAGAGGGCAACATATTATAGTCAGTCTGATACAAAACACAAAATCTGTAAAATCTGACTGCAAGAACAGATTACAAAATACAGTTCATAAGCTAATGTGCTGCTAAAAGCCTAAAAAGAATTTATTTCAAATGATCTTATCATGCAAACTATTTGCCTGCTCTCATCTGACATTAACAAGGCCAATCGTATGTTTGTCTAACCAACCCCAGCACTTTAATTACATTATTCATTTAGCACAGGGGTCTCCAAACCCCAGCCCCGGGGCCAGATGCGGCCCGCAGCAAGCTTCTGTTCGGCCCATGGCCAGCCTCTAGTCCCCTGAAAGCTTCTGGCCCGTTTGACTGAACATGACCAGAGATGTGCTCTGATTGCATCTGGAGGGTGTTCTGAGGGCCGGAAAGGCTGAGTGAATGAGCTCACTCATTCATATATTCATTCATCTAAGTTCCATCTCTAATTTATTTATTTAAATTTTATATTTAAATTTTTTCCGGCCCTCAGCACTGCGCCAGATATTTCATGCGGCCCTCTGGTCAAAAAGTTTGGAGACCTCGATTTAGCGTATAGGACTTGCATGCTGTCATCTTCATGTAAAACACATGCTGCAAGACTAAAAGAATTGGAAGCAATTTCTAACTACATTTATTTCTTTACTCTTCCACCCTTTGACCTGGTAATAGAAGTAAATGTAGTGTTTTGACAGTTCAGAAGCTTAACAAAAAAGCTTCAATGTTTTCTTAGTACACAATGTAATCTCCAATCATTATTGTCTGAAACAGTTCTGAAACCATGTACCACACTGTTATACTACTCTTTTATCCACAACTGAGATTAAATTTTTACATTGAAACCTAAACCCTTGTAAATCCTACATGAAGATTACCTCTGCGTAGACAACATAGAAGTGCTTCTTACCCGAAAAGTATGTTCCATTTAATTTCTACATAAGTCACTTCTAAGTAAATGTGTTTAGCACCAGGAGTGAGAGAGACATGTAAGCCTCTCTTCAAAACAGAATCCATGCTGGTGTCCATTTTCCATTAGATTAGCAAACTGAAACACTTTACAATACATCCAAAAAATCAATATAGCTTTCTGTTTCATTACTAACTACCAGTCTTGCTGTGTTAAACATTGTGTTAGATGGAGAGACGCTTATTATTCTTATATGTTTCCTCCTCTACCTTGCCAGCAAGTTTAAGATGCACAGAGCAACAAGGAATCACATACTATTGAGATACTAGAACTGACAGAATCACATTTAGACTAAATTGAACACAACAAGCACATGATAGTTTAATTTTTAAGTCGTTAGTAAGGGGCCTAAATGGGTGGTGGTGGTTAGACTCCAAAAGTGAGGGGGGAAACAATTTAAGAGTATATTAAAAAATGCAACACAGGATATTCAACATTCTTGATGCAGGCAAGTATAGTTGGAATACTTCTGGATTAGAACCAGAATACAGTATTTGTAAAACTCTTTCATGCTCAAACAGATAGCACCCTCTTATGGTGATCTGGTATGACTGCAATAGCACAGAACATACATTTAGCAGGTCTTTTTTTATTACTATTTGTGGGGTCATCTGCTGGGAAATGGTGGCTTGATCTGAAAAGTTCCCAGGTGCTCAGTAAGCCACACATCTGAAATGGAATTCTAGACCTGATTGCAGCAACTACACAGATATAACCAAAAGGCTAGATAATTTAACTGGCAAAACTTACATTAGAACAGGGGTCTCTAAACCTTTTGGCCGAAGGGCTGCATCAAATATCTGGCACAGTGTTGAGGGCCAGAAAAAAATTAAATATAAAATTTAAATAAATATATTAGAGATGGAACGTAGATGAATAAATAAATAAACAGGCTCAAATGTCCAGAAACGAACACAGCCCAAGAAATAAAGCACACACTTAAAAGGACCTCCATTCCCCCACCCCACAAGCACAACTCTGGTTGTGTTTGATCAACTGGGCAGAGGCTCTCAGGGGATCAGAGGCTGGCTGCAGGCTGGATAGAGGCTCGCCACAGGCCATATCTGGCCCCCGGGCCGGGGTTTGGAGACTCCTGCATTAGAAGATGGTTAACCATAGATTTTTTCCCATTTATAGGCTTGTACACTTCAACCATAAAGAGAACTTTTGGGAAAATAACTTTTCAGTTTAAAGTGCAGGATAAAAAGTGTACATATACAACTGCCTGAAATATGTCTCTGTTCATCTACTTTGCATTCTATGGTAGAGGAATTTTTTTTTTTTTTGCCCCAATAGCTGGAGTAAACCAATTATTTTGAATAAGAGTAACTTTAGAAGTACGATCTTGACAGGAAGGCAACCACAGTTGCATTAAAAGTTTGTAAAGATGTTAGAATAAACTCCTTCAGGTTAATTACATGGCAAGTGCAGTTTGGACAGGTTAGCAAAAGACACTGATGTAACCACAAGAGGGTGAGTTTAGTTCTATAAAGGATACAACAGAAAGTGCAGAAACAGATACTGTACTGACCAATCTGCAAATAGGCAGAAAGAGTGCTCCAATTTAGCTTAAATCCCTGAAGCAGCATTCAGGACTTAAATCTCTGAAGAAGCAGTTTAGCTGAAGAAAATTACTAGTGACATTCTCACATGAACTTTACTCACTTTAATTTAAATTTTTAGCCCGCCCCCCCCCCCATGCCCCAGCAGCTCTGTGTTGGTCAAAGAATAAAAACCAACGTGAGAATGGTATAAACTACACAAGTATAATAATAAAAAAACATAAAAAATACAATCCAAAGTTAACACAAATTCATAATTGCAATCTAGACCCATTTTGCCTCCACCCTCCCTTAATCTCATTGTCCTTTAACCTCAAATAAGGTGCATCTTATTTTGTATGGGGTGATCCCAGTATACTGTATCAGTATCTGCATTGGATCTGTTCCTGGACACCCCTCCCCCCCAGATAATGAAACATGTGGATGTTGAAATCTGCAGGTCAGGCACCCTGTTGCCCTCCAAACGTGATCAGAGCTGTGCTTCGGTCACGTCTAAAGGGCCTTTTGAGGCCAAAAAGCATGACTTCTGGTTTTCAGTTAAAAACTAAATGTTATGCTTTTTGACCCTCCGGTTGCGACAGCAGCATATTCAAATCCACAGTTACTGAACCTGCAGATAGTGGGCCACTTATAGCAACTTCCAGAGGGGCAGCCTTGCTAGTCTGTTGAAGCAAACCAAAAAGTCTTGCAGCAACTTAAAGACTAAGAGCCCAATCCTGTGGTCCGTGCTGTGGCCCACAGTTGCAAACATGCCATAAAGCACATTTGCGGGGCTTACCACTGGAAGTCCGGGTTCCGCGGCTTGGTGGTCTCCCGGACTGTTGGGTTGCGGAATGGGAGGTGGTGGCGTGGCCGGGGGCGTGGGGGAGGCGTGTCGGAGGAGGGGAGAGGCGGATCCACGGAGCCAAGCTCCGCAGGATCCAAGGCGCTCAGGCAGGGCTGCTCAACCTACACGAACCAAAAGGTCACTGCTAAAGTGAGTAGCCCCATTGCGGGGCTGCTTCCCTTACTCGCGGGAAGGGGACAAATGTCCACTTCTCCTGAAGAGCCTCCCCCGGTAGCGTGGGAGGTGCAGGATCCAGCAGGAGCCCTCTGTGGAGCCACCGGGTCCGGGAGCTCTGGGCAGCTTAGGATTGGGCTGCCCATTATTTCAGCACAGGCAGTGACCTTCTTATCCACCACTATTGCATTACTGTTCTTTCCAGACTAGTAAGAGCAGGGGTGTCAAACAAAAGGCCCATGTGCCAGATACAGCCCACAGAAGCTCTTTATATGGCCCCTATGATAATTAGGCCAGCACCACCATCAGCAGCTCTCAGCTGCTGAGCTGCAAAGTGACACACTGGCAGAAGAGGCACTGCTGAATGGGCAGCACTGGGATAGCCCAATTATCATGAGGGCCACCCTTTCAGGAGTTCCACTTCTGCCTAGGTGTCACTGCTAAAAGGGTGATATTGGGCTCTCCCAGCACAATTCCTGCTGAAGTGCCAGGAGGAAAAGATGGAAGAAGGGCTCAAAGGCAAGAAACAGTTACGTTGGAAGAGGCAGACCAAGAGGGTTGATAAAGGGAGAGGTTGCTGTGAGAGCTCAATTATCAAATGGGCCACCCTTTCAGCAATGCCACTTTTGCTGAAACATCATTTTGCAGAATACCACTCAGCTGCTGAGCTATGAAGCAATGCCTTGGCTGAAGCAGCCCCTGCTGAATGGGGAGCCCGGGTGATAATTGGGCATACCCATATCTTGAAAATATGATCAGGATTCACATATCTTCTCTTCTGCCAACTGCAGATAATGACTTCCTAAGTGAGGAAAAAGTGCTTATTTCTGGTCAACACCTGCTTAATGATGCCACTTCCTGCTTATAGACATAACTTCCAGCCCTCAGCAGGTGCTGTGAATGTTATTCAGTATGAAACAAGTTTTACACCCCTGATTTATTTTTCATATTTTTATACCACTCTTCCAAGGATCTCAGGGGGGTATACATAGATCCTCCCCTCCTTTTATCCTCACAACAACCCTGTGAGGTAGATGAGGCTGGGAGATAGTGACTGGCCCAATGTCACCCAGGAAGCTTCATGGCCAAGCAGGGATTTTAACCTGGATCTTCCAGGTTTAACTCCTAAATCAATACCTTCCTTGTTCTCCTCTAGAGTATCAGGTAAAAACAAAAGCATTCCAAAACCTAGCACTCTGGTTGAGTCTTTGCCACCCATTTTCCAAAAGATCTGGATGAGAAGCATTTTCTTCCAACTAGTTTCATAGCAGTTAAACTACTGTACATGGCTTTAGACTATTGTGGAAGTCGCCACTTGCACATTATTAAAATGAAAGCATTACCATGGAAACCATGAAATTATATAAAAGCAAAACAGCAACCCTCGTATACTACCTTTATTAGGAGCAACTAAATGTTGCAAAGTAGTAACTTAGTTTGCAAGAATCACATAACTCCTCTCCAAGCTAGAGGGTAAAAGGAGAGTAAGGAGAGAAAAGAGAAAGATGTTGTTGGTAAAGGGCTTCATGCAAGCTGCATTTGCAATCAGTGACAGTCTTAAGAAGATGATCCAAGAGTTGCTCTTGGCAGAGTAATTAGATTATAATAAAGTCTATTGCAGCAACAAAACAATGGCCATTTACCTTGGAAAATATAAAACAGTCACCAATTGGCACTAGAGAGGATTCTGAATAATCAGAATGCACCTCTGAAGAAATTAAAGTCCAAAAAGAGGAGGGGGGACGACCACCACAATCCAAAGTTGTAAAAAACCTTCAGAGATGCATTCAGATTCTGCAGAGATTGAAATCAAGAGCTTTTTCATATTATGGCTTTGTGAAAGATCTCAAAGAACACATGCAGGCAGAAGGGAAAGAGGCTAACTAAATGCTTACTTACATGCTTAAATGAACTATGGGGTGCTGCTGTTGCTCCTGTATCTTCCAAATACTCATCCCAATTGAAGTCAGCTTCTTCCACACCAGATCCTGCATCTACAAAAAGGCAGAAACAGTATAACAGCCTCTACTAAATAAAAGCACCTGGCCTATTATTCTACAACCATTAGTAGAAGAAATTTTACAACTTGCTTTGGAAATTAATATATTGTAGTAAGAAATCAAATAATTAATATTAAAGTAGCACAGTGTCTCTTTGCGGGAAGAAAATTGAGAAAAATATTCCAGCCAAGAACACAATCAGAAATTAGGTGGAAGATATCACAGTAAGAATCTCTCAAATAGAAAAAGCTAAGTTTCAGAACGCACCCAGAAAATAGCTTCTCCCAGCTACTATAGCTTGGATACACTGAATGAATGGGCACACCCCATGGAGTCCTCAGTTATTCTATTTGAAGGACACATTCCTATAATAAAAATTGCTTTTTAAACTTCCCTTAGTTTCAAAAGAGGTTCGTCATACAACTTTTGGAATGTGTGTGCATGTTAGTGTTAAGTTAGTGATTTTACACCACAGATACAAATACAGTAACAGCACCACATACACCAATCTTACTATGTCAGTTAATGGCAACCAGTAATGCAAATTAGGGCACAATCCTAACCAGGTCTACTCAGAAGTAAGTCCTATTTTGTTCAATGCGGCTTACTCTCAGGAAAGTGGTTAGGACTGCAGCCTGACTGAAGCACCTATGCTGATTCAGAGCCCAATCCTGTGCTCGGCAGCACAGCTCAGGGGACATGCCTCACCGCTGGGCTCCAGCCTGTGCTAGCCCAGCGCCAGCCAGTGATCGGCTCACAGGACGGTTGCCCAGCTTTGCGGCTTGGCAGTCTCCCAGACCACCGAGCAGCAGCACGGTAGGCGGGGACGGGGAGGAGACATTCCGGGGAGGGGGGAGGCCGGCGGGGGGGCGGAGAGAGGGCGTGACGGGGAGGTATGACTTGGGGAGGGGGCGGGCTAGAGGCGTGCCAGGGGAGGGAGGAAGGAGGGTCTGTGGAGCTCTGCTCCGCAGGATCTAAGGCACTCATGTAGGGCTCTGCACCCTTTATCCATTGCCTTTACCCATTGCGGGGCTGCTTATCTTACCTGGGAGAAGGGGACAAAAGTCCCCTTCTCCTGAGGCGCCTCCCACGGTAGCCCGGGGTGCGCACGATCCTGCGGCAGCCCTTCTTGGTGCCACTGAGCCTGGGCGCCACAGGCAGCTCAGGATTGAGCTGTCAGTGTGCTTGGGATCCAAGACATGTATATAGAAAAAAATGGCAATTCTGAAAGAAATAAGAACTTGCATGTTAAACTGGTTAAAAGCACAGGCAAAAAGCAGAGAATAGCAATCAACAAAATGGTCAACAAAAAAAGAACTTTAATTTAATGGTCTGGGTGGTAGATGCTTAGCAACATCCAAATACATGAAAAGAGAGCAACAGTTTTTCACAAGCAAATCTGGCTTGTGGCTTATTTCTAATCAGTACTATACTAATTTAACATCTTACTGGGTCAATCCTTCAGCAGAAATATAACTCATTATGCCTGGTTGTACACTCTCCCTACAATGGCTATATCAATGCCATAATATACTCTCCCAATCTGGCTTAATGTATGAGTTCTTGGATAGTCTCAGATTAACTATTCAACTGCTAGAAGAAATTTAAATTGAAGTTGCACCTGGAATAACTAGACAGCTTTGGCAAATGATTATTTTCTATAATTCTACATAACACACATTTCACAGAATGCCTGGTGTGTACTGAAGTATTAGATGGGAAAGATGAATTGTGTTTTTGTCAGATTGCTACAATCCCTCCATACAGGGATTGTATCCCTCCATACAGACACTTAGAGCAGGTAACAACTCAGTAAACAAGTTCTAGCAAAAATATTTATTAAAATATTTCATGTATTTTTAAAGACACAGCCAATTTAAAAGATCATGCTTAAAAATCACCTTTCCTCACATCCAGATTCTTGCCTTATAACAAGGCCTTACAATATTGTTTTGACAAGCCACAGGAAGAAATCACTTATGAGCACTATTACCTCTAAGTTGGCAAAGGACGATAAACATCCGACACAAATGTTCTCAGCACCAGTTATTTCAATATATGCAGAAGGACAAAGGGCAAAGCAGATTCTTGTTGCACACTTAAGAATCACAATTTCATTTAAAAACAAATTACATCTTGCTGCTTGAGTGGTTTAAGAGATGTTTAAAACTGCAATAGCACAAATACGGAAGAATCAGAAAGAAGCCAAAGGCCAAATGTACAGCTTAGCCTAAAATTAGTGAACAGCTTCTCCAGAAAGCTGAGTTACAATGAATGCTCAAAAGTTTAAAAGAGAAAGAGAACTAAATTAGAAAGCCACTCTGCACTGTGTTGAGAAATTACTTCAAATATAACCAGGTCAATTGCCATTTAAGTCTATGTGAGGTTTTGATGCTTCCATGACTGTTATGTAATGCACGCACACACGCGCGCACACACACACACACACACACACACACACACACACACACACACGACAGAGAAGAATATCAGGAAATTCAATGTCAAGTTTGCAAATTCAAAGGCATGCAAATAGTAAGTACTTAAGCTTCATGCTATTATAATAGTATCATGGCAGTAAATAATGGGTGGGGTTAGTACTAATGACAGTAGAACAATTTCTACTGCATTTGGCACATTCACTCTTATAAAGGACGAACTCTTCCATTCAGAGAAAGCAAAGGGAGTAGGAGGAATGCCAAACCCGAAGAGTCACAAAAATTCTAGTTTCAAGGCTCTATTTAAGGCAAACTGCATCACCCACATTAAATACACTTCAGAGCTAATCACTTTATTTTGACATTTATTCTCTAAAAGAGGGCACACATGCTCAGATGGACAACTGACAACATCTTGGGCCACAGAGCATGAACCACAATAGGCATTACGGAAGCTCCAGTTTCTGAAATGAAGATGTGGCTTGTGGTTGTACCAGAGAAATCACAAAACATAAGCTCTCAAGTGAAAGAGGTTTAGTGTTATACCAAGTTTAGCATTATGTGTGCATAAGCTTAATTTGCAGAATTTATTCTTAAAGGGTTGGTTGCTGCAAGCTATGTACAGACTCCCCCCCCATATCGGGGGGGGGGGTTTCAGTTCTGGGAGAGGACACAGAAGTTGCGCATATAGGCAGCATCTTTGCCCATTACATCTGTTTTGTTTTAGTAGTGCTTGAACCACGGGTCTTGCTTAACCAAGCAACATTCTTGCTTTACTGAAGAATGGGACATGCAGGCAACCAGCCTGCATGCTACAGGGAAGAGACTAACAGATCATTAACAGAAAGCAGGTTCTGTGAACCTGGTTAAGCAAGAAACACCTGCGTTTCAAGTGCTACTAACAAAAATCAAAGGTACTGTAATGGACACCCCTCCCCAGCTGCGGATAACTGAATCTGCCAATACCAGACCTACAGATATGGAGTAAAGTTTATACTTTTTGCATGTGTGGCAGAAAACCTGGAAAGCAACAAAAGAAGCACATATGTTCATAGAGAAGGACAAGAAAACTGCAGGAGACAAAAAGCTGTGCATAGTTCAGTCAGTGCATTAGTCAATAAATAATATAAGCATGCACACTGAAAAAATGTAAATTAAGAGAAAGACTAACTATGTATGTGATCTGTATTATTTTAAAGCAATTTTAACTTTAATCAAGATCTTTAAATATCAAAACTTTATCAATCAAAATTTAAATATCAAAACTAATCAAAACTTTAATATCAAGATCATCCAGTGGCGTCACTAGGGTTCGCGTCACCCAGTGCAGGATGCCAGCGTGTCAGCCCCCCCCGTGCAGTGGGTGGGGCAACACCCCAGGTGGTGGGCGTGGTAATTCATCACTTCACTCCCACGGGTTTTTGGCTGTGCCATTTGATAGAACAAAGATAGAACACATTCTGCATGAAATAACGCATTGATTGATATACAACATGATGGTATTATTCCTCCAAATTGTGATTTTAGTGACTTTGGTCACTACTGGTGTCACACACACCCCCGGGTGTCAACTTACTAACACCTTATTGCAGCAGTTCTCAAACTTTTAGCACTGGGAACCACTTTTTAGAATGATGATCTGTTCAAGACCCACCAGAAGCGATGTCATGGTGGAAGTGACATCATCAGGCAAATTAAAATAAGTCAGTATAAAAGTAAAACAAATAAGCAGAAGCCAGTCCTGTTCCACCAAGTGAATTTCCTCTGTAGCCTGCCTGCAGATACACTGTCCCCCTCCAAAATCAGTAAGGTTTTCAGCCCTACCCAGTGCCCAGTTCAATTTCAGAATTTCTGTTTAAACCAGATCACTGTCAGGATCCACCTGGCTTTGCAAGTCTCAAAAATGTTCACCTTATCAGCTGAAGCTTCTGTTTTGATTCTTTTTAGTGGGGGGGGGGGGGGGGAGGCTGCCTTCTAGAGCACTTGTTTTGCTGCAGGTGCATAGGATCAGGACCATTCACCTGATTTTCCACACCAGCCAAGGCACATTTGCTTACTCGCGAGTAAATGCAACAGTGAGGCTTAGTTTCACTTTCTATAGGGCTCAATACATTGATCTGCTTGGAGGGAGGAACTACCTTCTCAGGTGTTTTTGGGGGCTGCATTCATTGGATCAGGACCATTCTGGTGTTGTTAGATTCCTCTCAGCCTGCCCTTTCCAATGGACTAAGGCAAATTCACCTACTTGCGAGTAAACGCGCGATACGGCTCACTTTCACTTTCCATAGGCATCCATGCATTTTTTTGTTCTCCAGTTTTTCGGCCATAACTTTGACAGAAAGGAGATATTTCATTCTGTTTTTTGCACTGCATTCCACTCAAAATTCCGCATCCAACGGTATATAATATGATGGGGTTATGCCTAACCACCGCAATTTTAGCGCCTCATCTGCCCAGTGTGCGTCACCCCCAGTGCGCGTCACCCCCCTGTGCGCGTCACCCAGTGCGGCCCGCACACCCCGCACTCCCCTAGCGACGCCAGTGGATCATCACATAAATGAAATTCACTATTGCAACTGAGAAGATACCTGCATTTGCAGGCTCCACAACTGAAGTACCTGTCTCATGCTGCTGTTCTCCATTCATTTCAGCAGGAATCAGACAATAATCCTTGGGAGGAGGAAGTCGTGGGAGACAACCCAGTCACTGCCTTGATCTCATTTGCTCTTCACTGTCACTGCTTCTGCATATGCCTCCAAAATGTTAGACAAAAACTGTGAAGAAAAATGTAAACGTATTTTTATTTGTAGCCCAATTATTCAGAACAACTGATTGTTTTATTTCATAATAATGGAAGAAGCAAGCAAAATTCCAAGAGAAACTTTCCCGGGTGGTGTTTAGCTATGAAACTAGTCTATCTAGCTCTACAGGCTTACAGATGGTGCCTAGATATGGTAAAGAAAGAAACAAGGTTAATACAAATTGAATATTCCAGTTCAACTCTTAAGGCATGCAGGAATGTTGCTAATTTTACATTACTCATCCTTTATTCACCTGTTGAAACTATGCTACTTTAGATCATTTGAAGACAGAACACTTTCAATTAAAGGACATGCTATGGTATACAAAGGTTAAAAAATCTTCTGAAAATCTTTTTTAAAAAGCTTAAAAACATTCTCCATGTGGCAAATATCTGCAGTAGTTTTAACGCGGGCTGATATTTTTTAAAAGGATGGTTGAGTCTAACAGAAGAATCATATGAAGCCACTGTAGGGCAAATCAATATAGAGAAGTAGGTTTGGGACTACAGCAGCACAACTATGTTGTGATTGACCTGAGCCCATACGCCAGTTCAAGGTATAGCATCAGCACAGCAGCTTAAGTCTATATTCATAAACAGAGGTATCAGATACAAAGGAAATAAGACCTTATGTGGCAAAGGAATAGCCATGCATGATGTATGGATCTCATAATATGGATGCAAGCAGAGCTGAAAAATAATTTCAGGTGTGTGGTCACCCAGGCACCTAAACACAAACATTCAACACACAAACTCTCTTATAACTGGCACTCCAAAATAGTTGTCCATCTTTTGCAGCAATATATGATCCCTATAGTTCAAGATGTTTCCAATCCTGGACGTGTCACTCTTTGTATCACTGTAGCTATCTATATGATTGGGATATCAGTTTGCTTTGAATTTTTTCCTGCCTGAATTTAATCACCTAATTGTCAACCTACCCAGTGATAATTGAATTTATACTTCAGGAAACATGCCCCAGAGAATTTCATGCTGGGCAGATCAGAAGGCAACTATGGCAAATAATTCCAGAGGTAACCATAAAAATTAACCTATTGCTTTTCAAGACCAATTATTAGAAATTAGCCTGGATCTCAAGGTACCTAAAACTTGGCCAAATATGTATTTTTTTTAAAGTTCTAACCTTTAACAAGAATGTCACCTTGATATTTATATATAGCTGTGATCATAAATGAATGAAATTATAGGTTTCTTCATGACAAGAGTCATGCTGTGACTAGAGTTGACTGAATGATAATTAACCCCAATGAAACTGACTGAATATGCTAAACCAGGTTAAAAAAACACAAATATTTATTTAGAATGATGTTGGTGTGCATATTCTTGTTGGGTAACAAGATAATTAACAATTTACATGAACTACTACAAAGCTAACGACGTTTGGTCTGTATGTTCACAGTGACTTACAGATACAATAAAAGTCAAAATAGTTAAGGATTGTAAACATGGTAGGGTTTTTTTTGCATCAAGACAGAAGTTCAAATACTTAATTTTGTTGTCTTGTACATTCATTATGTATCTATTCTCTCCTGTCAACATATGATTTAATTCCTTTCTATAAAGTTACCACAGCATGTATATTTACTTAAATTTAGAACACTGACACAAGGCATTTAAAAACCAAACTCCCATTACAATGCTCTGCTTATTCTGACCTATATAATTTACTCTGTATCCCTACAGTAAGTCGAATGCCAAGATGATCTCTCACTGGAAAGCTATAAAACACTCTGAATGTTCCACAGAGAGTGGCAAGCAGAGTTTAGCTTCATGATTTTTTAGAAGTTCAAATAATTTAGGATTCTGGGAAATCCTGCCAATACTATATTTGTATGTTAAACATTCACACAATAAAGTTATTAACTAGGGAAAAAAAATTAATCTGGCAATTTAAACTGAATTTGGACTGAAAATAAGCCTAAATTTTAAAGATTTGTGTGGGGGAGGGGGGAGTATCTATTCCCAATTTGAATTTGTTCTATTGCATCACACGCCTGTATAGTATCCTACTTGAATCTTGCTTTTGTAAAAACAAAGTCAAAAGCATTCACAATACATTTGTTTATAGATGCAATATTTATAGTTAGGTGATCATTTGAGAGTTCTTTTGATTCATTGACAGTGCAGTCCTATTTTTAGGAAGTGCACTATTTTGCTATTTTGACCTAATTTGCACTATTTTGCTATTTAGTCCTATTTTGGTGCAGTGGCTGCTATGTCAGCAAGTGCTACTGTATTTGAGCTTTGTACCACAAAGTGCTGAACAATAAGTCAGAAGGAAGCAGTGCTGACAGGACGACCTGCAGTGACCTACCAGCACTGGAACTGAGCCCCTGACCACTGGCAGAGGTGAGTTTCACGCTGAGTAGTGCAGGGGCTGGGAAAGGATGCTGGGAGAGTGTTTCGGAGGCGGGGAAGGGTGTTTCTGGGCAAGAGGGGGTGGACCAGGCCCAGGATCAGTGGAGGACTCCTCCCCCCCATCTTAACACCCCCTGCTGACCCAATTGGTGGTAAACCAGGTTGCTCAAACTCCCCCCACCTATATAGTAGCCCCACAAGGTTGAGTAGGGCATTGCTCGAGTTAAGGGAGAAAATATCCCCTTAAATATCTCCAGCTACCTCCTAACCTGTGCACAGGCTATGCAGCCTGGCTGTGCCTGTGCAGGGTAGGATTGAGCTTTAAATTATTTGAAGCCAACTTATAAGAGCTACTGGCTAAGTAGTAACTTAGAAAAAAATTAACAGGACGTGTGGGGGACGTTCTCAATAGGAAGATGACAGCACAACAGGTCATTCACTTGAAACTATCATGACTTCCAATCTTTTCTGGATTCAGTTTTCAGCAGCTAATCCAAATCTGGTCATTCCTCAAAGTTGAAGCGGCCCAGGTCAAGTGAAAACAAGAGCATCAGAACATACCCACAGCGTCTCCTTTAAAATGCTGCACAACCTCATTCAGATTGAACAAGAACAGGAAGAAAACACCCTAAGATCCAGAAGAAATGAACAACCACCATTCCATAAGATCACATGGAGTCTCAAAAGCATCCCTGGCGCAGCTGCCTGATCCTATCCTTGAATCACTGATCTCTCATAAAAGTCCTATTCTACCCAGAAGACTTTTTTTTTGTTCTCACTTATTAAGATTAATAGGGGCTAGATAGTTAACTTGCATGGGAAATCCCAAAATTTAGAGATAGGAAATTCAAAGTGATAGAGACAAAAGGAAGGCATGATCATACTGGCAACAAGATTCCACAAGGAGTGTCTTCACTTTATTTAGTGCCTTGAAGAAACCTACCAAGACTGAATTTTCAAAGACAAATGGCTTCTTGCATGTCATAAAGCCATCACAGCTTTTATCAACTAACAGAATGGAGACTTTCTGAATGGCCACAACAGTGGCACATGCACTTATGATGCCAGAGTTCTCTAGAAAGGAGGAACCAGAGTGTTCTGTGGCAGTTGGCAGAGCTGGCAATGGGGGAGGGTATTTGAATAGTAGCTTAATGGCTGGGAGAGAACCTGGCTTATTTTTCAGTGTTCTAGTAAATAGACTTGGCTTTAAATATATTAAACTGCATCTGGGCACAAATCTCTTTTATTTTTATTTAAGCCCCGATTGGTGACAAAATCAAATTATACAAATATATAACCAATATAGAGCACTGGAAAACATAAGGCTTCTTATTTACTAACCACTTCAGATGGGACTGCAATTATCCACACATTTTAAAGTCATTTTAGCTTTAAAGGATTTAAAGTTGCCTTTTCTTTGCAAACCCCAGGGGCTGGGAAATCTTGGCTAGAGGTCTTGTTATAAAGTAGCACTGCCAGCTGACTAAGAAGTATGCAGGTCTGCTCTTATGCTTTCTAACAACAACAGATGCGCTGTGAAAAGCTTCACCTGCTGATTTCTGCACAAAGGTAATCACCATCAATGTAGGACCCAAAATGGACAGACCAGAAAATGGCTGCATGCCAACACAGAACACTGAATCACAACTGAGGCCTCTATGAATCACCACAACAAATTGTGTGTGCACATTTCATACATCATAAACACTACAAAGACCAAAACAGACTGAGCACTCACCATTCAACACATTAGTCCTTCACGTGGTACACATCTGTGTGAAGTGTTAATCAGAAAATAGTTCAACAGAACAGGAAGTCTTTGAATCTTACGCAAAGGGTCTCAAATAAATGCTCTTTTTGCCTCTGTGCTTTTTGTTACAGTATCTGCACCTATGGCTTTTATCCATAGAGTGAAACATTTGCATGTCTGCCTCATTTATTCCTTTACACTCCAGTAAGTTGGCTATACATTTTTTTTTAAATTTATACTCTGCAATTGACTCCAAGAACCAACAACCATTTAATGTAGGTGTGTCCAAACTTTTCGGCAGGAGGGCCACGTCATCTCTCTGACACTGTGTTGGGATTAATTTAACATTTCAAATTTGAATAAATTTACATAAATGAATATATTAGAGATGAAACTTGTATGAATGAATAAAGGTCTTGCAATAACACAAGGACTATAAAAAGCCTTGCGCAAAGCAAGGCCAGCCTTTCCTTTGCTGCCGCTGCTGTATCACAGACATGAAACAGCCAGCAGTGGAGGGAAGCCCTCGTCCCACAGCTCACGAAAGAGGCCAAAAAGTTGACCATCATGCTGAGAGCAGTTGCGGCAGGCCAGCGCGGACTCCAGCAAGTCTCCAGAGGGCCAGAGGCTCATTGGAGATCAGGGATCCCCAGGGAGTCCTTGAGGGCCGCAAGTGGCCCAGGGCCAGAGTTTGCGCACTCCTGATTTAATGTAATGCAGTAGTTTTCAAACACTCAGGGAGTTTGAAAACCACTGTAAGTCACTGCAGGAGCAGGGGGAAGGCAGCGGCACAATTCTTAGGATCACACTGCTCAGGGGGATGCAGGGGCTTGGGTGCACTTGCCAGAGCCTCCTGCAGTCTCCCGGGGGTGTGGGGAACTCTGTCTGATTGTCTGCGGAGCTCCCCAAAGCTTCAAAAGTACTTCTAAAGTATCCGGGAGCCCTGCAGACACTCGCATAGACAAGTGCACCCAAACCCCTTCAGCCCCTTGAGCGGTGCGATCCTGGGGATTGCGCCACAGTCTCCTCCCTGCCTCCTGGCTACCCCCGCCCCTTAAGGGTGCAGGGGCCACAGCCCACAGGCTTGGGTGTCGCGACGCCCCAGTTTGAAAACCCTGATGTAAAGTGTAATGGCCAACAGAGGTTACAAGCAACAAGTTACAGACAGAAAAAAAATGTAATACTGGAAAGACTGTAATAGGCTGACAAAGGCTTGTCTAAAAAAAAAAAAAGACCTTTACCTGGAGCTGAAGATACCAAAGAAGGTACAAATCACAGACTGGGGAAGGAGGAAGGTCACATTCCTGTCCACTCCAAAATCCCGTACTGTGACCTTTACTTTCAAAGCTCAAACAGGCCTTGCTCCTCCCTATTTCTCAGCCCACTACACTCCTCCTGTGCACTTCATCCTACTAGCTTCACCACTCTCATCTGTCTAAAGGTCTCCTCCCTCAAATGTCTCCATCCTTTTTCCTCTGTTGCTTGGAACTACATCCTGGAACACCTGCAAGATGCTTTCCCACTTGCTTCCTTTAAGTATCTTCTTAAAACTCACCTATCCTGCAAGATCTCTGGCACTACACCTTGGCCCCCTTCCTAGTGCAACTAACAGAGGAATCCTATTCATGTCTTCTACTAAGCAAGTCCTACTGTGCTCAACAGGGCTTACTTCCAAGAAAGTGTGTGTAGAATGACAGTGTAAAGCTAGGTATATGTAATTGAAACAAATCATATACACACTCAGTAGCGTCACTAGGGTTTGCGTCACCCAGTGAGGGAGGCCAACACATCAATCCTATGATGGACCTTCTCCAATGCAGTGGGCATGGTGATGCACCATTGCCCCTTCCCTGCTGTTTTTTTTTTTTTTTTTGGCTATAACTTTTGATAGAATAGAGATATTTCAACATGGTTTGCTTCATTGCATTCTGCATGAACTTACGCATCAATTGCTTTATAACAAGATGCTATTATTTGAAAATACCAAGATTTTTAAAATTTTGGCCAGTAGTGGTGTCACCCCTTTGTGTGCATTACCCGGTGCAGCCCACTAGCAACGCCTCTGTATATGCTTCCCACGTTTACACCTGCCTCCGACCCCTTCTCTGCTGTCTCTTGTGTCAATAGCTCACAAGACTCTTGGGGCAGAGACCTGTCTCTTCTACACTATATAAAGCACCACATGCTTTGATGCTTTTTTAATAAATTGTGGAGTCCATAATAAAAGAGGCCCTCATGACTTACCACCATTAGAGTAGCAGAAGACTGAAATCTGCCAAAAGACCACTCTGAAGGACTACTGACAGGATGGGCAGATTCATATGGGAGAAGGTGTTCCCTTCTTAGTCCCAGGCTGCTAAGAACTCTAAAAACAGCCATCAGCACAATGCTACCTATCTGAACATGCACCTAAAAGGTAATCGCTAGCACACTGTAATCACAAACACACAGCTACGTAATTCTCAGTGTAAGGTGGAAGAAGTGTTCACTCCATTTCTGTAGGAACGTCTGTTCTTGACCAAAAGTGCTCTCCCCCTTCCCTTTGTTTTTCACTCTTTTTAATTATGTAACACTGGCAGGTGAAGCATGTTAACAGATCTGAATTTGACTATTAGTCAACTTGTAGAGAAACCCTAATGGATCAGGCCAAAGGCCCATCCAGTCCAGCATCCTGCTTTCCACAGTGGCCCACCAGCTGCTACTGGGAAGAGCAGAAGTTGAAGAGAAAGGCATACCATTGCTTCCAGGCATACTTCTTTCTCTCACCATTGCTTCCAGGCAAACAGGTCATCATAGGTTTAGTTATAAGTAGTCACTGACAGATCAGCCCTCCATGAGTTCGTACAATCCTCTTTTAAAGCTATTCAAGCTAGTGGTCATCACTACAAGTGCCCCATCTTATGGCAACTAATTCCACAAATGATGGACTGTCTGAAGCACCACCATCCAAAATCTCCCACAGGAGACCCCGTACTGTAATACTGCAATAGTGAGAGAGAGAAGAAAATGCTCTCTCCCAGAATATGAATAACTTTATAAGTCTCAATCATGCCTACATAACCTTTCCTTGTATGTAAATTATGTTACTATGAATACTAGGGCATAAGTAACATGCACACATGGAAAATTTACTATGTGTGCAGCGACTGAGTGCAGTAGTACATAGTGCTACCGAAAGGACTGGCACAATGCTACCCAATGGACTGGCACCATACTGAGTAAAACTCACTGGCTTCTGAACCCAGATTAAAAGGGAGGACTGTAGTGGAACTGGAAAAGGTGCAGATGAGAGTGACCAAAATGATTAGCAGGCTAGGACACCTCCTTTACAAGGAAAAGCTACAACATTTAGGGCTCCTCAGGCATAAAAGAAAGCACCTGAGTGGGAACATGACTGAGACATAGAATGATGCAGGGGATGGACAGCATGGTCAGAAGGAAGTTCTTCTCCCTCCCTCATAACATCAGAACCACAGGACATCAATTGAAATTGACTTGTAGGAAAGTTAGAACAAACAAAAGGAATTTTTTTTCAATCTAGCATGTAATTAATCTGTGGAGCTCCTTGACATGCTGTGATGGCACCTGGCCTAGAAGCCTTTAAAAGGGAACTAGACATATTTATGGAAGAAAAGTCTATCACAAGTTACAAGCCATGATGACTATATGCAACATTTGGATTTTATAGGAAGTCTAGCATTCAGAGATAGGTGCAAGGCAGGGGTAACAAGATACATCTATCATGTTTTCTTGAGTGCTCCCTGACGCATCTGGGAGGGGTCACTGAGAGGTACAGGAAGCAGGACTAGATGATCAGGTCCTTGGCCTGATCCAACAAGACTCTTATGTTATTTTGTTTTGGTCTTGTTTAAAAGATCAGGTCCTTGGCCTGATCCAACAAGACTCTTATGTTATTTTGTTTTGGTCTTGTTTAATAGGTCAATTTGTTGACCAAGAATAGTGTGACTTGTCACAGCATTTTCTTAGGGCAAGACCTCTCCAAAACCATCTGGCAGGGCAGGAGTTGCTCTACTGAACCAAGGTTTAGCTTGGCAGCCTGGGACTACTGAGGTTTTACTCAGAATAAGGGGAATTATTTTTCTTTGCTCCGGGCTAGCCCGAAGTCAGCCCCAAACTTGCACTTCATATACAGCGCAGGTCTACTGGCCTGCCCGTTCCAGCACAAGTTAGGATTTCACTGTAAGAAGAATTTGCCTTCTTCACAGTTGTCAGGCACTGAATCAGTGTTTTTATTGAGCTATCTACCACAATGGCAAGATTTCTTTCCTGGTTCACCACCAACAGCTCAAATCCTGTATGTGAAGCTGAAATTTTTTGCCCCAATGTGCATACCTTTACCTTTACTGACAATGAATGCATTTTTCATTTGGTTTCCCATTCACCCGATCTGCAGAAATCCTTTAAGAGCACTTCACAACCTGCTTTGGTTTGTACTACCCAGAATAACATCTGCCAACTTGGCCATCTCTTTGTTATCCCTAACTCCAAATCATTAAGAGCAAGTTAAGAAGCACAAGTTCCAATACAAATCTTTGGGGGACCTCCTGCTGCTATGACAAATGCCATTTATTCCTACTCTCTGCTTTCTGTCCTTTTCACCAGTCACCAATTCATAAAAGGACCTGTACTGTACTCTTATTCCATGACTGCTATACTTTCAAAGCCACCTGGCACAACAGGCTTTACAGATAAGACAAATACAATTAAGGGCATAAATGAACTTCATATTTGTTGACTAGTGGAGCTACCTGAGAAACACAGTCACCACATTCTGCTCAGGAAAGACCATTTCTGCAATTCTGAAGCAAAAACCAGCTAATCATAGTACTGACTGGTTAGTGTGCCATTACAAATCTATTATCTCTCATAATTGAAACAGTTTCCCCAACACTTCTTAAAAATGATACATGAGCATTTAAATGAACAAACATATATGCAGCACTTTAAAATAAAAGACAGTCTCCCTGAGGCAATGAGAGACTGACAAGTGAACCAGGCTTTGATTTGCTGGTGTGCGCATCCTTTATTTACATTGCAAAAAATGGGAGGAACCCAGGCATTTTGAAGGAAAATTTGTTGTTGACTTAACGCACCAGGATGTGACTTGCTAGTCTATTCCATGCTGTTAACTTGCAAAGCAGCTCTTTATGTATGGAATCGCCATCTCACTTTTGTCTTTGCGGCTATAAATATTGTTGTCTTCTCTTCTAGTTTGTCTGTATGAATTATCAGATTTTCAAAACATCCGTAACTTTCAAATTACTAAAGCAGTTTCAGTTGAGTGCTGTACTCTTAAAGTTTTGAGAATTCATTTAGATGCTTAACTACTGACTTGAAATTTTAATACAAGGTTCCTACTTTTGAATACAGGCGCATGTGTACTGAGTGGGGGGGGGGGAATGCCGAAAACATTTACGGTCCATTCCTGCAGTTACACTGTTTATTTCAAATTGATGTTCCTGAACAGGAAATGTTCTCCAAATTATATCCTCATCTTGTTCTGCTATTTATTCATACTAAGGCACCACTCAGGTGTAACCCTGCTGCTATGAAATGCTGCAACATTGCAAAAATGATTTAGAAAAAAATCACCAAAGAGAACTCATTAGGCAAGCAATTCCATTACTCATAGCTAGGATGGAATCAGGGAGAATAAATGTTAGATAAACCTCTTGCGACACAAGTGTTTAAGAGGAGATGTTCTCTGAAGCTTTAATGGGGATGGCAATTCTGAACAAACAATGGCTGCTGTATTTATGATCAGACACAGGCAGTTCATATAAGATAGGTTCCAGGTCAATACAAATAGTGCATTTTAAGAGCTACCCAATTATTTAGAAATCAAAACTGCAAGAGGTACCGACATCGCAGCGAGTTTAATCACAGGCAAATTATATCTGCAAGGTATAAAGTGGGAGAAGGAAGTGACCGTGTGAAAGCACTGAAACAAACCTTTTAAAACGTGAAAGGTGGTGTTGATTTAACTGGCAAATTGAAGCAGAAGCGAGACAGGGAGAAGAGGACCAAACACTTGAAAGATATTCAGTCTGCTATATGAAAATAAATTTCACAGTTCCAGAGAACTTGCACTCAATTTGATGCCAATTTGGAACTATGAGCATTCAGAATGTCTGAAACCCAGGACTAAACGCCGGCCTTCACATTTTATTTGCTGCTGATGAAATTCTGTAGGCGACCCATCCCAACTGCAGCATTATATGGCTCTCTCTACCCTGCATTTTTTACTTTAGTTATCATAAATTTTTCAATGCATCTTTACAACTGATGCTAGGCCTTCACCTATTGAGTTGGACCCCCTGAAGACAAGTTCAGTTACATGTGTCAATAATTGCTGGGTAGACTTTTAGAAAATGTGCTGAAGTGGCTGAGTAGGTTTTAATTGATACAGAAAAATTAATGTGACAAGGCATACTTTCACCAAGATCTGTGCAGCTGAAAATCCACACCATCCTCCTCAATTATGAAAGCTTTAAAAGGCTGGAACACTTCTAACAGGCTGCTTGGTGACCACTAGGTTTAACCTAAGGCAAAGCTAGAAACCTTGAATCTGAAAATCAATTCACTGGCAAGGACACAGCAGGGAAGCAAACGTGGCCCCTCCTATCCAAAATATAATGCCAACTCTCCATGTCAAGATTTAAAACAGACAGATAAAAAGTTTGAGGGGGTTCCCCAACATTTTCAGTTCACTCCTCTATACTCCTTCAGATGCATAAAATCAGAGTTAAAGAAAGTTTAGAAAGCTGCTGTACTGAGATGATGTACAGTAATATACTCCCAGCCACACAAGATTAAGGAATGGAAGAAAGCCACCTGGGTAAAATGATTAGGGGGTTCTTACATAGGCCAGGTTAACCATTTGCCAGAAAATCTCCTACTTATAATACTCTGGTGGCATTCTGCAATTCTTGAATTCTGTGTGGCTGAGAATCTGTTTGCCTCGGATAACAAGCACCTAAATAGTTTACTAATTTAGAAACGATGTCAACAATACATTTCAATGTTCAAAACTTCATTATGCAGTTTTATTTGCACATTACTTCTTGATGTGATAAATTAACCAATATTGTTTATTATGAATGTTGTTCAATAAGCCCAAACTCGAGTCTTCTGTTTTGCTCCAGAACAAGACACCAGTTGGAACCATATAAGGGTGGATTCAAACAAATTCATAACCCAAAATTGATGTAAAAATCACCATAGGTTGCCTTCATTGTCACATCAACAAATAAATTGGGATTCAAATGTGCAAAGTTTGTTTGTGGTTTTGTTGGTGTGTGAAAAGCCAGAAAACTGCTCACAAATACTTTTGTTAGACCCATTATTCAGAGAAGTTTTGAAATGTTCTAACTAGTCATGAGAAATATTTTTTCCCAGCAATACCATTTCTGTCATATGATTTCCAAAGTGCTTCCATTTATTTAGAATTGTGATATTTGCTCCATAACAATCAACTAGTAAAGGCTGTCAATGCATAATCTTCTGTATACATGTGAGAGATACATGAGACAGTAGTAGCAAAAGCTAGGGATTTAAACAATATTTAAACTTTATGGCAATCTGCATGTCACTTCTCCCTTCCATTGAAGTCTTTACCTGAATATTAATTTCATGTAACTTGCAATTTCATGCTTTGTGTCAGTATAAGATATGGTAAATCTTTGTATAAATGTTCTTCCTTTAACCATACAAGAAAGTAAGTAAAAACAAATCAAAAGAAACACTGTGCTACAATAATTTTATATTGCCCATTGTTCCTTAACTAATTTTTGCCTAGCCCACAAGTGTACACATTTGGTTCCTGTTGCGTATATGCAACATTGGGTAGAAATGGCTTAAGCTCTCCTCCCATTAAACCTGCCCAAGTTCAGTAAACATGGGGAGGGAGAGTAGGACCAAGTCTGCCTGCCATGTCCACCAGTGTCTGCCTATGCACATTCAGTTTTCATGAGAAAGACAAGGTAACTGCACACAACAAGGAGCAGGAACTATGGTTAACCAGAAGCCCCTGTTCCCATGGTGGATGGCTTTTTCATGAAAGCCAAATGAGCAGCTGCACTGGCATCAGCGGGTACTGCTCACGCCCCCCCCCCAATTTACTGAACATAGGATGGACTTTGTATGAAAAGTGATTTCACCTTCCAGAAGAAAACTAAAAGTGGAGCTATATGGCATTCAGTCATACTATTTTGTACTTTTTGACATTTTTATTGCATGCACCACCCTAGTAGAAAAGCAGCTTAGAAATATTTTAAACCTACCAAACAGTAAAAACCGATCAATGCAACATCAACTATGAGCCCATATGCATCCAACCACATATTCCACACCATGTTGCTAGCCAGCTGTACATCAGCTAAACACAAATGCACAATCAAAGCCAAAATGCAAAGAAGAGTAACACACTTGGAAGTGCAACTACTATGCCAGCAAGGATATGACAGTCATCTCACATCATACCATTTCTGCGTTTAGAACTATAATGTATATCGCTTCTCCCAGCTTTGAGGCAAATCAGAAACTCAATGTATGCCCAATACCTCCTTTTGCATTTCTTGTATTTTTGTCCATGTTCCTCTTCAATTCTTTTAAATGGATTGTTCCTTCCTCTGCTGCTCTTTGACTATTTTTGGAATACAGGGTCCACGAACAAAACAGTCGCCAACTATACAGCATTCTTCGCAACCACTAACTCAGCCCATTCCTTACTCTTACTCTTTACAATTCTCTAGGACAGGGAGCCTTAAGCCTTTATAGCAGCACAAGCAACCAAAGCCCTTTCCTGCAGATTTCATCTGTTTCTAAGAGAACTTCCACACTGCTTGTTCCAGTGCCACCTAGATATTACTTTGCTAATCTATGTGTTAGAATGCTTCAGTCCTTCAAGCCACCTCCTACTCTCTTAACAGGCTCATAGCCAGGAAGTTGCCAAGTTCTTTTTCTTGTCTGCCCTTTACTCCTCTTGTGTCTCTTTAAAATTGCCTTGCTTCTCCCCAGCAACCCCAGAGAACCATCTCCATGTGGTCTCTCTGGTCTACCCCATCCCATATAAACAGCAAAGAGCATGCTCTGTTTGGTGGAGGGTGCCCAAGTGGAAGCCATCATGGGATGTGCCAAGAGCCACTGCCCTCTTGTCAATTTGGCTGACATGGTCACAACACAAGAACACAAAAAGTATTATTTGAACCAGCTCAGTAATGCTGTACTGATTTACTGTGCCCTGCTGCATACAAACTCCAGAAGAATTATTCTCAAATAAGTGCAACAGTGCAGTTTAGTAAAAGGGAGATAAAAATGTATCCCTCACACAGAAAAGTTGCTCATCAGTCAAGGAAAACATCACTATATTTTTGCAAATAGGATTTCAAGGAAGTTGACTGCTAATCTTCTCAAGTTAGGGAGTACAGAAGGAGCACAGCTTTATCTTCCTTTGCCATTACCCAAATGCAATGGGCAACACGCTGCATATTTAAGAGCAATTCTTAGAGTATGTATGCAGGAGGACACCCCCCCCCCCCAAATATCACTACATATTATGAATCCCAGATAAAGGTGTATCCTGGATTTACAGAAACAGTGCTTCAACACTTTTTGGGTTCATGCAGCAAACCCACAAACACAGCACAAGCAAACACTAGATCAAGGTGCTGTCACATTAATATACTTGGAATCAAACTATAAATGCATCTAACTTTGCAACATGGCTGGATGGGATATGTTTTCTTTATAAGTAACAAAAAACTTATAAACCTGTGGAAAAGCTTCCATTTCTTCTCCCAGCAAGCAGTCCAATTCTATCCTTTTCTCCCATCACAGGATGCAGCTGCATGAAAACAGGCTGCATGGCATGCTGTGGTGAGGGGTGGTAGTCAGGAGACTTGGGAGAGGCAAAGGAAAATATCCCTTATCCCTCCATAAGCCCCCTCAATCAGCAATGGGTCTCCTCAGACCTGTGACAGTTCTTAAGCTAGTGGAAGTCCAAGGAGACAAAGGCGATAGGCCAGGAGGATCTGGAGGGGATAATATTCAGCATATGTCACTAGCCTTGGGTTGCACCAAGGCTACATGACCCATCCATCCCCTGACAATTTATCTGGGTCTCTCCTTGCTGCTGTCAAATGCCCCTGCTATCTGACAGCAGCCCAGATGTGCGTAGCTACATGCACTTCTGGAACAGTGTTTATGACACAGTAGAGTGTGTTGGACCACTAGAACAGTTCTGAACCACTGGTTCTGGCAGTGGTTCTGCCACGAAGGATTGGGCAGTAAAAATAGCACACAAGACCAGGGCACAAGTGGGATCAACACCTCGGTGTCCCTTACAGCTCCCCTACACCTTCATCACAGTTTCATCACATTTCACAGCCCCCTTTTGCTACTTAAAGAACTCCCCCCCCCCCCATCTGGCCACATTTCATAATGAGGCCCATAACTAGTTTGGCTCACAGTGTGCTGAGAGATGTAAAATTTCCAGAAATTTTGAAGCTCGGGAAAAAACCCTTTTTTCTAGTTTTATTGGGGAAAAAACAAATTTTTGGAAAAATTTAGAAAAATGCTACAGTAGCACTTTTTTTTTCTTTTCCGGATTGAAAGTCATTCTGTTACTTTATGAACATAAAATATGACTATGGACAATTTGACTTGGCATAAAATTATCACAACTAGCATATTAAAAATATAATGTATCCAAACAATTATTACAAACAGAATTTACTTTATAATATTTTTTTGTTATTGTAACAAATGGAGCAACAATCTCCTGAACCATTTACTAGTTTATGTGGAACAGACAAAAAACCTCCACAAAACAATTTATAAAAATCCAGAAGTAACAATTATTCATATTTCCTCTCCACAGTATTAAAAATAAAATAAAAAACCATTCTCATAAAAAGAACTGAAGAGGAGGGAAGTGTAGACAGAACCTTCTTCAATTGTAAAAATCCCTATAGGAATTTAGTATAGCCTGCCTGTGTAAACCGCCTTGAAATAAAGTCTGAGGAGAAATCTGACGACCATGAAAGGCGGTATATAAATACCTGTACTATTATTATTATAGAAGGGAGTGGGACTAAGTTTCAATGAATGGGCATGAAATTTAATCAGAATCATTTTCTGAGCTGCAATTATCAGTATCAGTTTCAGTCTCTGCTTCTGCAGCTGCTCCATTGTGTCTGTCATTATCACAGTTATTATGGACTTCTAAAACTGAAGGTTTGCCCGGATTGAAACAAGCTTCTCTACCCTTTCACATGTCAGTTTATTGATTTAGTGTGAGTGTTTCCAAACATAGACCAGATTCTTTCACATGCTACACAAGATGGAGGAATCTGAAGAAGGCAAGAAGCAAGAGGAGTCAGAGGCTGTGTTGTGCAAAGACTTTGCCACCATGTTGCAGAAGGAATATGTTTGGCAGATCCCAGATTGCATTCCTGGATCAAATCCCTGAGGATATTCTGCAACATTTGAAAGTACCTTCCCAGCATCAAATCTTAAATGTGATGCTTGTTTTGTCATCCAGTCAAATGCAGTAATAGTGCTATCATTACTTATATTTCAACCTTTGAATCTTGGATCCAGCAGATTTGCAGCAGCATGAATTGGATGGCAACAAAATTCCTCCCTTTTTAAAATAAAATCTTCCACTTTACTTTCTTCTATAGTTGTAAGTGAAGATATACTGAGATTTTCAAAAACAGTTGTTTTATCTTGGTCATTAGACAAGGAATTTCTGACAAAAGTGCACTATGATTCAGATGCAGTGATTACTGCAGCAATTGGCTTTAGAATCTTCAGGGAATTCTGCAGCTGAATCCGGAAGACATCCAGATCAAGAACAGTGTTTCTTACACTCCTGGGTACTTTAAGATCTTCAACTATTACTGTTTCTTGAAGAGCTTCTTTGTTTTTTAGTAAACTTTCAAAGGAGATCACCATTCCAGCCCACTGGGTTTTACTACAGAGCTTCAGTGTCACTATTTTATTCTTTGCATTTTTTTCTGCTGCTTCTTCTTGAAAACTGCAGCTACAATATGAGTAACTTTTACACGTTATAGAACTTCTTTTGCTTGTCTATAGATCATTTGAAGGGTGTCCAGTTTCATAATATCATTAAGAAGCAAGTTTAGCTCATGTAATATGTGCATACTTATCTATTATGATCTCCAATGCAGCTTTCATATTGCTGGCATTGTCAGTTAGCAAAGCAAATACTTTACGACTCCCAATTTTCTGTAGGACTTCACATATTTTGCAGCTGATATACTCTGCAGTATGTCTGTTCTCTCCTGTTTTAATGCTTTTGTAAAAAACTGGTTGAGGTGTTGTTATAACAAAATTTATAATTCCTTCACTCACATTTGTTCATCCATCTGTGTCTGCAAGACACAGTGCTTCATTAATTTTTCCTTGCACAGATTCCATTACACGTTCATATTCCAACTCCAAAAGAGGCTTGCTCAAAGAATGTCTGCTGGGCAAATGGTATGATGGTCTTAGTAATTTCAAAGCTTCCTGCCAGTATGTATTTTCAGTTATTGAAAATGGTGTTCCAGAAGAATATATTGCTCTTGCAAGAGCTTGATCAATTTTTTCCTGATCTTCAGGTGTCATCTTGTCTACAAATGAAGTTCTTGAATAATTTTTAGATGCAGCTGTCTTCAGTATGTTTACTTGAAGATGCTGCTGATGGGACAACACTTTGTGTTGCTGCTGATGTTACAGATGGAGTAGAAAGAGGACCTCTTGAACAAGAACATTGAGAAAAACTATGTGCATTTTCATCATTGTGGTCCTCTTCACTTAGAACCACGAAGGATTTTTTAAATATCTACAGGACACTTGTTACATACAAGAATGTGTTTTGTCATCCTGGTGGCATTAGGAAATACATATTTCATCTGATAATATTTGCAAATCACATTTTTCTTCTCAGAAGAACTTGTAATGTGAAAATGCCTCTGTATGCTAGATGTTGGTCTCACCATTTTCCTGAGGGGAGTAGGAAAAATAATTTAATGGCTAGTTTGCAAGAAGACACTAATCTATGGTTGTGGGTGGGGGAAGTAAAGAACCAGATTAGTAGTAATTAAATTTTTATTTACACAAAGGTTATAAAGATAAATTAATGTAGCTAAATGATTCAGTTTTCTGGAATCAGATAGATGTAAACTCTTACCTTTTTAAATTAAGTACATACTTTCAAGTCCTTTTTGTTGCTCTGTATTTTCTTCCAATGCTTTGAGGCCTAGTGAAGAGGACAGAACAGAACAAAACATACCCACCCACATGCAAAAATAAAACTGAAACCTTTTTCTTTTCTTGTGACAATAGCAGCACCTCCTAAAGGAAGAAATGCATCTTGTTCTTGCATTGGAGAGTTCACTTTGTAACCTAGGACTTGCTTGTCCTCAGTGCACAGAAATTAGAATAATCTGATACCATACATACTTTTTAGAAATGATTTGGAAAATATTTGAACACCTTGCCTTAAAATATTTTATTCATCGTGTTAAAATAAAACATTCCATAATCAATTTCTTTTTTCAATTTTTCCGGAAAAAACAAAAAAGCCTTCAGGAAAAAAACGGGGAAAAAACAATTTTTCCCCAAATTTTTCCTGGCTTTTTTCCCGGGCCTTCACATCTCTAAGTAATTCTATATCACCACCTCAACGTCAGGCATTCAGATGCCTGCAACTCTTCCCATGACTCCCACAGTTTTGACACATTCACAGCAACAGGAAAGCTGTAAGCATGAAATTGTCAGACAAGTGTCAGCAGGGTGCCAAGCCTTTTTAAAAAAAACTGGGTTCCATTACAGCTCTACCAGTATTTTTAAACTTTCTGGTTCATACACTAACTTTAAAAGTGATTTGGTAACCAGTTCTGACACTCTGAACCAGTTTTGAACCTGTTCCTTACAGGACACATGATTCATTGCATAAAATGTAACTATAAAATACAAATAACCAACTATAGTAAAAACTTAAACATTCAAAACGAATCAAGGTTTTTGCTAACAAAATACATGCTACAGTATGAAAAATAAAACATTAATCATGTGTGTAAAAGTAAACCGCCTGATTATTAAACAACTTTGAATTGGGTACCACTATTATGTACTCAGGTGTTCTGTTCTGGTTCAAGGCAACCAATGATTGTAGATTCAGGTTCGGATTGACCCCCTGAGTTTCAGAAGGGTGCACAGAATGCTGAAGTAATGGTGTCATATGGTTACCTAATTTAGGCTGCAATCTTAGATGCATGTGCCTCAGAGTCACTTTCACTAAACTCAACAGGGCTTATTTCTGTGTAGAAATGCAAAGGACTGCATTGTCGCTCTGGCTGAGGCTGCAATACCATTACAGTACTAGCAGAAGAATGAAAGATATAAAGAATCTTGACATGCAGGCTTACCAAAGTAACCCAGAACTTATTAAACACTCGTGGTTAAACATAGTTCCTCCAATAGTTGATGAGGAAGTTCAGAGAATTCAAAGAAAGGAATTTGCCACTTTTCCTTGTGCTCAAAATAGATATATTTAGTTGAACTAAAATTGTGTTTCAACCATTGAACAAAAGAGGTATACCACCCTTCCTGTTCAGGCTCCAATATTCACATACCCTTTCATAACTCCTATGAAGGAAATAAGATTCGTGTATGAAGCTAATTCCTGAATTCTGTTAATATTCACATGAAAAAGATCTAGTACCATCCTACTGTATGGTATGAATATTATTTCACCTTCTTCCTGAGGTGCAACAAGTTCTATTCTGAGAACCTGCACTGTTAGTAATTGTATGTTTACTGCTATCAACAGTGATTTTTTTCATTTGTTCAAATGTCTAACCTGCAACACTTCCTTTCTGAAAACCACTTTGACCCTTGGGATTTAGAGAGATACAAATTTAACAGCGACAAAATCAAAACACACTACCTTTCCGCCACACTACAGAAATTCCCAGGAGACCTTATGTGCTATTTTCCTAGCAGAAAATATTAATAGTATTTATGAAATACCACCAATGATGTACACAACTGACATGGGTTATGTGACAAAACAGGCGAGAACATTCTATAGCTGAACTTGAAGAAATCATCCTTGAAGTAAAACATTTGTGAAAAGAGACAGAATTTACACTAAGGAACAAAGCTGGCCACAAAGACTATCAAAGTACGTAGCAAAGAAAGCGCTGGAAATTGTGTTGACCTACCAGATATTTTGATCAAAAACTGTGCCATCTGGGTAGAAAAGATAGCATTCACTAAGCAATGTTTTCAAAATATCCGTCCACTAGCTAAAAAATGTTCATGAGTTTTTTGCACAATTAGCTATGTTCCTACAGCAGTACTTTGTGCATCCCATTCTATCAAAAGCTGGTCCTGTTCTTTGTGTTACCTCCTAATTATATTATTTGTTGAAGTGAATTTGCTGCTCATCTTGATTGTTTTTAAATATTGTATGTCTCTTATATGTTTTATCAAAAAAAATTTGTAAAATGTTTTGGGTATTTGCCTTGGCAAGGGAAAGGCAAGATATAATTTTTTTTCTCAAACAATAAATAGAACATTTTAAAGAATTAGTGCTCTATAACAGAGTATAGAGTATTCTTTATATAAATATATAAAAACAAATGGCCTGGCTGACTCATCAATGCCCAAACCCCTGGACCTAGAAACATGAAATTCAGGGAGTATATTTCTTCCATGATGCAAGCACCCACTAAGAATTTTTAGAAATTCAACCCCCAAGGGCGTAAAAAGGGGTAAAATGCGTTTTCACAGATTCCTCAACATCTCTTAGGCCTGATGAGATATTGACTTGGTTTTTGCTTACAAAGATTACCCACACAAATAATTTAGGTTTTTACCCTAATAAACCCCTAATGGAGCAAATCTAAATTCAGGGGTGAATTATAGAACCCTTCCTACCGGGTAACTGGGTAACAGGCACTTTTTTCAAGTCGGTGCTCCTCTTTTTATTATCTATTATAATTATCTATAATTGTCTATTATCAGAAACCCAGGGGTGCTTCCATAAATGACTTCCCTGGGTCCTGTTCTTCCCTTCTCTCTCTGTTCACTGCAGGGACAGCCCAACCAGGTCCAATGCCTAATGCCACCTAATGCCACCCCAACCTGCTGCCACCACCATGCATCCCCCTCCAGAACACCCAGGAAAAAAGGAAGACACCTTACTCCTTCCTAGGGAATCCTTTTCAACAAAACAAGAAGTGTGGGTCATGCTGGGAACTTCCACTGTGCCCCACGCTTTCTGTTTTACGTACCACTGTTTTGTGGTTTTATTTTACCACAAAGAAGGAGAGAGGTGAGCAGGGAAGTAGACAGACCACACAGGCAGTGGCAATCCACTTCACTCACCTCACCCCCTCTTCATGTGGTCTCTTCCAGTAGGAATCATGCAAGGAAGGAGTGGGGTGATGGGACAGGAAAGTGGATTGCCTCTGCCTGCATATTTTGTGCCAGGGGGCGTAGCCCATGGCAGTCCCTATCCCTACCCTTTAAGTTTAAAGGGACCATGTGAGGAAGGAGTGTAGTGAGCACGTAGAGAAGCATATTGGTGCAGCTCTGTCTGCAATGGGTGGGAAGGAGTTGACGGCAGACTCTGGGTGTCACCTGCCACTCTGCATAAGCTGCATTATTTGCATTATGGATGAGCAATGGGGATTATGAATGAGCATTATGGATGAGCAATTTCCCCTGGGGGCTGGGGCTAAGAATAGGCCCTCAGTTTGGCTGTACTTGTCGTAAGAGGCGACTAAACAGCCACCGGGTAGATGGGACTCGTCAGCCTAGGAAGGCAGCTCATCTAAGAGAAGGAAACTCTGACCTCAAACCTCCACTGCCTTGTGGCTACATCCAGTTCTGGAAAAGGCTTCAGGAGTCAACCTCGAGGCAAAATCAGGAGCCGGAGTCCCTTAGGCAGTTCATGGCTGAACACAGTCACGTTCTGGCAACTCCTGCGACGCCGCTGGAACCAACCGTATTGGCTTCTGCCTTTCCATTGGACCATTCCAGCGACGTGGAGAGGGGGGATTTGCTGCATGGGTAACAGCCTATCCTCCATACCTTCTTTACCCAGGCTTCGCGCACTGGAGAGGACACTCCAACTTCGCCATACGGCGTCGGCACAACACGGGAAGCAGCAGTTTACCGGTTATAAGTCTTTGCTCGATTGGCGTAGAGCATGACGCCAGGGGCTGCTTCCGACGGTGGGAGAGATCATTGCATCTCATTGGGCAGCTACCGCCCGCCTTAAGCTGGGCAGTCCCCAGCCAGTAAGGTGTTGCCTCGCCACGGTCCATTAACCTCATGGGGTGCGTGGGGTTTAGGGTGAAAACCGACAAGCGGATCGACAACTCTGCACCATGCAACAGAAAACAGAAAACTACTGCCCTAAAGCTGGGCACCTGGAACGTTAGGACAATGACACCTGGCTTCTCTGATGACCTGCAAGAAATAGACGACGCACGCAAAACAGCTGTCATCGACATGGAGCTGAGCAGACTGCAGATGGACATCGTCGCCCTTCAAGAGACTAGGCTGCCAGATTCCGGATCTGTCAAGGAGAGAAATTTCTCATTTTTCTGGCAGGGAAAACCACCAAACGAAACCAGGGAACATGGCGTTGGCTTTGCGGTCAGAAATACCCTGCTGAAATCCATCATCCCACCTACTGTGGGAAGTGAAAGAATTTTGTCCCTGCAGCTCCAGTCATCAGCAGGACCTATCACTCTCATCAGTGCTTATGCACCGACTCTGTCGTCTCCAGCAGAAGCCAAAGACAAATTCTATGATGACCTGGCCACCACTGTCAAGAAAATCCCTGTAAAAGAGCCATTGTTCATCCTCGGCGATTTCAATGCTAGAGTTGGTGCTGATAACAGTTCATGGCCCACTTGCTTAGGTCAGTTTGGCACTGGGAGGATGAACGAAAATGGCCAACGCCTGCTAGAGTTTTGCTGTCATCACGGTCTCTGTGTCAGCAACACGTTCTTCAACACAAAGCCCCAACATAGAGTCTCTTGGAGACATCCAAGATCAAAGCACTGGCACCAGCTCGACCTGATCCTCACCAGACGCTCCAGCCTTCCCAGCATCAAGATCACACGCAGTTATCATGGTGCTGCCTGCGACACTGACCACTCCCTGGTGTGCAGCAGAGTGAAACTGCAAACAAAGCGACTGTATCACACGAAAAAGGAAGGAAGACCTCGCATTGATACCAGCAAGACCCGGGATCAGAGAAAAGTGGAGGAATTTGCACAAGCGCTTGAGGAATCTCTTCCAGGCCCGGCCGACGCAAACGCATCCAACAGATGGGAACATTTCAAGAATACCGTTTACAACACCGCCTTGTCCATATTCGGCAAGAAGACCAACAAGGCGGCAGACTGGTTTGAAGCCCACTCTGAGGAGTTGACACCAGTCATTGAGAAAAAGAGGAGAGCTCAAGCAGCATACAAGGTCTGTCCCAGTGAGCGCAACCTGCAGGTCCTCCGAACTGCTCGCAGCAAAGTCCAACAGACTGCCAGGAGATGTGCTAACGACTACTGGCTCCAGCTCTGTTCCGAGATACAGATAGCAGCTGACACGGGCAACATCAAGGGGATGTACGATGGTATCAAGCAGGCCCTAGGTCCAACACAGAAGAAAATTGCCCCTCTGAAGTCTGCCACAGGCGAGGTCATCCAGGATCGGGCGCAGCAGATGGAACGCTGGGTGCAGCACTACTCTGAGCTATATTCCAGAGAAAATGTAGTCACCGAAGAAGCACTGAACAACATTGAGTGCCTGCCTGTGATGGAAGAGCTTGACAGTGAACCAACCCTAGAAGAACTTCACGTGGCCCTGGACTCCCTTGCCTTTGGCAAGGCACCTGGAAAAGACAGCATCCCTGCTGAAGTCCTAAAATGCTGCAAAGAGATCATCGTCACTGAGCTGCATGAAATCCTCTGTCTCTGCTGGAGAGAAGGTGGAGTACCTCAAGACATGAGGGATGCAAACATCATCACGCTGTACAAGAACAAAGGTGACAGGGGTGACTGCAACAACTACCGCGGCATCTCTCTCCTTAGCGTTGTAGGAAAGCTGTTTGCCCGAGTTGTACTAAAGAGGCTCCAGGTACTTGCAGAGAGCGTCTATCCAGAATCGCAGTGTGGATTCCGAGCCAACAGGTCCACCACTGATATGGTATTCTCCCTTAGACAACTGCAGGAGAAATGCAGGGAACAACGACAGCCACTCTTTATAGCCTTCATAGATCTCACAAAGGCTTTCGACCTGGTCAGCAGAGACGGCCTCTTCAAGATTCTCCCCAAGATTGGATGTCCACCCAGGCTCCTCAGCATCATCAGATCCTTCCACAAGGACATGAAGGGCACTGTTGTCTTCGATGGCTCCACATCAGACCCTTTTGACATCCGAAGCGGAGTGAAGCAGGGCTGTGTTCTTGCACCAACCTTGTTTGGGATTTTCTTCGCTGTCCTGCTGAAGCAGGCCTTTGGAACTGCAACAGAAGGCATCTATCTCCGGACCAGATCAGACGGAAAGCTCTTCAACCTCTCCAGACTGAGAGCAAAATCCAAAGTCCAGCTGAAATGTCTGCGTGACTTCCTCTTTGCCGACGATGCAGCTGTCACTACCCACTCTGCCAAAGATCTCCAGCAGCTCATGGATCGTTTTAGCAAGGCCTGCCAAGATTTTGGACTGACAATCAGCCTGAAGAAAACACAGGTCATGGTTCAGGATGTGGACTCACCTCCCTGCATTACAATCTCTGAGCATGAACTGGAGGTTGTCCATGACTTTGTGTACCTTGGCTCAACGATCTCCGACACTCATTCTCTCGATGCCGAGCTAAACAGGCGCATCGGTAAAGCAGCTACCACGTTTTCCAGACTCACAAAGAGAGTCTGGTCCAACAAGAAGCTGACGGAACATACCAAGATCCAGGTCTACAGAGCTTGCGTCCTGAGTACACTTCTGTACTGCAGCGAGTCATGGACTCTTCGCCCACAACAGGAGAGGAAACTGAGCGCTTTCCACATGCGCTGCCTCCGACGCATCCTCGGCATCACCTGGCAGGACAAAGTTCCAAACAACACAGTCCTGGAACGTGCTGGAATCCCTAGCATGTATTCACTGCTGAAACAGAGACGCCTGCGTTGGCTTGGTCATGTCGTGAGAATGGATGATGGCCGGATCCCAAAGGATCTCCTCTATGGAGAACTCATGCAAGGAAAGCGCCCTACAGGTAGACCACAGCTGCGATATAAGGACATCTGCAAGAGGGATCTGAAGGCCTTAGGGATGGACCTCAACAAGTGGGAAACCCTGGCCTCTGAGCGGCCCGCTTGGAGGCAGGCTGTGCAGAATGGCCTTTCCCAGTTTGAAGAGACACTTTGCCAACAGTCTGAGGCTAAGAGGCAAAGAAGGAAGGCCCATAGCCAGGGAGACAGACCAGGGACAGACTGCACTTGCTCCCGGTGTGGAAGGGATTGTCACTCCCGGATTGGCCTTTTCAGCCACACTAGACGCTGTGCCAGAACCACCTTTCAGAGCGCGATACCATAGTCTTTCGAGACTGAAGGTTGCCAATACTAATACTGGCTCCTCTTTTTAGCAGGGGGAGAAAAACTGGCCCTCCTCACCCCAGCAGTGTCTTTTCTAGTGGCTGCCAGCTGGTGTTCTTCTGCATTTTTTTTAGATTGTGAGCCCTTTTGGGACAGGGAGCCATTATTTTGTTTGATTTTCTCTGTAAACCGCTTTGTGAACTTTCCATTGAAAAGCGGTATATAAATACTGTTAACAACAACAACAACAACAACAACATCACCACCACCACCTCCTATTACTTAGGCCTGGTTGGCTTTTTCCCCCTGAGTTGCTGCCTGAGAGAGGCCTGTAGCCTAGATGGCAACTGAGGCTAGGCTGGCCCTTTTAACGTAACCTTTTAAAGCTAGTATGACAAAGTATAGTAACAGTAAAATAACAGTCATTTTAGTGTTTACACTGAACAGTAAAATGCAGAGTATTTCCAGCTCAATGCAATATTCTGCTACCCCAAGATTTTGACAAGCCTTTCTCCAGAGAACCTGTGCTAATGCCAGCCCTTCCTTTGCTTATCCCTGTGCCAGTGAGAGGAGAGTTAGGGAAGACATTGGCTCAAGAGTTGTGTTACCAAGAATGCTATCATCCCCCGCAGGCTCAGCAGTGACAACCCCAGCAGACCTCACAACCAGAATATACCCTGATATCGCCAGTATCAAAGAAGTTCACAGAGTGGTTGTGTGACGGTGCCATTCTGACCCCCAAGAACAACAAGGCTGCCCTCATTAATGACACTCTACTTAAGTCGCTTAAAGGGACAGAAAAGGAGTACAGGTCTGTGGACTCAGTGGTGCAAACTGATGACGCAGTCCACTACCCCATTAAGTTCCTCAACACCCTTAACCATCCTTGCTTCCCAGCACACAAGCTTCTCCTCAAAATGGAGGCTTCAATAATGCTGCTTCAGAACTCAACCCACTCAAGCTCTCCAATGGCACCAGGCTGCGAATGAAGGGCCTCCATGGGAACATCATCGATGCCACAGTATTTACTGGCTGTGCTTGGGGGGAAATTGGTGCTCATATCACACATACCACTCATACCATCAGTGAGTTCAAGAGGCTGCGGTTCCCCCTCAAGGTCTGCTATGACTATCAAAAAGTCGCAGGAGCAGTCACTGAAGGTGGCAGGGATTGACTTGAGGAAGGACTGCTTCTCACACGGGCGGTCTGCTCCAAAGTGAGCTCACCCAGCAGCCTGGTGATCCTAGCACCTGAGGGGAGAATCAACAATGCAGTTTACAAAGAGGTTCTTAAGTGGAGAACCAAAGGTCGTAGGTATTTTTTGTAATACTTTTTCACTACAATCTTCTCTTTGTTATTTCTTCATCAAATGTTATATTTCAAATTTCACTTCATCATTTTTCTGTATCAACACGCTTCACTTTATTCAAACCACCTATTTCTTCTTTGTTTTCCTTTACTTTTGTGAATTCCTTTGCGAAGCATGGGTACTACGCTATTACAGTACAAAACCAATACAAAATACAAAAATAACAATGCGTCAACCAAAAAAATTTGATGGAACCATGACTTTCAATAATTACAGGGTGTTGCCAGACATGGGGTAGTTGTGCCAAATTTCAATCGTTCATGGCAATCAAAGGAAAGTTTACTGGAGTCAAAGTGGATTTAAAGTAGTTAAATACCATAGCAAAGCACAGGTATCATGCTAGTTAGGTACAACAAACCTGAAAATGATGAGCTGAGACTTACTATGGGCAGCACTGTGCCAGAAAGTAATCTCAGCTTATATGAAGGTGCTACATGCTTTCTTACATTCTTAAATGTGACCCACCAGAACTAGGTAAGCGGCACTTCCTTCTTTTTTTTTTACTACAACTTTTAACATATAGCATCACCAACAACAAAGGAAGCATTTTAGGATTTAAGTCCATTGCAATCTTTATTCATGCCTTGTCAGGAAGGCCAATCTGTCTCAAAGCAGTTTACAGCTAGTATTATAATGCCGTTGTACAAATCGATGGTAAGGCCACACCTGGAGTATTGTGTCCAGTTCTGGACGCCGCATCTCAAAAAAGACATAGTGGAAATGGAAAAGGTGCAAAAGAGAGAGACTAAGATGATTACGGGGCTGGGGCACCTTCCTTATGAGGAAAGGCTACGGCGTTTGGGCCTCTTCAGCCTAGAAAAGAGACGCTTGAGGGGGGACATGATTGAGACATACAAAATTATGCAGGGAATGGACAGAGTGGATAGGGAGATGCTCTTTACACTCTCACATAATTCCAGAACCAGGGGACATCCACTAAAATTGAGTGTTGGGCGGGTTAGGACAGACAAAAGAAAATATTTCTTTACTCAGCGTGTGGTCGGTCTGTGGAACTCCTTGCCACAGGATGTGGTGCTGGCGTCTAGCCTAGACGCCTTTAAAAGGGGATTGGACAAGTTTCTGGAGGAAAAATCCATTATGGGGTACAAGCCATGATGTGTATGCGCAACCTCCTGATTTTAGGAATGGGTTATGTCAGAATGCCAGATGCAGGGGAGGGCACCAGGATGAGGTCTCTTGTTATCTGGTGTGCTCCCTGGGGCATTTGGTGGGCCGCTGTGAGATACAGGAAGCTGGACTAGATGGGCCTATGGCCTGATCCAGTGGGGCCGTTCTTATGTTCTTATGTAAAAGGGAACTAAGCCAGACTGTAGCCCAGTGGTTCCCAAAGTGTGTGTTGCAATGCCCTGGGGAACTGCAAGGCACTTGCTGCCCACTGCCCAGTGGGGGGACCACTGCAAGAGCCTCCCACAGCGGCAGGAGGATAAGCATGACAAATAGAGCTGCAGCGTGTGAAAAGCCTTCCTGCGTGTTTCGTGTCATCACCACGATTCCATGTCATCGTGTCATCCTTTCAGATTCTGAGGACGTTGTAATCCAGGTAAGTTTGCGAAGCACTGCTGTAGCACCTACAAAGCAGCCTGAACCTACCAACAGATAAACACTCACTCAACACTCATGGGCACATTCTCATTTCTCAGAAATATCTCTTTTCTCCTCCCTGGTTAGCAGGAATCTCTGAGCATTGAAACATGTACTATGAGATATATTTTCAGTCTCTTCTCTGGAGACCCAAGGGTGGGGGTGAAGAGAGATATGGAGCGAAAAGGAAATCAACACACTCTGCCAACACCTGATTTCTTGCACGTCCAGTGTTGTGTTGCCTGTCAGTGCCCACTTGCCTCTGCATGCACTGCATGAAGTATTAAACATTACAAGAACCACAGCCTGCCAACTCCAGCTCCCATTCACAGTCTAAGATGAGTTGCTCACATGTTGCTACCAATGTTCAGAAAACAATACATACCAGATCAGATGAATTCCCATTGATGTTTTTTGAAAGAAGCTCAATGGTTTCTTTTCCATCCTATTCCATGCTTCTAACTTAAAGATTACACATAAAATGATACACTTGTCAACATGCTCAATTGCACACAAAGCTTTAAAATATGAGGGTTAAGGCTTTTTTTTTTTTTTGCCACAGAACAAAGCTTTATGCATGGCTATTTGTTTGGTATGTGCATTAAGATGTGAAAGCATAATTGAAAAATAAAGTAATACCTAAGCATTAACAGGCTTTGAGTGACACACTATGCTTTGTTTAAAGTTGTGAATAAAATAAATTCTGTGAGCTGTAAGCTAAAGCTCACCACTACAGAGTTGCTTTAAAACTGGAATCTTTCAGGAGCGAAAGAGCCAAGAAATAAAGCTGCAGCTCAATATGACAAAGTTGGAGCTGCTCCCAACTACGCCAATTAATAAACTACTTTAGTTGGAAGACAGTGAGGTTTTTTTATCCTTTAGCTCCTGTACCTCAGCAGCCAACATCCCTAGCCATCCTGCAATTTTAGATTAGCTCCCCAGTGTTTTGAAAGGGGGCTGTTTTACCAAAAACAGTTACTGACTAAGAATGTGTTGGAAGTCACCCTTCCTTTGCCATGCACTATGGCAAGAGAAACTACTCAAATGCTTGGTCCCCTTGCAGAGCAGTGGAGAGGACAACTGAATTTGTTGACACAGGTACTTCCTGCAGCCTACCAGGTGGGCTTCCACAAATTACCCACAAATGAAAGAATTATGGCTTTTAAAAAATAGGACAGACAGGGTCTCTTCAATTACTTATTATACTTCAACAAATCAGCAACTGAAGTAATACATGTAGCCTCTCCATAATAAGGGGGGGGGGGGAGAATAGATAGAAGGAAAACACTGTATTTACAGAACAAAGGTCCCAATCCTAAAGACAGCAGTGCTGGATGTTGCAAACATGCCGTAAGGTACATTCGTGTACCCTGCGCGGATTCAGTGCTGGCGCTGGCCCAGCACCAGAAGGCGCTGAGCCCAGCATCAGCTAGGCACTGCCTGGAGCTAGGTAAGAGCTCTGGGTGGCAGAGAGGGCAGGGGAGGAACCGGGGCATTGGAAATATGTTCCTGTTTTGTGCAGGTGCACACTACTACAAACCATGTAAAATCATCATATATGTATTTTTAACCCCCAAACCTGCATGTCTGTGGAATTAATAAATTAGCAGCTGTACATCAGGCTGCAGTGCTCTATATATGCTCTCTTTAGTCATCTGAATTATTATGGTATATACATGAGCATATTCACTACAAACACAATTTTAAAAATCTTACAGGAAACAGCAGCTGTCACAATAATTTCTCACTAAGGTTACAGGCTTCCCCCCAGTTACCCAAATTTTATTTACATTAGACAATATATACACACAACCATTTTCCAAGCAGTAACTAACCACAGCATGAACAGTGTACCAACAGCAGTCATTAGTAACATCCTACTAACTAAATGAACAGAAGATCAAGGTGCGAATGTATGAAAAACCTCTTCAGCAGGATATTACAGATAGCCAACATACTTAGTATTTACATACCCACAGAGGTAAATTACTGGTTTGTAAATGAATGTCTGTTATTTGCCTAGAGCAGGGGTGCCCAAACCACAGCCCGGGGGCCACATGCAGCCCTCAGGGACTCCCAATCCAGCCCACGGGGAGTCCCCAGTCTCCAATGAGCCTCTGGTCCTCTGGGAAACTTGCTGGAACCTGCGCTTGCCCAACACAGCTCAACGCGAGGGCAACTGTTTCACCTCTTGCGTGAGCTGTGGGACGAGGGCTCCCTCTACTGCTTGCTGTTTCACGTCTGTGATGCAGCAGTGGCAGCAAAGGAAAGGCAGGCCTTGCTTTGTGCAAGGCCTTTTATAGACCTTGAGCTATTGCAAGACCTTCATTTATTCATATAAGTTTTATCTCTAAAATATTCATTTATGTAAATTTATTCAAATATGAAATGTAAATTAATTTTTTTTTTCCTGGCCCAGTGTCAGGGAGACACAGTGTCAGGGAGATGATGTGACCCTCCTGCCAAAAAGTTTAGACACCCCTGGCCTAGAGTGTAATCTGAAACTAAACATTAAGGAAAGAGAGCAGATAACCTGCTAAAAATACACTAAGAGATGAATTTTTAAATGGGGCAAAATAATCCTTGAACATACTTCTAGTGAAAACGGCTTCCATAAAAGTTTGTTTCCTCTGTGTCTTTCATCCAACGCTTCTCAAGTTTTTAGGCACTCCAGAGGGGCAAAAGAACAAGTCATCTCTCCAGCAGAACAAATAACAGGCTAAACACATTGCACCACTCCCGCCCCCCTCAACAAACCTAGGCGGCTCCTTGTTACAATCAGAACGCTCCTGTCCCCGCATCAGACTCTTCCCCCCCCACCCCCAACAGTGCCTGGTGCCAAAAGAATAATTTCTAAATAATTTCTTTGGTGCTCTAATTTTAGCAACATGTGTAGTTCTCAGTAAACACAATAAAAGAAAGCTGAAATAGAAACAGGGCATTTTTAGATGACAGAGAAATTGGACTAACAGACCAAGATGCTCTGCATCCCATTCCCATTCCACAAGTTTGCAGAATGAAACTCCCCATTCCCTGTTCTATAAAGTTTCATGTTTACTAGTACCATACTGTACTGTTCAAAAGGACTCTACTTAAAGCATGTTTTACAAAGCCTACCACATACATCCTCAGTCAGGGTTACAAATTTCAATACAATTCTCATGAGCTTAAAAGTTGCACAGAACACGGAAGGACAGCAGACATGGCTGCAGTGGTGAAAGAGTATGGAAATTCTGGGCAGAGCTATAAAACAATGGAATTCTGCCCTCTACTTAACTGCCTATCTTAATAACTGGAGGCAGGGCAGGGCATCAGAATTCCAATTCAACAGATGGAGGACGAACAAGTTGTCTGGAGGCAAAAGGGGGGGAGATGGGTAGAGATATGGGAGACATGCACTGATCTCCCATTCCTTCACAAGAGTCCACTGAAGTGCCACACACACACACACATAGGGAGATGGGGGAGGGGAAGAGATGTGAGCTCTACTAAGCTTACGGAAAACTTCTGCATGCATGCCCCATATCCTCCATGTACTAGACCAGGGGTCTCCAAACCCCAACCTGGGGGTCAGATGCGGCCTGCGGCGAGCCTCTACCCGGCCCGCAGCCAGGCTCTTATCCCCTGAAAGCCTCTGAGCCACTTGGCCAAACATGACTGGAACTGTGTTCTGGTTGCGTCTGGAGGGTTGCGTCTGGTCTGAAGGGCCAGAGAGGTTGAATGAATGAACCCATTCATTCATTTATTCACTCATCTAATTTCCATTTCTAATTTATTTATAAACATTTTATATTTAAATTTTTTTTCCGGCCCTCAACACTGTGCCAAATATTTGATGTGTCCCGCTGGCCAAAAAGTTTGGAGACCCCTGTACTAGACTACCCCGATGAACTTAAAGTTTTGTTAAACTCATTTCTTACACAGTGCTGTTCTGGGGCCAGATCTGGAAGCCAGTGGAGAACAAGGCACTGGATGATGTCAGGTGAAATATGACAAGAGCTAAATTTTCTGTGAATAGCACAGGGATGCCCAAATCCCAGACCAGGAGCCACTTGTGAACCTCAGGCACTCCCAATCTGGCCCGTGGGGAGCCCCCAGTCTCCAATGATCCTCTGGGCCTCCGGAGACTGGCTGGAGCCTGTGTTGGCCCAACACAACTGCTCTCAAAGCAAGGCAACTGTTCAACCTCTTGCATAAGCCGTGGATGAGGGCTCCCTTCACTGATTGCTGTTTCTTGTCTGTGATGGAGCAGCAGTAGCGACAGAAAGGCTTTTATAGGTCTTGAACTATTGCAAGAACTTCATTCATATAAGTTCCATCTCTAATATATTCTTTTATGCAAGTTTATTCAAATTTGAAATGTAAATTAATTCTTTTTTTCCCCGACCCCTGACACAGTGTCAGAGAGATTATGCGGCCCTCCTGCCAAAAAGGTTAGACACCCCTGGTCTAACATGTGCACGTACCATCTACTTTCAAGATGCACTGAAAAGACTTCAGAGATAAAAGTCTCATATTCTTGCCTAGGACAAGTCCTAAATTACTGCAGATAAGTAGTCATGGAGCTCTTGTATACCAATTAATAAATGCTTTCCGCAATGGTGGCCAATAGAGCAAATACTTATCTATACAGATGATATTGGTGGACATGGAATAATAAATTGCTTCCTGCTCTGGGAAGTGAACTCTAATATTTTGTAGCCCCTTAAGAAGGTTAAAAACTCTCTCTCCCCCTCTCTCTATTTTTTTAAGCATGTGTATTATTGAGGAAATTGGAAGAGCAAGATATCCAACTCTAATGAAAAATATAATTCCCTCTTGATTTATCTTGCATCTTTATTAAATATGTCAGTTTTGTTTGTATTTGTCAGAAAAAACTCAAGAAAAATTCTGATATAATCAACTTTTGCAGATACTGCTCTTTACTATTTAAGAAATGTTTGCGATTTAAAGATATACATAATGACAATCCCCTTTTTTCCCCTCCCTGCGTTAATTTTCTGTATTTTCTGCACCTTAACCCCTTAGTAGAGGAAGGAAAAAAATAGAACAATGGAACCCAACTCTTTAATAAGTATTTAATCAATATTTTCTTTAACCAGTATTCCCTAAACACACATGGTGTTTTTTTTTAATTACCAACCCAAAGTTAAGGTGGTCCTCTAACCAACTGAACGTTTTGATTTACTGTTTCTCAAGGCTGGATGTAAAAAGAACATCAGAGTTGTATTTATTTTCAGAATTAGCAGTGCAGGGACTGATGCTATCAAAGTTTTTGATCACGCCTTGTCAGTTGAAACCCAGCCTATGCCAAGGTCGGCTCTTTACAAATAGACATAGTGCAAAAGAAAAAAAATGCAGCAATACATCTTCCTTTGCAGCCAAATTTCAAGAGAGGAAAAGATGTCAGCTCTGAGATACTGCACACTTAAGCACCCAATTCAAATCACACTTTGGAGGCCAAATTCAAATGTCAATTAATCCAGAGGGAGATTGTTCAGTTTTGTTTTGTCCCCCCTTTCCCTCCCACAAACAGACGGATGGACTCAGAGGACAAGACAATTTGAAATATCTTGCTGATATCAGTAGAAGCAACATAGGCAGGAGCTGACCAGAAGAGCAAATGATGCAGAGGACACAGGAGACAGCAGGTATATGCAGTGAGTTTTCCAGACTAGAGACTACACAAGATCCAGTTAAAAACAATATGAAATACAATAATTTTGTAACAGAGAGATCATAATACAAAATCTTTAGTATAAAGTTTCTTTATAAAAACAAAAGAAGTCACGAAGTATAAAACAGCAATACTCCAGTCTAAACTAATTAATCAGAGTAGATGAGGGCAGCTGAAAGCAACCAGCGTGGTGGGCCTAACAGATCTCCTTTGACAATAATTCACAGCTGCAGTGCCACCACCAAAAAGACCGGGTCTCAGTTTCTCAACCTGTCCTGTGTTGGTAGTTGCCAGAGAAGTTATCTTGAGGTTTAGGTAGGAAAATGGGTACACTGTACCTATGGGTACAGTGGTGGTGACTGATCATGCTCCTCCTCCAACTCATCTGGTATGTATAGGAATGGGGCAGGGGGGAGGGAGACATAGGTCTCACTTGGCTGTAGACTTTGGAGGATCTCAGAACTCATAATTTGGGCTGTTTCCAGGGCCTGCTGTGAATGATTCATTCCTTCCTATGTTATCTGTGCACGCTGGAGGACTACATGGAGGTTGAAATGTGTTTCTCCCAGCTGGCTCAAAATGAGAGACTTCCTTTTTCCTCCCAGTCACTCGTATGGAGAATATGGGGAAAAGGATGTGGTTTTTCATTTCATGATGGATATTGAGGGCAAATGACCATAGTCAAGAAAATATATGGTCAGGTAAACCTTATAGCTCTTGCATTTTGTGAACCTTGAAGAAATTTGGAAAGCCAATTGAGGTCTGGTGGAATGTGGGTCTCAGCGACCTTCACTGAAATTTCTTGATTCATTCTTTTGATTTTGGGGAGTTTATTACCTGTTGAATCTTTCTCCTCAAAATGACCTGTACACAGTGGTCTTGCAAATGCAAGGTAGAGGAAAACCAGGAACATGATGGGACAGTGCTCAAAATAATATGAGTGATGCATCTCATAGGGGCTTATTTAACCTATAAAATTTCAGATAACTTGAGTAGTATCCAGTGGAAGGTATCCCATGGGACATTCTCTTGCACTGTTTTGGACACAAGAGGAGAAAGTGTCTATTTTTGATAAGTGATGTAAGTGATTGTCCATTCCAAGGCCCTAAATACAACTCATTTGCGCTAGCCAAGCCACATTCTTTGAAAGCAGTACTTCAATGGACAATTTTCTTATGGACCCTAGAGTTCCCACGAGAATGTCTTTTTAGTCTTATGTTGTCTAACCCCCTTGTCACATTGAAGCAGCTAGGTTAGAGGTTGACAACTACAAGAATCGCAACTCTTCTGCTTGTCCAATGTGAGCACGAGTCTGTTGTTCACTGTTGACAATACTTGAAGTACGAGAGGTATGAAAATCCTAATAGTGTCTTGCCATAATTAAAATTTTTTTGCATATCTGTTAAATTAATGGCTGTTAAATGATCAGTTAATGAAAATCTAATATTACAGCAGTGCCACAATCCCCTCTGGAAGACACAACCTGAGTCTTATTCTAATTTAATGTGGGACCCTCTCCTTCTATCTCCACTCTGTGCCTCCCACTTTCTTTGCCCATCTGAGTATTGTACTTTGGGCAATTATCCTTTTCCTCCAGTCCTGCAACTAACAAGTAGTAATGACTCATGACACCCACAGATTTTCAAGGGAAGTCCTGCTCCTGCTGGGGTGACGTATACTACAGAACTCCTCCATCTGTCATAATCTACAACTGTAGAATCAACATTGTTAACACTCAGTACAGTGTGACCTTGCCCACTCCCCAACACTTAGTTTAAGCTCTAAAAATCAAAAGTTCAATGTGAAGAAGATATTCCTTACTAGTGAACACTTGCTGGGTTAGAATGGGTAATAGCTCTTGTTATGCAGAAGCAGCAAAATTTCCGAACCATTTCAAGAACACTACCCACCTCCCACTGCTTCTCAAAGAACAGTACTTTTAGGTAAGTGCCTGATTTCAAACCCTCACAACTCAGCAAAGGCAGGCAAAAACCACAGACCCTCTTTTGCTTTAGATGTTTTCACATGGCGAGCATTGGGAAAAAAGAAAATCATCACTGATGTTGGGGTCCAATACCAAACATTTTCTTAGAGCAAGAACATTGGTATCACACTATGATGCATTTTGATTTATCCACAGCAGTCAGAAACAAGGACCAGGGTCTTCAGAGGGCCTTGGAGGGTTCCCAGTGTGCTCCAAAACAGACCTACTACATTCCACATAACTTAGAGAGCAATCCTAACTGACACTTATTCCGGTATAGGTGCTCCAGGGGAGTCGCAAACGTGCCGTAAAGCATGCTTGCGCCTCCTTAGGCGGGATCTGCGTCAGCACATTCAGATGCGCCAACACACAGACAGAGACAGAAGCTTCTGCTGTAGCTCCCACACCACTGTGCCGGCGTGAGTGCGCCGGCACAAGCACCAAAGGTAGGCATGGGGAGGCGACGTTACTGGGCGGGAGGAGGGTGGGCCCTGGGGCTGGCACGTGGGGAGCCGGGGCTGGGACCCGGCAGTTATGCCGGATCCCAACCCCCATCCCCGGGGCGAGCAGAGCGGCTTCAAGTCGCTCTGCTCTCCTCAGACTTGTGCCACCTCCGGAGTTGGTGTGGGTCCGAGGAGACCCATGAGGTGCGCAGCCCTTATCCAGGGGTAAGGGGAAGAGCTTCCCCTCGCCCCTGCTCGCTGCAATCCCGCATTGGATGCAGCGTAAGCCTCTTGGCTTGCCTGCTCCAGCGCGGATTAGGATTGCGCCCTCAATCTTCTTGAGGGCAAGAACACTGATGCACTTCAGTCACAGGGACAGAATCTAATAGCTACAATTGCTACAGTACCCCTTTCCTTGCATTCCCTCTAAATCACAGTAGTGGATATTATCAAGGGCGTGGTGAATTAAAAAAAATTGTGATGTGCAGTAAATTATGCAGAGGAACAGATACATTAAGTGAAAAAATTATGGTTTAGCTCCTGGGCACCTAATCAGCAGGAAATTTAGCATTCCTGGATATTTGACATCTCTGGTTTATTCCACTCCCACAGTATTACAGTATTCCAATGCTCAAAATTTTTTACTACTAGTTCAGGGTAGACTTAATAACATACACACAATCCTATCCAACTTTCCAGTGGTGATGCAGTTGTGACAATCACCAATCACGCTGGGGGGCAATCACAGAGGCCTTTTCAAGGTAAGAAATGTTTATTCCCTTACCCTGGGGCTGCACTGTGGCTGTATCAGCGCTGGAAAGTTGGATAGGATTGGGTCCTTAATTTCACTTGTAGCCTGTTAATTATTTTTATATCTTGCAAAGTTTTACCCTCAGTTTTGAGTAGAAGTTGATACACTTGTGGTATGTTCGTTGGCCCAAATTGCATGGAACGTTGATACGAATGCTTGGTGACCCATAGGCTACTAGTGGGCCATCCTGATTATAGATCAGTTGGGGGAACTCTAGAGCTCTCAAGATACAAAGTCAATTGGGTTAAATGCCAGTGAACAGGGGTTCGTTGGGGGCCAACTGCCATTCCCTGGAGTTGGTAGCAGCAGCAGGGCTTAACAAATTTAATGTTGCACGTAAAAACCACACAGAAGGCTGATCTTCCTGTAGTCTTATACTGTAATAAGGCAAAAAATTGGAGGAAGAGATAAGAGGGAGAGAAGAAAAAGATCAAGGTGCAAAAGTGAGGATGAACAAGGCAGGACTCAAGCAATACATAAGAGTATTGGAAGATGAGAAGTCTATATCTAGAGACAAGACATTCCAAAGAAATGAAACCACAAGCTAATGACTGCTGGGTTGGACTGAGGAAAAGTTACATTTTACTTTCTGATGAAGCATTTCAGCTTCTTGGCTGATACTGAGAAAAGAGTTTCCTCTTCATCTTCACTTCAGCTACAGTTCTGGCTAAAGCAAGAGGGATTATATTCTGCTGCCACCCCCAGAAGTTGAGAATCTGAACATGGATCCAGGTTTCATGACTGCTGGTGCTTGACCTTTCCATCACCTCAATCCCAATTTGCACACACATTTTACACATGGCGAAACAACCACAAGGTGACTTTTTTGTGTCATTTTCATGTGGTGACTCTTTCCTCAGATTTCAACCTCTAACCGACATAACGTATCAATTGCTACCTTTTGAAGAATAGGAATTCAAAAAGATACTGGAGAATAGCAACATGAACCATATGAAAAAGGCTGTAATTTGCAATCATCTATTTTAGCTAGCTTATTCATTTTGATTAAATTATTCCAGATCATTAAATAATTGCATTTATTGGGGTTTAGTTAATAAGTCAGGGTGAGTGTGACTAAGCTTCTTAAAACTACCTGCTTTCAGAGTACAAAAGATGCCCTCTAATACCCAATCACCTGCATTCACATTAGATATCCAATGCTGCATGGCAAGTCCATCAGAAAATCTCATGAGCCCCTTTCAAAGAGCTTTCACTTTCCTTGCACCCAAGCATTGCATGCAAATAAAAAAATATGATGCATATACTGATACCATCTTTAGCAGCAACCTAGGCTATGTTCCTATTTGTAAACATGGTTGAACTTTCTGCTGCATTTACTGCAGGAAGCCCCTCATTTCAGGTACATTTACAGGTATTCTGTAATAATATTACTCTTTGAACATTTTAAAAGTAGTTTTAAATGCTTCAAATTTCACTGCTAGTGCAAAAGCATCCTTAAATTCATTGGGCAGCACAATCCTATCCCCTCCCCCAACATGGCACAAGTCTCTTGTGCTTGCTCCCAAGTACCACAAATGCGCCGTAAAGCACATTCGCAGCTACTCAGGAACAGGCTGGGCCAGCACACAAACCTACGCTGGTCCAAGGGAGCCAGAGTGGTGCTGGGACAGGGCAAGTTTGTGTCAGCCTGGGAAGGCTGGCACAAAGGGTAGGAGAGGGAGGGAGGAACAGAGGTGGGGAGGGAACGTTTCGGGGTGGGGGGAGGATTGAGCCCAGAAAGAGTTTGGGGTTGGCTGCAACAGCACACATAGGATCTCAACCCCTGCCCCAGACCAGAGCAGTGTTACTTGTGCTGCTCAGATTTGCACCTGCAAAATTGCAGGCGCAGATCCGAGTAGCCTCACAGGCCTGCCTGTGGCATTGCTTGGGGTAAGGGGGCCTGAATCTCCTTATTCCGAGTTGTGCCCTGGCTGCACCAAACCTGTGCTGGATACAGCAAAGGCCAGTTGGCCTGCCTGTTTCAACACAGATTAGGATTGCGCCCTAAGTCATTTATATCCTGGCTTTCTTTTCAAACAGTGCTCAAGGCAACATACAACACAGAGGACAAAAAAGAATAATGCAAAAAATAGGAACAAAATATAAAATACAATAATTGTAAACTATTGTAAATAATTGATAAACAATTAAACAAATCATATACAGTTGCAAAACATTAAAACAACCAGAATACAATTAAAGAATCCAAAAGGCAACTAAGAAGGAAAAGCCAGGAAGAAAAGGAAAGTCTTCAGCCCTCACTGGAAGGCTGACAGATAGGGGGCTGTTATTAAATTTACCAAATTTACTAGATGTTAAATTTTGTAATGGTAATTGAATATTACTTGTATTTTTACCCTAAATCTAGGTTTGTTTTATCTTCTGCTGAAAATACTGAGGTCCTAAAAATCTTTATTTACGAACACACACACACACACACACACACACACACTCTTACTTAATATTAGACCATCCACAGACCAATAGTAGGTTACAATACAAACAAGTACAAAACAATCTTATAAAAAATGGATTTTAGTATCTTTCTAGCCTCTTAAAAAGTGAAACTCTTTCTCCAAACGCCAGCCCAAATAAAAAGACACTACCAAGAGAGTCAGGTTTTGGCAAGTCTCCATGATAAAAGAAATTGTGGCACATAAGCCAAGAAGCCTCTCTCACTGTGTAAAAGCTTCTTTTTAATTTAGTGCACAGATGGTAAAAGAAAGACCAAGTTAACTGTGCAGAGGATTGCTGCTTTTCCTCTGCTGTGGTGTCCCAAGTCAGCCCAACACCACTTGCTTCAAAGTAAAGTTCATCCGGACATCAGTGGCAGTTTGATTACTCTAGGCCCGTGCAGTCAGCCCAAGTAGGGAAACGAGTGCAGGGTGGCATGATGTCTGCTAGCCCCAGTCCACATTGACTGTAACTTCAATGGAAGCCTATATGTGTAAGCTCTAAATGCACAATCTTTATCCTTCATTTTTGCAAGGGAAAGATAATATGTTCAGAGCCTATATGCATAGAACCCTTCGCAGAAGTTAAAAGCCAATGCAAGGAGTTGGGCTCAGCAGGCATGATCCTGATTCCAGCCCCACTGTACAAGTACATTTCTACCTAGTCTGACCACCTGCACTAGGCTTTTCTTTTTCTCACACAACTCATTTGGTGCCAAAAATAGACACAAAACCTGCTTCAGAAGCCCAAAGAAACCCATTTGCCTCCTCCATCACTGTTATATTAAAACAGAATTTATATGGCTATTTAAGTTTTGCATTGTCAACTCAAAAGCATATAGCAACACATCTGTAAAAATGAAAAGGTGGGCAGTTTGCTTTCCTATTTCGATCTTTCAGAGAACTCTGAAAGTAATATAAAAACATTCTAACCAACAGACTGCAAACAAAGAAAAGACTGCAGGATCACACATCGTGAGTTCCTATGGAGTCATAAAATGTTACTCCAGTCCAGACAGATATATTGGTACAAGTCTTCTTAAATACTGCATATTTAAAGAAAGCATAATGTATATTTGGATTAAGAAGCAATTATAATGACCTATCTGAATTGCTCAGATCAGCAGCACCAAAGCAGCTCCTGCTAAATCCAGCCGGTGTTGGGAAGCTGCTGGGAATGTCCTCAGGGGAAGGGAACTTTCATCCCCCCGGGGAAAAGCCCCAAGCCCCACAATGGGGTTGTTCAAGTCTGCACTGGCTATTTTGCCGACACAGACGTGAAAGACTCTGTGCCAGGTTTTTCAGTCCAACACGGAGCTCACGATATGGCGGAGCAGAGCTATACAGTACTTTGCCTTCAAACCAAACTGAGGGCCATATTAGACATGACTTAAATCACACCATTAGCACTGGCACCCTTGCTCTCCCCCCACCCAGTAAACAGCATACTTGAGGCCTTTAGTCCAAAACAGCAGTATAGTAGTTACTGCACCTCTGATCTGGATCTGCCCTGGGGAGCTCTCCCCCCATCATTCACACCACTTGTCCTGGAAATAAAGCATCCATTAGCACCAATGGGAGCTTTTTCACCCCAAAGCAAATACCATGTGCAGGGGTCCCAATTCAGGTTGGGAATACAGATGGGTATATACCTCATTGTAGTTCTGTTCAGAAGCCAGGGGCCCCTGCACATGCTATTGCTTGCATGCCAGAACCAATGACATTATTTCAGTCACAGTTAGTTTGACCCTTACAAAATTACAGTTTGAAGTATTTTCCTTGCCATTAGGACACCAAAGTAAACTACGCAAAAGCTACAGTAGGACTCTATTCAGTCAACTAAAACACCACAGAAAACTTTCAAGTTCCGGAAAACTCCGTAAGCTTGATATTAAGCAAAATAAAAAGGGGGACAAACAAATCTGGACATGACAGCAGAACCTCAGGGTTTAAATGCTGCAACCATATTGAGATGGAGTACAGAAATACACAAACATTTTATGTATATTCGATTCATTACTGCTCGGTGCAAGACAGATTTCAATTTGCACCCAGACTGGCTGGGAGAAAGCAGCAAGAATTGCTCTTCCAACTTCCATTTTTTTTTAGTTTCAAAATCTTGAAGTAACTCAGATCTGAGTTCAGAAAACCACAGTTATGACCCAGGAAGTAGAATAAAAAATCTGTACAGGAGAGAAGGAACCAGCTGATGGATGGCACATTCTTAACCAAACCATGATTTGACCTTGATGTTTGAACTGAGTCTACATAACACATGCTAATATTTATATAGATATGTAGGTCAGGCTCCAAGAAGTCCACTCAAATATGAGGCAGCTACTAATTTTCCCTTCTGGCAACAGCTCCTAGAAAGTTTGAGGATGCATGGAGGGCTGCCAAAGACAGGGAGGAGCCAAAAAGCTCCTTTGTGCACACACTGTTCTGGATTCCAGTTAAATCTATTGGAACTCTTCCCCAAAGGAACTCAAATTCTGAGTCAAGAAAAGCAGAGTTCTGTGACCTACACAAATTATGCAAATTTGCATAATTTCTTTAGCTTGCATGATTTAATCTGCTTCTGCAAGCAGGCAGAAGCAATGATTTTCTTTTCTTGAATTCTCATATTAATGCCTCTTAATTAACTGGTATAGAATAAAATCTGAATTTACTACAATCCCACTAAAAATGAAACCATGATCCTTTCTTAAAACACATTAAGTTAAAGTTACTTCTTACATGAGACACTAAAAATACAGGGAGTCAAAGTCAACATCTGAAGTAAAATATTGTAAAATTGAATGTATCATTTGTTGCATTTATTACCATTAGAAGTTATGGACCTCTTTGCTTATTAACCCAAACAGACTGGACGTGTGCTTTCTACCTCACAGAAAAACAATGCCCTGCTCAGAATTGCCTTCCTTCTAGAAATTCTGGGCAAGTGAGAATATAAAGACATTGTTTAGGCTGATACAAGGGACTTGCATTATATCAGAGGATTTTCTGAGGTTCTTTCTGTTCTGGTCTTATGTGTCTTGAGCAAGTAATCTTGGTTGGCATGATTGCATATGTACACAAGCAATTACACACAAGTCCTTTTACACCTATCCACAATCTCCAAGCACACACGCATGTTTTGCACTGCAGAATTCATACTTAAATTTCTTCACATGTATGCTACATAGCCAATGAATCTGGATTATTTATTAAAACGTATGCCTTCTCCTTCTAACATGAAGATGCCCAGGATGCTAACAATTACATTTAAAATAGCCAACAGAAATAAATGGTCAAAACAGCAAACTAAACTAAATGACAGCAAAAAGACAGAGCAAACAAACCTTTTAATTTAAGAACAAAAAGCAAGCTCAACTAAACCAAATTAAATAATTGGTAAGACAAAAAATGTTTTCAGTGAACTGTGAAACACAACCCCAATCCTACCTAAATCCCCGCACACCAATGCAGCAACACTGGCACAACTTTCGCTGCATTCCTGATTGTTGTCTACTGGAGGACTCCTCAGGGTAAGGAGACATTTGTCCCCTTGCCCCAGGGTAAGCCCTAGCAAATTCTATGGGACAACTCGGACCAGTTAAGCTGGCGTGGCTCCATGAAGGCCCAGGAAGGGGCTGATGATTTGGCATGTGCCGCTGCCACTGATCTTGCACCCCTGGGCCTGAACTGCCATCCTCCTCACCCCTATCACTGCCCTGCTCTGCCCTTCCCCACCGTTCTGACCCTCCCAAGCTCCCTCCAACCCCCTGAGCAGCTTACCTGGTCTGCTGTGCTAGTCAGCAGAGGTGGCTTTACAACAGCTGTAAAGCAGCCTCTGCTGGTGCAGTGCTAGCTACACCCATGGAGGAGGGGGATTCAACTGGGCCAACACTTGCACAGCAAGAGCTGATCAGAACTTGTGGCAGGACATTCCAAAACAAGACTTCTTGCATGTAGCCTCCAACTAACAGGGCATGTGTAAGAGGGCCTAATTCTCTTCTCCTTATGACTCTAAGATAATCATTTTCACCCACTGTTCCATGACACATTGGTGTGCTGAGAGTGGTCCACAGGTGTGCCACAGGAATTTGGGGTAAGATCATTTAGTTCCATTCCGTGACTCGGCGTGATTAACAAAAAAAAGTGTTGTGCTAAATTCCATAGGGTTACGCAAATACGCTGCAGCCTGACACTTCCGGATGGAAGGAAACTAAGGCAGCTGTTACCAATCCCCTCCCCTCCCCAGCTGTCAGCCCTCAGCCCTCCCATTGCCAGCTGCTCCACTTCTTTCACAGGTAGGATGCTGAGCTTTTAAGAGTCCAGTCCTATGCCTGCCTATTCAGAAGTAAGCCCCGCTGTAGTCAATGGGCTTGCTCCCAGGAAAGTGTGGAGAGGATTGTAGCCTTGCTGGGCTGTTTTGTTTCTGTAGCCTGGAGCATGGAGAGCCTGCACCATGGGGGGGGGGGGATTCAGCAAACACTCTCTGGGTTTTTTAAAGCAATCCCCTCTGTTGCTACCGAACCTGCCCCTCTGTGTGTGTGTGTGTATGAGAGAGAGAGAGCTCCACTTTGCTGCAGGTGCTCTGGCTGCACAGGTTTTCGCCCCCCCCTTCCCCTCTTCTGCCTCTTTGCTGGCTCAAGCAAGGAGAACCTCTTCCATGGCTCCAGGGCTATTTCCCTGTCTGGGTGAGGCGGAGCCTTTTTGCAGTGTCTTGGGCTGCCTGGAAACACCAGCGCAGGGCAAAGGTGTGTGTGACTTTCAGTTCCACCACCCCATTTGTTAAGACAAATCTGCAGATTAAAAATCTGTGGATAAATAGGTTGCACCTGCATATTTTTTGGTTGAAATACTACCAACTGTAGAGCCACTGTTTTCCTTCTGTTAACAGCCAGGACTATTACTTAGACTGGGTGTAGTCCCTGTTTCTATCTGTTTTCATACAGTGGTCTGCTTCTATTCTTCTACCTCATTCTTCCAAGGCCATACTCCTCAAACCATTTAAAACTGGACTACTTTGATCCAAGGCTCTTCACATCCTACGCTTTGCTACATTGGTAGAAATGCAAGTACAGTCGATGGTTGTTGCATCAGGCTATTACCACAGCCCTGCTGATTTATGCAAGAATTGTTTGTATAACATGATATTCCATGCATACACCCCAATTTCTTGTTCCTTGTTGCAGCAACCATCATTTTTCATAAGTTCAAATCTGAATTACTAGTTTCACCACAGACTCCCCAACTGAGTCAGCCAAGATGATCAGTGCAATGAGACAACCCCAATTTCAGCGCAACCACCAAGAGCGGTTCTTGAAGTCACAGTACCTTCAGCTCAAATAACTGGCTACATGCACACCGCAAGACATTTACAGTACTGGATGTTTTGAAAGGAGATGGAAACAGTTATTCTTAGTATTAGGCATGTCAGGACGACACTGTTGTTGTGGGTGGGTTATTACTTTCTGAGGCAGTGAACCCTTTTGTCCCGGTGGGGTTATTAAGACAATCAGCAAATTGAGACTGCCCAGTCTTCTGAGGATTTCAACACAAACAGACTAGTTAGAATGTTTAAATAACAACAAATAATCTCATGTCCCTACTGATAGGCAACATGAAATGAAGCTAATTTCAGTACTATATCAGGAAGTGTGTTTGCCATCACAGATAAAGAACAGTCCAAGTGCTCATATTGTTGCAGGTAGACAGGTCACACTACCCAGTTGCAGCCCAGTTTCCTGCAGAGTGATAGGGTACAAGTTTATTAAATAATCAAGCTGGATATTCCATGTAACGCTCTGAAATTCAGACTGTTTCCTGCAAAACCTTACTTCTTTCAGATCATTCCCTAAAGGGAAAACCTCAGAAAAGGCTGTATTTCTTTCCTATAAGTGCACTGGATTCGGAAAGAAACTCAGCACCTGCCCCTCAAATTCACCAAAACACTAGTTAAGGCTTGCCCAGCATGCAATGTTTCACTAGAACATCAAGAATTAATCTCCTCTAGCTTTCATCATCAAAACACAAAAAGAATATCAAAGCATTTTTAATAGCCACATCATTTTGAGATACCATCAGTTTCAGCTATTTGCTATAGTGGGAATTCCTTATAACTGATTTTGCTAATGAAAAATGGTCCATTCGGCTTCATGAAGGATAGGGAGTGTCCTAAAGAATAATAGCAAATAATGTTTTCATTTAAGTGAACAAGCACTATTAATCTTCAGAACCAGTTAGCTGTTGTCAAGGGTGACCCAGTATCCACAGGAATAGTAATGATTCATTTCACTAGAATAATTGACAAGATTAGTTCAGTGTTCTAGTGCTGACCATTAAGGAATCAATCCACCACATACTGCTACTGATCAAGCTCCATTCAATTCAAAAGTAGATTGCACTGGACCCCTGAACAAGCCTCACTGGAATGAATGGAAGTGGACAAGTAGCTTGTAGAAGATTTAAAGAGACAATCCTGCACTTATAACAGACCTAGAAATTCACTGAAATGAAAGATTTATGCAAACGTAATTCAGTGCAGGATTATTACTGTAACAGTTTAATCTGAATAATCTGCAGTAGGGGTTGTTTGCATTGACAATTGCTAATTACAGTGAACAATTATGTTAAAGGGAGAAAAAGAAACCCCAATGCAACATTAAATTATTTCCTTTCATATTATTTGTGCACACGTACTGGATACATAACTTTTTACTTTGAAGACTAACATTTCAATTGATGTAGAATGTACAAATCCACTCATTCAATTTGAGTGGAACTTATTCCCAACTAAGTGTGTTTAGGTCAGCAGGTGTTTAAATCCAGGCCTGTTTAAAAAGTTAAATCCCACAGTTCAGTTTCTTTTCTGCAAGTGGGTTTAGGACTGAAGCCATAATCACTTTTATTCTTTCAACACACACATCAACATTTTATGCATAACAAATCAAGAGTGAAAGATAGTGACTGACCACAGTCACCACCAGCAAGTCCACACTAAGCAGGGATCTGAACTCCTATCGCACCATCCTTCTTTCAGTTACTGGCTTTCATTTCTAGCATTTCCAAACCTTCTATATATTCCTCAATATTTGAACATTCTTGTTGGCATCCTTCAGTCTCGGAAGACTATGGTGTCATGCTCTGAATGGTGGTTCTGGAACAGAGTGTCCTCTCCAGTGCACGAAGCCTGGGTAAAGTAGGTATGGAGGATAGGCTGTTACCCATGCAGCAAATCCCCCCTCTCCACGTCGCTGAAATGGTCCAATGGAAAGGCAGAGGCCAATACGGTTGGTTCCAGCGGCGTTGCAGGAGTTGCTAGAATGTGACTGTGTTCAGCCATGAACTGCCTCAGGGACTCCGGCTCCGGATTTTGCCTCGAGGTTGACTCCTGAAGCCTTTTCCATAACTGGATGTAGCCACAAGGCAGTGGAGGTTTGGGATCAGAGTTTTCCTTCTCTCAGATGAGCTGCCTTCCCAGGCTGATGAGTCCCATCTACCCGGTGGATGAACATTACCCATGTCTTTAGTGCTGGTATCTGGCACAAAATTCTCTCCTTAATTGTTCACATAATTTAATTTCATGGAAGACAACACTGAACATCCCCCACAATTTATCATCCATAAAGAAAGATTAGCTTACTCATATATTGCAAGTTAGATGTGTGGAATATACATGATTCAGAAGCTACTGGGCAACCAACCCATTGATCTTCATCAAAACTTAAGCTACATAATCCTGAAACAGAAATGTTTCCAAAATAGCAAAATCTAGTCACGTTGAGAATGCATGCACAAAAGACTTTCTGCCTTCAGGTTCCCAGGGCCAAGGCCACCAGAGTAAGCTTCTCTGTGAATCTGGCTGCTATTGCTGTCAAAGAACTAGCTACCACTAACTTAACAGACACTGTAATCTTCAATTCTCTAATGTTAGCAAAGGAAACTCTTAAGCCAACGCTACTGCTGAATGTGTATGCTCTGAAGTTACACTCTATTCAAATGATCAGCATGGGCGGTGTTATGTGCAGCCATCTTCACTGTACCCTTTTATGACCTGCCCTTGCACAGGTGGACTTGCCACTGCAGGCACAATGCTCCCCAGAGGTAGATGAAGGTGGGAAAGAGCTCAGGTAAAGAAACAGTTGCATTCAGACAGGAGACTTTGTGCTAGTGTAATTGCCTGCAGGACCCCAGAGATTTAGTACATGCTGTAGCAAACATTATTCAAGGACCCTGCAGACTTTTATGCTATCACAACACATCCCCTTTTCATCTGAAACACATGAAATAGTTTCACCTTCCTCCTATGAAAGTACTGGTACATGAGAATTGCACTAGTAACACCCAAGGATCAAAGTGACAGTACTTTTATACAACTGATTAGAAGACTGAATAGTTATGAAGGCTTCTCATCTACAAAGTCTATTCTCTAGCAAGGCCACAACAGACAAAAGCTTCCTAGCATTCAGGTGCAGGCATGCAAAGTGAAGTTTCCCAATCACACCTCTCCCCTATGTGAGCACAGACCACATAAATAAGGCTCTAGGAGCTGAAGTTTCTTAGTAGTCACATGGCAATGGTATCTATCCATTACAATGACTTATCAAAGTATCTGTAAACAAACAAAAATCACCACATTATGTACCTTCCTGCAACTTACAAAAACACACACTGGTTAATTGTTAAAGAATACAATGAGAATTCTCTAACTTACAGATGACTAAATTACAAGCAACTGCATAGGCACTTTAGGGAAGGCATAGTACATCCTTCATGGGGCTTTTGCACAGAGCCAGCAAGTGCTGGCTGTTTCAAGATATGTACGTTCCAACTTCCAAACATACTGGTATTGCTCCAGAGGTATGCTGGGGACCTAGCGTAAAGTTTAATTTCAAGAGCGCAGTCAGAAATTTGGTATATATTTCCAGATTTAACATGGAGCTATTATGAAATAGCCATCAACAGTACTACATCTGACAAGCAAGAATTATGAAAATCTAATATGTGCAGAAGCTTTGAGATTTCAAACATCAAAATGGGATGGACACTGAATCATGTCACAAGTGACATTTTAGTTCATGCTTTCCTGCATCCTCTCTCTTCAGTTTATCTTCTCCATATAGTACAACGATTTGAACAATTGTTCACAAGAATAAAAAGAGAGAGAATTCAACAGTAGGACACCAATGAATTGTAAAAGGAAAGAAAATGTGATGGATCAATTACTAAGTTGGATGCCCTTATTCATCCAGCGCACCACTCTTAAGCAATTTTTCCCCTGCGGAGAAATCTAATATGTTAACTTCACAAGCCTTCAGCTCCTGGAGATGTTTTGTCACATTAAAATAAAGTCAACCAACAGACAAAAAGTCAATGAGAATAAGTTCAGTTATGTTCAACCTTTTCGTTGTGAAGTACACTAATTAAGCCATCAAGATGGTGTGGTATTGACATGAACAGCCCTCTCTGTTTCACTGCCACTAGAGCAGAAACTAGTTTGTATCTCATTGAAGAGCATCGTCCTACTGCTCCATATGAAGTGAGATGGTCAGTTGTTCTATCTATGCTCACTGTGCAGCCTGAATTGCAAGGCACCACATGGTAAAACATGAACACAGCTACAACTGAGATAGAGTCACTGGAGACCCCAAGTTTGGACCCTGCATTTCTATATATCCAAAAACATCTTCAAGGTAATTACACACTAACATTTAAAATAGTTAAAAGAAATCTATTCATTATGCATCTTTCTCCAAGCACTAATTCTATTTATAGTCCAGAAAGAGATGGTTCAAATGTGCAGAAACAATGAATGCTACGTGTGCCTGTGCTCTCCCTGCTCCCATACTCTGAGCAGACACACTGGGAGAAATAAGACACAATAGAGTCCTGCATAGACAACATCACTTTTCACTGAATGGGAAAGGGGGAGTACTGTGCATAAAAAAGTTAATGTCCATGGAAACTGACTTGTCTACTAGAAGGGTAAGCTTAAAACGTTTCTCCTTGATAATGTAAGATTTCTATCTGCTGGGAGCTTTGCTTTGAAAAAAAATATAGTGGAGTACCAAGACCTACAATTCCCTCCCCCCTCCCCCAGCTGTCTGAAGCAGTACACTTTCAGAAACACTATATCGCAGCTACTTCTGAACTGGCTTTAAGAATGGTCTCAGGGTATACAGGTACTAGGTGTGTTAATAAATGTTAGTTAGTTGGCAACCTTCAGTCTCGAAAGATTATGGTATCGCGCTCTGAAAGGTGGTTCTGGAACAGCGTCTAGTGTGGCTGAAAAGGCCGATTCGGGAGTGACAATCCCTTCCACACTGGGAGCAAGTGCAATCAAGTCTAAGATATGGTTCGTGATGCCAGAGAGCTACACAGACTTTAATAGGCTTTAACTGTAATGATGCAGTATAAGACAGCAGTGTTGTTGAAAATCCCAGCATGATTACAGTCTCAACTGTAGTCAGCCCTGAAAACAGACTGTTTTTGATGACTCATCACTGCCCAAACAGTGTAAGCCTACATACACTCTAAACTAAACTTTATTATACTCTAGTTTAAACACAATATATAGATATAAGTTCCACTGACACTTAGTTAACGTCCATGTACGGTATTTCATTCAAACCTAGGATGTTAGGGCATCCTCATGACACAAATAAAGAATGTAAGACACAGTCCTGCCTGAAGCAGCTACAGGTTATTTATTTCACTGTGTGCAGATGCACCAGGGACCTAAGACCTGGTTTGCAAGGCCCATGATTATCTACATGGGTTGAAACAGCTTTGAGAGCTGAGACCATGTACAGATAGTGTAGGCTACATGTAATATGCAATGTGGCCCTAAGTTAGGTGGTTGATGAACTCAGGTGATATCAATTGCCTACAGCTGCTTGAAGCTTAACATACTAGTTGCCTGATAAGAGGAAAAAAGTTTTGCAATGAGGCCTCCAGTAACAAGTGCACAAATTCATAAATGAACATATCTCAAAATAAATTTCACTGCATTATATGGTTTGCTTTCAAGTAAATGTGCTCAAGATTAACAGATCAATCCTGAGCTGTCCAGCACATGGGGCTGCTACAGCAACAAAAATGGCTGCTGCGGTAACCTAAGCACACCGGGCAGCCACTGCTGGTTCCTTGAGAGAAGGGGACATTCCCCGAGTAAGGGAAGTAGCCCTGCAATGAGGCTTCTCAACTCTGAGGTGGCTCTTCAGCTAGCGCAGAATCAAGAAGCCTTGTGTTGGGCCACAAAGCTCAACACAGGACTCTGGATCCCGCAGAGGTGAGTTCTGCTGGTCCCACCCCATTCCACGCCTTCCCTCCACCTGCCCTGGAAGGCCTGCTCCCTACCTCCCGACTTATGTCTCCACTGCCAGGTGCTTCGCACCAAGTCCGTGGCAGTGGATCACCAGACTCTTGACACGCTGGGCGAGCTCCAGTGCTGAGCCACCGGTAATGGCCACAACATGCCTTAGGGCATGTTTGCAACAGTGTGCGCTGGCAGTGAGCCAGTGCATACTCAACAGGATTGGGCCCCAAGACATTAAGTATAAGCAGAAACTTCTACTGCTCTCTCCCCAACATATTCACTACATAAGCATCAGATAATTTCAGCCTGCTGCATAACAGCTATTATTGTAATCCACTGGGCAGAAATATTGGTTTTCTTATGTTAGAACTGTGCACCTTATATTCTATATTACTAAATGTTTGCTATGGTAACCTCCTAGGCTACTGTCAGCAGAAGTCTTGCAAAAGAAGCAACAGCTGAAAGCATACCTACGTAGAACCACTTTCTCTTTCACAGATGATTTTACATTAGAATTCTGCTTTCCAACTGGATGAGGTAGAGACAAAACTATCAGCCCTAAGTGTTACAGACTTTTAAACACCTTTCATGAGGACAGCAAATTTTTTTCCAAAGCCAATATAATTATGCCACTAAAACTCACATGGGACCATTACATAGATATCACTCTGGCCTATTATATAGGCTATGAGAGGCCTAGTTATAGGACTGCTTTTTAAGAACTGACCAACCATCTGGGTTTTACTCCAGCAAATTTTTTTTTTTCAAAAAGTCTAAGCTCAACTCATTCTTCCCTTTAATTAACAGAGATGGTCCCAGGGCCCAATCCTATCTAATTTTCCAGTGCAGGTACAGCCATGCCAATGGGGCATATGCTGCATCCTGTGGTGGAGAGGCAGTCACAGAGGTCTTTTCAAGGCAAGGGAACATTTGTATCTTTATCTCAGGGCTGCATTGTGGCTGCACCGGTGCTGGAAAGTTGGATTGGATTGGACACTCAATAGTTGACAGTAGCTGCTAATGGTATGGCTCGTCCAGTGAGAAAAGAGCTTTTGTTTGTCCATCACAAGCACCTCTGCCACTATATGCTTATATCCCCAATTGGGAATAATATTTGTTAGTGAATCATTATACTTTCCACAGCAGCTAAATATCCCAAATTAATGGCTTCAGGTGCATCCTCAGCTACCAGGGCTGATGAACACTAGGGCCAAAAAAAAACCAAAAAACAACAACAGGGCTTTCTGTTCTTCAGGGCAACTGGGGAGGGAGATGAGCAAGGGTGGAAACTGAAAGAAAACAGACTATGTTGGAGCAGAGCTGTTTTTCAACTGCAAAGAGTCCCGTAGGAGGAGACATCAGCAGCACTTGTGAGATGGGTGGAAAGGGGCTGGGCTTGGTGTAACTTTGCAGCATGGTAATAACAGCACTTCATCAAAACAACTGTGGGCAGCAGATGCAAGTCTTCCTCTCCTTCTTCACCTTACCCCCACCCCAGCCCCAAGCAGCTATTTATGGGGCCAGAGGCACGATCCTATGCACATCTACTCAGAAATCAGTCCTTTTGTGTTCAGTGGGGCTTACTCCCATGAAAGTGTGAATGGGATGCAGCCCAGGTTTGTGGTGAGGCTGGAGACTGGCATGAACAGCTCAGCTGGGTAGCCAAGTGCTCACAGCTACCCGCATGGAGCTCCCTGGGTTTAAAGATCACTTTCCCCGCCATGTGGGGGGGGGGAGGGGAACTGACTGGTGGGGGAGGAGGCCTCCTCCCTGGGAAGTCACGGGGGGGGGGGAGCAAAAGCTGCGTCTGTCCAGCCTCCAACACATAAGGCCACCCAAGTTCCCAGAAGTTACCTTGAGATGACTTTTCCCCTCCAACCTGCCCCCAGTGGAAAGAGAAAGTGCATCCAAAGCGAGCGACTCTAGCCACCCCCGCCCACAGTGTCTACTCAGAAGCAAGTCCCAGCGAGTCCAGTGGGACTTACTCCCAGGAAAGCACGCACAAGACTGCAGCCCGGTGGAGACAAGGGGAGCGCGCCCCTGGGTGGGGCAACCAGCCCCCTGCTGCGCCCAGGGTGGCTGGGAGGAGCAGAGCCCCCTGCCGCGCCCAGAACTTTGCAGGGCGTCAGCTGCGGAGAAGCAGCGCGGCAGGCGCCCCCTCTAGGGCCCGGGGCTGCCCCGCCTGGGCGCGCGCCTCTTGCGCGGAGAGCAGTGGCGGCGGCGGCGCGCGCGCGGAGTTGGCGCGACTGCTGCAGCGACGGCGGCGGCTGCTGCTCCAGCCCGTGCATGCATCCAAGTGGAGCGCTCGCCGCTCTCTCGCTCGCGCTCTCTCCCCCTCCCCAGCGCCGCGCCGCGCCGCGCCGCGCTCCGCCTGCTTGCCTGGCTGCCGCTGCCGCCCTCCCTCGCCGTCTCCCGCATCAAACTTCAGGAGCCGAGAAAACCCCCGCGGGCGGCCGGGCGGGCGGCAAAACGCGCCCAGCAGCTGCGCCGGGCGCCGCCCCGCCCAAGAGGGTCTGCAGCCCGCGCCCGCCTTACCTGCGGGGAGTTTTTCCAGCCCTGCGCCGCTGCCGGGGGCTGGCTCGGGCACGGCTCGCCGGCGCTCCGCTCACCGCCTCATTCCAATATGGCACGGCCGGGCCCGAGCGCATGCGCCCGCCGCCTCCCTCCCGTCCCTCCCCTCGCTCCTGGCTTTTTGGGAGCCCGCAACACTCCCTCGCGCTCCGGGGACACGCCGCGCAGCTCGGCCGCTGGTGAGGGACGCCCGGCGCCAGCCAGCGGGGCTGCCGCGCCCTCCGCAGCAGCTAAAGTTGCTCCCCTAGTTTGGGTGCCTGCAGGCGGCGCGCCCCCCCGCCGCAGCGCCCCCGCCTCTCCCCCAGGAGTTACCCCTCCCGGGGCGCGCACCTGCCTCAAGTTCTGCCGCGCGCTGGAGAGGGAGAGCGCACGGCCGCCGCCTGGGCTCGAACCCGGCAGTGGGCGGGTGGGGAGAGCGAGGCCCGCTCGGAGGGAGAGACACCACCTTCTGTGTGCTGGAATGGAGCGAGAAGCAGCTGGAGCCAGGCAGGCGCTCGCTCACCGCTGGGCGCGCTGGCCTCCCCCAGCTTGGAGCCCTTCAGGACCTCCCTGCACTTCTAGCCACACTTTCCTGGGAGTCAGCCCCATTGGCTCTATGGAACTGACTTCTGAGGAGACATGCATAGGACAGGACTCTGAGGCTGCAGTGCTGTCCCCACTTTCCTGGGAGAGCCCCATTGACTGTGATCGGACTGACCTCTGAGCAGACAGGCAGAGGATGGGGCTCTGAGGCTGCAGTCCTGGGAGTAAGCCCCGTTGACCACAATGGGATTCTGAGCAGACATGCATAGGATTGGCTCTGCAATCCTATTCACATTTTCCTGCGAGTAAACCTAATGGGACTTACTCCTGAGTAGACAGGCATAGGATTGGGCTGCCCAGCAGCAGGCTGGTTGAAGTGCTTTAAGCCTCCTGGCGAAAGGGGTGCAGAGCTGGAAGCCAGGCCTCCTTCTCCCTTGATGGCCAACTTGAATTTGCCCCCTTTCTTTTTTTGGGGGGGAGGCCCCGAACTAATAGTGCAATGGGGGGCGCCCGAGCCCAAGCTCCCCTCCACCACGCCTTGATCATCATAGATCTATCCCATGCCATGTGGCCCAGATCCTCCTCCTCCAGCCATTGACCCCCAACCCGCCTCTCCTCCTCCTCCTCCTCCCTCCCCTCTTGCAAAAGATGCAGGACGGAAGCGCGGCCCAAGTGCGTGCAAACTGGAGGGGATGGCGGCGGCGGCGGCAGAGGAGGAGGAGGCTGGGGTGCTGCTGCTGCAGCTGGGAGACACTGAAAGGCGGGCTAAATTAAAACACTAAATGAAAACCTACCCAGAAAAGACGACGGGGAAAAGAGAGCGGGGAAGGCGGTTGTGCAACACCGAGAACCTCATGACCACGCGCCTGTGCAATCAGGAAGAGTAATAAAAGCGGGCGAGTTCCACGCAGCTTAAAGGCGACAGGAGGGGGGAAAGGGGGGGACTCCCTTTAGCTCACGGCGTCCTTGCAAGGAAATAAGGGGGGGGGGAGTGATCATGTCTAAAAGCTTCCCTTCGCCTTCGCTCTTCCCCTGAGCAAGCCATCGCCCTCTACCACGCCACGCCGGCTTTCCGGAGAGGCGCAGGCAGTCTATGTACAGACCCCTGGCAATGCATATACATCTACTACACACTCTTTAATGGGCGCCTTCCAGCCCCATCCTATCCATGTCTACTCAGAAGTACACCTCATTCTACTCAATGGAGCTTCCTTCCAGGAAAGTGTGGCTAGGACTGCAGCCTGAGAGCCCCATTCTACGCATGTCTACTCGGAAGTCAGTTCCATTACAGTCAATGGGGCTTACTCCCAGGAAAGTGTGGATAGGTTTGCAGCCCCAGAGCCCCATCCTATGCTCTGCTCAGAAGTCAGTCCCATTATTGTCAATGGGGCTTACTCCCAAGAAAGCATGGATAAGGTTGGAGCCTCAACCTGTCCCAGCGACACTCGGGTCTCTGTGGTGGCGGGCGGCGATTGCAAAACGCCTAAGTGAGCGTGCAGCTCCATGTGTTCCATGCAGCCACCAGTTGATCGCCTAACTAAAAATGATCGGTCAGCGTGCGGGGAAAACTCCGCTGCAATTCGGTGAAGCCGTCGTGGCGAAGGGATGCGCCCAGGCACCTACAGGCAGAGCAAACACTGTGAGATCTCCAGACAGGAAAGACGCATGTAGGAAACGCAAGCAGGCAATAATGGGGGGGGGGGGGAAGCCCACCATAGACAAATAGTCGCCTTGTGGAGGGCAGATCTAACTAGCGGTGCCTTTCCAAGCAAGGATCATATCGAAGAGCCAGTGCTTCCCCCTTCATGCAAAGGCTGGTCGTCTCCACTGCTTGCAGAAGCAACGCAGGACTTTCCTCTCTCTTTCTCTGTGTGTGTGTGAGTGACTTGACCTAACCCATTCAAACCCACCCCAAGAATAGATCTCGGAGATATGCAACCTACAGCATTGCAAAAGGCGATCAGATCGATTTCATTGCTCGCTTCCAGTGATACTGAGAAAGTCCCCCTTCGACGTCAAGAAACCACTGCCGCTCGGGGCAGCTCCCTGGTCGGCTGGCCTGGACCAGAGTGAGAGGAACTGGCCCCAAGAACGGAGAAGAGACGCTGCCTTGCAAGGGCTCGGCGCGAAAAGGAGGCGAAAGAGCCGCAGCCTGCAGGCAGTGCAAGGCTTTCGCTTCTAGGGGGGAGGGGGACACAGACAGGCAACTTTCGGAAAGCAAAATGCCTCGTCGGGCCACTAGAGGGTGGTCCCTTCATGTGTTTTGCAGGGAGAACTCAAGAACGAAGCATCCTGGAATGTTGAGTATTTAAGGCAGCAACTCTACTTGCTTGGGAGGAAGCCCTACTGAACTCTAACATCTGAGTGTATATATGTGTGTGTGTAACACACACATATACACATACACACACACACATAAACCAGTGGTTCACATTCCCATAAACCAGTGGTTCTCAAACTTTTAGCATTGGGACCCACTTTTTAGAATGAGACTCTGGCAGGACCCACCAGAAGTGATGCCATGACCAGAAATGACATCATCAAGCAGGAAAATTTTTAACAATCCTAGGCTGCAATCCTACCCACACTTACCCAGGAGTAAGTCCTATCTATCAACAACTATCATTGTTAAAAGCATAAACACAATAGCCTGTTAAAAATATAGATCTGTAACATTTCCCCAAACGTAGTCACATACCATGGTAGCATCATAGTCTACTATATTAAAAATAAAATATTGAAATGAATTACGAGCCTGAAATTGGCTCACAACCTGCCTGGTGGGTCCCAACCCACAGTTTGAGAAACACTGTATTTTGGGCCCAATCCTATCCTATCCAACTTTCTAGGTAACGTTCCCTTACCTTGAGGCGGCCTCCTTGACTGTCCCGCCCAGGATGCAGCACATTGCACACACACCTGTTGGCACAGCTGCATCAGTGCTGGAAACTTGGATAGGATTGGGCCCTAAGTTGGTTTGGTATTTTGGTTTTGTTATGGCTTATGGCCAAATAAATAAGTTTTACTATTTATACGTCAACCTCTGACTTAAAAAAAAAATAACACAAACAAAAATCTGCCCCATTGGAAAAAGTATCAGTGCAAAATTTTGTCTGTGTAACACTGTTGAAGATCACTGAAGATATTTTTTTAAAGGAACAAAACTATTCTATGTTGATACTACTGGGAAGCCAATAATGCAGACTCATAGGTTTGCAGTCAGCGAGGGAGGGGGGGGGCTCAACAAATCACCATAACTGTGTAGTAAATTGTGAAGAAGCTTCAGTACAACTACACTGTTAATTTCCTTTTCTTTCAATTTGTTTCAGTGGAATTTGCTTCCAATTAAAGGCCCCATCCAATCTGCCCCTGGCACCAATGCTGTGCTGCAGTACCGGCGCTGGGTTTTGTAAGTGCAGTAAAGCACACTTACGACACCCTGTGAGGAGGGAGTGCCAACGTTGGGCCCACATCTGTCGAACGATGCCATGGGAGTGCCCAGAAGTAAATTGCACCGCCAAATGGCTGTGTGAGTTTTGGGGGTGGCGGGAGGAACCAGCCTGTGGGGGGGGGGTGGGACTGGCAGAACAGGGCTCAGCAAGTTAGGGCACAGGGTAAGGGGAAAAATATTCCCTTACCCTGAGGTGAGCTCTAGCCCGCTCCTAATCTGTGCAAGATACAGCACAGGCCATGTGGCCTGGCTGTACCAGCACAAGCCCTTAGATACAATAAGAATTGCTACTGAATATTACAGTCAGTTATTATCCGCTATGGTTAGATTCCTTGAAAACCAGTGGATACTAAATTAGCAGATACTGAATCATTGAGTCTATGGGGAAAATGGGCTAGGTTCTAGTGGACCCCCCTTCACCATACAGTCTATGAACTTTATGAACCTGAATCTTAACTTGAAGTCTATGGAGCTAGGTGATAGTGAGGGCTCATCAACATCTGATGCTTCCCCCTCCGTACTGGCTATCCCTCAACTCATTGAAAGTTTCTGGCCCAACAATGAGGCTTCAGAGTTGAGCAGTGGGGAGAAGGTTGTTTTACCTGTCCTCTTCCTCCACCTGTCCCTTGACTCCTTCCTTGGGCTTGTCCCAGCCCCAGAGCAGTCCTCAGGTAGCCTTCCAGAGACCTTTCATCATCACTAGGGTTGTGAAGTTTCAAAAGGAGTTCCCAAGATGGTGGGGCATGTCTGGAAGTGGACACAAATGTGTCCGATGATTCTCCATGGGCCAATACCAATGACAGTTTGATGTGGAAAAATGACCCAATCTAGACAGCTTTCAGCTTGCACTGGCACAGTACTCGAAGATAACGAGAACAGAGTCACAGATAATGAGAAATAGGTGGCAATTCTGCCATTTGCAGATAAATGAATGGCAGATAATGAGAACTGACTGTATATAGATTGGGCTGCAAGTGCCACAAATCAGCACCACAGATTATGATTACATCGGAAGAAACATATACTAAGAAGGACTTACTTCAAGTGCTTTATCAAAATAGGCCATGCTGCCTCTGGGCAAACTTTTCTCCTATTTTTGTACTGCAGATGCTCACTTGCCGGTTTCATCCCCCTTTCTCTTCATTAGTGATAACAAGTTGCAGTCTCTTCAATAAAACTGAACACAAAGACTTCTCTGGCAATACACCAAATGTTCTTTTTCAAGCCTGCAAAGGACATATTTAGCAGAAACTGATTAGCTGAGCTAATTATTTTAAGTGACTAGAAAGTGTCTCATTTCTCTTAACTCTGCAGGTCTTAAGTACATTAGATAACAGAACACACACAGAAGCTTTGATCTTTCACTCATATTAATGAGGCCTTTTCTTTGAGATAGGGCATGTTCTGGGCGTGGTTGGGGTATTTTGTTGCTTTTAAGCAAACTGTCAATATTTGAGGTTGTGTGGTGACAATCTTTCGCATTTTTTCAATGGAATTTAAATATCTGCAGGTTTTATTTTAAAAAAAGGTTGTGTGATAATAATGTTTATTAAAAGTCTGTCTTTTGTTAAAGTCAGCCTCATGGTAAGAATGATGATAAGTAGAGGTGGGTGAAAACGGTAATAAAATTTTAAAAAATGACACCTGTTTCTGCCCTTCTTATTGTAAAAAACAAAACACCCAAAATGTGAAAAAAATAAAACAATTTTATTTGGTTTTTATTTATTATTTAATGGAGGGTGCATGGATAATTACTGTGACTGCATTCACTGGTGCTATGCCACCTATATCACATACCTAGTACACTTTTAAAGTGATTATAATTTATAGTTATAATGTAAATTTTGAATAAAAACACATAACATCACTTGCTGCACTTCTAACTGTGGAAAACACCAGAATGCGTGAAAAAAATAAAAGTTTTCACTCACCTCTGATGATAAGTCTCAAAGGCCTATAACTCACATTATATCATTGGTATGGAAGCTGCCACAGTGCCAACCCTCCCAGAGTTGCTAGGGTTATGTGAGAGGTCTTGGACCACACCACAGAAGTCCTGTCCTGTGACTCTTCTCCAGGTCATTATCAATCTTGGAGAAACTGAGTTAAAGCTGGGGTGGGTCTTTGATGCAATATGTGGCCCTCCAACTTGATGGTTCCCAGCAATCCAAAATGGAGCAGTGTTACTCTAATTCCCTGGAGAAAAGTGAGCATTGGACCTCTGGCTGCAATCCTGCACCCTGTGTTAACCCATTTCTGTCTGGCCCAAAGGTGTACACATTTGATCCCTGTTGCGTATATAAAGTGTTGGGCAGAAATGTTAATGCAGCAGGGGTTGGAGCAGGTGCTCATACTTAAGAAGCCAATGTAGCCGCCCTTCCCCAGCCATGGTGCCTCTGTGCTTGGCACATCAAGTGAGCTGCATCTTAGCAAGCACATCCTTCTCAAAGGAGGCCTCTTCAACAACAGCCTGCTTCGACTGCAATATGCAACTAATCTCAGTGGAAGCAGAACGACAAAAGGGCCTAGCAAAGAACAGCTCTAATATAAGGCACGGAAAGGCCTCCGTTTAGTTGGATGATTGTGCTGACATGATGCGCAACTATCTCATCAGCAGCACACAGAGCATAAAGTCATCAATATGGAAGGGGATTCCACTAACTTTGTAGTTCTACTGTAGAAATCAGTGGTTCTGACAGACACAAGGAAAGTATGTTTCATGTCAGGACCAAAACCAATTGATTTTTAGACTGTAAATCTGAATTGCTGTTGGAGAATGAAGCCACATGGCTACACTGTATAGCAACCAATAGCCTAATCTGATATCATCACTCAGCTGTCCGAGACCTAGGAATAGGTGTGTGGGGTAACCAGTTTGTGCAATGTCACTAATGCTGCACTCCATTTGCAAAGCATGGGCAACAGTGACACCAGCTAAACTGATGGCAAGGGGACTCTTGCTCATGCAAATGCTATGAGAATTGGGCTGCTTTTTTCAATTGTTAAAATTCCTATGCTGCAGATACAGGGGGTTAGACTAGATCAGGGGTGTCCAAAGATTTGGCAGGAGGGCCACATCATCTCTCTGACACTGTGTCGAGGGCCGGGGGAAAAAAGAATTAATTTACATTTAAAATTTGAATAAATTTACATAAGTTTACACAAATGAATATATTAAAGATGAACTTATATGAATAAATGAAGGTCTTGCAATAGCTCAAGACCTATAAAAGGTCTTGCACAAAGCAAGGCTGGCCTTTCCTTTGCTGCCTCTACTGCATCACAGATGTGAAACAGCAAGCAGTGGAGGAAGCGCTCATCCCGCAGCTCATGCGAGAGGTCAAACAGTTGCCTTCGTGCTGAGAGCAGTTGCATCGGGCCAGTGCGGGCTCCAACAAATCTCTGGAGGGCCAGAGGCTCATTGGAGACTGGGGGCTCCCTGAGGGCCGCATTGCAAGGCCTCGAGGGCCACATGTGGCCCCAGGGCCGGGGTTTGGCCACCCCTGGACTAGATTATCTCAAAGGTGTCTTCCAAAATTCTATGCTTCCATCCCTGTGCCAAGATTCTTCTTTGATGCAGTAATATCTGACTGGAAAATCAACAAACTAAAATTTCCTATTTTATGAAAGATGAATTTCATAAAAATACCGTAAAGCTTGTCATGTGCACATTATTGTATGAAATACATCAAAAGCTTGTGTTCAGCATGTTACTATGAAAAATCTAATGCATCATTTAAATGTATTTATTCAATACATTATATCTTAAAACCTCTTGCTTAGGATTTTTAATATGCAGTTTCCTTCTGTCACTTCACAGCATTTGATTGAAAATCTAGATCTTTTCTCATTTCTCAAAGTCTGTTAGACATTGCTTAAATCACCAGGTTATTTGATGCTACTAGATATGTGTGCATCTTGTCAACTAGTTTAACTCTAAACATACAAGAAACTTTAGGGGCTACTGAGTGACTTTTCCAGAGCTTGCTTTGTTCTCAGTATCTTGAAAGTTTTTGGTGTGTGTGTGTGTGTGTGTGTGTGTGTGTGTGTGTGTTGAAGCATGGGAAGATGTGAGTCACACAAGCTATTGTATGTCCCCAATATATGCACACTTTCCTGGGAGTAAACCCAACTTAACACAATGAGGCTTACTTCTGAGTAGGCCTGCAAAGGATTGCACTGTCAGTCATGACTAACTTTTTTTTGATTGGGGTCACAGTGTTGTCATGCCTTTTTGCAAAGCAGAGTGGAGAGATAGTTTTTTTTTGTCTGTGCTTGATGTTATCTGCAGATGGGGGGACATGGACATTAAAAAAGAAACAAAAAAGATGTTCCAAGTATTTGGAATGTAAGGCTGCAATCCTATCCACACTTTCCTGAGAATGTCCCATTGACTATAAAGGGACTTGCATCTGAGTAGACATGCATAGGATTGAGCTCTAAGACCTACTTATGGTAGGGGATAAAACTGATCATTCAGTTTGGATATGTGTGGAAAGACAGTGAAAAAAACCAGCAATTTGCTTTTATTTGACTGGTTTAGGATTTTAGGGACTAGAAGTACCGGTACCTACCTATGTGCTTGATTCTGCACTCTTGCAATATCTATTCAACCTGTATATTGTATTTGTAAATAAAGAGATGGGTAGCCCAAACATTTCCTGCACTGGCGCAGCTGGGCCAAGTGGCCTGTGCCGGTAGTTCTCACACTTTTCGCACCGGGACCCACTTTTTAGAAACAGAATCTGTCAGGACCCACCAGAAGTGATGTTATGAAAGGAAGTGACATCATCGAGCAAGAAAATTTTTAACAATCCTAGGCTGCAGTCCTACCCACACATACCCAGGAGTAAGCCCCATTGACTATCATATAAAAGCATATGCAGAGTAGCCTATTAAAAGTATAGATCTGTAATATTTCCCCAAATGCAGTCACATGCCATGGGAGTATCAAGTTTAATAAATTAAAAATAAAATACTGAAATGAATGGGGACCCACCTGAAATTGATTCGCGACCCACCAAGTGGGTCCCGACCCACAGTCTGAGAACCACTGGCCTATGCCATATCCAGGACAGGTTAGGAGCTTGCTGGAGGTCTCCCAGACCTGATCCATTCCACCACCACCACCCTTCCCTTCCCTGTGCCACTCAGTGGACTGCTCACCTCCACCAGCAGCCACTGCTTTGGATACAGTGCTGGCAGACCAGTAGCATAGCTATGGGGGCACAGCACTAGGTTTTATTTATTTTTCACACTTTTATACCGCCCTTCCTCCGCTCCCCTCCTTTTGCCCTCACAACAACCCTGCAAGGTAGGTGAGGCTGAGAGAAAGTGACCTGCCCAATGTCACCCAGGAAGCTTCCTGGCTGAGGGGGGATTTGAACCTGGATTTTCCAAGTCTAAGTCCACCTCCCAAACCACTACACCACCCTGGCTCCCAAGCTCATCACACTGTGTAAGCTACCCCTCCACTTGCTGTCAGAGCCATTACTGGGAATAGCTCCTATGGCAAGGGGCAGGGGCAGCTTAATCAGCGTTGAGGCACCCTTTAGAACAGGGGTGTCAAATTCGTTTCATACAGAAGGCCGAACTTAGCATTCAGGGCGCCTGCTGAGGGCCGGAAATGATGTCATCAAGTAGAAAGTGACATAATTAAGCAGCTGATGGCCAGAAATCAGCACCTTGCTCTCATATAGAAATTCATTAACTGCAAATGACAGAAGAGAAAATACGCAAATCTTGATCATATTTCAAGATATGGGAAAGCCCAATTTTCATGTGGGCTGCTGCTTCAGTGGTAACACCTAGCACTGCTCAGCAGCTGAGAGCCCAAGGGCCGGATAAAAAGCTTCCAGGGGCCGCATCCGGCCCCCGGGCCTTTGACACCCCTGGTTTAGAACTTAGTGCTGTTGTCCCCCTGTAGCTATGCTATATGCTACTGCCAGCACTGGCCTTCCCACTAGCACTGCTTACCCATGAGTAATCACAAACGTGCTTTATGCTTGCTGCTGTTCTAGCACTAGCTAAGAATAGGATTGCACTGTAATATTTACTGATTTATTTTGGAGATTTCTATATTGCCTTTCCCCAAGCAACAAGCCTAGCACTCAAGGTGGTATTATTACACAGGTATGTTAATTCTCTACTACTCCATCTTCCAAAGGAAATCCATATAATAAACAGTGCCCTGAACTTCCCAATGCTAAGTGAAGGGGGAGTGCAAAACAATATAAAGTCTAAACATAAAAGAAACAAACCATTTAAAAAAAGCTGTAGTGGCAAAAGCGAAGAAGGTATTTCTTGCACCAGATACTGTGAAAATTCTTTTCCCCTTATAAAAGGATATATCACAATTTGTATTTAAGAATATAATTTTGTCAAAGAAGAGGGAACTAGGATAAACTGGAATCTGCCTGGGCCTGCCTCAAATAACATCCTCTTGCTTTCTTGGGGTGACTTAGAGCTTCTTTCAATCCCAAAATTCCAGCTGTCACTATGCAGTGGACAGTGGGGAGGTGGGGAATGGAGTCACCAAATAATGATATGTGCAAAAGGCTTAGCAAACAGAAAAAGGAAAGGCGGGGCTCTCTAGTAGTCAGAAAACAGGATGCTTTTTTGCCCACGAAACTCTTGGTGGGTTCATAACCCAGATCATCACTGCTTTCCTGACCACATATGTGCCAGCTGTCCTATGCACACCATTCCTATTTCCCTTCCACTATTCAAGTGATTCTACCCAAAAGCAGAAGTCAATAGAATCAAATAAACTGAGTCTGCAACCCTATGCACACTTTCCTGGGAGTAAGCCCCTTTTAACAGAATAGAACTTTCTTTCCAGTAGACACGCACAGGGTTGTGCTGTAAATTAAGTAACTTTAACTAGTTGATAACAAATTTCACATGGCAGAACTTGGGTGTCTGTGCAAACTGGCATATATGAATGTAGTATTCTATCCTCACTACTTCTTGAACTTGATTCTCTGCTTATGGACAGCGCAGAGCAAGTGCATGTAAAGATGCAGTAAACCCTATACTTCAGGGCTGAAATCTGACTTGAGCACTCCCACCTCCAGCTTGAAACCATGCTTTCAGCCACGCATGCCTGCATCCTTCTCATTTATATGGAAAAATGTGTGTAATTCCATCTGATCACAGTACATGTATGCGGCTTTTAGAAGCCCATTTTGAGGGGGAAACTGCCTCTGGGCAAACTTTGGTGTTAGTTTAACATTTTCTACAGATCATATCAAAGAAAGATCTGCTTCTCTTCATCTGAGAGATGAACAGATGTCTTTCTAGAATCAGAAGTAACTGAAAGAACTGAAGACTCAGAAAGGCCTGTTCTTCACCCCGCACATCTCCAATGATACCACACTAATCTTCTAAAGGGTTTCTGCTGTATAGTTGCTCTATTTCCTTGTCCAGTAAGTGACATCAGAAACACACACACACACACACACACACACACACACACTTCAGATTTAGATTCAGGATCAGTCAGCCACAATCCTAACCTTGTCTTCTACACCCTCAATTTGGCCCTGCTACTTGCTGCATTAGCAGAAAAATCAAGGCCTATATAAAAGAAGTTAACCAGATCCTAATTCTAATCCTCATAATAACCTGTGAAGTCTGAGTCAAAAACACTCTGTTATGGAAGAGGCTTTCACCACTGCCAACCATTTAGCTCCTTCTCTGTAGCTCAAGTTGTTTAGGCATTCTGCTGGCTTGCTGGTTTATTGCTATGAACAGCACAGCAGCATTGTATAACAAAGCTATGCACGGTGTAACGCAACATAGATAGTGCCGTAGAAGAATCTTGCTTTAATAGCCTGCTTATTTAGTCCTAGGCCAGCAGCAGCTGAAAAGCAACACAAGGTTTCACTGTGGTTAACAGAGGCGAGGATTCTCTCCCCCCTCCCCTCGCAGTAGTACTTTGTTTCTAGAAATGCTCACAGAGGGAAGAGGAGGACATGCCCCAAGAGCTGCAGCTGGGGGTCATGTGTGCTGGAGCTGTGGCTGTGCTGCTACTTATCTAATGAGCATGTGGAGTGGCTCAAAATGGTTACTGTGTGCACTAGAGATACGGGAATGCTGTTAAGTCGCTGCCGCACGTACAGTGTGTGAGCAGCAGAGTACAGGCAGTGCCTGGGAGCAGAATAAGCAATTCCAAGGGAGGAGCAACTGGTACAGCATAATCGTCGTCTTCAGCAGCAGATATTATTCTGACCCTTTAGCAGGTGCTTTCTAGAGCAGCAGTTTGCCATGTGGCAATGGCTGCTTGTTGTTTCATTTGGGGTGCAGCAACAAGGTTCTAATTGTTTGTGCTTTGGAGCTCAGAGTTGATTTGTTCCATAACGGTGGTGAGGATAGCCATGTTAATGGTAGTTCAAAGTCTCTGCCTTTAGTTGCATCATCCAGCCAAGTAATTGTCCCGTGCCCCCCCCCCAATCTTTTCTTCTTTATTTTACAACAAAAGATATATAACGTAGGAAGCAGAGATGCACTAAAGGTATTCTTACAAGCTTACCATTGTTAGATTTCTCCTGGGCTGTTTTTTTGTTTTTTTAAGGATTTGCTTGTAACTCCTTAACTTTCCTAGAGGTTCTTTCTTTTGCAATATACAATATCAGAAAATTCAGGAGATGAGCTACAAGTTTTTGCTACTGTAAATTATTCTGTTACAGCAGTGTTTCTCAAACTTACAGCACTGGGACCCACTTTCTAGAATGAGAATCTGTCAGGACCCACCGGAAGTGATGTCATGACCGGAAATGACACCATCAAGCAGGAAAATTCTAACAGTCCTAGGCTGCAATCTTACCCACGAGTAAGTCCCATTTACTCTCATTGTAAAAAGCATATATGTAGTAGCTTGTTAAAAGTACAGATGTGTAACATTTTCCCAAATGCAGTCACATACCATGGTGGCATCTACTATATTAAAAATAAAATACGGAAGGGAATGGGGACGCACATGAAATTGGCTTGTGACCCACTTAGTGGGTCCTGACCCACAGTTTGAGAAACACTGTATTACAGAATGAGTTGTCACTTCCCATGTTGTTATTATTATTAACAGTATTTATATACTGCTTTTCAACTAAAAGTTCACAAAGCGGTTTATAGAGAAAAATCCAATAACTAAATGGCTCCCTGTCCCAAAAGGGCTCACAATCTAAAAAGATGCAAATGAATACCAGCAGACAGCCACTAGAACAGACAGTGCTGGGGTGAGGTGGGCCAGTCACTCTCCCCCTGCTAAAAAAAAGGAGCACCCACTTGAAAAAGTGCCTCTTACCCAATTAGCAGGGGTAAGCATGTTATGAAATGCTCCCATGTTACAAAGCCCTAGTAAGGGGTTCCCCAAAGGTTACGTATATGGGAAAAGACAGAGAGTAGAATTATTTGAACTATCCAAAGTCACACAGCAGTTTTATTTAGCAGGAGTTTGGACCTTATACCTTCACACTTAATGGTAGAAAAAGAATACTAAAATCTTATGTTTCACTGTATTTAGCAAATTCTCTAACTACCCTTCTCACACTAAAAGGCTAGATTTCATAGTGTCCTCTTCAAATTTTTCTATGTACAACACTCTTGATAAGGCATCATCTGCATTAACTAGCACATGTTCCTCTTTCAAAAAGACTTTCAATGAAACAGCACTTGAAACTGGCCTGGCTATTGATTCAGTGGTGAAAGTGAATGGTCAGCTAACTGCAGTTCTTCATTCTTGATATAATCCTACCATAGATTATGCATTCAGGCCTGTTCATCAGTTTGCAGGTGCAGAGAATACCCTGCACTTTTGTATCCTAAAATCTGATACACAAATCCAAGCACACCAACCAACTGCACGTACATCTTCATTTGTGAGAAGCATGTCTTTTGTTGCATGCAAACATACTACATATCCCTTGGGAAACTGTAACCAATTGCAGGTTCCCACACTGTGCATGTGTGTGTGGCAAAACAGGCACACATACTCTTGTGGTCTGGGGAAGCCAATGGTTTGATTTTCTTAAATTTACATACCAATCCTATCTACCCCTCCCCAGCTGATACAGCCCTGCCACTGAAGCACACACTGCATGCTGCAGGGGGCACTCCTCAAAGTCTCCTCTGGGAAAGGGAAGGTTTGTTTCTTTGCCTGGGGGTAAGCCTCCGTTATCTGAATGGGTTTATTCAAAGTGCACCAGCAAATTTGTTGGTGCAAGTGGACCTAGAAAGGCAGATTGAGGCCAGGTAGGGGGACTGGATATTGGTGGTACTACTCCCGTCCTTGCCTCAACACACACTCCTCCCTGTCCTGGTCTCTGCCCCATTCCACCCATTCCATGTCCTGTTCTGCCTATCCTACCCCCTGTTCACTCCCTGCACTAACTTACTGGCATCAGGGTTTTTCCTGGGGCTGCTGGCATGCCTGAGTACCAGCAGTGCATTGTGCCTGTACGATTGGGTCCTTATACCTTCCTTTTCTCCATGGAACTCAGAGCGGCATTTATAGGATGCTACCCTGAGTGGCATCTCAGGCAGTATCCCATCCATGCAGTGACCAAACCCAGACCTACTTGGCTTCAGCAAGGTTGCTGCGTTACGTACGTGAAAATGATATCTATAAAGGAAATTGTGTCAAGTGAAACAGTTTAATTTGGACTGCAATTTGTGGAGGGAAAGGTTCTCCACGATTGATTTTTACAAATGTCACTAGAGTATTGTAATCACCTATCACTCACTAATATGTTATGTCATCATTCCAGAGGCAAAATCAGCTTGGGCAAAATGGTGACTGATGAAAATGTCATCTATTTACTACATGTCTTACTTCACAAAGGCAGGCCTGGTCAGGAGCAGAAACGGACACTAGCAGAACTTCATAATAACTGAAAAGTCTTTTACAAAGAAGTACTCAAAATGCACCTCCTGAATAATATTCTTTGGTGTCTTCTTTCCCTGCATGGCAGGAAGTTCAAGGTCGTCTTCATAGAATACGTTCCTTGGGGAACGAGCGTGCTTTAGACTTAGGCTGCCTTTAATAATCTCTCTATTTACAAATGTACATGTATCCACTAATAACAACAACAACAACAACAACAACAACAACAACAGGTATTTATATACTGCCTTTCTTGGTCTGTATTCAAGACTTTATTCAAGGTGGTTTACATAGGCAGGCTTTATTTAAATCCCTTATTAAATAGGGATTTTTACAATTTGAAAGAAGGTTCTTTCTTTCAAGAACCACTACATTCAGATGTTTCATTCTGATCTGGCTTCACATTCTGACCTCCATCCTCCCACGCTCAGAGCAGATGGAAATAGCTCGGCTTCAGCTTGTCAGCTGCTTCAAGGTCGCACGGTGCCGGTGGCCTCGAACTGGCGACCTTGTGGATGTTATCTTCAGGCAGACAGAGGCTCTACCCTCTAGACCAGACCTCCTGCCCTCCTAAACTAATAGACAAGTTTATTTTTTTTCTGGGGGAGGCATGCAAAAGTGAGCACTCAGGTGTTCACACATGGAACCCAGTGCGGAGGTGGGACTGGGAACATAACACTTGATATTGAGGATCTTTGAGTTCAAATTTTAAACTCTGTTTTATCATGCAGCTCAGTGGATGATTTCAGGCAAATCACTCTCTGCAGGCTTTTGTGAGAATGCAGTTGGTTAACTCCATGGATTTGCCCTGAGCTCCTTGGAGGAAGGGCAAGGTATCTGTGATGACCACTTTCCCTGCTAGCATTCAAATGAGAAATGAGCCAGATCTGTTCTGGGACTCTTCAGCATGGATGATAATGGAATTCCTAGTCTTCCTCTTTTCTCAATTGACTATGTTAAATTAATTTTTGTCTGCTGTGTTTTGTATTTTTAATTTCATTTTGATTTTCTTTTATTGTTCTTGTTTTAATTCTTGTTTGTGAGCTGCCTCAGGAGTCCCCATTATTGAGATAGGAATAGGGAGGTGAATATTGAGATAGGAATAGAAAACAAAAACCACGCGCGCACACGCACACACAAGAATAAAGGAAACCATCATCAGTGCAAAACTAGCTCCCGTCCAACTTACTTGAACTGTTTGTCTCCAAAAACCTCTTTGACGCCAGACAAATCCTCATTTTCCAAGTATAACATCCTTGTTCGTTCTTAATTGATCAGAACAGGTGTTACAAAACCAATTCTAACCATTTTTCCTTGGAACTAAGAGTGATTGATTTCAGTGAGACTTATTTCTAATAGGTATGGTTATGATTGTAGCCCTAGGCTGGATTCAACAAACCTCAGTTATTGCTGTAGTCTCCAGAGCTATAAACGGAAACTATTATAAAATTATTGGAAAATGAATTGGCAGTAGATAAAATTAATACTTTTTTCTTATTTAGACCCATGGTTGTTCTTTAGAACAGGTTGCTGGTCTGAGTGTATGACTGGCATTAAAACAAAGGCAGATGTTCTCAGGTTCACTAGATTTTATGATCATAGAGCCAGTAATACATTAATATATTTCAGACTGAAGCACAAACTCTGTTCTTATATGGTTCTGGAGCAGTAAAGAGCTCCAGATAGAAGACAAAAATAGATCTAATGCAGAATATCTTCTTTTGAGGCATTACCCTATAAGATGACTTTACAAGATTAGATTACCTTATGAGGCATTGCTTTGCAATGTTACAACAAGATAATGTGTGTGAAGTGCTTTGGGCACTCTAAAGCACTATATAAATGCCAAGTATTAATGGGCCTACTCAGTTTTACTCTTGGTGAATCAGTAAGAGCTGTGTTTGGGTTGAACTCTTTACAAAAGCCTGCTATATTGTCATGATGCTTTTTTATTGCCATCATCGATAACATTGACATTGTCGTCGTCATCATCAATAACATTGTTATTGTTATTGTCATCATCATCATCAGTAGTGTCACAGCCAAGCAGATGTTTGGACTGGGATTTTTGGGTGCTCTAGTTCGAACTGTACCCAACGGTCTACAGAAAATAGCTGTTTGGCCAAATTCCCTTTCCAAGCTTTACCTAGAGAACTTATGCACACTTTAAGCTAATTAGTCCCCCTGGCTCAAACCCAGTTTGCTCTAGTTGCATACAAAACTACTATAGACCCTCAGCGCTAACACGAAGGTAAGCAGTAGGTAGCTTGCCTGTGGGGCTGCAGGAACCCTCCTCCCAGTTCTCAAAGCAACAGCTCTTCTGGGTACAGCAGTGCCTCCTCAGCAATCCACCACTCAGCAGTCTGCAGCTGTCTCTATTCCAGCAATCCTCAGTAGTCCATTCACTTACCCATCTGGCCATCCATCAGTCAGTCCATTTGTCAGTCAGCAGGTCCAGTAATCAGTCATCCAGTCCATTAGTCCCTCAGTCAGTCAGTTAGTCCGCCAGTCCATCAGCCAGTCTTCTTCCTCCAACCTTTCCTCCTTCTGCTACTCACAAACTCTCACTCCTGCAGGTGCTGCTTTTATCCCCAAGGGCCTTGTTACCTCTAAGTGGCTGCAGTACAATCTCAGGCTCTGGTGTTAACCCCATGCTTCCCTGACCTGTCAGAGCAAGGGGCCACTGTTGATACCACACACTGTCTCCTCAAGGGATCTTGTGCGTTTCCACTAAAGTAGCTCACAAAGCAGTTTACATAGCATGCTGGGTGGAAAAGGGACAGTTGCTCTTCCCCTGCTAAATGTAAGAGATCACCACATTAAAAGGTGCCTCTTCGTCCAGTTAACAGAGGCCAATCAAACAAACAAAATTTGTTAAGCTCAGATAATCTGAACCAGGCATCCTCTCTTCTCTCCCCATTCATCCTTATTTGGAATAAAATAATAGGAATTTGCTGCCAACACTAAACTGTACAGAGAGGGACTGACTTGGAGACCCTTCCAGATGTGTGACAGGAGCCCCAGAATCCCAAAGGGTTCCCAAAACTGGATGCAGTAGCATAGGGCTAATGGTCGTGGGAATGAGGCAACATGCATCTTGGTAAGTTAACCAGAACAGAGAAAAAAAGATTAAAGAAGGATGGAAATCTATTGAAATTAGATTTCAAGTAATTCAAGTAATCCTAATCCAGGGAAATAGGAAGGTACCCAGAGAAGTTGGGTTAGTAATTTGTTTTATTTTCAGCTTCTTTTATAACCTTTGCACCATCCTTTGCCTAAATACGATTCCTCAACTGCCTTCTTTTTTTGTTTTTAATGTTTTATTTTCATTTTATATGAAAGGAAAAAAAAAAAACCCAGAGCATGACACAGACAAATAGTGACAAACAACTAAAAGAAGATTATAACAAAACTAAAATAAAGTGAATGTGAAAATAATTATTGGAAAATTAATTTTTTTTAAAAAAGCAGACATACAAGCAATCAAAGGAATTACTCATAATTATTGAAAAATTAATTTAATTTTTTTAAATTTTTGTATATTACAAGCAATCAAAGGAATTACATAAAATTGCACACTTCATGCATCTATAGACTTTATTTTTTTATTTATTTTTAGGAGTGGCTTCTAGATAGTCTCAAATACATCCTCAACTGCCTTCTTTTTGCCTTCACCTCTATTTAATAAGCACTTTATTTTGCTGTTTTACCTGCCTGGTATTAGTTCACTTGGCAGGGAGTTTTTGCCTCATCTTCCCAGACTACCAGCCTTCAATACTGTCTGGCTTTTAGAGACCTCCTGGGGCTCTCCATTCTGCTGGGAGGGACGTTCCACCGAAGGCAGCTTCCTTCTGTCTGGTTTTCCTTAGCTTTGAATGGTGACAGCAAGAACTACCCTCTCAGTTAAAACCCCAGCTATAAGACAAGATGGGCTGGAAGATGGTGTTGAGCACTGTACTCTGGGTCTACCTATACCAAGTCTTATGCAGATAGTCTGTAGGTGGGAAGTGCCCCCCTGCTTACACAGTATGTATGAGCACTCTGGCAAGCCCAACCCTCTGCTTTTTCCATGCAGAGCAGTTGCAGAGGTGAACACTCTTCATGAGGACAGATCCTCCATATGACTAGGGACACTGAGCATCCAAAGTCCCTAATCAGGGAGGGAATCTCTCCCCATGGACAGTGCTTGTTGCTGTTTGTGGGGAGAACGGTGTGGTGCTGACACACTCACAGGCATCCTCCAAAAGTCTCCATGCTTACAGAATGTCCAAGCAGAGCCCTGCTGAAACATGTTTTCATGTTTTATTTGATTGCATGTATGTTTTAACTCTCTGCTGTCCTCTGGGGAGGAAAGACATGATGCACATGTTCAAAAAAAATAATGGTTGAAGGGAATTCATATAACTGAAATCACATGGTAAATCTGTGTTCTGGAGGCTTGGCAACTTGGGGCTCTGGAAGCAAGTACTGTATAGCACATGTTTTCCAACATGGAAATACCCTTGAAAACATTACAGGAAAGACGCATGTCTACTGTGGTGGAAATGAGAGTGGTTCGGGTTTTCTGTAACATGTTAAGTTGGCATATTCCTCCATGGTGAATGGATAGGCATAAGTTCAACCAGTTCAGCTTTCCCCAGCAAGGAGGTGTAATGACGTAAAAAGCAACATCTGTTGAATTCCTGCCTGCTACAGAGCTGCTGAAGTCACAGGAATTGTGCTAGAAAACGTTAGCTGCATGACTTGCTCCAGATAATCATGGCTTCAGTAAATACTAAAACACTTTGCATGGCTTAAGTACACTTCCTGTACATACATTCAAATAAATCCTAAATTCAGACTAGGCTTTATTTTCTTTCTCATCAGAATTCCTCTTAAAATTGCTTTTTTCGCAGCACCATAGCAATTGCTTTGCTCCCATAGGAGTTCTGTGCTGTGAAGGAAAGCTGTGTGAGGCCTTAGGCTTCCCCGGGATGCTTCTTTGCACATAACTATTCATCTGCTGAGCGGCTAAGAACTGTGCCTTTCAACGGGGAAAGGGGGGGGTAATACCTGTTCCTGTTCGTGGACACAGTATGTATACACAACTCTGCAAAAATAAAAAATAAAAATAAAAAATCAGTTATCGTATTTTGAAATAAAAGTAGAAAATTTGGCTGTATAAATCCATCATGTGAAGTCTGAAAGGATCTTTGAGTCAAACCAACACTGATGTGCTCTTTGTATACCACCACAGTGTATGACCACTACAGAGAAAATGACCATACATTGCGTAATGATTTTGTACATACGGACAGCACGCTTAATTTATTTATGTAGGGTGTTATTTAACTGGCATTTGAGTACTTAGCCATAGCTCTTTTTAATTAAAAGAGGAAAATGAAGGTTTCGTTCCTGCCGTTTAAAATGTATTTAAGAAAAAATGGACTAAAGTTAAGTAATTGGATTTAGTCATCAACTCTGAAAGGTTGACGGCAAGGGAGAGTACAAAGCAACAGGGATCCAACGAAGGTCAAATGAAGTCTCCCTTTCAATAATGCTTTTGAACTACAGGTATCTAGCAAATAATTGGTGTTGGGACTATAGTCATGGTTTGGGCCTGCTGGAAAAAAAAACTGTTCACTGAAAAGAAAACTGGAATAGGGCACTTGTATGCAGATGTAGCTTTCAGTGTGTAATTCTTCTCTGCTTGGCACCACATGAACAGATTTGATTCACCACTCACTTAAAATCATTTTTGCCCAATGTTGCATATATGCAACAGGGATCAAATGTGTACACCTGTGGGCTGGGCAAAAATGGGTTAAGCCAACTTATGTGGATTTTTTTCTTTCATACTTTGACTTAATTTAATAGGGCTATAGATTGGACAGGCAGTCATTAGTAGCAGCAGCAGCACAAATGGAATGTGCTGTGGTTTAGTGGCATGCAGAAGGTCCCAAATTCAATCCCCAGTATTCCAAGTAGACCGAAAAAAATTCAGAAACTCTGGAGAACTGCTGCTGGTCAGTGTTGACAATACTGAGCTAGAAGGACCAACAGCCTGACTCAGTGAAAAGCAGCTTGTTAGGATGCCAAGAGTCTCTGCAACTGGTGTAAAAAGGGGCAGTCAAGAATCCTCTAAGTGCAGACCCAGGATGCCGCCTTTCAGGAAATTGCTATGTAGGAATTGGACTCAACCCTCCCTCCGTGACCAGAGGACATAGTCCTGACCCTCTCTTTGGATTCAGAGAAGGGACCCATAAGGCAGCCACAGTTTCCCCTCTGCCATAAGAGTAAATGTTTGCAAAATCAGGCAGAGGTCCTTTTTCACAACAGGTTTTCCAGGAGAATGTCCAGAACTAGCTGCTTTAAACGTTTCAACAGCGATAATATAAACCCTTTATCAACCTCAAACCTCTGATGGAGCAACATCTGAGTCTACCTTGAATGTTGTGTCTGTTTTGTGGGTCTCCTCAGAGCTGTAAATGATCCCACTTTTGGCACTCCAGAAGCTCCTGACTTATCAGGTGTCCAACTCACCTGCCCAAGTTCACACTGCATCTTCGGTCTCCTTGTGCCGCCAGCCTGAGCAGGATACAGCATCATATGTACCATAATTCTGCCATGGCTGAGGTCTGAATAATGTGTGTCAATTATGTTGGCATCCTTCAGTCTCGGAAGACTATGGTGTCACGCTCTGAATGGTGGTTCTGGAACAGTGTCCTCTCCAGTGCGCGAAGCCTGGGTAAAGTAAGTATGGAGGATAGGCTGTTACCCATGCAGCAAATCCCCCCTCTCCACGTCGCTGAAATGGTCCAATGGAAAGGCAGAGGCCAATACGGTTGGTTCCAGCGGCGTCGCAGGAGTTGCCAGAACGTGACTGTGTTCAGCCATGAACTGCCTTAGGGACTCCGGCTCCGGATTTTGCCTCGAAGTTGACTCCTGAAGCCTTTTCCCTAACTGGATGTAGCCACAAGGCAGTGGAGGTTTGGGATCAGAGTTTTCCTTCTCTCAGATGAGCTGCCTTCCCAGGCTGACGAGTCCCATCTACCCGGTGGCTGTTTAGTCGCCTCTTACGACAAGTACAGCCAAACTGAGGGCCTATTCTTATCCCCAGCCCCCAGGGGAATGTGTGTTTTAGTGGCAGCTTGCACATGCCTGATCTTGTCTGATCTCGGAAGCTAAGCAGGGTCAGGCCTGGTTAGTACTTGGATGGGAGACCGCTTGGGAATACCAGGTGCTGTAAGCTTATACCATAGTCTTTCGAGACTGAAGGTTGCCAACCATTGTGTGTCAATAATGTGCTTGGATCTAATGTGCTTAGTTTGTCTAAACTAAAGGAGGAGGATGGGATAGGTGGGAGGGTACCATTAGAGCCATTAACCCTTAGCTCCCACCATGATCCTGATTCATATCAGCTGTTGTTTGACCAAGGAGAAAATTTCCCATGGCACCTCTCTGGATTGTTTTATCTCCCCTACCCACATCCACACTGATTTTGTTCACCCAACACTCTGAGTAATCGCCTCAGTATTTTTAGCTTTTAGTTTATATTGAGCTTTGTAATCGGTTGCTGTTGTGGTCTTAATTGGATTTTTTTTTTTCCTGTGGCTTTAGTTTTATCAGCAGTTTGTGTTGTTTTTATAACAGAGCCACTCTAGTCCACCACCACTCCATTCTGCCTCCTTTCCTTCTGGTCTCCTCCATATGACTTTCCAAAAGGCAGGAAATGGGATGAAGGCAAGGGGAATCAGAGGGCATTAGTGCTGGCAACAACAGAAGGGAAAGGATGGGAGGGTGGGAGATAGGGAAGAGGTTAGGGAAACGTGTGTGATATGCAGTGTCTGTAGGGGGAAATGGCATGTTACAGGGAAGATTAGGGGGTGCTTGGACCAGGCCTGTTGATGGCTCATCATGTGGGGGTTCCACCCACAGTGCCAAGAAATCCTGATTATACTCCAGTGTGTCCTACATTACCAGGATCCACACCACTTTAAAGAGTGCTAGTTTGTGAACAATTGTACAGCGACACAGTGCACTTCCTACCGGTATGGTGATAACATGACAATCCAACATGCTCATCACAACAGCATGAATGCAAGAAAATATTATGGGCTAGAACAGCTCCTGCAGCATGGACAGCCCACTGCTAACTCCCTGTGTGGCGACGCAGCAGTGTCAACATAATGCCTGCTGTATGCTGCTGGGGACTTTCAATATCTGCTGAGAAAGCAATTTTTGAAAATTCACACTTACAGATGTATTTAGTAATTCATAGGTTGATTGGGGGTTGGCTTTTGGCCCTCAGAATTGGTCTTAGCCCTACGATCAAGATTCTAAATTCTGTCTTAAAAAGCATTAGTTGCTTGAAAAATGTAACAGAGTATCTGTGTAGTTTGGCCCCAGACTGCCACGGTGTTTCAGACTCTGAGGTGAAAAGATCAGAGAACCGATGCTCATTTCTCCCTGTGAAAAAAACAGGAATGTGCGCTATCAAAATGTGACCAATGGGTTTGGGCGAGTAAATCCATATTGGCGTTAGGGGACTTTATTCCTGTCATGTAAGTTTCTGGACTAAATTCTAGCATGTTAGACATAGTTTTGCATCTCTAAAATCACCTGTTAAGGAATATCACTATAAAGGAAGAATATATAATGTTAGATGTTTGTAGAAAAGGAACAACACCCAGTATAATTTGAACTCCACACAGTAGCTGGCAAATATCTACTGATTCCTCATTTCATTCTTCAGGGGGAAAAAAACCCCAACAATACTTTAAGAACCAAATAATTAGACACAATTGAGTAGAATGAGTATTCAGTGGCACTGAGAGAAGAAATTGGGCAATGCTGGACAGAAATAAATAGATGAGTCAAATGCAAATGGCAACGTAGGCCTATATTTCCTTACACAGTAACATAGCTAGAGTTTTTCAGATGGTTTCTGTTGCAACGCAACGCTACTTGGGAAGCACCCAGGGTTTAGAACCTTGGTGCCTGAGTGAGAGTGCTAAAAGCAGAAGCACTCTGAGGGTTTGAAAGTTAGAATTAGAGCAGCAAGAAGTCAGAGCAATGAGAGACACAACAGACATTTAGAGGGTTGATGCAGTGAGAGCTAAGCTGGAAGTAGGACGGTCTGAGATTGAGAGAGAAGTCCGCTCTCCCGGCTAGCTTCCTCAGACTTTTATTAATTCTCAAAGCACATGATGACACTAGAGAAAATTATTGAAGGTTACTGAAATCTGCACTGCTAAGAAACCTGCTGGCTCTGGCTTGACCGCAATACACATTCCTAGATATGCACTTTTTCATAACATCCTCTTGTTGACAGACTCTGGGTGAAGACTCAGCAACTGGCCCACTCTGGCATGCCTGAGTGGCGGGGAACTAGCAAGTTTGCTTGCTGGCCTACCAGTTGCCATGTTACGAAGGCTAAGCTCAGTGCCTGTGTAGATAACCACTACAGTTTCCAAAGATGTGGGCTTCTTTTTGAGGGGAAGAGAAGGTTCTTGTCCTTCAGAATCCTCATGGCTTCAGAAGGGGGCAGTCTTATTTACTTATTTATTTATTTGCATATATACCACCTTTCTCCAGTTAAGAAAGGCATCCAAGGTGTCCTCGTGTCCAAAGTGGCTTACAGCACATCCTGTACATAATAAAATAACATGTTAAAACCACAGTAGCATAAATAAAAGACAAAATAGTAGTTGTTTTGTGCCATTGTTTTAACTGTCTAGCTAGCACAGTGGTTTCTAAACCCTTAAAGGGGAGTTGGGAACCAGGTATTTGTATGGGTGGGGAATGGGCGGGGAGGGGGCAGCAACAGCGCTGCAGTGATCGCAGCTCCATTGCTACCAATGGGCTTGTTTTGTACCTGAGAGGCAGAGCTGGCCTCTTGCAGGTTCCTGGAGGCTTGCAGACCTCTCCAATGTCCTCCATGGCTGCAGTCCTTATCTCTGATCAATAGTTACTTCCGGTTTTCTTGTGAAAACAGCAGTAGCTGCTAACAGGAGATAAGGATTGTTTACACAGCCATGGAGGACATTGGAGGGAACTTCGTGCCTCCAGCGCTACAGTAGCCACAGCGCTACAGTGATCACAGCTCCATCACTCCCCAAGGGCTTGTTTCCTTAAGGGGGAATGCTCTACTTCCAGTTCCCATGATGGATCATGACCCATCACTTTGGGAACCATTGGGCTAGCAGGCTATATTTTTTTCAAAGTCTGAAGAATTATTTGCATTCTGTAGAAACTGAAAAAGGGGGGGGGAACAGTGAGGCATGGCTTTTTTTAGAAACTGAAGATGAGACCTTGGAAATGTCTGAAATGCAAACTTATTTAAAACAAATCAAATTGTGTGGCAAGAATGCTTTACTACTGGGGCAAGAACCCTCTCCATCTCTCACTGGAGAAAGTCTCTGGAATGAAGTGGGGTACTGAAATGGTATGTGAACACCAGGTAGAGTGAGTGTAGCTAGTGGTTGAGCACATATTTCGTGGGCAGAAGATCTCCATTGCAGTCTATGGAATACTTGGGTTGGGCTGGGAAAGTCCCTTGCTTAAAACACTGGGAAGCAACACCCAACCAGGGTAGAGGATAATGCACAAAATGGGCCAGTGGCCTGATGCAGTTTAAGGTTAAGGTCTAACATGTTTAAAATATTACTGCCCCACAGAAAATTTTGTAGAAGCAGCATCTTAAATCTTTCAGTGATGACACATCAAAATGTACAGATTGCAAGCCCCTTGGAGATAGAACTATTAACATTTAGAAAAAAAACTGCTATAAACCACACTAAGCCCATGGGATGGAGCAGGATCCAGATGAAATAAAATACAAAGAGATTAATGTGTACAAAATTATTGATTCAGGACAATGATTTTTTATTCCTTGGCATGTCAGTTCTTCTGAAGGAGTCTCTAATATCAGCTAAGTATTATTGGTACAGCATGTTTTCCTTACAGTCAGGGCATAACACTGCTTTCAAAGGCTGCTTGTTATCATGTTGCATTCCGATACTCAGACTGGACTCAAAGAACTTGGTCTCTATGACTTCTGATGCTAACATGGTTGGGCAGCCAAAAGTACACAGGTTCTCTTTCTGTACAGTGCCACCCAGGCCACTTTGACCAAGGCTTAGAGATGTATGTATCAGACCCAAACCCTGCAAGTCTTTAGTATCACTCAAAAAAATAACTGTTTAAAAAATTTACTTGCCTGTTCACTGGGAGAAGAGAAGGAGACTGGCACTAAGGTTGCAATCCGATATATACCTACCAAGGATTAAGTTTCACTAAACTAAGGGCCCAATTCTATCCGGCACAGGAGCAGTGGCTCCCCAGATCCTGTGCTGGATCCAAGCAGGCTGGAGGTCCCCTTGGGGGAAGGGGACATTTGTCGCCTTACCCTGAGTAAAGCCCCAGCCTGCCCAATGGGGCTTCTTGAGTCAGTGCTAACTGCTTTGCTGGCACAGACTCGAGAAGCCCTGTGTTGGACTTTCAAGCCTCACACAGGGGATAGGATTTGGTGGAAGAGGCCAGTCCTACCCCTCCTGGTCCCGTCCCTCCCCCTGTTCCACCCTCACCCACTACCCTGTGTCGCTCGGTGCTTACCTGCTCATCATCGGCAGCCAAGGATTCTGGAGGCAGTGCAGGCCTCCCCAATCCCCACCAGTGCTACTTCCTCTCCAGGTGGTGCAAGCATGCTTTATGGCACATTTGCAACACCCACCGCTGGTGCTGCTCTGCCAGCAGTAGGGCAGGTAGGATCAGGCTGCCCATGGAACTCACTTCTGAATAGGCCTGCCTAGGATTGCTCTGGTAGGGTGTATATTCAGATCATGCAGAGTAATTACCCCATAATACCATTTAATCATCCTGGCCTTCTGTATGGCCTGTCAAAATGATAGGAAAATGATTTCTCTAGTTTTGAATAAGCATAGTTCTAGGAAGCAGATATTTAACAGGAAAGTCTATACTTTTGGGGGGATTTCATGATTACATGGAATATGATACATCAGAGGGAAGACCAAGTACAGCTTGAGGCATCCATTCCAGGACATGGTTGAAAATTCAAAAGAAAATTGTGGGGAAGTTTTAAAGAACAAGGACAATAACACAGTGGCTATTTGAAAAGAACAAATGCCTTGCCTATTAGCCAAAACATATTTTGTGAGTCCTCTTCTTTTTTAACACCCCATTCATCTCATTGAATATATTTCATGTTTTATTCATGATTTTCTGAATTCTTTTGCAAAATTACAGTGCTTAACTAAATTGGCCCAATGCTAACAGACCTTTTAAAAAATCCTCATGAACTCTTTTTCATAGAGGGATAATGCAAAATGATATTGAAAAATAGCTTTTTTACCAACTCAAGAGAAGCTATGTAATAACTGCCATAACACACTCAACTGTAATAACACACTCCAGTGATTTGATTATCACCAGATAAACACTCTGTTTGGTTGGCTGTGTGCATCAGGTATAAAGCACACAGTTGCAATGAACATGGTTATTTTAGGGCAAGGGATCTGCACGCATTGTGACAACATTGCTTTCAGTATCAAACACTATAAGAGAACAAGTCTATTTGTTCGGTCATTACTGATGTGTGCAATCTATTCTTTTTTCCCTTGAACAACAAAAACAGGAATTAAAAATTGTTTTCACTCATTGCCATAAGTTTAATTTTGTTTTTGCTAATTATTTAAAATTGATTATGAATTTCAGGCATTTGCTTAAAGACAGACATGCTGAAAGGCAAGGTTTTCTGAGCATGAAATGCAGTTGTTTATATGTAGTTGTATATATTTCAACCCACCCTTCTAAGGAAGTCAGGGTGGTGCACATCATTCTTCATCCCCAGTGGTTCCCAAACTTCTCATCAGAAGTTTGCAGGGGAGGGGAAAAGGCATCGATGTGATCCCCAGGATTGCGCCGCTACCAGAGACAGAGGGGGGTTTTCAACTTACCTCCCCCTGTGCCAGCATTCAGGGAACGTGGGGAGCTTTAGAAATGTTAAAAATGCTGATCAGAAACCTCTTCCAGTTTCAAGAAAACGAAGTCGTCTCTGATTGGTATTTTTAACATTTCTAAGGCTTGGGGAGACCTGCAAAGGCGCCTGTGGGTCTCCCCTCACCCCCCCAGAGGGCCGAATAGGGGAACGTAAGTTGGGAACCCCCCCTTCTGTCCCTGGCAGCAGCATGATCCTGGGGATCATGTCGTTGCCTTCTCTCCCTCCCTGGCCCTTAAGGGGTGTAATGGAAATGGACAAGATCCCTTGAGCAGATAGGGTGTGGGCATTTCCAGGGGTGGGCGGGGAGCAGAAGTGTGGCCAGGATCTGGCGGTTATGATGAATCCTGACACTGTTTCCACAGCACTGAACCATCCCCAGGCTGCTCAAATTTGTGCTACCTCTGGAGGTGGCTCAGATCTGAGTAGCCCCACTGGGGCTTCAGTGACTCTCCCGGGGTAAGGGGAAGCAATTCCTCTTGCTGAGCCATTAAGCACTCAAACCTTGCACTGGATACAGCACAGGCATGCTGGCCTGTCTGTTCCAGTGCAAGTTAGGATTGCACTGTAACTGACTTAATTTGGGCTGTAATTCCAAGCACATTGCTTGGAAATTTATTCAGCTGAAATCATCTGGGACTTACCTCCTGCCATGTTCAGATCATGGAGCATACAACAGCAGATCAGTACAATTCTGCCTTGAGATACTTTTCTGAGAAATTACCATTTGAACCTCCTGTGCAGAGTCTGATCAGCAAAGATTCAGGACATTGTTCCAAAGGAATTAGCTTGGAAAATAAGAGCATCAGTAGCGTAGCTATATAAGTGCAGGGGGTAGCAAATGCACCGGGCTACAGCTGCTGAGAGGGGCAACATCAGGGGCTGGGGAGCCACATCGGGGCAACTCCACCCGCACATGGGTTGTCTTGGGCTGCCGCAGCCCTGCCAGGTACATTGGCCAGAAGCCAAATAGACACGCTCGTAAGGCAGCAGGCTACACTGTTGCCCCCCAGCAGGGGGTAAGTAAGCAGGAGGGAGCACGGAAGCTCCTTGGAGGGGGGGCCCTGCCTGAGCCGCCCTCGCGCTGCATTTGGGCAAGACGGAGACAAGGACACGCACCACGTGTCTGGCGCTGGCTGAGCCTGGACAGGGGGGGGGGTCAAGGCGGCAGCAGCAGGCACTGAGAGGAGAAAGTTTGCAGCTCTGCTCTGCTGTGCCTGAGACTTCTGTGGGGCTTTGGGAGGCTTTCGTGGGGTGCTTCAATGCAGGTGCAGGAGGAGGTGGCGGCAGCGGGGCCTCCTCCTCCTTCCTGCCTCTGCTGAGAGCCAACAGCTGCAGGCGCTGAAGGCTTTGTTTGCCCCTATCCCACCAGAGCCAGCAGCGGGAGGGAGGGAGGAGGAGGCGCATCACCGTCTCCCCCGCCACCACCTTCTGCAGGCCTCAGAGCATAATCCTATGCATGTCTACTTAGAAGTAAGTCCCATTGTGTCCAATGGGACTTACTCCCAGGAAAGCATGGACAGGATTGGAGCCTCAGTCAGTCAGGCACAACTTCCTCCCGCCTGCCTGCCCCAAGACCCAGATCCTCCTCCCCCAGCCGCAGCAGGAAAGCCTTCCTTTCACTCACCCACTCAGTGTCTCAGAGCCTATACTCAGAGGTAAGTCCCAGTGTGGCCAATGGAGCTTACTCCCAGGAAGGTGTGGAGAGGATTGCAACTCAGAGCCCAAGCCTGTGCTGGTCTACTCAGAAGTAAGTTCCATTATAGTCAATGGGGCTTACTCCCAGGAAAATGGGGCTGGGACAGGCGCCTGAGAGCACAGCTCAGGCAGGTCTACTCAGAAGTAAGTCCCATTATAACCAATGGGACTTACTCCCAGGTAAGTGCAGATAGGATTGGAGCCTGTCAGGCGCTACATCCTCCCCCCCCTGCCCTGAGTTCTCCTTCCCCCACAATCAATGTGAACCAGCATAGCCTCCTCTCTCCCCTCCCTCCGCAGGGCAGGGCAGGGCAGGGCAGGGCAGGGCAGGGCAGGGCAGGGCCTCCCCTCCCCTCCCCTCCCCTCACAGTGCAGGGCTCTCCTCAATGTAGCCTACTGCCCCTTGTGGCCCAATGTGCCTGGCTGGTGGGGTGCTTGCCAGTGCCAGACTGCTTCTCCCCCCCATGAGCCTGATAGGGCTGCAGGAGCAGCCCAGTGTAAGACCTCAGAGGGAATGGAGGTGAGTAGGAGGGAGCTGGTGCTGCGGGGAGGCAGCTTGGGGGATGTGGCAGATTTTTTTATTTTTCACTTTTTAAAAAAAGTGGGTGGGAAATCAAAACCTGGGAGTGATGTCACTTCCGGGTGTGACATCACTTCCCGGACAACATGCTGAGCTCTGCACCGGGCAGCAGGATCATTAGCTACGCCACTGAAGAGCATTTTGAATTTAGCAAGCTCCTGTAGCTACCATTCCAGGGAACTTCTGCTAGGGAGAGGTTCTCTTCACCATTCTCTTCCAGTATTTCATGTCCTTTAGCATGAACGTACCAACGTACCAAATACTGAAGCAAATTCACTGACATATTTCCATCCTTTTTCAGCTAAGCCCTAAGTTCCAAAGACCAACCAAGGCACTTGAGGCTGCATGACCTCTCCAGGCCTCAGAAAGTCTCCTGGATGTGACTGGAAGATGCTTCTGGTCACAACTGGTAGGTTCTCTATGGTTCTTCCCATGGGCTCAGAACCCAAGATGGGTCAAATCTATGTGTTCTGAATCTGTGGGTGAAGAGGACCCACTGTGCTAGGGAACGTGTGTGGGGAAATAATACCTCTCCATGTTCAGAGCATATTAAAAAAAATTATGCTCCTCCCATGGCTGAAAATGCAAATGATCCCTCCCAGTCAAAATGAGTTGGATTATAAATTGCATGAGCACAATGACGCTCCTGCCACCTCCATTTATGAAAGGTGCCTTTGCTCAGTTTGTGGGGATCACCACTTCCTCAGCAGCAGCCCCTGTACCCAATCTCAACTTCTTCCCCAGGGATTCCTGACTCTCAGGATAGACTTTTGGGGGTTGCGGGGGCCTGCTTTGGGGCGGACAGACTGGGAAGATCCTCTGTGTGAATCTCACTTCACTCTCACCAGGCAGGATCATTCTAGTCCAATCCCCATCATAGTGATGGACATTTTGCTAATGCTGTAATTAAACTGGGCTCTAACAACCTACTTGAAATGATAGCTGCCTGTACAGAATTTTTTGACACGTCAGCACAACAAACTGGCAGTGGCCATGCCCTATAGTAGCAAGCAAATAGTTCAGGCAGTGAAAATATAGTATATGCACAGTATCTATTTTCAAAATCATGATTCATCAGCTTATTTATATTAAGCGTTGTCTAGACTGCAGTTCTCTTCAGAAAGAACAGCAAGCAGGATACACGATGAAAACAATTGAGCACAGTAAAAATTATAAAAAGCAATACTAACCATTGAGCTGCAGTATAAAAACAATCAGTTCAGTTGGCCTCATGGACATCCATGAGGCCAACTGAAGAAGTTGCCTCAGGCAGCAGGTTGATGGGAGATGCCCATCTCCCTCTGCCAACTTGCCTCCACTTCTCCTCCTGGAGAGTATGTCGCTGCTGCAGCCTTGCCCCCTCAAGTGGTTCCCTCCTCCCATGGAGGACTTTGGGAACCACTGGGCTAAAGAGAATAGCATGTGGGGGGCCTGGACCTGATCTCAGGCATCCCCATGAAACAAGTAGAGCAAGAGTCCTAGACAAACAATGCTTAGGACAAGGGGATAAGTCAGAAGCACTGTGCCAGTTTGACTGCACATGAGACAAGAAAATACAGGGTGGCTTGTGGGTTGATCATTAGATTTTGCTGAGGACCAATGTTATCTATCTGCTGACTTGGGTGTAAAGCATGGCAGAGATTGTGTGACTTGGTTGCCAAGACCAAGTGATCTCTAGGTTCAAGGTGATGCAAAGGGTCAGGGAAGGGCTTAAAGAGCAAACCTGGGGCTAGGCTGTAGCTGTAGTTAGTTCCAAGGAGGGAAGCAAGGCAAGGCAACTAAGGTGCCTTCCCAGAAGAAAGAGTGTGTTGCTAGGTGGCTCACAGGAGTACTGCTCAGAAGGTGCTACAGCAGTGACTTCTCAGTTGTGCTCAGGGAGGAAAGGCAGGAAAGAAGGTAGCAAGGCTGGAAAGGAGGAGAGTGATCTAATACCTGTCCTGAGTGCCAACTGGCACAAATATCCTTGGATAGTGAAGGGCATGGAAGAAGGGGCTTGGCACAGCACTAGCAGTCCACAAATGGCAGTGACAGCAACAAGGCAGCATGCTGAATGAGGAGCACAGTGGGTCTTGGCCCTGGGTTTTTTTTAACAAGTACCTATAGGAAAGCATATGGCTTTTGTGGGGTGTGCTCATCAAGGACCTTTCTTTTGTGGTTTGATGACCCTGGATTGCTTGTTATTCACCCAAGATGGGTGTCTTTATGTTTTGCCTGCTAAGGATGCAGGAATGAACTCTTGATTTGCTGGGGGGGAGGGGGGCAGTGCATCAGTTAACATACACCTGTTGACTATACTTTGCCATGGAGTTGGTGAGGAGAGCTAGGGTTGGGGGCTCTTCCTTTGTGTGGCTAACAGTTTTGTTTACTCTGTGTCAGGAAACTCCCAGGATGTGGCTTTTGTTCACAGGTTCAAACATGCTCTGCAGGCGAGGTGCAGCTGTCTACCGAATTTTCTGAGAAATGAATACAAAGCAAGCCTGCCAGCTGGAGAGTGTGTGTGTGCATGTGGGGGTGATTGCTCTGATAGACCAATGTTGTGGTTTTCTTTGAGGCCTGTGAGAACTGGGGCTTCTTACCATCAGCCCAGTGCAAACATCACAAGACTGGCCTGAGATATGCTCTCCTGGCAGGTACCCAGTGCCACATACACACACAAATAAATATGTCAGCATCAAATTTTTTAAAAAATGTGTCAGGTCACAATAGTGCTGTGTCCCTGTCCTCCAATCAGAGTCTAATGTGAAGGATTGGCCTGTATGTGAATTTCAAGGTGGAGTACATAAGTGTTTATGGCAGGGCATGGAACTGGGCTCCAGAGTTGAATATATAAATACATATATTGATCAATGCCCAGCTGAAGTCACTAAGTGGTTTGATTACCATTGTCACTTTTCTTTTTAGGAATATTCTTGGCAGGGCCTCTGAGAGGAATTTTATCAGGGGGTACAAAGTTTCTTTTGGGCCCTCTGCAAAGGGGGAAGGGGTGAAACAGAGTGGGCAAGAGCAGTGACAGACAAGTAGAATAGGAACAGGGTGGGGGGATGGTGGAGACAGCTGGAAGAGTCTTTGGAGCCCAGGTCTACCCACCCATGTGACATCAGCAGTGAGATTCAGTAATATAAAAAACAAACCACACTCCTCTCTAAAATCTTTTGAATTTAGAAAAATCACACAGAAAATTAGCATCTTCATATTTAGGCTCACACCAATATTGAAAGTGTCCTGTGCATACCAAAACTTGCTTCTGCAGTAGCTGTAGTCTTGTAGCTGTGTACCTATGTTTTGCCAGATTCCAAGGCCAAGCTCTGCCTAGAGAATTATGCCCATTTGAGCTAATTAGCTCCCCTTCTTTCCCCCAAAATGACCCTAGTTCTGCCTTGCAGCACTGCTGGACCCCACCACCAGGTTTTAACCTGCAGAGGTCCTCCTTCTTCCCTCTCCTACCAGCAGCTCCTCCTACCACTATAGCAGCACTTTGGTCCTCAGCAGGCCTTGGGCCTGGCAGCCAAACACCAAACTCAGTGCCTCCAAAAGTCTCCACAGTCCAGGCAGTTCCATTAATCCAGCCTCATGCTTTCCTCCTTCTACTAAACACACCAAACTCTCCCTTCATCAGGTGCTTTTATGCCTGAGGGCTTTATTGCGTTCCAGTGGCTGCAGCTGTGCAGCACACTCCATGCTGAATGCCCAGGCCTTCACCCTTAAAGGGGCCACTGCTGACACCATATCCTACCTCCTCGACAGATCTTCTGCGATTCCAATACACTCTATACACTCTGTGGTAAGCAGATCCACAAGCCAAAGAACTACTGTAGCAGGCCAGTTTTCTCCCAGATCTGACACTGTGTTAAGGAGTGTTATGCATGCATTCCTCAGCCCAGCAGATATGGCTTGCCAGTAGCTGCAGCCACATACTTGTGGTAGTGTCCCCAGCTTCCTGTGTGGGCAACAAGTCTGAGTAGATAGGAAAATGTCAGATCCCAGGAAATTTCTGGGCCCTCTCCTTTGGCTCCTGAGTCTCCTTTTTGACCCTGGGCCCAAGTACAAATTACCCCCTTTACCCCCCTCTCCTAGGCCCTGATTCTTGAAACTTCAACAGCTGCAAAACAGGCAAATGGTGCTTTCCCCATCACTGTCCCTCCACACCGGGATGAGTTACACCTGCTGAATTGCTGCCTAACATACAAGTGTTCAAGTCCAAGGACTTCTGCTAGGAAAAAAAAAACCAGAAAGGTGGCAACCCTCAGTGATCTGAGGCCTGACGTGGTCAGGCTGCTGTGAATTTCACCAAAATGATCTTTAAAAATGTGGTGAAATATAAATCTGACCACATGAGGGCACCTTCATAAGGGGAAATGACACAGGAGAATGAAAGAAGTTCTCATGGTTATGTTTGCCAATCAGAAAAGAATTGTGGGCAATCGTCCTCCGATATTTTAAGATCATATTAACATCCCTCGAACAAAGCAATCCTTTTTCTTTACAGCTGGAAGGCACAGCAAAGGAATGACGATTGCTTTGCGCTGCAGTCCTAAACATGCTTACAAGGAAATACGAGTACATTGAATTTGGGGAGACTCATTGGATCCATGCCGCCTTTGAGTTGCAAGCATTCCAGTTTTTAATGTCGCTTACTCAGCATTGTTTTAAAATGCAGAGGAGAACTGGCTAAATGTTGTACGGGATGAGACAATAGCATCAATCATTCCAACTGCTTTGTGAATCTATTTGGATTGTGATAATATTTTTAGAAACACACAGCACATTAATATCTGACAAATACCGTTAGTAGCCTTTGCAAGGATCATGTGATGGGACAAAGGCTACCTAATTTGCATTGGCTAAATATGATAGTATCAGTGGGCCTGGGCAAGAGAAAGCCAGGAACAGGAAGTTGGGCAGAGACCATCTATTCATAGGCTAATTGCACAGGGTCTCCCATCCCACAGTCACTATGTAAGGTGATCTGACCTGTGTGAGACGAACAGGATGAAGATGCCATCTTCTTGTCTGTTCCTGGATCAGCTGAGATTTTGCAGCTCAACTTCCCTATGATCAGAAGACCTACAGTTTTCAGTGGACCTGATCCAGTGGCAGAAATCACAAGGAACTAGTCCAGGGTGACCACACGTCCTAGTCATTTCCATTCATGTTAGCCATTACTTATGGGTTAGATGTGCATTCAGATGCATAACTGTACTGTGCAGCGAAAGTTGCCTAAACACACAGATCTCTTGCTGGGTAGCATGTGTGAGAGCAAAATGTACATGTGCAATATTGTGAGTGTCAATATTTTAACATTCTGTTTTTAGTGCCTGATTTCCCTTACTGTTCCTTCCTCATGGCTCCATTAATCTGCTTTTACTAGGAACCCTTTAAAGACATAGGCCTACATAAATAATTAAACTGCTATTATCCACCTTGAGGCTCCAGGTACTTGCAGAGAGCGTCTATCCAGAATCGCAGTGTGGATTCCGAGCCAACAGGTCCACCACTGATATGGTATTCTCCCTTAGACAACTGCAGGAGAAATGCAGGGAACAACGACAGCCACTCTTTATAGCCTTCATAGATCTCACAAAGGCTTTCGACCTGGTCAGCAGAGACGGCCTCTTCAAGATTCTCCCCAAGATTGGATGTCCACCCAGGCTCCTCAGCATCATCAGATCTTTCCACAAGGACATGAAGGGCACTGTTGTCTTCGATGGCTCCACATCAGACCCTTTTGACATCCGAAGCGGAGTGAAGCAGGGCTGTGTTCTTGCACCAACCTTGTTTGGGATTTTCTTCGCTGTCCTGCTGAAGCAGGCCTTTGGAACTGCAACAGAAGGCATCTATCTCCGGACCAGATCAGACGGAAAGCTCTTCAACCTCTCCAGACTGAGAGCAAAATCCAAAGTCCAGCTGAAATGTCTGCGTGACTTCCTCTTTGCCGACGATGCAGCTGTCACTACCCACTCTGCCAAAGATCTCCAGCAGCTCATGGATCGTTTTAGCAAGGCCTGCCAAGATTTTGGACTGACAATCAGCCTGAAGAAAACACAGGTCATGGTTCAGGATGTGGACTCACCTCCCTGCATTACAATCTCTGAGCATGAACTGGAGGTTGTCCATGACTTTGTGTACCTTGGCTCAACGATCTCCGACACTCTTTCTCTCGATACCGAGCTAAACAAGCGCATCGGTAAAGCAGCTACCACGTTTTCCAGACTCACAAAGAGAGTCTGGTCCAACAAGAAGCTGACGGAACATACCAAGATCCAGGTCTACAGAGCTTGCGTCCTGAGTACACTTCTGTACTGCAGCGAGTCATGGACTCTTCGCTCACAACAGGAGAGGAAACTGAGCGCTTTCCACATGCGCTGCCTCCGATGCATCCTCGGCATCACCTGGCAGGACAAAGTTCCAAACAACACAGTCCTGGAATGTGCTGGAATCCCTAGCATGTATTCACTGCTGAAACAGAGACGCCTGCGTTGGCTTGGTCATGTCGTGAGAATGGATGATGGCCGGATCCCAAAGGATCTCCTCTATGGAGAACTCGTGCAAGGAAAGCGCCCTACAGGTAGACCACAGCTGCGATACAAGGACATCTGCAAGAGGGATCTGAAGGCCTTAGGAGTGGACCTCAACAAGTGGGAAACCCTGGCCTCTGAGCGGCCCGCTTGGAGGCAGGCTGTGCAGCATGGCCTTTCCCAGTTTGAAGAGACACTTTGCCAACAGTCTGAGGCTAAGAGGCAAAGAAGGAAGGCCCATAGCCAGGGAGACAGACCAGGGACAGACTGCACTTGCTCCCGGTGTGGAAGGGATTGTCACTCCCGGATTGGCCTTTTCAGCCACACTAGACGCTGTGCCAGAACCACCTTTCAGAGCGCGATACCATAGTCTTTCGAGACTGAAGATTGCCAATACAATCCACCTTGAGCCCTTGAGGTAAGGCAGGATATACAAAACAGTCACACCATCATTCACAACAAGTGACTTGAACTGTATGAGATGACTATAACATTTCTAGTAAGCAGTAGTAAGCAGCTCCATGATTGTATGAGTGAAGGCCAGGGGCAATACTTCAATGACATAAAGCAACAAGGCTACTTTTGTCATTCCAGGGAATAATTCAAGCAATTCAGGATTAGCCAGTTACATATAAATCACAATATAGGCACAATATTTATGCGATATAGCCAAGCTGTTGCTACTCATTAATTACCTGACACGTGTCCATGGCTAGTCAAAGAAGTGTGGCCTTAACAGTCATTTTTGCGCTGAGAATCAAACTATCCCAATGGGTTGGCAAAGTGAGGACAAATTTGCCCTTTGATATATTTTACAACTTAATTAATTCATTTTGTATACTTCAGTAGTTCAGATATAACTTCAAGAGTGCATTTTTACCTGTTCTCTTTGGCCAAGTGAAGTATAGCCTTAGTTTAGCTCACATCTTTGGCACTTTTGTAATTTCCTAGTGCCTTAAACATTGAAAGACTACCTGATGTAGCAGTTACACTCAGTATGTATGTTTGGAACATAATTCTGAATTCCATGAGGCAGATAGATTCACCCGTTTTATTGAGGAAGAAGAAATGTATAGTGATGCATTCAATCGCTGTTCTGTGTGCAGGGGGTACAATAGAAAAGCACAATTGTGATCCCGAGAGTGCAGCTATGTGACCACCTATAATTGTGTTGACTTACACTTCCGCGTTACAAAACACATGTGTTAGTGTTTCCACTGGTGTTGGGTGTCACGTCCAGTTTTCAGCAGATTCCTCAGAATTCACTGTTTCTCTGGTTGTGAACTTAAGTGCCATCAAGCACTGTTTTAGAATTCTATGGCTTTGTGAATGTATCAAATCTGCTGTTAATGATCCTAATGTCAATAAAAAACCACAGTCTTTTATGAGACTACATGTTTCTACATCCTTGTCAGTCCCCCTCTTATAGTGCAATCCTATACATGTCTACTCAGACCTCGAGTTCAGTGGGACTTCTTAAAGATGCTTAGAATTGTGCTCTTAGTTTCATTAATGGCTTCTGAATTTGAACTTTCCACAGTATCTCCCACAGTAAAGGTTTCTTTCCATCTTCTAGAACAGAAACAGTGCAGGACTGCAAAATGCAATATTGACCAGAATGACAACAGCAAATCATTCATTCTAGCTTATAATCTCAGAGTCTAGTTGGTGGATGTGAGTGCCATGCAGTGCTATAACACATGTGGTACCTAGATAACTAAGGGCACAATCCTAACCAGGTCTACTCAGAAGTTAGTTCTATTTTGTTCAATGGGGTTTACTCTCAGAAAAGTGTGGTTAGGATTGCAGCCTAAGGGCCCAACCCTGTTTTGTGTGCGAGTTCACTGCCAGCACACACTGTTGCAAACGTGCTATAAGGAACGTTTGCAGGCTCTAGTACTGGTGCTCTGCTGGCGCTAGCCCTGGGCAAGCGCCAGAGCTCCACAGCTCGGAAGTTGCATGGATCGCCAAGCAGTGGATAGGTAGGTGGAGGTGTGGGGGGAGACGGGGAGAAGGTGTTGCAGGGTGGGGGGAGGCAGAGGGAGGGTGGGGAGAGCACGGGGAGAGGGTGGGGAGGAGACATTCCAGGGGAAGGAGCAGGGTGGGATCTTTGCTTCACCAGATCCAGAGCCTCCGTGTTGGGTCATCCATCTGACATGGAGGCTGTTGATTCTATGCTGACCTTTGGGTTGCCATAGAATCGAGTAGCCCCATTGTGGGGCTACTTACTTTACCCAGGGGAAGGGGACAAAGTCCCCTTCAGCTGCCTGGAACATGCGGGATGTGGGAGCTGCTGCAGCCCCGCATGCCAGGCAGCTCAGGATTGAGCTCAGCATGAGCATACTGCATGCCAATGAAAAATAGATTTCTTCTCCCACCCAGTGTAACTCAGACTGAGCTAAGATTTCAGCATATGACATAGTAATCAAAATACAGTACAGTATCATCAACTTGTGGTCAGTAACATTCGTGATGAGCTAAACTGGTTATATAAATACTGTTATTATTGTTATTATTATTATAAATGCTTCCTAAGGTTGCTTGGTGAGGAAAGCAGACTGCAATGAACCAAAAAGTGATGTGTTTTCAAATTCTTATACTAGAAGCCTGATCCATGATATAGTGTAGGGGTGGATGGGAAAGAAGAGAGACAATTTCTCTCTTGTGATGATTTCAAACACTGTTCAACCTGCAGATAAATCTCTCAGTTGAAAAATTGAAAACTAAAATGCAAAAAGTAGCAGATTCAGCAGCTATTATTCAGAAGTGAGACCTCTCCAATGGGGTGATATACTTGTAGTAGCAGCTTTGCTTCTTAAAGCACAAGCCTATACATATTTACTTGGAAGTAAGTCCCAATATGTTCAATGGGGCTTAGTCCCAGGTAAATGTGCACAGGATTACAGCCTGGCAGCACACGCCTATGCATGTCTACTCAGAAGTAAATTCCATTGAGTTCAATTGGATTTACTCCCAGGTAAGTGTGTATCAGATTGCAGCCTCAGTCTCAAGAGGGAGATTTTGCCCAACTTTTCTTTCCTCAGCTGCCTCACTTGTTCTTGCCTTTCCAATCTTTGAAAATTTCTTTCTAAACCAAGTAAGTGATGAACCTCGAGGAAAGCCAGTTAATCTCATGCCGTGTTCAGAATTCAGAGCTGACTGCAGGTGTCGATAGCTGCCTTTTGTATGATGCTATTGATGTTTTATGGAAATTTGTGAAAGCGAAATTTTTTCTTATTCAGTCTTCCTTTTTTTAGGACTTCAAATACAGGTTCCTGAGAAACAGATATGCATCGGCATTTGTTGCAGAAAATGAACAATATTAAATCCATATTAATAAAATCCATATTAACAATATGGATTTTATTTCAAATTAATGTCGAACGTGGGTTCTTCATTAAGGGTGAGGAACTGCCGGGCCATCCTTCTGTCACTTTTGCTTTATTCAAAGATTGCAGAAGAAAAAAAGCCGAGGGGGAGGGGGAAGCTTTGTTTCTCATCTTGCTGTTATTCCAGTTGCAATTCTATATCCAGGGCAGAGTGTACCATGAAACAAATCACAAAATTAAGGGAAAACTCCCTAGTCAAACCAAATGTTGACTATCATTTTGAGGCAACAACAACAAAAAGCCCAGCAAAATTAGTGCATAATGAAATTTGCATTGATTTTCACTCAGGATGGGGGGGGGGTTAGGGGCATTCTATTAAGAAACAGCTGCATGATTTGAAAAAGGTTCACGCAAAAGGGTAAAATGTATAAAAATTTAGGACTTAAAATTGACCCTGAAATCCTGGCTCGACTTATCCACATGTCAATGGCCTATGAGCAGGAGCGAGCCAGCAAAGTGCCATGCCAGCATGGTGCAAGGCCTGTTGAGGCACTCCCCAGCTAGTGTGGCTGGTGAAGAAGCCGTCCACGCCATGCTGCTGTGACCCCCGATGCAGGGCAGCAAAAGAGGCAGTCCCCACCACCCTGCTGCTGTTGTTAGGGCTAAAACTCCTCTGTGAATTGGCAAGGCTAAGCACGCTTGCCTGGAAGTAAGTCCCATTGAGCCCAGTGGAACGAACCTCTGAGCAGATGCTCACAGGCATGTGCTGCATGTTCTTTAAATAAAGTTTCTATTTACATGAAGGAGAAGTGTGTGCTGCAGCCCTGGAGAAGCTGAGTGCATTTGTGTGCATACAGCCTCTAAATATGGTCGAGATGTTGCTGCACATGGAGGGAAGAGCGTTGCTGGGGATGGAAGTTGTCCTTGGACAACACACACAACAATGTTTAAAATAAAAATCCATTAAGGTCAGACTCTCTCTACCCTGCACTAATTTATCAATGTTTTCTATAAGATGTGTCAGATCCTCTGTGTGTAGGTTTGTGAAGGAAACAGTCTGGCAAAAATGACAACCCAACACTGCCTCTAGCTTTTTAGAACCCGCTTGATATATTCTCCTGACTTCTCCATCTGAGCTCCAAATCCTTTAGCCTGTCAAAGCCTCTAGCACCAAACATCCTTCAATCAGTGACACACACTAATGTCCAGACAGCTAGGTATAGATGCAAGGAAGCTGACTGCAGTCTGCTTAAGCAAACCTGACTTTGACAGAGGTTCTGTTTCTTGCTGATTGTCGGGGTCCTCGCAGCCTTCTGCCTGGGAGTGAATCGCTACTTTTCACTTTGGCATTTGTTTTGATCAAACATGCCACATAACCCGGCCCCTCCTCCCTCTGAAGGTTATTGCCTTCCAATAAAATAATAAAAGTTACATCTGCAGTTCCTTAGAGATTTTACCACACTCTGTGTTTGTGATATGTATTCATTCATTCTAAGCAAGGCTGAAAAGCAAATGCACTATTTGCCTTCTGCAAAACTCTGCTATTTATGCCCGTCACGTGATTATAGCAGGAATAGTGCTGACATGGCATGTAAGGCTGCCCAATTCTCTGTGGATTCACTCATATACAGGGCAAATTCATTCCAGTTTCACTGGGACCTAATCACTTGCAGCTAAGCACATAAATCTCATTGATTTCCATGGAACTTGGACAGATCTACCTTTCGCTGTACTGAAAATTTTAGCTATAATCTTGTCTTTGTTCTTTTTCCACATTTGCAGCATTTTCTTCAGTTTTTGTTTCACATTAATTAACACTACCATGTTGCAGAAACAGGCTGATGCTCTGCACTCTCTGGGTCCTAAAGGCAGTAAGAACAAAAACAGCTCAATCCCTGTGTAGTGATGCAGGTGTTCTGGTGCAGCTACCACTGTACCCCGCAGGGAATTTTCAGCTCCTTGGGGTAAGGGGACATTTGTCCTCTTGCTCTGGGGTAAGCTCCAGCAACTGTTATGGTTCAACTCAGATCTGAGCCAGCTGGATGGCTGGTGTAAGTCTGTGCTGACCCAGGAAGGTGGATTGGATGTGGGAAGGGGATCAGGATTTGGTGTGCACTGCTGCTGCATATCCCACCTTCTCCTGGGCCCTCCTCCCTGCCCTCATCACTGCCCCATTTCACCTTCACCTTTCTATTCTGTTCACTCCCACCCCATGCAACCCCCCCTCCTTTCATCCCCCTGGACAGGACTTACCTGCTCTGGCAGATCTCCATGGATCTGTCATAAAGCAGCCTCTGCTTGCACAATGCTGTTGTGGGAGGGGGATAAGATTGGGCCTTTATAATACTAAATATTCTCTCTCACATGGATTTGTCCAGTTTGAAAGTGTTTGGACTGGCCATTAGGCAGTTTTGCACAAGTTCTAGCAGGATAGGAGTTGGAACTGGGTGGAATGCTGGAGAAGATTCATGGGAAGTCAGAGGTCATAACAATCCAGGGTCTAGTACCTGAAATAAGCAATCTAATCATGGCATCAGGTACTTTGGGAGAATGGAGTCCAAGCCAGGTGTAGCGGAGGCTGTAGATAGCCATCATGATTCAGCAACTAGTACCAGGAAGAATCAGAACCAAAGTTAAGGAAAGCCAAAATCACATACTAGGTAGTCTGTACAATGAGCAGGTAGTCAGTGGGGAACTAAGGGAAGAGAAGCTGGAACACAAAGTGAGCGCAAGTGCTCAGGCCCAGGTCTGACCTGGAAGTATGCAGTATGTAGCCAGGTGAGGTCAGTAGGACTTGGTTTTATAGCTATGTGACAGGAACAAATTAAGGAATTTACAGCCCAATCCTAATGCCTCTTGCAATGATGCAGCAGCACCGGTGCAGCTGCCACTGTTTCCTGTGGGGGAGTTTTAGCCATTGGAGGCCTCAGGGTAAGGGAATATTAGTTCTCCCCCAGCAGCCACTATGGGTCAACTTGGATCTGCGCCAGCTCAATTTCTGGTGCAAGTCTGAGTTGATCCATAAAAATGGAACAGGCCCGGGAAAGGGGTCAAGATACAGTGTGAATATTCTGCCTGCATAAATGGTGGATAGGTTTAGGCTGCCTGCTACCCTGCTAAATGGCTGCTGCAGCTGGCCACCTACTCTGGAGTAAGTAAGATGATTCAGGGAGTGTATCATGGGGGGGGGGAGGCTGGAACTGGGTGTTCCAGTGAGGTATAGGAGGCAGGGCGGAGACAGGAGGGTAGCTCTGGCAGCACACTAGATCTTATCCCTCCTTTACCTCCTTAGACATATGCCACCAAAATAGGAGATCCATGGCTTGCACGGAGGTAAGTAAATATTTTTACTTATCTCCCATTTGCCTTTGGGGCTCCCCCCAGGATGCAGCATGTGCCTTTTTGGCAACACTGCATCTTGCTGGTGGTAAGGGATAGGATTGGGCTGTCAGTTCATGACTTGTCTTTGCTTCTTTGCCTTGCAGTGGCGTAGAGTGCAACTCTACACACCCCAGTCCTGTGGATTTGGCCTGGTTTATCAACCTACAGTGTCGGAGTAATACCTCTGTTAACACTATCCCATCTTTATTGTTTATCATAATGCTGTACTGCAGGAACTAATGGTTGTCCTAAAAACCATGTGGTTGAGGCTGTCCAATTGGGTTTTATTTATTACAAAATGCATGCATATAAATGAATAAAAGGACTGAGGTGAACAATGCCAATAACAGCATACACCATTAAACCAAGGATGTACCCAAGAGATTAGTGCATGGATGCATAGAGAGTCACAGAAAAATAAAGTAGGAAAAAACAACAGTTCTATAGAAAGAAACATCAACACTGAGTGCAACTTCTAGAAAGGCTGGTTTGTAGCAGCAAGATCCCAATGAGCTCAGTGAAACTTCTGAGCAGACATGTAGAGGATTGGGCTGAGAGTCTTGTAGAACCAGAAAGATGAATACATTTGTTATAACAAATATTTGTGAACTTGAGTTCCATTCACCAGATACCTGAAGTTTAATTCTCAGTATGCAGAATTATATATAAAATTGTACGTGTAGAGGGAAAAAAAAGTGAGAACAGGAGTATAAAATGACAGAAAATGAAAGTGGCCAGGTCTTGTAACAAGATTAGAGGTATACAAGATAAGCTTAAAGATAGCCGTAATAGGTGATAACATCCTCCTAACAACGCTGTTCGTTAATGTGATAGAAATTTGATCCTTATTTAGGCTAGGGACAATCAAACGTGGTTATAAATTCTAATTCAACTGTTTCTTGCTTAATCTTTTCTTAATCTTTGCTTAATCTGTTTCTTGCTTAATCTTAATCTTTTTTTGGAGTTTTCTGTTGACGTATTGCCACTCTCAGGTCTGCAGTAGTGTGGCCTGGAAGATTAATCTTCCAAGAATCTTCTAATCTAACTAAGCATACAGGAACTTCTAACACAATACAGAGTTAATTAATTTAGCACTGCTAGGAGGATATTATCACTGATCACTGCCATTGTTAATTATCCCTTGTATACTGTTAAGGCCACTTTCATTCCCACCACCTGACAAAAATATCTGCTTAGTGAGGATTACACTTCTTCATGCATTTCTTTGGAGGAAAAGGGAAACTTTGCTAGAAAAGTCCACTAAGCTTATGCTGCAATACCTTTGTTAAGTTTTTAAGGTCCCACAAGACTCTTCGTTATTAGTACCCCTGTAAACATGTTACAGTGCAATTCTATCTTGTGCTGGATCAGGCAGGTCAGGAGGCTTGCGCTGTATCCAGCATGAGATAAGGCGCCAAAGTGGCTCAGTCAGAGGTGAGGGGAAATTCTTCCCCTTACTCCCGGGTAAGCCATTGCAGCCCTTATGGGTCTTCTTGGACTTGCGCCACCTCAGGAGGTGGCACAAGTTCAAGGAGAACAGAGCAGCTTGCAGCTGCTTGGGGAATGGGGGTTCGGACCCAGCATAATAGCTGGATCGCAGCCTCACCTCCCAGCCTACCTGCCCCAAGGACCGCCCTCTGCCGACCCTCCCCCCACCCCATAACGCCTTCCCTAGACTCCTGCGTTGGTCAATGCAACTAACCTAGGGGAAGCTGCCATGAAGACTGGATGCAGCCTACTTACACTGGCACAGCTTCCTCCTGAAGAGGCACAAACATGCTTTACAGCATGTTTGCAACCCTCATAGGCTGCTACAAGGGACTTGCACCAGCCTAATGTGAAGTTAGGATTGCACCCTTAGTGTCTGATTCTACAATTCATTAGTCATAATCGCATTTGAATCCATTTCAGTGGGAGAGATTTGTGTCCCATCATGTTCAATGGGATTTAAGTGTTTAACTCTGATCGGATTGTGCCCACTGTGTGTATTTATTATTTATTCAACACATTTGTACACTATCTTTTCAAGGTAGCCACCAACTGAAAATAACTCTTAAAAAACAATAAATAGTAATAAAACCACAGGCAATAAAAGGCAGTACACCCTGCAGCAGCAACACAAGGCAACAGTGTCCAGAAAGCAAGGGCTGGTCCATCCATGAGGCCAACTTAGGGTCTAATCCTATCCAATTTTCCAGTGCCGGTGCAATCAAGCCAATGAGGCATGTGCTGCATCCTGTGGTGGGGAGGCAGTCGCAGAGGCCCCCTCAAGGTATGGGAACATTTGTTCCCTTACCCTGGAGCTGTACTGCAGCTGCACCCGTGCTGGAAAGTTGGATAGGATTGGGCCCTTCTTCCCTCCTTCTCCTGTGGCCACTCCCTGGGATGAAAAAGGAAGAGGGTGGGAAGAGCAGAAGGGGATGCTCTAGCACCTGTTGCTGCCCTCTCCTTTCCTTGTTCTCTTCTGCTGTTTTCCAATTCAGGGAACTGAAGGAGACAAGCATGTCACCAGATAAGGGAGGAACAGCATTTGGCATGCAACTTAAGGCACCAAGAGGGTTTGGGCCAGCCCTGCATTTAGCATCCATAGACCTGAAAGGTCTATGATAAAATGTGCAAGGTCTTCTAAAAGCTATAAGAACAAGAACAGATGTGGAAGCCATGAGGTGGCAATAGAACGCCAGCCATTAAACTGTTCTGTACACAAAACTTGGTCTTGATCTTATGACTTTTAATGGCATATTTTACAGCAGCCGTGAGCAGTGGAATATTTCCATCAAGGACTAAATTTCCAACACACTATGTCCATTACAGAGTGCGGATTCTCTTGTATGACTGTGCCAAAAGGTGGACCCCTGCTGAGAGATCTTACTAAGTATCAATTAAAATACATTACTGGAAAATTGTTGTATCAGATCAAAGCTCTCTGGGACAAACTAATATATTTAAAACGATACAGAAAAAAGATGGATTCATAAACGGTATAAAATCAAGAGCAACAAAACCCTGTTGCTCACTTCCCCCTGCTCTTTTAGTCATTAAACACAATCATTACCCTTCTAGGGCTATCTGGCTGTATGCCAGAGAGGTGTTGTGCTGACTATTACATGAGAGATCAGAAATATACTCCTACTGCTTATTTCCAGTTAATTAACAGAATGTAGTTCTCGCCCCTCAACTTTGCAACTGTAGTTCAGCTGAAGAATGATCACCTCCCAGCATGTATCCCAGGTGATAATGTTTTGTGTACATACTCACCTGCAATGTATTTTTACAGAAGAGCTATCTGAGCAATACGTGTGGCTCTTGCACTGTGGTTGGACAACAGCCACATCTCTCTGATATATTGTACCTAGTTTTCTGTAGAAAAACAGAAGTCTGAAGAGGTCACAAATTGTATTCATTGTTCCTCTTTTAGCATAACAGTGCCTCATCAAACATGCAAACTTCTGTGTAAAATAGAAATATAGCACAGTGAACAAGTAAGTATGCCTTTTCCAGCATCCTTCGAGTGTGTGAGCATTTATAATCAATGATCCTTTGACTTGAGTGGGCAAAATCAAAGGTAATGGCCTATTGATTTTTATGGGAGGGAACTGAATTCTGAATCTCAGCAAGTGCTTGAGCACCTGACCTTCTAATAATCAGGTAGTTCTTCCATTTCAAGTACTAGAAACTCATTCATTGCTCATAATCCAAAGCGCAGTTAAACAGACTTAAGGCTATTGATTTTACTGGGCAGAATATACTTGACTAATAGTGGCATATATACCACATGGCCTGCACTGTATCCAGCACTAGTTAGGAGCTGGCTGGAGGTCTCCTCAGGGTAAGGGGATATTTTTTCCCTTGCCCTGAGTAACCCCCAAGCCAGCCCTATGGGGCAACTCAGATCTCCACCAGCTATTTAGTTGGTGGAAATCTGGATGGCCCCTTGAAGAGCTTCCTGGCCCAGGAAGGGTTGGGTAAGAGGCACTTTTTCAAGTGGGTGCTCCTTTTTTTAGCAGGGGGAGAGTAACTGGCCCACCTCACCCCAGCACTGTCTGTTCTAGTGGCTGTCTGCTGGTGTTCTTTTTGCATCTTTTTAGATTGTGAGCCCTTTTGGGACAGGGAGCCATTTACCTTATTTGATTTTTCTCTGTAAACCGCTTTGTGAACTTTTAGTTGAAAAGCGGTATATAAATACTGTTAATAATAATAATAATAATAATAATAATAATAATAATACAGCAGAAGAGGCCTGTGCCAATTCTGCCTCCTACCAGGATCAATCTGTCCCCATTCTGCCCTCTCTCACACAAAATCACCCCCTCACCATCCCCCTGTCACTGTCCACATGCCCCTGAGCCACTTGGTGCCTTACCTGCTTGTGCCAGCAGCTGGGGGCTCTGAATGTGGCGCTGGTGGAGTGGGGCAGGCCATTCCACTGGTGCTGGGAACACTGCACCATCAGAGTTTGCTGATAAGATTGTGACCTGACTCCCTTGCTACTTCTTGTCCTTCCGAGCATTTTCACATGGTGCTTACAGTGCAGGCATATACGTTTCTACTCAGAAATCAGTCCTAATGAGTTCAATAAGGCTTACTTCCAGGAAAGTGTTTGTCTGGGAGTAAGTCCCATTGAACTCAATAGGACTGACTTTTGAGTAGACCTATACAGGACTGTGCTGTAAGTCACTAGCATACTGTGGGTGGCATACGAAGGGAGCTAACTGAATGCCCATTCTAGCCATTCATTTGCATTGCAGACATAGGGAATGCAATTACCAATGTAATACTCTTAAAATTCCTGTATGAATTCAGTTCATGAGTAAAAGAGAGATCAAATGCATGCTTCACTAAAAGTTTTGCAGAATGAATCAAGACAAATATAATTCAGAATATGTGCAAAGGACACTTTATCCATGTGCTTTCCATAGAAAATTAGAATAGAAAGACACTGATCAATAATATTCTCTCTAGAGCATATAATCCAAAATCTAACAAAGGAAGACCATTTGTCTCTGACATCAGTGGAATGCTCTGTCTCTTCCCAGAGAGATACTAACATTGCTAGTTTTTCCTTTTCTTTTACATCTCCAGAGCCTTCCTTACACCCAATCCTATGCATGTCTACTCAGAGGTAAGTCCCATTGTAGTCAATGTGGCTTACTCCCAGGTAAGTGTGGATAGGATTGCAGCCTTAGGCGCAATCCAAACTCACCTTTGGGCCGTGCAAGTCCCTTGCGCCAGCCCAGGAGGGTTGCAAACATGCCATAAAGCACTTTTGCGCCAGAGGCATAGCTAATGATCATGTAGCCTGCTGCCAAGTTCAGAATGATGCCCCGGAAATGATGTCACAACTGGAAGTGAAGTCACACCCAGGTTTTTTAAAAAAGTGATATTTGGGGAAAATCTGCCTCCTCGCCCCCCAGAAGCTTGCCACCCACTTGCTCTGCCACCACCCCCAACCGGTGGCATAGCTAATGCATCTACCTACTACGTGGGGTCAAAGAAGATTTTGTAGCCCTCCCTATGACAAAATAAAATTTAATTGAGTAAATTAAAAGTGTGCCCCTTATTGGTTAGAGATGCTGTGCTGGGCTGAAGAGAGACAGTTATTCTCCCCGTGCTAAATATAAGAGGAGCACCACTTGAAAAAGTGCCTCTTTACCCAGTTAGCAGGATAACTGTATAATGATACATGAAAATGAGAGTGGACTCATATTAACACCATATTGGTTCCTTGTTGTATCATATAACATCTCATTGGCTCTCAGAACAATCTGTCTCATAGGTCAGTTTTGAGTTAAAAAGCAGATCCACTTTCTGTTCCATAAGGCAGTTGTGTTTTCATTTTCTGGTTAATTGGCCATAACTTTTGATAGAATACAGATATTCCAATGAGGTTTGATTAATTTCATTCTGCATTAAATTTACTCGCGAGTAGGTGTACTTGCCTTAGTCTGTTGGAAAGGGCAGGCTGAGAGGACTCCAAGGACGTCAGAATGGTCCTGATCCAATGAATGCAGTCCCCAAAAACACAAAAGGGAGGAGGTCCCTCCCTCCCAGCTGCAGTCTACTGAGCCCTATGGAAAGCGAAGCAGCCTCACGGTTGTGTTTACTCATGAGTAGGCAGACGTGCCTTGGTTGGTGGTCAGGCCAGGCAAAGGGGAATGTGAGGACACCAGAATGGTCCCAATCCAATGGAGCTGGAGTGCAACAAATGCTCCAGAAGGCAGCCTCCACCCCCTAAAAAGGACAAAGAAAAGAGGCTTCAACTGGTAAGGGGAAGTTTTCTATTTTGCACTTGCAAAGCCAGGTGGGTCTTTATCTTGATATGCTTGAAATAGAAGAACTTTAAACTGGGCACTGGGGAGGGCTGGAAATCTCAGATTCTTTTTGGGGGGTTGTTATTGCAGGCAGACTACAGAGTAAGCTCCATTGATCAGTATGGGACTTATTTCTGAGTAGACATGCATAGGCTTGAGCTCAGGCTGCAAGTCTACCCACACTTTCCTGAGAGTAAGCCCCATTGACCACTATGGGACTTACTTCAGAGTAGATTCACTTGGTGGAACAAGACTGGCTCCCCCTTATTTATTTCTTTTCTTCTAATTTAATTATTTATAATTATTTATTTTAATTTGCTTGATGATGTCACTTCTGGCCATGACATCACTTCCAATGGGTCCTGGACAGACTGTCATTCTAAAAAGTGGGTCCCAGTGCTAAAAGTCTGAGAACTGCTGCAATAAGGTGTCAGTAAGTTGACACAGGGTGTGTGTGTGTGTGTGTGTGACTCTACAAGTTTTCAATATCACTAAAATCAGAATTTGGAGGAATAATACTATCATGTTATATATCAATCAATGCATAATTTCATGTAGAATGCAGTGAAACAAACCACATTGAAATATCTGTGTTCTAATAAAAGGTACAGCCAAAAAACCAGTGGGGCGGGGCAATGGCACATCACCACGCCCACCACCTGGGGTGTTGCCCCGCCCACTGCATGGGGTGATGCACAGGCCTCCCACACCAGGTGACGCGAATCCTAGTGACACCACTGCATACTGCCAGCCCTAAGTGTCATGAATGTGCAGAACTAGGGGAGGAAGGAGCACCTGTGCTGGGTCAGCACCATAAAGCACTGGGCCTCAGTGTTGCGTTGCTGACCAGTCAGTGCTCTTCCAGCACTGGCCAGTGGTATTTTCAGGGTGGGGGGGAGACAGGGAGTGGGCAGAACAGGATGGAGGGAGGGTGGAGGAAAGGGAGGATCTGGCCCACGAGGGGGTGGAGATGGTGGCAGAGTCTGCTGCCAAATCCTGAACCCCTCCTGAGCTGGGAGACCTGACTCTGGTCTCCTTGGTTCTGTGCCTGCTCAAATGCAGGCGCAGATGTGAGGAGACCCATTGGTGCTGCAGCGGCGTTACTTGGGGTAAAGGAGCAAGTGCTCCCTTACCCTGATGAGACCCTGGTGATAGCCTTGGCACCCACAGGATGCAGCAGTCGACATTTTGGCGCTACTGCTCCTCTGGGCACTGTTGGGTTCAGGATTGGGCTGCCTATCTCTTATCAAGTCTAATGAACTGAACATCACTGAAGCTAGAAGGGAAATAGCAGCTTATTCCAAGCAAGGATCCAAAGAACTGCATATAACCCACAGAACATCTAAAGTCGCTTTTGCAATCCTGACTTCTGTATCTAAACTGTGACATTACCAGTCTAAACCGCTCTTCAAGTGCTTGCACAGTTATTACATTGCGTAACAAACTTTGAACAATTTCATGTTTATCTGAATATTTTATCGTTATAATGCATCAGGCAATAGGATAGAGGAAAAACACAAAATTTAAGATAACTAAAAAAAGTTGTGATGATACAAAAATCTTACAGTGCAATCCTATGCACGTCTACTCAGAAATAAGTCCTATTGTATTTAATGGGGCTTACTCCCAGGTAAGTGTGGATAGGATTTCAGCCTAAGATTTTCATTGGAATCAGCAATGAATGAATGAATGAATTAAAAATTCAACATAAAAAATTTTTGTGTTACAAAATGTTATTATTAAGAATACTTATGCAGGCCCCTCTCTGGATTTGTGGGGTATATGTTCCCAGGTGCCCCCACCATGGATGCTGAAACTGTGCATAAAAGGGAACTTACTGTAGCACCATGCACTCCTATCTCTTCCTTTGCAGAACACTAGAAGAGGGAATGCTGGAGTGGTCCAGATGACCACTCATCTGGAATGCTGGAGGAGGGAGGAAGCTTCCTGCTTCCTGTTGGTGTTCTCTCATAGCCCAATCCTATGATTCCTGGCGCCCATAGGAATAGCAGTGCCAAAATGGTGAGAGCGGTATCCTGCAGGTGGGAGGAAGCTTCTGGGGGACTCTTTAGGGAAAAGGAACTTTCATTCCCTTCCCCACTTTCATTTTTTCCCCAGAGGAAAACCCTGGACCACCCAGTGGGGCTTCTCATACCTGTGCCAGCTATTTTGCCGGGGGCATATTTGAGAAGGTCTGTGTTGGGCTTTGCAGTTCGACACGGAGGATAAGATCCAGCGGAGGAGGCCTCTGCCAGTTCATTCCTAACTGAACAGAGCTCCCCCAGTGAGCTTCAAGGCTGAGTGGAGATTTGCAAGAAAGTTTCTCAGGTCCACTTAATTCCCCACACCATACTTCCTAATTAGAGATGGTTTGCAGGATGGCACTTAACAAATGTTTTCTTGCACAGTCAGAGATGGAAAGTGCTTCCTGCAGAGAACAGAAATTAATTTTTCAAGATCATGCTAATTCAAGTTCCATTTCACTTTTGTGTGGGAATTGCAATCTTGCACATGTACGGAGAGCTGCTGAATGGAGATAATTTTGTACTTTAACAGGATTCAAATTATTCTGATTTGTTTTAGGAACTGTTGGGAGGCAATGAACCAGACAAAGGAATGTATAATCAGAAAAATGTTCTGTTTTACAGCCTCCTCTATCTCTATGCAATGTACTTTGTGCATTTCCCTTGTAAAAGTCCTTCAGTTAATCAGGGAAAAGTTGAAATTGATTAGGAAAAAAAGGTCATTCTTAATACAGGCACATTCTGGTATCTGTCATGGTTTAAAAATTCTGGACCAGGCCCATGACAGTTAAATAGACTGACAGTGAAAGGCTGCTGCTTTTTCAATAGTATCAACCAAAGTATAGCAGTACTTTCTGTTTTAGTGAACTGGAAGATACTATTAAGAGATGTGCAGTTTGATCCTGTGAATCTTTATTTGGAGGTGCATTCAGTGGGACGTACTTCTGAATTAGGGTGCCTGGGATTACAGCCTGAAGAATCCACCTAAAATTGTAACACATCTGGTGAGATTATGGGTGATATACTGCAATGTATCTCACTTAATAAGTGAAATATACATACACTTTAACCAGCCCTAAGTGAAACAACCAGCAATTTATATACATCTCCTGCACGTTTTACTGTTAATAAAACTGGTTCTAGTGATATATGATGTGACAGCGCTAATGAGTTCTGACTCATGCTTTTATATACTGAGTGGTGCTGTTATGCTTTCAAGACAGCACGGCTGGTTGCCAGCCAGATCTCTTAATTTTCGTAGCACATTTTATAAACTCAAAGAAGCAGATCCATTACTGATGCTGACTTCACCAAATGTGGCACCTCCTGGAACAGGTATTTCATGCACTGATAAATCACAATTTCCTGCCTCTGGATTTCTGTCACTTCACTGAAATAAATGGAAATGAAATCAAACACATATGCACCCACGCATTCAATACTTTTAACTGTGCATTTTGGTGAGAGGAGGTGTTCTGGATTTCCAAGTTGAAAAGATTATCTGAAAACTGCTAATTTACATCGGTTACAAAATCTGATATACGCAAAAGCCTGGAAGCACTTAGTAGTAATCTTCCCCTATCCGAGACCTGATCCTCTCCAATATCAATCACAGTAAAGGTTTGGCATTATTGAGTCTCTTGTGTGTATGTTGCAGATTTCAGTCATATTTAAGCATTCTAGAAACTTGGGAAAATATTGATAATAGGAAGGGTAATGATTCATAAAAACATTCCCTGTGAAGAAGAAGCAAGTTAAAAAGACTTTTGCTTGCATCTCAGCTTTTGTCCACGAGTCAGTGAACAGAGCCAATATACCATCAGCCTTTGCTCAATCTGAAATCTGAATGAGACTTGCAGCAAAGTGCTGCAGTGTAATCCCAGCCTTTAAGAGAAGTTCTGTTCAGGGTTCTGGCCTTGTACTGTTGTTAAGTCCTCCTGGGAATGGAATTGAAGGACCTTCCTCTGCTGTACTGGGTAGCACTAGAGGGCCAAAAGTTTGTAGCAAGCTCCAAGCTTAACCTGAGAATGTTATTGCTATGTAGGCAGTAGTTTGATGGTGAATTTTGGAGTACAGGCTATATAGCTACACAGGGCCTATGAGAGAGGGGTGCAGGGGGTAAACTGTATCCAGGCCAAGGGTCTAAAAGGGCGCCAGGAGCCAAAGCACCTCCCCCGAACATTTCCTGGGACCTAACATTTTCTGATGTTATTCAGCAAAGACTATTTTATTATGAAGATGCTATTCAACACAAACTATTAAACAAAAAAAAATCATATTTAAATTTCTTCATCAGAACATTTTTTTTCCTCCTGCCACTGATTTCTGTGTTGAAACCTCCAGCCCAATCCTATGCCTTGCCAACTCATATCAGGCAGCACAACCACCAAAGCGCACATGGCATGCTGTGGTGGGTGGGTGAGGGTGACCAGATAGCCCAGAAGAGGTAAGTGAAAATTCTTTTAAATATTTTTACTTACCTCCTTGTAGGCTGCTTGCCTCAATGGGTCTCTTTAACTGGCATAAACTCGATGACAGTCAGGGGGGATGTTGAACTGAGGAAAGGGGGATAGGATCTTGGTGTGCACTGCTGTCACCAAGAACTTCCCTCTCGTGCCCCCAAACCATTGATGATATATTGAATGGCTCTGTTGCTAGAGAGGCATGACCAGAATGTAATGTATGAATAGCAGGCTATGCGTGTGACATGTAGAACTGAGAGGGGAAACGTGGAATTGTAATTTTCAGTGGAAGCCATTGACTCATCTGTAATCTAATATGGTTTTGAGGAGGGGCCATAACATAGATTCAAACCACATGTTAACCTAGTGACATATACTTAAGAACTTGTTCTTACTCATTTGTAGCAACTGCATTTCATCGCAAGGTCTCAACACAGCCCTTAGGAGTATTTGACACTTTATCTTCACACCACTTTCCTGCTGAAAATTGCACCTCCCTGAAGTGACTATTTTTAACCCTTGAAGTGCTGTTGTGGCAAATGGCATTTTTGGAGTTAAATAGCTATCCTGGGGGCACCATTTTCAGCACAGAAATGAAGGGTTCCATACTTTCTGCTGCCACACTGTGACTCTGACCTGAATTGTGGCTGCTACATGTGTGTTAAAGCTAGCTTTTAACTACGCATCATGTGGTTAACATGTAGTTCATGGTAGAGGTAGAAGGTAGAACGGTTGCTTTGCTTTAGGGAAGTCCAAGTTAGGTCTCCGGTATTTTCAGTGAAAGGATTTCAGACAGCAAGGCTAAGAGAGACCTCATCTGGGATCTTGAAGTGCCACTATCTGTCAGAGAAAGCAATCCTGGGCTAGTTGGGCCCGAACAGTGGCGGACATCCCCAGCCCCATGCCCCGGGGCAAAGGTCCGCAATGGCGCCCTCCCTGCAGGATGTCACTGCCCCCCTGCGAGGAAATTTGCCCCCCAATTACCCGAAGTTTATGGAGCCTCACGCGACTGTAGACTGTGTTGGGGAAGCTTCCTGAGGCTTCCCCGAGTCTTCAAACTGTGCTTCTGGAAAAATGGAAGAGCAGTTTCCAACCCTGTCGGGAGCCTCCTAAAGGCTTACACCCAGGGCATTTGCCCCATTTTCTATAGTGGGAGGTCCGCCACTGGGCCTGTAAGACGTATTTTCATTTCATTTCAATGTTCCATAAGCTAAGTAAGGCCAGATTATTATATGATAAAATGGTGAGGTCAGCTCATCCAGCTTGGCTGGACTCAGCTACCATTTAACTACCATTTAACTCCCAGAACTGCATCCATTACTGGTTCTTGATCATTATAATGGATGCAGTTCTGGGAGTTAAATGGTAGTTAAATGGTAGCTATGTCATGATAACAGTATGAAAGAACAGTATGAGCATTCTTCTCTTCCTCTTCCCTTTCCTTTGTATCAAGTACCTTACACTGTAAACCATTATTTCACATACAAAATAAATTGCCTTGAATTTTGGGGCAGAAAGCTTGCTGAGGGAGAATCAGCATGGCTTCTGTAAAGGTAAGTCTTGCCTCACAAACCTTATAGAATTCTTTGAAAAGGTCAACAGGCATGTGGATGCGGGAGAACCCGTGGACATCATATATCTGGACTTTCAGAAGGCGTTCGACACGGTCCCTCACCAAAGGCTACTGAAAATACTCTACAGTCAGGGAATTAGAGGGCAGGTCCTCTCATGGATTGAGAACTGGTTGGAGGCCAGGGAATAGAGAGTGGGTGTCAATGGGCAATTTTCACAATGGAGAGAGGTGAAAAGCGGTGTGCCTCAAGGATCTGTCCTGGGACCGGTGCTTTTCAACCTCTTCATAAATGACCTGGAGACAGGGTTGAGCAGTGAGGTTGCAAAGTTTGCGGACGACACCAAACTTTTCCGAGTGGTGAAGACCAGAAGTGATTGTGAGGAGCTCCAGAAGGATCTCTCCAGACTGGCAGAATGGGCAACAAAATGGCAGATGCGCTTCAATGTCAATAAGTGTAAAGTCATGCACATTGGGGCAAAAAATCAAAACATCACATATAGGCTGATGGGTTCTGAGCTGTCTGTGACAGATCAGGAGAGAGATCTTGGGGTGGTGGTGGACAGGTCGATGAAAGTGTCGACCCAATGTGTGGCGGCAGTGAAGAAAGCCAATTCTATGCTTGGGATCATTAGGAAAGTTATTGAGAACAAAACGGCTAATATTATAATGCCGTTGTACAAATCTATGGTAAGGCCACACCTGGAGTATTGTGTCCAGTTCTGGTCGCCGCATCTCAAAAAAGACATAGTGGAAATGGAAAATGTGCAAAAGAGAGCGACTAAGATGATTACGGGGCTGGGGCACCTTGCTTATGAGGAAAGGCTATGGCATTTGGGCCTCTTCAGCCGAGAAAAGAGGCGCCTGAGGGGGGACATGATTGAGACATACCAAATTATGCAGGGGATGGACAGAGTGGATAGGGAGATGCTTTTTACACTCTCACATAACACCAGAACCAGGGGACATCCACTAAAATTGATTGTTGGGAGAGTTAGAACAGACAAAAGAAAATATTTCTTTACTCAGCGTGTGGTTGGTCTGTGGAACTCTTTGCCACAGGATGTGGTGATGGTGACTGGCCTGGACGTCTTTAAAAGGGGATTGGACAAGTTTCTGGAGGAAAAATCCATTATGGGGTACAAGCCATGATGCGTATGCGCAACCTCCTGATTTTAGAAATGGGTTATGTCAGAATGCCAGATGCAGGGGAGGGTACCAGGATGAGGTCTCTTGTTATCTGGTGTGCTCCCTGGGGCATTTGGTGGGCCGCTGTGAGATACAGGAAGCTGGACTAGATGGGCCTGTGGCCTGATCCAGTGGGGCTGTTCTTATGTTCAGTATATAAATGCAATTTATAGATGACTAAAGACAATATCTGGGGGAATTTTTGCTAACAGTGACTATTGACTAATTGCAGTTCTTAGATTTTGCTGTAGCCTGTAAACACAGTGGAAATGCTTCATGTCAGGGCTTGTCAGGGACTTCAGTGGCGAATGTGTTTTGGAGCTCTTTGCTTCTCTCTGCTCTTGCAGAGACATGGCTGTGGGCTCCCACTAAGGCCAAAGCAAAGGTACATATTAAACATGCTGCCACTTGACAGAAAGCCTTTGGCGAGTGTTACATTTTTTATGTGGGACTCGGTGTAATGTGCTTTTGCTCTATCTTATTCCAAACATTACTTCAGCAGAACTTGCAATCATATAGCAGAATTCTAGTGACAGGGAAACCTCTAGGGACAGAGTATTCCAATTTACTGAACATATTAAATATTTGAGGACATCAAGTTGAACTTATATATCTAAAAAGTGTGACTCTGAAGAATTTAGATGTCAGCGAGCCCTGGGAAAGTTTCTGAATTGATTTCAGGGTGTCTTTCAAGGTAGTGTTACTGGGCATGTTGTAGGATGTATGTAACATGCGCACTTGGGGGAAATCCCATATGTATGCAGGGACCAAGTGGAGTGGCTCTTGGCCCAACTCAATGGACTGGCATGAAATCAGGAGGAAGGTCAGGACATGGTTGCAACAATAGATAGTTTTTGTAGTGAGGATTAGAATGCAGTACCCAGGAAGGAGAATTTTTAAAATGCAATGCAATATCCACAATCACTCACACTAGTTCCGAAGCTTCAGCAATTTCTAGGCAGGAGAAAACAGAGAAAAAATCCTTATAGGAGAAAGGGTTGCAAAAGGGAGGCAGGAGGAAAGGAGAGGGAGCAGAAAGTTAGATCTCTAGGGAAATAATGGAGACTCGCTGGGGAAACAGGACTGAAGAACCAGGTGGCCACAGCATAAGGCCATGGCTGAGTCAGTAGTCTGAATCAGGGCTACAGGCAAGGAGTGGTCTCTATGGTGGGTCATGAAAATGTTTCACTCTCTTATGGGGGGAGCTTGTCACCCCCCCACTTCCTGATTATTCTTAACCAATGGCCTTTGAGAAAGCAATAGGAAGTTGGGTCTTCCTTGTTCTCAGAATCTTTGCTAGAACAGTTAAGAGGAATCATGTGCTCGAGGCTTGGGGATAATTTCTAGGTCTCCCCCATAAATGGTAAAAGATAGAACAAGGAGTCCTAGGTGCACACACCAAAGGAGGAAGGGAACACCAAGCATGTCATCAGGTTGACTGTACATGAGACACAAAAGATAGCAGGGCTTTGTGGTCCAATGGCTGGGGTGCCAAAGACCAAGGTTACCTAACTACACCTGTTGGGATGAGGCTTGTGTTGTTGCAGGGATGGCTGGTATAGGTTGCCAAGGCACAGAGATCTCCTTATGCCAAGGTGGGGGAAAAAGGCAGAACAGGTTTGAAAGGCATACCCAGGAGAGCAAGGAAGTAGCCTCAGCTAGTTCAGAGAGGGAAACAATTCAAAGAATCTGATTGCTTTCTTCAGTGGACAGGTTCCTTGCAAGATGGAGCAAAGAGTACTTGAGCAGTGAGGGAAGGGGGCCAGGAACAAAAGAGAGCAGTCTGATACCTATCCTGGATGCTGGCTGGCCCATAGGATCTTGGGTAGCACAAAGAATGAAGGCGTTTGACACAGCACCGGCAGTTTGCTAAGCAATAGAGACCACAGCAACCCAGCATTTTATATGTCAAAGTTCCATGACATCATGGCCCAATGATGAGTATTGCTGGGCTTGCAACCTTTCTTTTGCTCCTTGATGATCCAGTTGAAGAAGGGTGCTTCTATTGTTTGCACCCTGAGGTGGGTGCAGCAGAGGAACTTTTATTGCTTAGGAGACCTGAGCTTCAATTCTCATCCAGCTCTTAGTTCCGTTTATAATGAAGCTAACAGAAGCCAAGGCTGACCACACTTCTTTTGTGTTCAGCAATGACTTTAAGTCAGGAAGCTCCCAGAATTTTCCAAATTTCCTTAGCTAACTTGCATACAGTAATACAGGAAAGCAAATGTGTGTCCCCTAAAGGTACGGGATCCACAGATACGGAGGCCACCCTTTATAATCTTCCTTCCTTAAGTCTTCAGATCTGCATTAAAATTGTTATGGATTATTAAAGTGCTGCCTGTTGCCTCATGAAGCTATCAACATATGCTTGGTTCTTTAATTTCAGTAGATAGTAGTGTATCAAGTTGGGTCTTTTTTTTTTATAAGGAAATGAAATATAATCTGGGCACTTGACCAAACTGTGGGAGAAGTAGTCCTGTTCCAGGACACAAAATGCAGGAAGGAAGCTGACAATTCTCCTGGAGTATTAGAAATGCTAGCCTCATTGTATTCAAACACAGAAGAATTCAAATAATAATAATAATAAATGGCCATATAATTCATTGCACTTATGAATCGTGAGCTTGCTTGTTTTACTGACTGCAAAACAATTCCAATTTCTGCTAAATATTTAAAAGGCTTACAACAGTTTGGACAAGCAATTTCAGTGTTACCCATTAGGTTTGATCAATTTAGCTCCTGCTGTTTTCTTTGCATGGTATACGACTGGTCATTTTAGCTGGTTGATGGCATTTTGCTTTCTTGACTCTTCTCAAAAACAAGCAAATAATGAAGTCCCCGTCATTGTCTATCCACAGATGCCCATTTTCATGCACAAATTTGGTTATTCACAGAACAATCAGCTATTCTCTAAATATTCATCCTATTAATTGTATGATGAAACTAAACAGCCATCCAACTAAACATTCAAAAATGATGACTGTTGTATTTAATCAGTCTTGATTCAGAGCTCAGCACTCTTTTTTTCTTAAATTCTTGCTGGGTTACTGGTAAAAACAGTGCATCTCTCTTCATCTTGATAGGCATTCCTTTCTATCTTGTTGACTTATCTAATTGTTTAAAATTGGCACATATTTGTGAAGTACAATTGATACAAAATATTGATATAAAGAACATTGTACATTGGAGTAAAAACATATTGGGGGAGAAAAGGTGTGACATGATGAAGATGGCAGCTTTATTCTTAAGCTCTGCTTCTCACCTTCTCCAGTCTTTTCAGTCTTCTCAGATCCAACTTTTTTCTGGAAAAAATGAAGGCAGATTAATTTCACTGCAGCATGAAATAGGGAGGTTTTTTTCTCAAAACCAGAAGATTCAAGGTGTATTTTGATATGCTAGAGGAGGATGAACTCTTACTTGAAGAAGTGGTGCCAAAACTAGAAAAGGATCATGAAAGACAACACAAGTTCTCTGGCTAAAGAAATAAAAACCATTTTTCAAGGCAGTTAAACTAAAAAAAGTAATGTGCAGCTCGTAGGCAAAGTTAGCAAGAACTGCCTTCAGACCTGCCTTTGTGGAACTTTGGCACCAAAGTTACATATTAGAGGAAACAAGGATTCAACAAAATTTGATTATATGATGCAACAAAGATATAATATCTCACTACCCCATGGGTGCAGCTCACTTGCACTTCCTGTTTGTTGATGGGCAGTTGGCTATTTGATTGATACCAATGCAAAGCTCAGAATTTGCTATCTGCTATCCATAGCAGATACCATCCTGCTATGGCCTATTACTCAGCCCAGAGAAAATTGTGGATAATCTTGTGCCTCATTCTGATCATGGGTTCAAGTGCCACTGTAACAAATGCTATAGAATCTATAATAAGAACTCTAGTCCCTTCCTTTGAAATCTGCTGGGGAAATTACCTTGACTTTCTTGCCTTTGAACTAGGGATGAGAGCTACCAACAAAGGCCACCTGCATTTGTTTTATCCTTGAAGAAATTCAAACACTTTTCATCATTTAGAGCTCATGAAGGCAAAGTTCGACAACTTCGGCAAAACTGAAGTGTTATCTCTTCTGTCTCAGTTTCACTTGTGTTCTTGAGGGGGAACCATTCCATTGTTTATCTAGGCTAACCAATAGGAAAGTAAAACAACTAATTATTTCTAGATGGTAGTTTGAGAGAGATGTACTAATTGATGTAGAAAACCACACTCTAGAGAGAAGTAATGATGGGTTCTGGAGTCTCTTGAAGCCTGAAGAGCAATCAGATTGTTCCCTGGGGACAGAACAGCAACTGGGATTGATTACAAACAATAGTGGGGCCCAGCAACTGTGAAGAGTGGTCCCTAAGAAGCATCATCTTGAGACATGTACTGCTAGAGAATATATTTCTTTTTTTATTTTTCCCCTCTTGGTTTTCTCCAGTGCTGATTGGTTTATATCTGGGGCTCCATCAAAGTATTATTAGTGGCAAGCTATTAGGAAAATGGTGGCTATTAGGTTCTTAGTTCAAGCACATTTCGAGATTCAAAGGTCAGCCTAACACAGGCGACTACCCTACTGAGCTACACTTTTGAAGGCTTAACTGGGAATAGGAACAATGGCTAAATAAGCTCAAGTACAGAATATATAGGTAGCATGTGTCTGTGCCAAAACAGGCTGTGCTGCATGCTGGGGGGGGGGGGCAATTGGGAGGCTTGGTAGAAGTAAGAGAATATAATTTTCTCAACCCTCCCCAAGCCCCTTAGTCGACAACAGGCTGCCCTGAACCTGCACCAGCTCTATAGTCTGAGGTGCAAGTCTGAGGAGAAAAGGGAGGCATATTGGGAGGCTGCAGAGGGAATAGTGTTCTCGTGCAAGTTAGTTGTGCTGGGATAACCCCCTCCAGCCATGCCCATTTCCCTCCCACAGATCTGCCCCATTCCACCCAACAGGGCCTAGGAGAGGGGGGGTAAAGGGGCTAATTTAGACCCGGGCCCAGGGTCAAAAAGGGGGCCCAGGAGCCAAAGGAGGGGGGCCAGAAATTTTCTAGGATCTGACATTTTCCTATCTACTCAGACTTGTTGCTCACACAGAATGCTGGAGACACTACCACTAGCTCTGTATCACCCCTCCCTCTTTGCAAAAGAGCCCAAAAGAAACTTTGTATCCCCTGATAAAATTCCTCTCAAAGGCCCTGCCACCCACTGCCCCACTCTGTCCCACCCACCCTGCAAACTTATTGACATCAGTGTTGGCTCCCTTGACCACCACCACATGCAGCATCTGTGGTGGCAGCCCAGAAATGCATAGCTATGTGCGCTTCCATAACCATGTTTAAACACCCTAAAGCATACTCCTCCACTAGAACACTAGGGCTGGCAGTAGAGTCCAAGCTGAAGAAGTGCTCTATGTTCTGCTGGCAGCCATTTTGTGACAGTCCAGCATAGGATTGGGCTACCCAACATGTAAAATTATACATGGCATGGATAGAGTGGATTGAGGGCAGTTATATTCCCCCTCACACAACACCAGTACCAGGAGACATCCACTAACATTGAGCAATGGGAGAGTTAGAACAGACAAAAGAAAATATTTCTTTTCCCAGTGAGTAATTATCATCTGTGAAATTCCTTGCCTTGATGTTGTGATGGCACATGGCCTAGATGCCTTTAAAAGAGACAGATTTATGGAGGAGAAGTCCATTACAGGTTACAAGCCATGATGACTATATGCACCCTCCAGCTTTTAGAGGTAGCCTATCTCTGAATACCAGATGGAAGGGAGTGAGTGGCAACTGGATGCTGGTTTCTTGTTGTCTTGAGGCTTCTGGTGAGCTACTATGAGATATAGGAAGCTGGACTAGATGGGCCCTTGGCCTGATTCAGCAGGGCTCTTATGTTCTTAAATCCGCTCTTTAACTTGACTGGAAAGGTTGAATTCAAAGAGGCTTTTGCAGCAGGATGCCTCAGTAATCTGGTTTAGGAGGATGAAGCAACACAGAAGCCCCTGGGTGTTGGGAGGGTTCAAAAATAGGGAAAAATCCAGAACTTTGACAACAGGAGGAGTTTGACTCCCAACTTCTGCAGTCAATAGAAAGGAAAATATGAGAATGGGGGAAGCAGAGAGAAATAAATTGAGTTCTAAAACTTTCAGTGAAGTTTCCACAAGTTCATGACCAAATTGGAATAGGAAATTGGCACTGTTTCCCGAAGTCCCTTCTTCACAATCTACATCCTCTCCATGAATTTAAATGTTAATCTGTTTTAGGGTTCATAAGGTAAGAGGTAGATTATTGAGTGGATGGTAGTTAATTCTGCTGTTCCTTCACTGATCGACACAAATAATAAAGTGAGAGGTTTACTTAGGAAGAACAAAGTCCCCCAATGAAGCTGGGGTGATACAAGCTTCAGCACCAATCCCTAGCTGGCTCAGAAACCTTTATGTACCAACAAATGTTACCTGGGTGTGGCCCTTTCACACAAACCAGCTGCCCTGGCTTTGTGTGTGGAGTTTTAATTAAAAACAAGAACATATTGTTAGTACTGACCTGTTGCTTGGGTGGGAAAGCAGGAGGCAGTTCAGGTGTGCCCTGTTTCCGAAGGCGTTCTGTTGCAGAACCCCCTGCGGTTATGTGAAACCGTGGATACAGGCAAACACATCCCCCTACGCTTTGGAGGGTCCTCTGAGCCCAGCAGAGACCATGGATGTCTGGGGCTTCTCTGGGCCTCCCAATGCCTTCTGAGGCATTAAAAACGTCACTTCTGGAGAAACCGGAAGTTGAGTTTTTTAAACTGCTGGCCTCAGAGAACCCTCCAGAAGCAAGGGGAGAAGAGGTCCCCACCTCTGGATGGGGCACGCGGGGGTGGTCATGGACTTGATCTGTGATTAAGTGAATCCACGGATATGGAATCTATGGAGATGAGGCCCCTGTATTTTGTTGTTCTTGCTTCCTGCTTCTGCTACTCAAGTAATCAGTGTAGATTGCTGCCTTTCTTCATAGTTAGGCCTAGATTATCAAGGCCTAGGTTACTGAGTGCCTGCACAGCTGGTTTGTGGCCAGTGTTATTTTAAGGGCGCAATCCTGCCCTTCACTTGGGCCAGTGCAAGTTCCTTGTACTGCCCCAGGAGGGTCGCAAACGTGCCATAAGGCACATTTGCGCCTCCTCTGGAGTAAGCCATGTCAGAACATGGAGGTGAGCCGACACACAGAGGCTGAATTCAGCCTCCGTGGTGGCTTCCTCTGTGAGTCTTGTGTCGGCCCAGCTGGGCCAATGCAAGGTTCTGGGGTGAGCGGGAGGAAGGCATTCTTGGACAGGGGGAAGACGGAGGACGGCGGGCATTGGGCAGCCCTGGGGGCAGACGGGCAGGGAGCAGGGCCGGGATCCACCAGTTATGCTGGATCCCAACCCCTGTTTCCAGGGAGAACGGAGCTGCTTCAAGCCACTCCTCCCTTCTCGAATTTGAGCCACCTCAAGAGGTGGCACAAGTCTGAGGAGACGCATAGGGGAAAAGTTTCCCCTTGCCTCTGGCTGAGCCGCCTTAGGCCCCTATCCTGCGCTGGATACAGCGCAAGCCTCTTGACTTGCCTGTTCCAGCACAGGGTAGGATTGTGCCCTAAGTAGTTTTTTTTTTTTCCTAATTCAGCAGCCTTATTGTCAACATAATTGATTTGAGGCAATACTCCCATCAATCTACTGGGAATGTAGAGGCCTGCAACTCTACTGCCACGGAGTCACTGGCTCCCATGAAGTCAGGGCAGTCCTAGTGTAAAGGTGCAGTAAAATGCCAGAAAAACAGCAAAATTAATATTCTTTTCCTGGGCACATGATTCATTGTCTCTGTTTACAGACTGCTCTGAGACCAATCTATGGAAAGTGCTCACATGGCTGTGGGACTTGCCGCCTTGAGGGGCTGTCTCTCAGTCTCAGATTGCTTCAGTTGCTATGAGGCTTCCTTGGTTGCCTGTCTTTTCCTGTCCCTTGTGGGTGGCATTTGCCTTTGTTTATTTTAAAGTTAAGAATTACATGTAATATCATATGTTTGAGAATAGGTCCCTTAGCACTCAGGTCGTCAGACATGCATTATTCAAAGAGTTGTTTTGTTCTGGTTTTAAGAAAGCTGGCAGCTTAACCTACACTGTCATTTTGGAGTTGATGTTTAGGGAGGCAACCTGAAACTGCTCAGTCTCATGTAGCTTCATTTCAGGCTAGCAGGGCCAGTGCATCTCTCTCACATAATGCACCATATAATCGCTCATATAATAACTTACATTGAAAAAGTATGATTAAACATGTTTATATATTACACAGTATCTAAACAAACTATAATCGTCCCTCCTTTGTGCATGTGAAATGTACTTAAGGACCAGAAAGAATGGTTGTAGTTAACCCATTTTTGCCTGGCCCACATTTGGTCCCTGTTGTGTATATTGGGTATTCTACATTGGGTAGAAATGGTTTGATTATATAGGACCATCAATATACATGATACTTTATATAGAAAGAGAAGACTTTTAAGAGGAGCTTACAATCTAGAAAGACACAAAGGAGACAGTGCTGGAAGGAGAGGGAAATGGAGAGGGAGGCTAAGGATATGACTACAGTATGCAGACCCCATTTGTGTGACATCAATCCATCTTGCAACACAATGCCCTCTTTCTTTAAAGGCTAAGAGAACAAAATTTGATTTCAGATAGCATCCCAGCATCATACATTAAACTTGGTAAAACAGTGAAGCAAGTACAGTATACCAAATATACCATGCTCTTGAAAAGCATACTACAGCTACTTTTGAGTGGCGTAGCCACAAGCGTGTTACCAAAAATGACAAAAAGCTTCAGGCCACAAGGAAAATCCGCTTAATCATTTGTTACTTTCCACCATACACAGGAGGTGGCTTTCTTACAGGAAGCAGCTTGAGAAACTTCTCAAGTGGCATCAAGCAATTCCTCTTTTTGTGTTTGCCTCATCCTTCTTGTTACCACTCATGCTGAGCTAGTTGTTTTTCTGTATTGATGTACAGCTGCATTGCTTTTCTTTGGACTGTGCTTCCCCTGATCCGTGTAAAGTCCCTGAGCCCAAAGTGTTCATTTCAGAAGCTACAGATAAGATGTATTAAATACAGGTACCTGGGAGCCAGCTCTTCTCACTTCAGTACAGATGGACTTTATATTCCATCTTATATTCAAAACACATAGACGAACAGGCCTTGCTGAGGGAGAGTCAGCATGGCTTCTGTAAGGGTAAGTCTTGCCTCACAAACCTTATAGAATTCTTTGAAAAGGTCAACAGGCATGTGGATGCGGGAGAACCCGTGGACATTATATATCTGGACTTTCAGAAGGCGTTTGACACGGTCCCTCACCAAAGGCTACTGAAAAAACTCCACAGCCAGGGAATTAGAGGACAGGTCCTCTCGTGGATTGAGAACTGGTTGGAGGCCAGGAAGCAGAGAGTGGGTGTCAATGGGCAATTTTCACAATGGAGAGAGGTGAAAAGCGGTGTGCCCCAAGGATCTGTCCTGGGACCGGTGCTTTTCAACCTCTTCATAAATGACCTGGAGACAGGGTTGAGCAGTGAGGTGGCTAAGTTTGCAGACGACACCAAACTTTTCCGAGTGGTAAAGACCAGAAGTGATTGTGAGGAGCTCCAGAAGGATCTCTCCAGACTGGCAGAATGGGCAGCAACATGGCAGATGCGCTTCAATGTCAGTAAGTGTAAAGTCATGCACATTGGGGCAAAAAATCAAAACTTTAGATATAGGCTGATGGGTTCTGAGCTGTCTGTGACAGATCAGGAGAGAGATCTTGGGGTGGTGGTGGACAGGTCGATGAAAGTGTCGACCTAATGTGCGGCGGCAGTGAAGAAGGCCAATTCTATGCTTGGGATCATTAGGAAGGGTATTGAGAACAAAACGGTTAGTATTATAATGCCGTTGTACAAATCGATGGTAAAGCCACACCTGGAGTATTGTGTCCAGTTCTGGTCGCCGCATCTCAAAAAAGACATAGTGGAAATGGAAAAGGTGCAAAAGAGAGCGACTAAGATGATTACGGGGCTGGGGCACCTTCCTTATGAGGAAAGGCTACGGCGTTTGGGCCTCTTCAGCCTAGAAAAGAGACGCTTGAGGGGGGACATGATTGAGACATACAAAATTATGCAGGGGATGGACAGAGTGGATAGGGAGATGCTCTTTACACTCTCACATAATACCAGAACCAGGGGACATCCACTAAAATTGAGTGTTGGGCGGGTTAGGACAGACAAAAGAAAATATTTCTTTACTCAGCGCGTGGTCGGTCTGTGGAACTCCTTGCCACAGGATGTGGTGCTGGCGTCTAGCCTAGACGCCTTTAAAAGGGGATTGGACGAGTTTCTGGAGGAAAAATCCATTATGGGGTACAAGCCATGATGTGTATGCGCAACCTCCTGATTTTAGGAATGGGTTAAGTCAGAATGCCAGATGTAGGGGAGAGCACCAGGATGAGGTCTCTTGTTATCTGGTGTGCTCCCTGGGGCATTTGGTGGGCCGCTGTGAGATACAGGAAGCTGGACTAGATGGGCCTATGGCCTGATCCAGTGGGGCTGTTCTTATGTTCTTATGTTCTTATATGACACACAAATTACAGGCTATAGCTTTCACCATTGTATCTGCCCACTGTGAATGTTGGCATAGCTGGGTTCAGGAGGCTTCTATTCAGAAAAACACTTCAAGGCATGTGGTCTGAGAGAAAGAGAGAGAGAGAGATGTCCTGTCTTGCAAGTTTGTGATGTAGCTGAAAAAAGGGATTATGGGAAGAAGGCGGCAGAGAGATGATAGCCTGAGATTAGCAATCTGCAGACCAGATATTTTGGATTCTCCATTGTAGCAACTCAAATTCCCAGCATCATGTTTCCATCTATTTCATCTGCATAGTTTAAGACATGGCTTCACAGAAATAATTTTATCCACTATTAATACATCTGACATAACATGTAGGTTGGCTAAATGGGTAACTGCACATCCTACAGAACAAAGGACTAGATATTACAAATGTGATGTATATTTCTCTCTCTCTCTCTGTCTCTCTCTCTCTCTCTCTCTCTCTCTCTCACCACCACCACCTGTCTTTCATGGAAACTGGATCAATGGCTGGGAACATTTCAAAGGTCTGTGACTGAGTGCCAAGAGCTGATCTGTGATGTGTTGACTATGTGATGTCAGGGATTGGAAACTCTCTGCATGCAAAACATATGCTGGGCCACTTTGCTATGGCTCATTCTGGATATATTATCCTTTAAAGGGTTTGCAACATTTCAGGTTGCCTCATGTCAACCATAAGGTCAGTGAAGGCCTATTCTTAAATGTTTCTATTCAACACACTATGCCTATTATGAACCAGTAACTTTTGTACACCCCTAGCTGAAGGCTGTAGTGGAAGTGGCCTTCTTCATTTCCCCACCGTTGTTTACTTGCCTCCTAGAAACGGCAGGTGTTTTCACTGGGAGCATCCATCTTTTGACATGCGTCTGAGTACAGTCAGCACCCAGGAGACCTTCTTGCTCTGTGAATTGGATATCTGGCCTTTGACTTACATTCTGGGAATGTCTTATTATTGCTGCGAAAAAGATTTTATGTGGTGATAAAGCCAAAGGCATGCCTGAGATTTCATTCAGGCAGAGGTGGAAATGGTCATCCTTGTAATTCACACACTTTATTTTTATTTTATTTTTGTATGTGACATATTTACTAATGATTGTGTTTGTGGTGTTCTTTGGAGGCAATGGATTTTCAGATTAAACTTCTGCTTAAAGGATATACTTCCTCGTCTTTTGCCATTCAGTTTCTCTTGACAGGATTGTTCCCACTGTTGTTCCTAATAACTGTCTTTGCCTCCTCATGTTTTCATGTCTCATTCAGCGCTTTGAGATCTTCTGTAAAAGGAGGTGGAGGGCACCCACCTCTCTACTTCTTTAAATACTGCTTTAAAGCTGATTGTGCCAGCTTATGGCACAATCCTAATGGAGGGTTGCACCAGTGGAGGGAGCACTGTGCTGGTGCACACAATCGCAAATGTGCCGTAAAGCACATTGTGACAGTGCACCATCAAGGCCTACTGGCTGAAGCATTCCCACTGGTGCCAGTGCGAGGAACAGTACCCTTTGCAGCTGGTAAGCCCTGTGCTGAATAGTGCAGGGATAGGGAAGGGTGTTTAGGGAGTGTAACGGGGCAGGGGAAGGACAGCAATGGGGGCTGGGAGATGGTTGGGATTGCTGGCACCAGCACCTATTCCCCTTCCTGGGCCTGATCTGCTAACTTGGGGCAATGCAAAGTTGTGCCAGCAATATTGCTGGTGCAAGGCGATTTAACCTGTTACAGCTGTTGGGACTTACTACAGCAAGGAGCTAAATGTTCCCTTACCCTGTGGTGACTTCTAGCAGCCAAAACATGATGCAGTGGAAGCCACACTGGTGCTGCTGCATTGGCACAGGGTAATTTAGGTAGGATTGGGCTGTCTTTGTGCCAGGGAATGGCTGAAGATTCTTTAAACACACATCTTAATCCATGTCGTGTGTGAATATGCCTGTACATATAGGTACCAGGCATATCTATAACAATCTCCACATACATAATACTTTTTTGTGGGTCTGGTGGTGTCACAAGACTGCCAACACTTGAAAAATGGAAAAAACAAATGAGAATGGGGCAATAGGATGAAGTCAGTGGCAATTGCAAAATGGTCTAAGATTAATCTGTGTTGCTCATCTATTTGAGAAAAAAGAAAAAAGAAAAAAACATAGAGCTGTTTGCTATTGCTATCTATTATTATCAATAAGAACAAATTCTGACTTGGTAGTTATTGTTTCTGGTATGATCAGGAGAGAGAGAGAGAGAGAGAGAGAGAGAGAGAGAGAGAGACCTATCTAAAAACATGCTTAAAGAAAATTTGGGTTTTTGTGTTGATCACCCTGTGAACATAATTAGGAATATGATTAGGAACATTTCATGAAGCTGACTCAATTATTTCCTAAAATGAGCTCTTTCCAAGACTGTTGCATTGAAAATGATGAAACAGCAATAATAGAAAGGTAACTCAGAGATTTCCATGTATCAAAGAGTGTGACCACAGGTGGTAAAAAGGCTTTAACTAAAATGTGATATTTGGAGAAATGCCAAAGGTAGCGTAAAGGCCTGTGCCCATTCACAATGACATAGACACACCTTCTATAGAGTGTACAGTATTCTCCTACAATAGAGCTATTATAGACTCCTGTTCTACTTCGTTCATGTTGTCTTTTTCCCCCCCTCTAGTCTAAACTAATACAGTAGCTTTCAGGAAATATTTGGTTTTTTCAGAAATGCAAAAGAATATTTAAACAATGTCCCAGCTTGTAGGGCTGTACCATTGGATATCTTGACCACTCTTAGTTGGTGCCTTAATAAACAAAACAAAACAAAACAAACAGAACTCTGACTTTACAAAGATCTGCTGCATAACCAGTAGATGGCAGCTGCAGGAGAAGTTATGCCTGCAAGAGAAGTTATCATGAGGGCCAGATAGGAATTTTTTTCCTGTCATTCAAATTGGCTGTGGATGGCAGTTTTTTAGCCTACCCCAGACTGGCAAGGGAGGGAAGGGGTGTTCAGTAGGTTTCATGCATTAAAAATTGGTCACCTGTGTTTAATAAAGTGGCCCAAGTTAAACCCAAGTGCAGTCTGGTGTCTTCGTTGGAGAGTGTGAGAGTAAACAGAATGCCAGATGCAGGGGAGTGGCAGCGAGATTGTGGTCTTGTGTGTGCTCCCTGAGGCATCTGACCCGCTGCTGTGAGATGCAGGAAGCTGGACTAGATGGGCCCTGGGCCTGATCCAGCAGGGCTCTTATGCCTGTGTTGACTTTCAGTCATTCTGCCCATGGCAAAACAGTTGTATTAAGGTGATCTTATCTCAGTCCTCCAACTCTGGGAAGTCTCATCTGCATATTATACAAACTAATGGCTAATGACATAAAACATGTCATTTTGAATATGTTTTATTAATTGCTTTTTATTTGCTCTTGGCAGGGCCTAGGAGAGGGAGGTAAAGGGGGTAATTTGTACCTGGGCCCAGGGTTAGAAATGGGGCCTAAGGGTCAAATGAGCGGGTCCAGAAAGTTCCTGGGATCTTACATTTTCCTCTCTCACCTGGGCCCCAAAGACCATTCTGACTGTCACCGCCCTCCCACTGCCCAATTTTGCACCCCATTCTGTCTGCCCCATTGCCCCCTCTCCTTTTGGGAAAGCCCCTCCCCCCAAAAAACTTTGTAGCCCCTGATAAAATTCCTGTCAGACACCCTGGCTCTTGGAACATCCAAACACACACAAAAACGGATTTTTCCCCTTAAATGAGTAGATACATAAATGTGAGCGTAAAGAAAAAAAACTTTGCATATGCTTCAAACATACAAAACATTTATCAAATTGATCCCAATAGTCACAAAAACCTTTAAACCAACAATGTGATGAACACTTTAAGTGTTAATGAGTAACCTTGCTCTGGAGTGGGCACACAGAGGGGGCACACGGAGGCCCCTGCAGACTTGATCCACAGATAAGAGAATCCGCAGATACAGGATCCACGGATACAGCCCCCCCCCCCCCGTACAAGTTGTTGTTTGCTTATTTATGCACTCCTTAAAGCAGGGCCAGACTTAGGGCAATTTGACCATCCTGGCCAAATTGGGCCCTATACCTGGAGGAAGTCTGCACTGAGGCGGCAAGCACAGTGTCTACAGCTGTAGCTCTGTAGCTGATGCTCTGGCATGGAATCTTCCATGCTGAGGTATCACAAGGAGAGAGTGGCGAGCAGAACATTGCTGCTGGATGCCCCCATCTCACCTGTCCCTGGGTCTGATTGGCTTGAAACCACCCCCCCCCCCCACACACACCTAGCAGTTGGCAATGATGCAGCTGCCAGATGCCTCATCACTGCCACTGTTAATGAGGGGTGCATGGGTGGTAGGCACCACAAAAATGTTTTGCATTGGACCCCACAGCTCCTAAAGCTGGCCCTGCCTGAAAGTTTACTCCAAAGTACATTCTACTGAGTCTAATGAGATTTATTCCCTATAAAGTGTGCATGGGATAATAATTTCAGTTACAAACAAGTTAAAGGCATCGAACGAGATAGCTGGATCTGAGACAGTTCTGCACTCCAAAAGTATTTTAGCTCCTTGGAAAAAAGTGGCCAACAGCTCTCAGGTAACAATGTATTAAAGCTGAAGTGACAACTTTCTCCAGCAACTGCATATGGAGTTTCCAGTCTATCCCCCCCCCCGCCCCAGTTCATGACTTATACAGCAGAGAATAGCACAGCTGAAGTCAGCTGGGAACATACCCCTGCTACTCTTTGAACTAATGAAGGAAAATGTATTAAATTGAAGATCCCTTGTACTGAAGTTAATCCTAATATGCAATTCCAAGTAGTTGCATTCTGCATTTAAAGAGGCTGGCTGTCATTTCTCTAAGGATGTGAAACTTTTCTTCTTCTTTTTTAAGCATAAACAGCACTTTGTAAATCTGGTTCTGCTATTGAGGTTTACCTAAAAGTGCAACTTAAAGCACTTCGCTGTTTTTTATTTTTTTTTAAATTCTACTCATTGTTTCTCTGGTGCAAATTTGTTCACAAAAGTACTTCTCCCTCAGGAAAACAGGACATTGTCCCTCCCACCTTGCTTTTCTCTTAAGCATTCTCTGCATCAGCAAAGCCCTGCAGAGACTGTGGCGCTTCAACCTAGTCTACTATGACGTTATGTACTTGAACTCCAGGCAGCTCAGCATTATGGTGAAGGCACAATTCACTTTGCTGATGCTGGGACACTTCAGAGAAGCAGAGCGGATAGGTCTGTAGCAATACAAGAATACTCTAAGAAGGTGCTGTGACATGTGATGAGGGGACAAATTGCCACTCCACAGGGGGGCACAGAAAGGGAATAGAAATAAGTGTGCACTCTGCTGTTATGAGGTCCATTTGAGCCTGAAAAACTGTGCAGAGATAAGCAGTACTTTTCCTTGAGGAAAATTGTTAGTATTATCCTGTGGAGTAGTCCATCATATCCCTCAGCCAAACCAAAGGGCTTTCAGTCCACAATTGCTCTCCAGGAGCAGACAGTGGTGGACCTCCCCAGCCCTGCACCCCGAGGCAAAGGTCCACAATGGCACCTCCTCTGGGCTGTTCCGGCCCCCCCCACAGAAATTCACCCCCCCCACCTAATGCTCACAGAGCCTTGCGCAACCAATGCCTGCGCTGGGGAAGTCTTCTGAATATTCCTTACGAAACCGGAAGCACAGTTTCCAACCCTGTCGGGAGCCTCTGAGAGGCTTCGTGGAGTCCTAGAGGCTCACTCCATGGGCATTTGCCCCATAGTCTGAATGGGAGGTCCGTAACTGGGAGGTGATGAAGTTAACAGGCAATGACCTACGAAATCTCATGCTCTGTCCATCAAATCATTCCAGTACATCTTGAAGGTGCAACTGGACTCTAAACAAATCTGTTAGTGCTTTCCAGTACAGTATGGAATTCGTTTCAAACACAAATATAAGGATTAAACTTAAAAGAGCTGATAGATGGTGTTTGTTTACATTAAGAATAATGATGTATGTAACACCATTAATATAAGTAGTGGTTTGCCAAGTATTGTAAGCAAAAGAGGCTGGCTCCTGTTTTGAGGATATAGCCAAAATTTTTAGGATGGGGGATATAACCCAGGGTGGTACAAGAGAGAGGGATTTGAGGGACATTTGTGGATATGAGCAAATGCAGTTACACATGCTTCAGATTGGTAGTTTTCCATTCACAGTGAGAACCAAGGAGTTACGCCTTGGAAGAGATAATTAAAAGGGGAGAGAGAGAGAGAGAGAGAGAGAGAGAGAGAGAGATGTGAGTATGAATTCTGGATTTGGCTAACAAAGGCTGGAAACGTCCTAGTACAATAGTGTCAGTTCAAGGTGACATTTTTCTTAAATGAAGCTACATTTCTGATTATTGGGTTTTTTCTTGAATTTCTTCAGCATATTACCTTAACTCCTGCAAAGAGGAGGCTGATGTGTCACATTTTTGCCCAGTTTAGTTACTCTACACACTCAGGAGAATTGAAACTGGGAATTAAATATTTACCTGCTATTATTCTATTAGAATATCTCCATCTGGTATTTTATGCAGTGTTTAAACATATGGGTATGAAATATGGGCAATATATTCCAATTTCCTTTTATTCATTCCCATACGTTACTTTTACATAGACTTGTCCTTACATCTCTGGAATTCCCCCAAGCGCAATATGAAAGATGACGAAGAGTGCTTTATGTGTGTGCAGAATATCTGTGACATCTAATTTGGCTATGTCTGTGAAATCTATAATGTGAAATATACATGCATCTATTACTAAGCCTTATGATGACTCAGTGCATACTGCAATATGTTCTGCATTTTCTGAGAGATATAAGAGTAACGGCTTTAAGAGCTAAAGAATCCTCTGGTGTGCATTTAACCTCAAGGCTGTTATCATTTTCCTGTTAGCCAAATGAATGCGATCGGAAAACATTTACAGTTGCCCGAGGAGTCATCTTTCGAGTGTTGTATGAGCGTTACAGAAACATGTCTTTGATTTATGCTGATATACTCCACTAGGAGAAACATTTTCAATTAGCAATAGGGAATTTTTGATTTAGAAGGTTACATACTGAATGCAGCAGGCCTGTGATCATTATCTGTTTTATTAAGATATATGTTTGGTTAAACAGCAGTGTATAAAATTCACTGGTTGATAGATTGGATTGAGTAACCGATGTGCCAGGGAAAGAGGCACTGCTTGATACATTGCACCAATGTCACAGGCTGATTAATAGCGCTGTCAGATATAATGAAATTTCAAATGATAGGCTGTTTAAAAAACTGAACACTTGAACTGACAAAATTACAGATAATCTGGTTCAGTAATTAATATGCCTGGTTTAGTAGCCAATGTGTCAAATTCAGTGTTTGGATGATTCTTCTTCATCAATAACGGGATCCACTGCGCTTTGCCTTGTGAGGCATAGTAATTATTATTCCCATTTCACAGGAGGGAATTGAGTCTCAGAAAGAATGGGTTGCCTAAGGCAAACAAGAGTTCAGTGTTGCCAGTATTTGACCTGAAGCAGGCTCCAAGTGACTGTATAAATTGTGCTGTGACTGTATAAATTGCAGTTGCTGAATTCTTTCGTATCCCTCAGCTGTTAAACTTGTGGGTCTGCAGCTAAATCAGGTATAGCCAAGAGATGAAAAGATACACTCATCCCAGCAATTCAGTTGGAAAGTATGAAATGGTTGATTTTTACAATCAAGCAGCAGAGAACGGATATGTCTGATCACTCCATGTAATTTGTCTGGTATTTTTGTATTCTTCTGCTTTGTTGAGTTTTTTTTTTTAAAACTTGTGTGTGATATGTTTTAAAATGATAATTTATTTGAATTGTGTGGGAAAAAATAGTAATAAAAGGGAAGTTTAAAAGGAGATAGATCACAGGGCATCTGCCCAAGACACAGCCAGATACTGTGTCCCCTTCTGTGCCCAATCCGTCTTGAAGAACCAAACTTTTTGGTTTGCCTACCTCTCCACCCGCCACTGCACCTAATCCAAGATTTGGCACCTTCCCTGATTAATAGCCCAATTCTATCTTCTGCCAGCCACAGTGATTCAGCTACACCTAAAAGGAATGTGCTGCGTCCAGCGGTATGGGTGGTGAGACCCAGGCGCTTATAGGAGGTAAGTATAAAACATGTATACTTACCTTCTGGTAAGTCTTGAGGCTGCCTATGGGTCTCCTTGGACATTGTTGGCATCCTTCAGTCTCGGAAGACTATGGTGTCACACTCTGAATGGTGGTTCTGGAACAGAGTGTCCTCTCCAGTGTGCGAAGCCAGGGTAAAGTAGGTATGGAGGATAGGCTGTTACTCATGCAGCAAATCCCCCCTCTCCACGTCGCTGAAATGGTCCAATGGAAAGGCAGAGGCCAATACGGTTGGTTCCAGCGGCGTTGCAGGAGTTGCCAGAACGTGACTGTGTTCAGCCATGAACTGCCTCAGGGACTCCGGCTCCGGATTTTGACTCGAGGTTGACTCCTGAGGCCTTTTCCATAACTGGATGTAGCCACAAGGCGGTGGAGGTTTGGGATTAGAGTTTTCCTTCTCTCAGATGAGCTGCCTTCCCAGGCTGACGAGTCCCATCTACCCGGTGGCTGTTCAGTCGCCTCTTACAACAAGTACAGCCAAACTGAGGGCCTATTCTTATCCCCAGCCCCCAAGGATTTGCCACTTTTGGTGGCAAATGTTCAAGAAGAGGAAAAGCCTTAAGAAAGAGGGGATAGGATCCATCATGTTCCAAAGCCATCGTATTCGCCCTCTCCCACTGCCTCCCAACCCCATAAAAACATAAGAACGTAATGAGCATAATTCTTTTCCTTTCCCCATCCAGTTACTTCTTCAGCCTGAACCCTCCAAACCCCCACCACTGACTTACTGTCAGTAATGACCGTTCTTGACCCTGCCACCATGCTGTAATGGAAGATCAGAAGATCATCAGGGGGATGATGTGGTGTTGACAGTGATTCCATGTTTTGACAGCTGTTTGACAGCTCTGGGAAGGGCAGGGCTGGCTCCCCAGCTGTAATCAATCAAGGCCAATGGAGACCTGGATGGACACCTGAGCTTCATTTGACCTTGATGGGACTTTGAATGAGCTAACGAGGTAGCTCACAGCTGAGCAGCATTTGGATAATGGGACATCCAAGGATAAAAGGCAGCTTCAGAAGGAGCCCAGAGCTACCTGACCTGGTGGGACTGTAAATCTGAATGTGGTTCTGAATGATACATGGCTGAAAAGTCTGTATGACTACAGAAAACATCCAAGTGAGCATTATCAAATTAAAAGATTTTGTCCTTTATTCTCTGAAATGAGAGAAATTATAGTATCTCAAGGTAATAAAAATCAACTTCTATGAGGATGAAGGAAAACTAATACAGCTGCTGATAATTACACATTGCCTGTTTTTCTCCCTCCACTGGTGACATTTGTTGTTATAAATTGAATTAGGAATAGCTTAATTTCAGGAGGCACCTTGACTTTCTAATTTTTTTCCTCTGTAATTTAATTTTCCAAACTTTTGGATAATTGTCATTTGAATAGAGATTATCTGAGGAATTTTAGTATTCTCTGTATGTTCTTATGTACTGAATTTTATCTTCATTAACACATAATTAAAAGAAACAGAAACAAACACATTGGTGGTGCTAACAGAAATTCATAACATTCAAATAATACAGTGTTCCCATTTGCAGTCGAACAGCCCAATTCTAACTAAGGGAGCAATCATAACCAACTTTCCAGCAGCGAGGTAAGGGCAATGTAGATCCAAGGTAAGGGAACAAACATTCCCTTACCTTGAGGAGGCCCCTCTGACTGCCCCCCAACTGCAGGATGCAGCACATGCCCCATCGGCACAGCTATGCCAGTGCTGGAAATTTGTTTAGGATTTGGGCCTAAATCTCCCCCGCACTGATGCCACCAGTAATGCCACCAGTGCTGCTACCACCCTTTTTCTGGCCTCAATCCGCCCCCGCTCCACCCTGGTCTCTTCCTTGTTCCTCCCCAACCCATTTCGCTCACTCCCTGCCACCATTGCTGGCTTACTGGCACTAGCAGGGGCAGCAGACTTTGGCAGCGATGCTGTGGCACTGCGGCCTGTTGACAGCACTGTTGACAAAATGGCCTCTGGTGGTGCGCTGCACATGCCATCAGCAGCCATTTTATGACAGTGGAATACTGTCCCACTGTCATAAAAAAAACAACCACCACTTGCATTTAGGATTGGGTCAGAACATAACTTAAGACACAATTCTAACCAGGTCTACTCAGAAGTAAGTCCTATTTTGTTCAATGCGGCTTACTCTCAGGAAAATGTGGTTAGGATTGCAGCCTTATTCTCACAAGCTCTTTTTCAGATAGGTTATTGCCATTGCTTTTGAGATACTGAGGTTGAAAATGACCCTAGCCTCTCTGCAATTACTAGATGCAGATGTGCCTGGCAGCCATGCCCAGAGCTCGCACATGCCGTGTGTTTTCTGAGAAAGGAATGAAAGTTACATAGAAAACCGAGCTCTGGATAGTCAGAGTTTTGCTCATGAGGTATCCTGAGGCACCACGCTTCTCCCAAGAATGCTACATGCTTGGTCACCACTGAGCATGGGCCACAGTTGCATTGACATCAGGGGATGGAGACTGTAGAAACAGTGGGAAGCATGACATGAGCAAAGGGTTCACTGAGGGTCCATTCACGTGTTCAACTGAGGTGGTCTCTCTAGCCCAGTACTGCTTATTTCATCAGGCAGCAGCTCTCCAAGTTATTTCCCAGCCATTTTTAATTGGAGATTAAACATGGGACATTTTGTGTGCACGTTGAGCTGCCTCCTCTCCCATGATAATTGGGAGTGATGGCCACATTGATAGTTCTGTACTAAATTCCATGATGATTTGTCCTGATCTAGAAGATCTGTTTCATGCACCAGTCTGTCATACTGGCATGTTATCCTCTCATAGGTACATGTAAATCATCCTTATCTCGGAACTATCAAAGTATGAGAGCCCAGTTACACTCACAACTAACAGAACAGTATAATGGTCTCTATTGTCCCTTAGTGTTCATTCTGCAGAGGCACTGAGCCCTTTGAGTTTTTATTTCTGTTCTCTTAACTACTGTATTGGAGAAATAACTAACAATCAAGCTAACCACAGCCCATCACTTTTATTACTAATAACTCCCTGGAGCATACATTAGGAAAAAAAATGTAAACATTGTACAACACACTCTCACACCTCATGGCATGTGCTGGCATGCCTGAGAGTGATTTCTTGCTGACTCTCACAAGCAAACTGACTCCAGCCCTTTACAAATTCATAAATCCAGAGCGGGACACTTTCCCCATTACAGCTGTGGTATTGTTTTGGTGATCCAACCTGCATTGTTGTAAAAAAGAGTATAAATCTGCAGTCTATAAAAATCTACTGTATTTATATAATATGCCGCTTCTGGCTCCTTTTTACTACTTACAAATAAACCGAGACATATTTAAGACTCACGCATAGTATATTTATTGATTATGAATACTGCCACATTCTATTAAGTCACTCCTGTGTTCTTGGATAGCTTCTCTGCACGATTAATCTTCTTTGCTTTTATACCTTAGCAGGTCTGAACAGTGCTGAAGTTATTTTAGTGTCCTCTCTTCTCCTTGCTTCGCATTCCCATGAGTGCATGGTTTTGCTGCAAGTGCTATTCCTATGAAATGTAGAAAGCACCCCTGGTGCACATGGCTTATCTGCCCTTGGCCTAACTCATCTCCCTAAGTTTACAAACTGAAAAGCATCTGGTCTTGCAGCTGCACCATGACAGGAGTAATCAAATTTCATCCAGTGAACTGAAAGAAATCGTCAACAAGAGTGTGGGGCAAACTATCAAAGTGCATAGGTAATTGGAGAGCAGATGCAAAATGCAAAATATCAGCTGCTCATGATATGAAATGGCTATGATAAGGACGCCACCTTCTCAGCTCACTGAAAACAAGTGGTGGAAATCTGGGAAGAAAGCAAAAGGCCTTGTGCAGCAGCTGCCACTCAGCTCTGCAAAAACGGTCATGGTCTTATTCTTGTTTCCCCAGAAGGCTTATTGTAATAGCAGGAACTATTGGATGTAGAGCTAAAATTGCATTGCAGCAGTTTCTTTAAAGTGAGGGATGTGGCAAACATTAAATTGGGATTAGAACAAGGAATCATCTTCACAATTTATATCGTTTAGGGCCATTATGTAGCAAATGGATTGTTCAAGAAGCTGCTACAGTCTGTCATGGCAACTCAAGTATAAGGGTGGCATCCATAGTATACCTTAGTCTGGTATAAGGAGTCTTTCTCTCCTGTGGATGGGAAACTGTGGGTGCGGCCCAGTGATTGGAAAGACCTCTTGATGTCTGAGGTGGTGGGCCAAATGCTACTCCCCATACCTGATGATGTGCCAACCTCTGACACTTTAGCCCACCATTCTCCTCCACACTTCTGCTTTGTGCCCACCCCCTTTCATTAAGGCAATAGGGGGAAGAGGGTGAGTGGAAGGAAGCAAGTGGCAGAAGTGGAAGCCCCTTGCCAGTTTGCCGCCTGAGGCGACCACTTTAGTTGGTTTCATGGATGGGCTGGCTGGCCATGATACCAAGCATGATACCTACAATGGATATGTGCAATTGACTACAGTCTAAGGAATTCTGGTATAAGATCTCCACCGAGTTCCTACATACGAGGCCTGGTGATGGTCTTACACCCAAACAGTGTTCACTGGAGATTGTGGTTGTGTGCAGATGACATGAAATATGTGGATAATCAACACGTGGAGTGAGAAGCAGAATTAGATACATGCAGACCCTGAACAGAATACTTGATGAATACATGAAGGCAGTGGCATCACTGGGGGTGGCATCACCCAGTGTGGAGCTCAGCAACTCAGAAGTTTGGCAGTGGCGTATGATGTTATCATATCACATGTCACTTTGGGGTTGCTGAGTTTTCACTGCCAGAAGGAGGAGAAGTTGGCTGTGGCATTCCAGGTGTAGGTGTGGATGTCATCTGCTCCAGCTGCAGCAAGCACCACTGGCTTTCCTGCCCTCTACTCTTCAGTGACTACTGAGCCTCCTGCCAGCCAGGCTGTGGCATGTCTGAGGCTGGTGTGGCTGGGGTGGGAGTGCTTTTGGCACCCCCTTAGCACCATCTTATGGCTGGTACCCGGGGTGGTATGCACCACCTGAAACCACCATTATTATGCTACTGCATGGACCAGGAAATGACCTCCCTCCCAGCCCTAGTCCATGCATTGATTACCCACCCATTTCATGTTGTTTACATAGGGCTTGTGGAACTGGAGATATCAAGGATGCTTTATGAGTTTTTTTATTTTGTTTTATGCTTGTTTTAATATTCTTAATGGCTTCCTGTATCTCCTGTATCTGTAGCTTCCTGTATCTCACAGCGGCCCACCAAATGCCCCAGGGAGCACACCAGATAACAAGAGAACTGCATCCTGGTGTCCTCCCTTGCATCTGGCATTCTGACATAGCCCATTTCTAAAATCAGGAAGTTGCGCATACACATCATGGCTTGTAACCCGCAATGGATTTTTCCTCCAGAAACTTGTCCAATCCCCTTTTGAAGGCATCTAGGCCAGACACCATCACCACATCCTGTTCCACAGACTGACCACATGCTGAGTAAAGAAATATTTTCTTTTGTCTGTGCTATCCCTCCCAACACTCAATTTTAGTGGATGTCCCCTGGTTCTGGTGTTATGTGAGAGTGTAAAGAGCATCTCTCTATCCACTCTGTCCATCCCCTGCATAATTTTGTATGTCTCAATCATGTTCCCCCTCAGTCATCTCTTTTCTAGGCTGAAGAGGCCCAAACGCCATAGCCTTTCCTCATAAGGAAGGTGCCCCAGCCCAGTAATCATCTCAGTCGCTCTCTTTCACATGTTTTCCATTTCCACTATGTCCTTTTTGAGACTGAGATGTGTATGAGTCTTGTTTTGTTTTGACCACATTCCCCCTCAGAGTTGAATCAGACAGTTTCAAATATAATTTCACTCCAGTCATTATATATTATTATTATTATTATTGATCTTATTTATGTTTGTATCCTGTTATTCCTCCAAAGAGCATGTGTGTATGGAACAGTGTCCATTTCATTTTTATATATATTTTGGAGATTATATCTGAGTTCATATAACTTGTCTTTATTAGTGCAAAATCTTTTCCTTCATGCTAAATTTAATGCCCACCTCTTCTGGTGCCTTAAGTGGAAATTCAGAAACCAGCAGGCAGTTGTTACACTCAATTCTAGAGGGATTCAAGAAAATCAAACTTTTAAAATGAAAAACAACCTCCACAATTGAACAAAAGATCACTTTGACACAATGCTCCAACACAACTGCTTTGGAGTCTGCCTTGGAACCTGCCTCTACCCATGTGCTGTTAGGTTCCCATCCTCCCATCAAGTCTTCTGATCACCAGTCCTTTCAGAGTTGCTCAGAGAGGATCCCATAATTCATTAAAATACCAGTCCTGACTCCCTCTTCTTACTGGTTAGAAACTGTTCAGATGTGACAGTGAAATCTATATAATAGCAATTCAGTAGTACCCAATAGTAAGAAAAATAGTGAAAGGTCCAAGAAAGGCAAAAAAATACAGCCACATGAGCCAATTGGTGACAGAACCAAAATTCCTTCTAGGCCTGCAAAGGAAACTGGATGAACAGGCTTCATGCATTCATTCATTCAAACCAGCAGTTCCCAAGCTTTTTAGCATTGGGACCCACTATTTAAATGACACTCTTGTTGGAACCCACCTAGGTTTACAAGACTGTGTACACCAAAACCGACTTCTGAACATAAGAACAGCCCCACTGGATCAGGCCATAGGCCCATCTAGTCCAGCTTCCTGTATCTCACAGCGGCCCACCAAATGCCCCAGGGAGCACACCAGATAACAAGAGACCTCCTCCTGATGCCCTCCCTTGCATCTGGCATTCTGACATAGCCCATTTCTAAATCAGGAGGTTGCACATACACATCATGGCTTGTAACCTGTAATGGATTTTTCGTCCACCTAGGTTTACAAGACTTTAGAAAAAGGAGATCTAGATAGAAATAAAACTTTATTTACTTACAAGTAATAATATTAGTTGTTTGTTTGTTTACATCATAATGAAGCAGCCATAATGAACTTTAACAAATGTTCTTTCCTTTCTCACTTTTGTCCCCAGAAAAATAGCATAATGTTTTTGGATTTTTTAAATAATTCTATATTGGTAGGCATCAACTAAGACACATTTATCTCCCTATACAGGTCATCCCTCATTATCCACTAGGGCAGGGCTTTTCAAACTGGAGCGCCGCCTGTGGGCCCTGACCTCTGCCCCCTTAAGGGGCAGGGGCAGCTAGGAGGCAGGGAGAAGGCGTTGGCGTGATCCCCAGGACCACGCCATTCGGGGCCGCAGGGGCTTCGGTACATTTACCAGAGCCTCCTGCAGCCTCCCAGGCATGCGGGGAGCCCTGTGCGACCATCTGTAGGGCTCCCGGATGCTTTAGAAGTGAAAGTTGTGCGATCGTGCTCCTCTTCCACTAAACCAGAAGTGGAACGCAATCACTCCACTTCCACTTTTGCAGCTTCGGGGAGCCCTGCAGACAGTCGCACAGGGCTCCCCGCACCCCCAGGAAGCTGCAGAAGGCTCTGGTAAGTGCACCCTAGCCCCTGCAGCCCCCTGAGCAGCATGATCCTGGGGATCGCTGCCTCCCCCCACCCCTGCTGCCTCCCCCTTGCCCCCACAAGGACTTACAGCGGTTTTCAAACTCCCGGAGAGTTTGAAAACCAGTACTAGGGGATAAAACACCTAGTGGATAACGAAGTATGACCTGTATAGGGAGATAAATACGTCTTAGTTGATGCCTCCTAATATAGATAGGGTAGATATATATAGGGTATTATCAATGGATAAAAAAAGTGGAAAATAGATTTAAAGAGCCACAGCTCCTAATGAAATAAGGTTGTCCCTCAATATCCACAGGAGTTTAATTCTGGGACTCCCTGCCGATACCATAAAATATATGTTAAATAAAAGCAGTTTTAAAATTTTTTAAAAGTGCATCCCTTTACAATTGTGGTTTAAAACAGCTTTTCTTACTGTTGTAGAGATGCAGTCAGCAGTTAGAATCCCTGCTTTTGTCTGGCTCTGCTGAAGAATGGAATGGTCGCTTGCATGAGTGTTTCTCTACTACACTAAGAAAAGCAGTTTGTTTTTAAACAGTGATTTTGGATGCATTTTTCCCCTTCTCTAGGGATCAGCAGATTCCTTCTCATTTGCAGTGGCCATTTGTGTTGAGTCAAATCCATGTATAAAAAATCTGAGTATAACAAGGTTGGACCTGTATTTACATATACTTGCAAACTGCAGGAGGTCAGCTCCTTGCAAACCCCAGGCACTGAGCTCTTTGCAGGGCAATTAGCAGCTATCTGATTCTTGACTAGCCTCAGGGCTTGAGGCTATTAGTTATATGATCTTTCCATCAACTGTGTTTTCATTGGAGGCCGTGCCCAGCCCTTCATGACCCACCCCAAATTGGATTGCGACCCACCATTGGGTCCCGACCCACAGTTTGGAAACCACTGATTTAAACATTTTTTTATCCCACCTTTCCTCCCACTAGCTGGGATGTTCAAAGTGGCATGCAAAGATACGTAAAATAAGGATCTCACTTTCTCACAAATCCATTCCATTGGATTTCACCGGAACAAGATATGAAACTTAAGATCTAGGAATCATCTCGTGACACTTTTTAACATGAGCCCTAAATGCAAGCACATGGAACTGATGTACCTGAAAATGATAGACCTTTATCATGCATCACAGAGAGAAAGGATGATCAGAAAGCAGTAATTGAACACCAAGTTATTCAAGGAAGAATGAGAGGTCTGAAGAAGTGGCACGGGAGGGCAATGTTAATAACCCTGTAGAATAAGGAATGATTTTGTTGGAGAGCACAGTGCACCGAAAAGGAGGCCAGTTAGAAACACTTCTGGGTGAGAATTAAAAATGCTGCAGCAGCAAGCTATGCAACAAAAATAACATCAGGGTATTCAATTTTTCAGAGCTCAATACTGTACATGAATTCAAGGGAAAGGATAACGCTAAGCTCACTGTGGCTCTAAGGGAGTAACTGCAGCTGTTGAGACAGCAACAAACATCAAAAGGCTTAAGCACAGCAAAGCACATCTGGTGTTCCAAGATGCACTCAAGACTACAGGTGGACATCTGGCTGAATGGATAACAAGTAAAAGAGCACGAATGCTCCAAAAAAGAAAAGGAGGAAAAAAAGATAGTGTGACTGCTACCGTTTGCCAAAAGAGATGGCTTTACACATTCTGTTAACTAGAATAGAGCAAACAGCTAAAAGGTCCTAACCAAGCACTAGCAAGCGATATATTCCATAGTACACAAGAGGCCATAGGCCACACCTCCCAAAAGGCTGGACTTGTTTGTATACTATCAGCAAGAACGGAATCCCTTTTGATAGTTGTGTGGGGAACTATACGGCTCTTTGAGCAGTGCACCTGAAACAGTCTCTCGTGAAGCATGTTTTCTGGTAACACATTTGTACATCACACCAGAGAAACGGGACCCTCCAGATGTGAGCATGGGTGACATTTGCTTCCGTTTTCCCACGACAGTAACTCAATTCTTCACATAATCTGCATGTGGTGGGAAATACCCCACAGAAGAAAATAGCAGATGTATGAGCAAAGCCACCTTTCCTAGCTAGTATGGGAGGTGTGGGATGCTCTGCATTAGGCCTCAGCTAAGGTATGTTTTCAGGTTGGCAGGTGCAGAGGCCTGAAGAGGCTGGCTGTCAGTACAGGGGTCAGAAACAATGGCATAATTCAAAGCAGGCAAGTTCCAAGGAAGTCTGAGTTCTTGGAAAAGTAGATAAGTATCCCCAGTGCCAGAGGCATAGTCAGAGCTAGGCCAAAGGTTGAGTCCCCAGTGAATTGCTCAGACCGATGTACAAGCTTGGAGGTCAGGCGAGCAGGGATTGGCCTATGGCCTCAGCACTTGCTTACTGCAGTCTAGATGATTCCCCTGTTCGAGAAAACTTAGCCTGCAGAGATCTGAGTGATGCAGGACATAAGGAGCTGGATCCCGATTGACAGGAGTCCTAGTTTAAGACCCCCACCTTCAATGCCTTCCACTTGATAAAAAGCTTCTGTTTGTAGTTAGTCCTCATCAAGGTATAATCTAAATGGTTCACATCAGTGTTTATCAAACTGTGGGTTGGGACCCACTAGGTGGGTCACAAGGCAATTTCAGGTGGGTCCCCATTCATTTCAATATTTTAGTTTTAATATATTAGACCTGATGCCACCATGGTATGTGATTGCATTTGGGGAAAGGTTACACATCTGTACTTTTAATGCTACTATGTATATGCTTTTAACAATGATAGTAAATGATAGGAGACTTACTCCTAGTTGTGGGTAGGATCTGCAGCCTAGGATTGTTAAAAATTTCCTGCATGATGACGTCACTTCCGGTCATGACATCATTTCCAGTGGGACCTGACAGATTCTCATTCTAAAAAGTGGGTCCTGGTGCTAAAAGTTTGAGAACCACTGGTTTATGTGATGATATGGGCCACAGCAATGTATCCCTGCAAGGCTGTGCATAGCCAGTATCATTCTTAGCCAGGGTTGCCAGTTCCTGCATATGCACTGTTAATATGTCATGCTGCTATGCACCCAGTCCATGGATTTATATAGGGTACAGGTCATGACTTTTACTATAGATAGGACAAAAGAAGGTAAAGTACATATTGGAAAGTTATTTCTTTGGACAGCAAATTTGTTAGTGTACTGACACATCATTGTTTCCAAAGTGGCACATACCCATGTCGGGTTGCTATGGAATTGCTATGGTGAGCTTTCTATGAACATAATGGCAACATATCACAATACTCAGTCATTGTTCTTGTAATGAATAGTCATCACTTGGTGTGTGTGTATTGCAGTTACAGATAGTGATGTTACCTCTGGGATGTTATTGCAGGAAAAATACAAAAAATGTTTTCTTTTATATGCTGGCTAAATTGTTCTTATGTCTTTAGCTACTTACTGAAAGCCTGAGAAAAGTGCAAGATGGCACAGACATTGTCAGAGTCAGGCCCAGCTTCTGTCAAGACAGACTGAGGGACAAAGATGCTGATTTCAAGGTGTGTGTTGTTGTGTTGGCAACCTTCAGTCTCGAAAGACTATGGTATCGCGCTCTGAATGGTGGTTCTGGAACAGTGTCTAGTGTGGCTGAAAAGGCCAATTCGGGAGTGACAATCCCTTCCACACTGGGAGCAAGTGCAGTCTGTCCCTGGTCTGTCTCCCTGGCTATGGGCCTTCCTTCTTTGCCTCTTTGCCTCAGTCTGTTGGCCAAGTGTCTCTTCAAACTGGGAAAGGCCATGCTGCACAGCCTGCCTCCAAGCGGGCCGCTCAGAGGCGAGGATTTCAAGGTAAAGATGACTTATTTCAAGGAATGCAACAGCCGATTTTCTTGTCGATCAACAGGTGGAACCAACAGAGCTGGCCCATCCATAAAGCAGACAATGCTGCTCACATCTGACAACAGATTGGGAGGGAGCAGAGGGGGTGGAGAGTAGACACTTGCTGCCTGCCCCCTCTCCACCTCAGTGGATGGAGCTGGCCTCCTCCCCTGCTCCTTCCTCTGTGCAAGCTCTTTAATCAAAGCCAGACAGGCAGTGCACACTGGGGTTGCACCCAGCAGGCTCCCAACGTCTTGCTTGATTTAAAGGAGCGAGATTGCTGTGCTCTGATCATTGGTGTGTGGCTTTCTGGTTCACTCACTTGTTCCTTGCAATACCAGGTTTTTTAAAAGAGAATGTGAGAAGAAGGCAGGGGGCCAGATTGCTGTGCTCCAAAGATGGGAACACAGTGATCTTGCCCACATGCCTGGCTCCTTTCTCTGCAGCTCCTTAATCAGTGCAGGAAAAACAAAGCATGCTGGGATTGTTTTCTGCATGCTCCACATTTACCATTGTCTAAAGGGACCATGAAGAGGAAGGGGCGTGATTGCTGGGATTTCCTAAGGCAAGAGAACCATATATTGGCAAGCTTAAATCAACACCCACAACATAAAGGATACTATGTCAACACCCCACTCTGCTCGCCCAATGATGAAAACAGACAGGGAGGGCAAGGGCTAGATTGGCTCAGGGCTCAGCCCTGGCACCTGTGTTTAATAAAAGTAAAAAGGAAAGTATTTGAACAAAAGTAAAACTTTGAAACAAGTTTCCCAAAGTATGAAGCACTTTCATATGGTCTGATGGCTGAGCTGCTGGTAAGCAGGAGAATCCATGGTCCCATTTCTGGATGGAAGAAGGATGCTGGGTTGTGACAAGGTGTTGTACTCGTTGTGGCAGGTTGATTACCGCAGTGAGAGTGTGGGGTTTTGTGCGCAGGCCAGCCAGCGAAGAACTGAAACAACCTTGAGGACTCCAGGCTTTTGATCTACATTCCTGCTGAAGCTTGCTGGCATGCAGCCAAAAAGATAACCACACTGTGAAGGCAACATCTGGACTGAGGGGTCTGAGAATCTTTACAGAATACATTGTAAAAACCACCATTGAAAAATGGTGGTTTGGACTAACCTGCCCTTGTAATCCACTTTGCATACCGTCTAATAAGCAAAGAAAAGCAATATATAAATACCATTGTATGTATGTACATATGTATATATGAAGTATGGCTAGATTTAAAAAAACTCCAAATTGGTTCTGATTTCATTTCCCTTTTTGAGCATCTGCTCACCACACAGGAGGCATTACTGGAGAGATATTTCTAAATTCCATTTAATATATTTTTTCTACAAATAAAGTAATCCCCGTGCACGACTCCCCTCTTTCAACCCCATGCTCACTTTTCTGGAGGCTGGAATATTGCTACAACAATTTTTTTTGGGTGGCCCCAAGGGATGCCCATCTGAAGTGTTTGCCTCAAACAGCATATTGGTGGAGAGGGCACCCTTCTCTGCCTACTTGCCTCCACTGCCTCTCCTTCTCCTTCAACTCCTTGGACTGGAAAAGGAAAAGGGGGGCAGAGAGGGAGGGGACATGTGGAGGAGAGGAGAGTGCTGAGCTCCAACTGGGAAGTGGGAAGAGCAGAGGCTGGCACATCATCAGGTAAGGGAAGTAGCATTTGGCCCATCACCTCAGATGTCAGGAGGTCTTGAACTGGGCTTGGGTGACCCTTCCCACAATCCTCAAATGCCCTGATGACTTTGAATGTCCATCCTGGTCATGCTGCTGGCACAGGCAAAAGAATTGTCTCACAATAGCCTGATACAATACCCAAGGAGTCCAGGAAATCCCATCAGTACACTGGAGAGAGGTGTCAGTATTCATACAATGTCCTAGTGTGTACACATCCTGAATCAGTTCAGTCCAATGAATTCATGGTTCTGAGATCTCAGAATTTCAGATTCAGTTTTCAAATGGTCTGCGTATAAGCACAGCTTGTTCCATAATTCAAGAAAAAGAAACTGACTTTCTTTTCGGTATTGGCTACATGTAGGAGTTTTGGGCTGCTGTGTCAAGCAGCGATATGAATGTTTCATGTTTTTTCTGATTTCACTGTAAAAAGCATCCCATGCTAGCTGTAGTAGGAGACTAGTGCTAGCACTTTAATGCAGTGTTTCTCTTGCTCTCTATGGATGCTGTGTGATTGCATTACTGATAATATGGATGTCTTGACAGATCCACCCTGAGGCTCTCTGCACATCAGCAGTGGTGCCTAAGGCATAGTGAGTGACCAGAAACTGAACATCATTAGGGCATATGCACCTAGCTGGTAAAATGTTTGCTCACTATTTTTCCCCTGTGTATTGATTCTCCTCTTGATGAGACAGGCCAGCCTCCTCAAGTCACTTGCTGTCAGCCCGTGGCTTCTAGGGAACTCTCTTATAAGTTTGATTTTGGGGGGGGCTTTTTGTATACATTTTTCTTAGTGCTGTATGCAAACTTTGTACAAGAATTGAAATCAGAGTTTTCATTTCTTTTGTTTGTGGATGCAAAACTTCAATGCTGGATCCTTTTGTATGTTTGCTGGATTTTTGAATTGAATAAAAAGGCAGAAGGTTTTGGTGTCCCCCCACGACAAAATCAAATTTAATTAAATAAAAAGTGTGCCTCTTATTGGTTAGAGACACTGTGCTGGGGTGGAGAGGGAAAGTTATTTTTCCACTACTAAATATGAGAGGAGCAGCACTTGAAAAAGCGCCTCTTTACTCAGCAGGATAACTGTATTATGATACATGGAAATGAGACCTGACTCATGTTAACAACTTATTGGTTCTATGCTGTATCATAATAACACCTCATTGGCTCTCAGAACAATCAGTCTCATAGGTCACTTTTGAGTTAAGGAAATCCTTTCTGTTCTATAAGGTAGTTGTGTTTTCATTTTCTGGTTAATTGGCCATAACTTTTGATAGAATAAAGATATTTCAATGAGGTTTGTTTCATTGCATTCTACATTAAATTACCTTTCCAATGATATATAGCATGATGGTATTATTCATACATACCAGTTTTTTTCACAATTTTGGCCACCAGGGGCAAGCTCAGCTTGTTGCCACCCTAAAGCTTGTTGCCTGGTGCAACTGCTACCCCCTGCCCTTAGCTACGCCACTGGATGAGGGGCATGAGACTTCTGCCGTGTTCCATGAGCTCAATTTTAGCAGAATCTGAAAGGGAAAAATCAATTCCCAGCAACTAATTAGTTGATGAGCGAAGTGTTATGGTTGTAAAAGCTTTGGCAATTCCTTGAAAAAACAGTCCCTAATAATAGTCTGTCAAGATCTGTAGATCCTATTTTTGCCCCCAGGTGTGGCTGGTAAACCAGATTGAACCTGGAATCAGATACTCCAGCTTTCATGATGGAACTCAACTCACTGATAAGACTTGGTGGCACCATTTGCTGAAATGTTTTTTTTAACCTTAGAGAAACAGCATTCTGAGAATACCAGCTAGAAGCAATTACAGCTATAGAGATCAATGCCTTAGTTACAGCATTCTAATTCTTTGCTTGCCAATTTCTGTCTGGGCTCTGCTCTTGGCAAACTAGCACTCTAGTAGCTCAGCTGAAAGGCTCAAGCTGTATATGTGGGTCAGGGGAACTTGTACTGTATTTAGAAACCTGCCAGAGTAGAATCCTGGTGATACTGTCCCAGTAAGAAATACTTTTTTGCTGCACAGAGATAAGCCACAACTCCTCTGCACACTGTAATACTGCCCCCCAAGTGTAGTGCTTTACTTTTCCCATGAGAATAACCATTTGGCAACCATGGGGTCTCTCCCAGGGCATGATCCGAAAGCGCATGATACAGTCACCTGATATAGTCACCTTGCTGAGGTTAAGTAGGTTTGGACAGTGCCTGGATGGGAACTCCATGTACACCACCTTGCGCTCCAGCATGAAAGGAAAGCAGCATATGAATGGAAGAAGGTTGCAATCCCATCCATACTTACCTGGGAGTAAGTCCCATTAACACTAATGGCACTTACTTCTGAGTAGACATGCAAAGGGTTGGACTGTCAATAAACCATTTGCTGACATGGAAGAGGTTCTCCTGGCCCCATGTCCTTATCATGATGGCTAAGCCTACTCCTTGACCAGTCACAGTTGGAGAACCATACCCAACTAGCAGGATGAGTAAAACCACAGAGGCAGCTGCCATACGGCTAGCGTTCCAGAAGTCTTATTGATTCACTAACTCCATTTCACAACTGCCACACAACTTAACCTATCTAACTAGTGCTTCTTTGTTTAGTTCTTTATTTTTGTTTATTTATTTAGTTTAAAAAAATCCCACCATTCCTGACCAAAAAGAAAAGCTCAAGGCAGCTCTCAAACATTTCAATAAATCAGTACAAAAACACCAAACCATTAAAAAAGTAATCAACAAACTATTAACATTCAATGACTAAAAATCCAAGCAACAAAACAACAATCAAGAGCTGTACTCAAAGGTTGGAGGTCTAGGAATGCCAAAACAAAAAGCCAACGATCTCAGCCTCATAACGCTATTAAAAAGGGAAATGAAAGCATTGGGTCATTTTGTCCATGGCTTTCTAGTGCATAGCCACTCAACACCTGGATTTAATGTTTTTGGAGTTTTCTTAGCCCTCAGAAAAAGGTCTTTTTACATCAATTACTTCCCAAGCCTATCCAAAGGGAAGACTGCATGTATTTTTAGATTAAATCAATAGGGCAAAGATTAAGTAAATGGTGTGTAGTGAAAATGAGAAAGCATGAGCCTTAAAAAAAAAAAAAAAGCAGTGAAACAAGACAGACTTCCTACAACCTTATCTGTAAAGCTTTGCTCCATTCAGCCAAGTCAAATAGCCAGGACATCTGAGTTGTTAAAAGGATGCAGTTCCTCTTATTAACCTTCATCTATAAGCAGAAGAGGTGATGTTGCGGAAAATAATGTACACTGACATTACTGTGGTAGCTCTGATCCTGATAGAGTGAGTACCTTTATCTGTAAGCAAGGGCTGGCTTGCATTTCAAATAGTACTTATCCCGCATCTGCTTAGAAGCGGTTTCTGAGGCTGAATTCGCATGTTATCAGACCCATGTGGGTCCAAGCTACACTGTTCTAGTTGAATTTGGATCTAGGATCCACACAAGTAGGGCAGTTGATCTGACTGAATTTCTAAGTAAGTTATCATGCTTCACCAGCACTGGGGTTCATACTGCGCATAGCATGCAGCCACGCCAAAACAGGCTGCGCTGTATGGAGTGTCAGAGAGGGATGATTGGGAGCCAAGAAAGAAAACAATTTCCCTTACCCCTCTGTAAGCCCCTCGACCAACAATGGGTCTCCTTGTACGTGCCCCAGCTCTTAAGCTGGAGCAAGTCTGAGGAGACAAAGTGCCAGGTGCCATCTTCACCTCTGACATGACCAAACTCTCCCCCCAACCCTGCCCCCCACCCCACTGATTCACCTCCATTGGTGAGCCCCTGTCATCATGACCTCTCTGGTGGTGCAGAGAAGCAGTCTCCAAAGTGAAGACTGATATGTGTGAAGAAAGGCTTCCCTGGCGTGAACAGCGCTTACTGTTCCACTGGGGAGCCCCAAGGTCAGGGTGTCACTCTCCCCCTAACTGAGCCCCAGCTTGCTGCTGCTGGGGTCTGTCACCCCAGAAGCCACTGCGTTCATAGTTCTGGGCAGATGCAGCAAGCTGGGGCTCAGTTTGGAGGAGAGCAACTCCACTACCACAAAACTCCCCAATGGAACAGTAAGCACTGTTCACATGGGGGAGAGATTACACAGGCACTGGATCCAGCCCATGGGCCGGAGTCTAGTGAGCCCTGGTCCAGACGCATGTGGCTTCATGTACTTCTGGAGTGCCTTTTGCGACAGCCAGAAGGTCCATTCTGCCATTGGAATGCTAGTTCCTGTGGTGGCAGTAGCCCAGAGGATTGGGCCATTTTTTAGTATGTGGTCATATCTTACTGCACCCCTGCAAAGGAGTAGATCTGACACAATTTCTGGTGTCTTCAGATCATGGACAAGGAGCTAGAATATTTTGCTTCTCTTGCTCTTTCCCCCCCGTGTACTAAAACAGTCTCTGTAGGGATGTAGGTGGAAGTTAATGTTCATGTTCTGAAGTAAAAAAGTAAGTGCTCAACTGCAAATGATTCATCCAATGTCTCATATGGCCTAAATAGAGCTGTGGTCAAGTCCCATGTAACATATAACATATACTTTCCTTCTCCTCCCGCATAATTTGAGGAGGAACTTTTAGGGAGAGTTCAGTGGGGGGACAGGAGGAACAGCATTTGCACCTTGCCTCAAGTGACCCCCCCCCCCGGGCTTAGGCTGTGTCTGGGGCCAGTAATAGAGGAATGAGTTCCAAAGAGAGAGAGAGTGCATTTGTGAAAGAACAAAATGCAGTTTTAATTGCATTTGTACCAGCTTTTAAAATCTCCGCTGTACAAGGAAGACAGACTTACAATTGCAGTTCAACTGGTCTGGGGATTTTGTGGCATGCTTTGACAGGGGCATTCGATCTGAAGCACACTTTTAGCTCTTCGTCCACCATTTTTTTCCCATGCGGTTGTATGTATTGGGGACTGACTTTTTCACATTTTACTTAAAATATCTATATAGTACTTTTCCATTAATATAGGCAAAGTAGTTGACAATAAGAATTGCTGATTAAGTTATAAACAAATGATTTTATCTTCTCCCTTTTGATGTAACTATGAGCAGCATCTGAAGCATGGTCATTTTCTTCACTGTCCTCCCACTCTGGTATTCCTGAGAAGTATTTTTGACTGACAATGCTACTAGAGGTTCATATGGGTGATCATCTCTGTGAAACAGCCCCCTGTGTCAAAGAGAAAGTTAACCCATTTCTGCCCAGCCCACAGGTGTACACATTTGGTCCCTGTTGCATATATGCAACGTTGGGCAGAAATGGCTTAATTTTAAAAGGGCTTCCCCGGTGTAAGTTTTCATCTTGTTCATATGGGAGTCATTTTATGTAAATGGCTCCCTCATAGTATGAAGTAAAGATGTCAGAGACCCTTCTTGTGGATGGCTAAACCACATGAAAAACAAATGTAGTCTTTGGTCCTCAAACTCTGTTCCCTCTTCCAAAGTCGTTCACAGTATGCTGCTTTGACACATATTTGGTCAAATTTGTCCAAAATGTTTCCCATCACAGAAGTGACTGTAGGGTCAAAGCCAGATTTAAAACTGGCAGAATATACAAACATTGAGAATGAGATTACTGCAGCATCACAGCTAATGAGTAACAGGTTTCCGGTCTGGAGATGTCCAAAAACAAATTGGCATACCTGGCACCATAGCATGGAGACATCTGCAAAAACTGAAATGCTTTCTTAAAGAGGTCTTTAGACCAAACACGTTGGGAAACTATAGAAGTGTGATTTTAGAAGAAACTGTCCAGCTTCTCAGAGACAGTGGCATCTCTCAATTGCCTTCTGATTAAGAAAACAGTACCTATAGGATGCAAATAAAGAAAGCACAAAAAAAAAAATTTAAGGCACATTCCGCTGAATGTAAAGAAAATATGTACTTATCAGTCAGCCACTAGTTTGGGGCAATGGACTGGTATATTGAGGTGGTACAGTCCTCATGTGAGAACTGTACCATTGGTTTTCACAAAAAAGTTATGGAATTTGAAACTACCATCACCAGCCCTATGGTAAATACTGGAGTGTTCATAAGGAATTCTATCAGAGTAGACATAGCTAGTTTATAGGGTTGCAATCCTAAACAAACTTGGCTGGGATTCAATCCAATTGAATTTAGTCATACTGATTTCAGAGTATGAAAGGTTGCACTGGATAGGGTTGCACTGCAAGGCACCAGATTTTTCTTATCCTTTCTAAATATTTGCAGTCTATCCATGCTTCCTTTTGCAATGACAAAAACAGGAACTTGGCATAAAGCTTGAAGCAGCCAAAGCAATTTAAATGAAATAAAACTCAAGTACCATATCATTGTATTTACATAGTGAATTTTTATATTAGTTTACAAAAGGAAATATATTATTGAGATAAAGAGCGATACTAAGGGAGAATTATCATTGTATGAACAAAATTGTGCTCTACATTATTTTGTTACTCAGTACTGCAAGAAATCTTGTTTGTATCCTTATGAACTGGAAAACAGGTTTTGATTCAGTGGACAGAGATACTGTATGGAAAAAGAATCAAGTTCCAAAGAGATTAAAACCAAGAATGAATTGTTACTCGGAGAGGTTAAACTATAGTGACAAGTCAATGGACAAATTTGATCTCAATTTGAAAATAAATTTATCAAAGTCCAGGTCTGATACTGGACAAGGGTCCCGCCCCTCAGAATAAGTCACACGGGTGAGGTGAACTTTCAGTACTAGTGGAAGTGGTAGCACCCAGTGGAGCTCAGGGAGTGGGTGGGATGTCATGGGAGGACTACTGCAGGTCTTTTCCCCTGGATCCTCAGCAACTGGGTGCTATCCCTGAAGGCAGTTGCTGACAACTTTGCTAAATTGCTTCAATTTGAGTTACAGTTGCGGACCTACCATTAGGGGCAATGGTAAGGGGGCGCAAGCCTCAAGGACCCTGTGGAAGCCTCTCTCCCAACAGGTCGGAAACTGTGCTTCAGATTTCCAGATTTCCAGATTTCCAGAAGCATAGTTCATAGCATTGGGGAACCTCAAAGAGGCTTCCCTAACATGGGCTAAGGTTGTGCGAGGCTCCATGAGCCTCAGGTGAGTAGGAGGTGTGGATTTTTGTGCAGGGGGTGGCAACAGCCTGTGGGAGAGGCACCATCACAGACCTCCACCCCGGGCACAGGGCTGGGGAGGTCTGCCGCTGTTAAACAGTAATTTTTAGTCTTCCACAACCAGCGGGATAAAATACCCTACAGATAATATTCTGTAAGACTTGGCTAGAGCTCTGGTCTCTACTGCCTCTCTGTTCTGCCTGTTTCATGATTCAAACAGTCAGACTGTAAGCTGGGTTTTTAGGATAACATTTTTAAGTGGCCCACATTTATTCAAAGTTGAGAAGAAAAGCATATGCATACATACAAACAAAACATTGAGTACTGGCCTTTATGTACCACACTTCAGTATGTATGACAGCCATACACAAGTAGTCAAGCAATGACCTAATCTGACTATATCACACTTTTAACAGAACAAACAGCCCAATCCAAACTAAATCCCCCTCCTCCCTGCTAAGGAGAATCTAAGGAGGCCCACATTGCATCTTATGGCGGGAGAGGAGGCAATTGGAGAGCTCTCCTCAGGGTAAGTGAACTTTTGTTCTCTTGCCCTGGGGAAAGTTTATACCAGCAATTTTGCTGGCACTGGACCAGCATGCAATGGTGACAGAGGTGGAGATGGATAGAATTTGGCCAGATGCTCATGCCATTGAACACACCCTCTCCCTCTCTCATTCCATCTCCCTCCCTCCCCCCTCCACTAAGAAACTCCCCGGTTCCACCTCCACCCACCCTGGATCTTCCCCCACCCAACTTCCTGCCACCTTACCTTGCACCCGCAGATGCCGGCCCATGTACATAGCCACCAGTGATTGCACTGGCTGGCAGTGCTGGAGCACCCAACAATGTTGCATGGCTTTCAGCAGAACATAGGCACATTCTGCCAGCAGAGAATTTAGTTTGGATTGGGCTGTGTACATTCTGAAGCATCTGTGAGGAAATGATGCAATTGGCTTGTGTGTGTTTTCTGGATTTCTTAGTGGTCAATATGAGTGAAATGGTTTTCCCCTCAATGTTCACAGTGTCCTGCCAATAGACTTTATCCTCAACTGGCACAAAGCCCAACTGCATATAATACAATACAATACAATACAGGTATTTATATACCGCCTTTCTATGTCCTCAGATTTCTCCTCGGACTTTATTCAAGGCAGTTTACATGGGCAGGCAATTTAAATCCTCGTAGGGATTTTTACAATTTGAAAGGTTCTATCTTTCAAAAAACCACAACAACCAGATGTTTCTTTCTTGATCTGGCCGCACATTCTGGCCTCCATCCTCCCACGCTCAGAGCAGATGGAATAACTCGGCTCAGCTTGTCAGCTGCTTCAAGGTCGCACGGTGCCAGAGCCTCGAACTGGCGACCTTCGGATGTTATCTTCAGGCAAATGGAGGCTCAACCCTCTAGACCAGACCTCCTGCCCATATATATATGCCCATGATATAATCATCTGCACCATACGCTTATCATTTATTACACATTGATCCCTTACTATTTAGATTGTGAACATGAGCAGGATCCATCCCTTTTTTCTTATATTCCTCTGTAAAAAGCATATTTTTGGTGATGGCATTATTTAGTCATCTATTTATTTAGAGAATTTATGAGCTAACATTCAGCATAAGCTCTCAGAAAGAAGTACAGTTAAAAGAATAAAACAATTCGATAAAATCAATATTTAAAAGTGTGTGTGTACGTGTGAGTGAGTGAGTGAGTGAGTGAGTGAGTACTAATCAAAAGCATCACCATGCAGTAACCTAGCTGAACCATGAAACTCAAACCAAAAAGCTCTAGCCTGGTGCCAAAGGGATGGTGTACCAGGTGAGCAGTTGTTGTAAAAATTACAATACTCTGCCTCTGGCTGTGCAGGGCCCATTTGTAGCCCTGCCGTGAAGCCTTAAATCTGTATGTCTAAATATCACTCAGTAGAGATGGATGGGCAACCAATTTCCCCCTGAACTGTAGCTGTGATTTGCTAGCAATATGTCATTACTACACAATTATGATGGAGAGCTGCCTGGCCTCTCATTAAGAAATCTTTCTCAATAATGTTCCACAAATGTAGCTCTTATTGAAATAGCCATTAATGCTGAAAGCTGTGTTGAATGTCTGAGAGCTGCCCAATTACTAGAGAAGACCTGTTTGCAATGTTGCATGTTGATATAAATGCATTGATCTTTACCCCAAAGTTATTAAAACAAGGAAGGATTGCAAACACTCCTGCTCCCAGGTTCCATAATGCTCCTTATTGATTCTGTGAATTCACACTCGCTCAGCACTTGTTTCCACAAACGTCTGGTGCCAGCTGCAAATGCTTTTCGCAATATGTTTTTATGTGTTAAAATGCTTTTAATAGAACTGCATTGCTGAAAGCACAGGGGAATTCCTACATTAGCCCATGTCAGCATCTTCTAGATAATAAAGGTAATCCAGAAGGAGAGTATGTGCTCTCCACAGGTACACTCAGCCTAGCAGAGACTACCATTTTATACACACTGGGTTTGGCATCTGTTAAAGTAAATGGAAGTGATTTATGGACAACTTGCATAGGATCAGGTTGCAAATCTCCTTAGAAGCATTGCAGCTCAATCCTAGGCATATCTACTCAGAAGTAATTGTGTTCAATGGGTCTTACTCTCAAGAAAGTGTGTATAGTTGCACTTTAGAACTAAGGCTGCAATCCTAAACACCCTGTCCTGAGAGGGGCAGCCCAGTCCTCACCAGGCTGCCTATCCCATGGCACAGCAGCGCCAAAATGGTTGCTGCTATATCCCGCAGGGACAGGGAGGCAGCCAGAAGTCTCCGCAGGGTCATGGAACACTGTCTGGCTGAAAGCACAAAGTATTTTTCTGCACTGAGTGTTTGCATGGTTTTATATATTTAATATTTTTCTTTTCTATAATACTGTAAATATTACATTCAGGACAAATACTGCCAAGATGATACTGTGCTATAAGAAGCAGTGTTATAGGTGGATATTACTGTACAGTATAGGATTGTGCTGTTAGAGACTATACTGAACAAGGAACTCTGTCGGCCTGTCAGAACAGGCTGTTCCCCCTCTAAATATTACAATAATAATAATAATAATAATAATAATAATAATAATAATAAAACTTTATTTTTATCCCGCCCTTCTCCCTAACGGGACCCAGGGCGGCTAACAACATATTAAAAAAACAGATTTTAAAAACATTAATACAAGCAGATAAAAACATTTAAAAACACACTACAGAGGCCATAAAAACAGTAGTCAGATTAAAAGAGTAAAAGAGCAGATCACCGAGGAATCAAGCCTGTAAAACTAAAAGATGTATAAAAAAATACAAGATAATGTATTGAATACAATGTATTAATACACAGACTGGGAAGTTTGAGCAGCATTGATTCCACATTGAACTCACTTAAATATTTATCTATACTCTCTCAGATACATTTGTCTTTGCCAATGCAAAGCTAAAGTCAGCATATAGTTGCTTTAACACATCATTTTTCCAAGGGGAGACATTTGTGTAAAACAGCTGTGGGTAAAGTGGCAAAATTTACTGCATGCAAACTTTCTTACATCCAAAACAAATTGTAGACTGAGCACCAAATATTCCAAACCTTAGAGCCTTTGAGGTTTGCTGGCCTTGCATCTGCCCTCATCCAGACATATATTTTGTCATTTAGAGAGTCCTTCCATTTAGGAAATATTAGCATTCTCAACCAATTGGCAGTTCATCTTTCTTGTTGACCTCCCCCACCCTCTACATTACAGCATCTGTTCATTCATTATCGGTTTTATATCACACTCTTCGTGTTCTACATTGAGCAAATCCTTTAGGCATCTTGCAGTTAACACTCATTAATCACACTGGCTCATTCAGAAAATTTACAATCCTGGGCTAATTCCACATGAGTTCATAAAGGAATAGATCAATTTCAGACAGTCTGAAATAGACTAGAGTTAACACATCCAACACACTCAAGTGACAGGACTGAGAAATAAACAATCCTGGTTTTTCCCTGACATTACTTATAACTAGTTTTAAATGGGTGGATCGTGTTCCCAGGCTCACTAACGAGAATTAAGAGCTCTGTTTGCAAGACTTGTTAGTCCTACAAGTGAATTTGCTTGCTGAGAGTAACACCTTCAATAAGACCCAAAAGTGACCTAACAGAGCAGATGAATGAAAGTAGAGATCAAAACTAGAAGGGGAGGCAGACTTTGATAATCAAGAAGAGTATAATGGAAGTGCTGGTGGTTAAGAGACAGAGAGGGCCCTGGAAATGTCATAGATGCAGAGAAGGTTCTTTGGTATGAGGAGTGACTGAGCAGCCAGCTGTGTTTTCCAGGGGTTTGATCCACTGCTGCAGTTTGCTAAATTAAGCAAGAGTTCTCTTTGTTATTTAGTCTCCATTTGATTTAAGTCATGCCCAGCCACCTAGGAGAAGAAATGAGATTATAGAACATGGGTTGCATGCCATTACATAATGCCTGCCATTATTTATATCTGAGCAATCAGACACATAACCATGCACACACTTGGATAATCCAGCTCCTCCTTTCCACCTTTGGAAATCTGCCCTCCCCCCCATATAACTACTGTATTCTAAGGGTCACTCTTTATAGCCTTCATAGCCACTCTTTATAGCCTTCATAGATCTCACAAAGGCTTTCGACCTGGTCAGCAGAGACGGCCTCTTCAAGATTCTCCCCAAGATTGGATGTCCACCCAGGCTCCTCAGCATCATCAGATCTTTTCACAAGGACATGAAGGGCACTGTTGTCTTCGATGGCTCCACATCAGACCCTTTTGACATCCGAAGCGGAGTGAAGCAGGGCTGTGTTCTTGCACCAACCTTGTTTGGGATTTTCTTCACTGTCCTGCTGAAGCAGGCCTTTGGAACTGCAACAGAAGGCATCTATCTCCGGACCAGATCAGACGGAAAGCTCTTCAACCTCTCCAGACTGAGAGCAAAATCCAAAGTCCAGCTGAAATGTCTGCGTGACTTCCTCTTTGCCGACGATGCAGCTGTCACTACCCACTCTGCCAAAGATCTCCAGCAGCTCATGGATCGTTTTAGCAAGGCCTGCCAAGATTTTGGACTGACAATCAGCCTGAAGAAAACACAGGTCATGGTTCAGGATGTGGACTCACCTCCCTGCATTACAATCTCTGAGCATGAACTGGAGGTTGTCCATGACTTTGTGTACCTTGGCTCAACGATCTCCGACACTCTTTCTCTCGATACCGAGCTAAACAAGCGCATTGGTAAAGCAGCTACCACGTTTTCCAGACTCACAAAGAGAGTCTGGTCCAACAAGAAGCTGACGGAACATACCAAGATCCAGGTCTACAGAGCTTGCGTCCTGAGTACACTTCTGTACTGCAGCGAGTCATGGACTCTTTGCTCACAACAGGAGAGGAAACTGAGCGCTTTCCACATGCGCTGCCTCCGACGCATCCTCGGCATCACCTGGCAGGACAAAGTTCCAAACAACACAATCCTGGAACGTGCTGGAATCCCTAGCATGTATGCACTGCTGAAACTGAGACGCCTGCGTTGGCTTGGTCATGTCGTGAGAATGGATGATGGCCGGATCCCAAAGGATCTCCTCTATGGAGAACTCGTGCAAGGAAAGCGCCCTACAGGTAGACCACAGCTGCGATACAAGGACATCTGCAAGAGGGATCTGAAGGCCTTAGGGATGGACCTCAACAAGTGGGAAACCCTGGCCTCTGAGCGGCCCGCTTGGAGGCAGGCTGTGCAGCATGGCCTTTCCCAGTTTGAAGAGACACTTTGCCAACAGTCTGAGGCTAAGAGGCAAAGAAGGAAGGCCCATAGCCAGGGAGACAGACCAGGGACAGACTGCACTTGCTCCCAGTGTGGAAGGGATTGTCACTCCCGGATTGGCCTTTTCAGCCACACTAGACGCTGTGCCAGAACCACCTTTCAGAGCGCGATACCATAGTCTTTCGAGACTGAAGGTTGCCAATAACAAACTAAGGGTCAGTCCACACAACCGCCACTGCTTCAAAGTATGGAATCTCTCTATTCAGCAACAAGCAGTAGCTTTGTTTCACCAGGTGGTATGGACAAACGGAAGACAGCTGCCACTCACAGTCCTGTCCTGCCTGTGAGCTTTCCAGGGGCATTTAACTGGCACCTACTTGAGACAGTACTGAGCTTGATGGATCTTTAAACTCATCCAGGAAGGTGATTTGTACATGGCACAGATCCATCCCTTATTCACATGACATCTTGTCTTGGGGGGAGGTACAATCCACACTGGCTCTGCTATAGTCATGTTCACCTAAAAAAGGAACCAACACAGGCCCAGCTTTATTATACTTCTTCTCCTTTGGCTGTTTGCTGGGTTTTGTTTGTTTGTTTGTTTGTTTTTTTGCATCTTTTAAAACAGTGGTTCCCAACCCTTAGTGGCCTTAGGGACCACTAAGGCAAAATTTGGAGACGGCTGGGACCATGCGCAACCCTTCCCACCTTGCACACAAAAAATGCAATTAAATTTATAATACATACAAAGATTATTTAATAATTAATGTGATGGTTGTGCTTGCATTTGCTTCACTAGCTGTGAAAGTCTTGGGTTTACATGGAATACATGGAACACAAAATAATTCCCCCCCCCCCCAATTCAGAGGTTTTCATACCCACCCAATTCAATCCAGTCTCTTTTCCCCCACACCAGTCCACATTACGCACAGCCCTTGCCTCTTTTAAGTGTGGAAAAACACCTCAAAAAGGGAGAGGGTAAGCACAAGGGGATTATAGACAAGTCATGCAAGGTAGTTAAATGAGCCAACAAAAAGCACACACATCCCTCCACAGTTCCTTTTGTTACACAGCCCTGGCCCTGCTCCCCCCCCCCCACTTGTGAGTCCAGAGTCCTCAGGAAAGTGTTCAACACAATTTAGGCAGGTCAGTCCTGAAGGAGAAGCACCAGCTCAGAGTGACATCTCAGAATGGCTGCTGCATGTCTCAGGAAGAAAAGTCCTTTTGGTGTGCACTGCAAGGTCTTTAAGGGGAAAAAAGCCTCTCTTCATTTCCTGTTCTAATTGCTGTCATGCTCTAGCAGGGGACTACTTTGGCTGGAGCTAAGAGAGTGTGAGCAAGCCTATAGGTAGGCTGCAGCCACAAAACAACAGCTGCCTACTCTGCCATTGGTCTGTGGAACTCCTTGCCCCAAGATGTGATGATGGTGTCTAGACTAGATGCCTTTAAAAGGGGATTGGAGAAATTTCTGGAGAAGTCCATTACAGCCACAGTGTGACTAACAGCCCCATTCTAGGCATGTCTACTCAGAAGTAAGCCCCATTATAGTCAATGGGGCTTACTCCAAGGTAAGCATGCATAGGATTGCAATCTGAGGAGTTAGGGGAACTAGCCAAGTGTGGGGTGGAGGAGGGCTCCCCATGGACAAAGCTGCTGCTGCTCTCTGAGGAGGAAAAGTCAGGGGTTAGACCTGCTATACTTGGCTACGGTGGTGCCTGTTCAGCAGCTTCTGGAATTGCTTCTCCCCGGGTGGGCAGCTTGCAGTAAGACAGCAGAGATGCTGTCTATTTCCCTTTCCAAAAGGGGTGCAAAAACCTGGTTGCCTGGATCCCTTGCTCCACCCCTGGGCATTAGAAGAGCACATCCAGGGGGCCCTACCAGGGCTGGCGGTTGAGCATATTGTTTCTCCCCTCTCCTGCTGCCACACTGCCTCTAACTCCCTTCCTCTCTGTTCCCTGGCCAGCTGGAGTCTGCACTCCCAGGGAAATCACATCCAGAGAAACCCACTCCCAGGAGAAAACCCCCCCCCCAGCCATGCCTTTGGGAGCCTGCTCCTGCTCCTTCTCCTCCTCCTCATTACTCCCATTCCTCCCCCTCCTCAGGCCCACCCACCTGCAAAAGGGCCTTCCAGGCTGGCTGGAGTCCTGATCTGACTCCTGAGAAACCAGGCTGCCAGGGCTCACCTGAAGGCACAGGGTCAAGGAATGGAGACAGCGGGTGGCAGGGCACCTCTCCTCTGCATGCAGCTGAACCACAAGGCTGCACAAACGTGCCCGCACCTTACAAGGCGCCTGTGCTTCACTTTTTTACTTGTCTGGGCACTCACAGACAAGGAGTGGAGGGGGGAGGCAGGAGACAGAGAAAGGCTATGCTCTGAGCTGCTCTGATTGGATGCTGGCACTGCAGAGGCTTTTTTTCTGCCTGGAAGGGCATTTTTTTTCTTTTTTCACCAGCTGCGGACCACTGGGGGGGACGGGACGCTGCAGACCACCAGTGGTCCGTGGACCATGGGTTGGGAACCCTAGTTTTAAAAGATTGTGGGCCCATTCCTTTTCAAATTTCCAGTACCAATGCAGCTGCAAGGTAAGGAAAAAAAATACCCTTACCTTAAGGAGGCCTCTGTGATTGCCTTCCCACCACAGGATGCAATGCATGCCCTATTTGCATAGCTGCATCAGTGCTGGAAAGTTGGATAGGATTAGGCCCTTTGAGCCATTTCAGGACAGGGAACCACTTCACTTATTTTGCTATGTAAGCTGCTTTGTGAATTTCAGTTTTTTTTGTTTTTAAGCACTATGTGTGTGTGTGTTTTTAAATAACATTATTTTTATGATTAACTGTGCAGCTAGCATGAATTTGATACACTGATGAATCCCATCTACGTAATTCCATCTCGTAATTCCACACAGATTACCCAGAGGCTCAGCAATATTCATAGAGCTAAAAAGTAAACCCAACTGAAGGAATGAAGTAATTCTCTGGGCAATTCTCAGTGGCACTCTGCAGTGCCAAGACCTTAAAAAGCAAGCAAACAAAACTTAGTCCTCACTGTTGACTTCTTGATTGTACCTTGGCTGGCCTGGCAGTTGTGTCAGAATCACACAGCAAATGCTGTGCTGCATGGTTGGCATTTAATTTAAAATGGCACCCCTATCAAACTCAGTTTCTTTGTCACAAAGAGCACTTCTGTGCATGTCATAGAATTACAACTCTTCAATGCTAAAGATTCCTGCTGCTTTTGTCACTTTGTCTGAAATATGGGTCTCTTTTCTGGTAGCTGAGAAATAATAATTGCCATTAAATGTATAGGTTTTTCTATAAGCTACAGAACTGTGTTTCTCAAACACTAGGTGGGTCGCAAGCCAATTTCAGGTAGGTTCTCATTCATTCAATCTTTTATTTTTAATATATTAGACTTGATGCTACCTTGGCGTGTGATTGCATTTGGGGAAATGTTACAGACCTGTACTTTTAACAAGCTACTATGTATAATCTTTTAACAATTATAGTAAATGGAACTTACTCCTTGGTAGGTGTGGGTAGGATTGCAGCCAAGGATTGTTAAAAATGTTCCTGCTTGATGATGTCACTTCCGGTCATGACATCACTTCCAGTGGGTCTCATTCTTAAAAGTGGTTCCTGGTGCTAAATGTGTGAGAACTACTGGTATAGAAGCATTTGCTTAAACCAGGGGCCACCAAACCCTGGCCCAGGGGCCAGATGCAGCCCACAGCAAGCCTCTTTCCGGCCCGAGGCCAACCTCTTGACCCCTGAAAGCCTCTGGCCCACTCAACTGAACATGACCAGAACTGTGCTCTGATTGTGTCTGGAGGGTCTTCTGAGGGCCAGAGAAGTTGAATAAATGAGCCCATTCATTCATTTATTCACTCATCTATGTTCCACCTCTAATTTATTTATTTAAATTTTATATTTATTTTTTTTTCCGGCCCTCCACACCACGCCAGATATTTGATGTGGCCCTATAGCCAAAATGTTTGGAGACCCCTGGTTTAAACAAACCAAAACATCTTCATTTATTAGGTCTCATAAAAGGAACAGATATATCTTTGTTAATCCCTAAGTAATTCACCTGCACAAAACAAGAGAAGGCTTGGTTGGCCTTATTTGTTTCACTTGCTTATTTATCTCACACACCTACAATACATCAAGCAGTCTGCAAGATGAAAAGTGCTTTACAGTATACAGTACTGAGTGCCTGACAGTCTTCCTGTGGTGATTAGTTGTCAACTCATCATCTCCTCCAGAGGCTCTTCCAAATTTCAACTATGATGTTATGAAGCAAATGGCAAAGTTTTCTGTACAGAGAGCAGTGCTACAAGAGGATCTCTCTTGGCAGGTGAGAGCCATTCATTGACAAGAAAGCAGAGAGCCAGGAGATCCGGATTCTTACACCAATTGGCTCTTTAGAAATGCTGCCAGTTTCCTTTTGCCTCTCAGGTCTTTTATATGGGGGTTCTGCCTTGAATTAAAGCAAAAGCATCAATGTTCTTTCTGGAATAATGTGTTTACATAATGCTCTGAAGAAGGTATATGACGTTTTAACACTGTCTGCTTCTTTGTTCAACAATTTACATGCTTATTTGAACAAAGCACAATTATTCTCTTATGCAAACACTGAGCATGTATTAGGGTCCAGTGCTTCTTTGCAGGACAAGTGTTGCAGTTAAACAAACACATCAAAAACAGAAACCTGGAATGACATGTGTTTTTTTTAATGTACCGTATTTTTCGCTCCATAAAACGCACTTTTTCTCCCCAAAAAAGTGGGGGGGGGAGTGTGTGCGTCTTATGGAGCGAATACTGCAAAGCTGCAGGCGTTCTCAGGGCAGCAGAGCCTCCTTGGCAGGTGCTTCTGCCCCTGACCAGGGTCCTGCCTGCGCTCAATGCAAATGCAAATGCAATGGTAATGCAAATGTAGATTGTAATGCAAATGCTGGCGCTCAAGGGTAATGCAAATGTTCAGCGCTTAGTGACAATGCACTTGCAGAAAAATACTACAGTACCTCATTCTACCAGTGCAAGGATGATAAAGCAGAAAAGGCTAGCATATAAAATTTCTTTTAAACTAGAGGTAGTAAAATATGCTAAGGAGCATGGAAGCAGAGCAGCGGAGAGACATATTTTATTACACTATTTGGTTCAGAATATTTTTTTTCCTGTTTTCCTCCTCTAAAAACTAGGTGTGTCTTATGGTCAGGTGCGTCTTATAGAGCGAAAAATACGGTATATATTTCAGTGGTTTGTCTATTTAATTGATCTACGTATTCCTCGTGCTTTCAGAAAAGACAAAAAGTCACACAAAAAAGTTAGACAAAAAAATGTCTAAAATTCCATTTTCAAAAGTTGCCTTGTCATCTGTTGAAAAATTTGGTTCAGGGAAGTCACAGAATTCAGGCATGGAAGCCACTAATGATGTGTCTGTCCTATCATACTGCCAGTAACAGCCCATTTTCAAGGTTCACATTGCTAAGCTAATGGGATTATCAACATCTCCCATTGGAGATGGGGACAGGAGGGCAGGGAAAATTCTGCCTCCGACTGTTGTTGTTGTTGATGTTGTTGTTATTACTGCTAATCATTTAGAGTGTAGTCAATTATTGAGCGTGCCAGGTAAGTTAAAATCTTTTGTTTTTAGGGTCCACCTTTCTAAAGTATTCTGCTTGCAGTAACTGGGCCTCAGTCAGATACACAGACAGGCAGATAAATAGCATAAGACAACAGAAAAGGGACCAATTTACTTGGTCCCAAAGCTCTGAGATTTCATCTCAAAGTACTTCGGTTTTTGCTTAAACAAGCTATTGGTTACAGTCCAACACAGAGTTTGGTGTGCTTAAATTCATTCATTGACATCTGTAGGTGTTGCCTAATGCTTAACACTGAGATTGTGTGAGCCTGGATCAGTGAGCCTGATCCAGCTGGCTACCTGTACCCAGGGCCCATGAGAGAGGGTGCAGGGGGTAAATTGTACTGGAGCCCAGGATCGAAAAGGGACCCCAGGAGCCAGATGAGGGGACCTAAACATTTTCCAGGATCTTACATTTTCTGATCTGTACAGCTGCTTGGACTGTGTGTTATAAGGAGTCCAAAAAAGCAGTCTTTGTTTGGTAGGGAGAGGAAGGGTTTAGCCCTCATACTTCCCTCCCAGAATAGTCAATAGGTGTCATTTTAGTGTTCTTAAGAAGATTCTGTGCAGGCCATTACCGAATTCCACAGTTCATAATCAGTGCGAGAACCATGACTTTTGACCCAATGTCAAAGTGTGAAGAGCATGAACCCCAGGCAGGATTTTTAAAAAAAATCATTTTTCCTTTTTTCCTCCCTCCTGCCACAGAAAGCCACATGGGGGATGGAATTTTCCACAACTGAGGGCAACATATAATGAAGACCAACCTGCACCCAAAAGATATGGACCAAACCCTGTGACATTCTGTCATCAAAGTTAAAAGAAGTGTGTTCAGACTAACAAAAGAACAAAGAACTCTGATCCAGGGTTCATCTGCCAACATGTAAACATGGGGACCCGGGAAACTATAGGGGGGACCCGGGAAACTATAGGGGGGACCCGGGAAACTATAGGCCGGTCAGCCTAACATCCATACCGGGTAAGATGGTGGAATGCCTCATCAAAGATAGGATCTCAAAACACATAGACGAACAGGCCTTGCTGAGGGAGAGTCAGCATGGCTTCTGTAAGGGTAAGTCTTGCCTCACAAACCTTATAGAATTCTTTGAAAAGGTCAACAGGCATGTGGATGCGGGAGAACCTGTGGACATTATATATCTGGACTTTCAGAAGGCGTTTGACACGGTCCCTCACCAAAGGCTACTGAAAAAACTCCACAGTCAGGGAATTAGAGGACAGGTCCTCTCGTGGATTGAGAACTGGTTGGAGGCCAGGAAGCAGAGAGTGGGTGTCAATGGGCAATTTTCACAGTGGAGAGAGGTGAAAAGCGGTGTGCCCCAAGGATCTGTCCTGGGACCGGTGCTTTTCAACCTCTTCATAAATGACCTGGAGACAGGGTTGAGCAGTGAAGTGGCTAAGTTTGCAGATGACACCAAACTTTTCCGAGTGGTAAAGATCAGAAGTGATTGTGAGGAGCTCCAGAAGGATCTCTCCAGACTGGCAGAATGGGCAGCAAAATGGCAGATGCGCTTCAATGTCAGTAAGTGTAAAGTCATGCACATTGGGGCAAAAAATCAAAACTTTAGATATAGGCTGATGGGTTCTGAGCTGTCTGTGACAGATCAGGAGAGAGATCTTGGGGTGGTGGTGGACAGGTCGATGAAAGTGTCGACCCAATGTGCGGCAGCAGTGAAGAAGGCCAATTCTATGCTTGGGATCATTAGGAAGGGTATTGAGAACAAAACGGTTAGTATTATAATGCCGTTGTACAAATCTATGGTAAGGCCACACCTGGAGTATTGTGTCCAGTTCTGGTCACCGCATCTCAAAAAAGACATAGTGGAAATGGAAAAGGTGCAAAAGAGAGCGACTAAGATGATTACGGGGCTGGGGCACCTTCCTTATGAGGAAAGGCTATGGCGTTTGGGCCTCTTCAGCCTAGAAAAGAGACGCTTGAGGGGGGACATGATTGAGACATACAAAATTATGCAGGGGATGGACAGAGTGGATAGGGAGATGCTCTTTACACTCTCACATAATACCAGAACCAGGGGACATCCACTAAAATTGAGTGTTGGGCGGGTTAGGACAGACAAAAGAAAATATTTCTTTACTCAGCGCGTGGTCGGTCTGTGGAACTCCTTGCCACAGGATGTGGTGCTGGCGTCTAGCCTAGACGCCTTTAAAAGGGGATTGGACGAGTTTCTGGAGGAAAAATCCATTATGGGGTACAAGCCATGATGTGTATGCGCAACCTCCTGATTTTAGGAATGGGTTAAGTCAGAATGCCAGATGTAGGGGAGAGCACCAGGATGAGGTCTCTTGTTATCTGGTGTGCTCCCTGGGGCATTTGGTGGGCCGCTGTGAGATACAGGAAGCTGGACTAGATGGGCCTATGGCCTGATCCAGTGGGGCTGTTCTTATGTTCTTATGTTCTTATGTATCACCACACAGTCATCTATCTATGGCTACTAGTCATTATTGACTATCAAATGATGCCATCCAAACACCAGCTCTGATGAGAAATAACATATGGAAGTCTCCATATGTATGTGGAATATGTGTGCAGGAGCAATATACACGTGGAGTCTCTTTATCTGCAGGGGTTCCATTTCTGGATCTCCGTGGATTCTGAAAACCATAACAAAATTCAAAGTTTTCAGAACCCACCTTTGCTCCTAATGCAACTGGAGTCTTGTTCTGGGTGCACCTGGAGCTGGTCTGAGTCTCAGAGAGGCTGCGTGCCATCTTGCACGGCCTCTGCAAGATTCACAGTGGCCCCAGGAGCAGTTTGTGCTGATTCTCAGGTGCATGCCTAAAAGAGACCAATATTAGTCCTCTACCCTTCAAAGAGACTAATTTTCACTGGTGTATGCCTGAATGATTATCTGGCTTCTAACAGTTTACAGAGGGGACCAAAGATCTTGCTCATACATTGAATCTGTGGGATTAGAAAGCCTAATTGCAATGAACATCATAGTTCTGAGAACCCATGTATAGAATTGCACTGTAAGGCACCGTCTTTGTAAATTATATTAGGAGCATCTGCTCAGTGCATGGAACATATGCACCTTTCACCCTTTTGTCTTCCTGGACTGGTACAGCAAATTCTACCATTATGTCTTCATTATAAAGCCTCACTGTCAGGAGTTTCTCTCTTATTTGTTTCAAATCACATCAGGCTTCACTCTAGTGTTCAAGTTGTTTGCCTCCAGGCATTGTATTTTTCAGCACTGGATTTCAATCAACTTTGCAATTTTTGAGACACATGTGAGCGAACTAAAAACTGTTCAAACGCTTCATTTTATTTAAACCAACTCTTTCAGTTTAATCTTTATGTTAGACAGAAAGCAAACAGAAGCAGCTTGCAAGGATGGAAGCGCATCAACTTGACTAGAGGCCTGGCCTCTCCCAGTTGTGCTGCCTGGCAGCCTTTTGCCTTCACTCGGCTGACTCAGGCTGTGCTCATGGCCAGATGTAGACAAGAATTCAGCCTTTACAGAAGCAGAGGTTGGTGGGAACGTGAATGTGTAAAAGAACAAAAATGTAGATAAAAATGTGCATCAATTCATTTTTAAATTACGAGCAAGGATATACACTCGTATCAAAGAATTGAATATCTTTGGTAATATACATTGGTAATAATATCTTTTTGTCCCAATGGATGGTATAAAAGTTAACCTTAGACATAGGGTGTAGATTTATCTGGCTGGTGATTCTCTTTGCATTGTGGAGAGGCAGTCATGTCGCTGTCTCCTGCAAGTAGATACAATAAACCAATACCTGCCTCCATACCCTCCTAATGTAACATGTGACTTTCTGCACAAAGTCATGTAAGTTTGTCTTTGTTAAATCTCCAGAAAAATGCATATTTGGCTTTGGTGAGGGAACTAACCACCTAACATGTTTGAGTGACAGAAAAGAAGGATGCATACCTGGTTGTTCAATATGCTTAGTCATCATATACATTAGTCTACGTCTCATTAGAAAATCTATTCGTCCTTATTTTGCCTTTGAACAGAGCACTGCATCTTTTGTAGTACTTTCCTTTGTAAAGACACTGTGGTTGCTCTCATATGACAACAAAGAAGGCCTCAGCACGAGGCAGAGGTCACAGGATTGAACTCTGAAATTCACCCTGTCGAAGGGCATTGGAATGACATGAATCGATTCGGCTCAAAAGGGCAGAATTTGCAGCAGGACTGTCATACGTTGTGACAGGTGCCTGTGGCTTGTTTCATATTTCCCTGAATAAATTCTGTGGCAAAATGAAGGGGAAAGACAGAGAAAGGTTTGACAGGCATAAGGATCAGTCAAAAATTACCCTTGCTTGCAGCAGCAGATGAGGTTTCTGTTTTGGAAGAAGCCTTTTGATTGACCCTTTTGTCAGGTTGCAAAGATGGCAATAAGGTGCCAGCAACATCTGTTCACACATCACCTCCCCAAAGACGTCCTCTCAAAGGAGCACTGAGAACTATCAGGGTTTGGTTTAGCTTCAGTTGCAGACGGAAGGCAGCCGCTCAAGGAAGAGCCACCCTTTATTGACAAATCCGTTGCTTGCCTGTTTGTAAAAAATGCTTTGCAAAATAGAAAACAGCCAACGATAGACTGAAAGAAAGCCAACCCCATCATTTACTTGCTGCAAATGTTGGCCCTTTAAAATAAGTTAAGAGGGTGAACACCTGTAACCCTCTCACCCGGAGCAATGCACCACCATTCGATTTCCACATGTCACCTCCACCTCCTACTCCAACAAGGAGTAGTTTTACGTCCACGAACCACGTCCACGTCCACGAATGTGTTTTATGCCATATTGGTGACATTCACCCCAGCAGTGCGAGCTCAGGATTGGGCTCTAGCATGGCTCTCCCTCTGGCACAGGGCCAAATCATGTTGTGTTCCTAGGAACAGATACAGGCTAGTCCTAGCAAAGTGTTAAAAATATCACTTATTTCATTTCACTGTATGCAAAGTCCCTAACAGATGGGCCTGAGTGTTGTCAGACAATTATAGTGTACCATACAAACAAAACAAAAAACAAAACATTAGAGAGATTTTTTAAATGCATGACTCCAGTCAGAACTAGTACCCCCTTTTTTCTATCTCTCTTGCGACTCCTCGCTTATGAGGACTGGCACTACCTTTTGTATGCCAATACCCAACTATGTTGGGTTCCAGAATCAGAGTGCCATCTGTTGTATCTCTGCATCTGTCTCCAATAAATCAGCTGGCATATCTCTACTCAGTACCCAGAAAAACAGAGACCAGATACAGTGGGCACACATTCTGTTCCAACCAACTGGCAGTTCAGATGTCAGATGGAATCACAATCCTGGTTTAACACAATGTTAACTAGCCTTGAGTTTGCCTGCTCCCCTTTCCCCTTTGCACTTGAAGGGAGGTTTTAAAGTGGCAATCCTGATTTGGAATCAACTGGGATTTGTCCTATTTTTCTGTAGAGAACGTACCTTATTTGATGTGAAGCAACTGTATCTCTTGTCATCTGATAAAGGTCCTTTCCCAAGATCACTGGCAGCAGCTGTATATATAGTGAGACCCTTGTGGAAGCATCAGTTCATGCAATCAGTGCCTCCACATGTTTCTTGCTGGACTTGAGTTTCTTGGAGGTCCTGTGTGCTTCCCAACAAAAGGTGCCAACTGTTGATTTCAGCCACTGAATCCATGTAGTCAGGTCCAGCTTTTTTAAAATCTTTTCATGAACATGCATTTTTAGAGACTGTTCTATCAGAACATGGTTTATTGACCTTTCAGTAGCAACAGTTTGCATATGTTTTGCCTTAATATTCCCTTAACTTCTTCTTACCTTGTATTATTGATCAGTGGTCTGGAGCTAACCTCTAACATTATTTTTTATGTCCTGCTCTGTCTTCAGAGATGTCTTGCAATTAATATTTTCACATCTCCTCCCCTTCCAGGCAGTGGGAGCAAAATGGAGCAAAACTTAGCACTTTGCATCCCCTCTAGCTACACCACTGGAGCAAACCCCAGATGAATTATACAACTTGTTCCTCCCACTGGGAGATGACTTTTTGCAGTCACATGACAGAGCATGCATGCAGCATGCTATGTTTCATTCACTGACAAACGCAGCCTAGCACATGTCAGTGGCATAGCTAGAGGGGGTGCAAAGCACTAAGTTTTGCAGGGAGCCTCACCACAGTGTGCAAGCAGCCCCTTCCCTTTGGAGCGATTCCAGGCAGTGGGAGCAATATGGAGGAGAGGGGAAGGGGCCACTTGCACACTGTGGTGAGGCTCTCTGCAAAACTGAGTGCTTTGCACCCCCTGTAACTACACCACTGACACATGCCTATATAGGATGGTCATCTCCCAGGCAGTGCACACAAGATCGGCGCTGCCTCTGGTTTGGATTGGCTGTTAGTTGCTTATTATTCAGAGCTCACATTCCATTTGTATATTAAAATCGAAATGCTTAAGACTTATAAAACATAGCAGCGGGAGGGCCCAATCCTATCCAACTTTCCAGCACTGGTACAGCCGCAATGCAGCCCCAAGGTAAGGGAACAAATGTTCCCATACCTTGAGGACGCCTCTGTGACTGCCTACCCACCACAGGATGCAGTTCACGCCCCATTGGCACAGCTACGCCAGCCCTGGAAAACTGGATAGGATTGAGTTCTAAGGTACCATCATATGCAATGCTGGCAAACCAGCAGATGTCATGAAGTACATGGCTCAAAGTAGAAAACACTGAATTACCTAGGAATTATTTGAAGCAGACCCACCCTCAGATTATTCCTAAGCCTCTACTCACCCACTCTTCTTTATTTGGCATGGAATTCAGTCACATTTGGCAACAGTTGTGAGGAATTCTAAACTGGTTCGGATCAGACCTCAAGTGAAAAGGTTAAGAAGACATTTTCAAGCAAGCTTGTACTACATTTGTCAAATCTGGGTTGTGCAAAAACTATGACACTGTTTGTCTTAAAACTAGAAGCACACAGTCGCTGAAGGAGAGCTTGTTTTTTTATCTGACTATCTGCACTTACAAGAACATAAGAACATAAGAACAGCCCCACTGGATCAGGCCATAGGCCCATCTAGTCCAGCTTCCTGTATCTCACAGCGGCCCACCAAATGCCCCAGGGAGCACACCAGGTAACAAGAGACCTCAATCTGGTGCCCTCCCTTGTACTGGCATTCTGACATAACCCATTTCTAAAATCAGGAGGTTGCGCATACACATCATGGCTTGTACCCCATAATGGATTTTTCCTCCGGAAACTTGTCCAATCCCCTTTTAAAGGCGTCCAGGCCAGATGCTGTCACCACATCCTGTGGCAAGGAGTTCCACAGGACAAGATGATCCCTTGGGGTGCTCTGGTGGTGCAAGATTAAGGGCACAATCCTAACCAACTTTCCAGCACTGAGGTAAGGGCAATGCAACACTGAGGTAAGGGAGCAAACATTCCCTTATCTTGAGGAGGCCTCTGTGACTCCCCCCCATCTGCAGGATGCAGCACACGCCCCACTGGCACAGCTATTCAAGTGCTGGAAAATTGGTTAGGATTGTGCCCTAATTTAGTGAGCAGCATTTTGTTTGTATTACATAACCATGTCCCTAAAAGGCTAATTTATGTTGCTGTTTTGATTATTTCTTATGGGCTGCCTTGAATATTCGCATGGGTGGAAGTGTGGGATACAAATGGTTCAGATAAATACAAACATAAAAGGGGATGAAACAGCAACTGCATTCCTTTAAAAAATATCACATTTGTGTTCTCCTACTACATCAACTGCTAATATGTACTTTAAGGATGTAAATAAGATAGGACTCACTTTACAGCCAGGATGCTGCAGTAGTTCTGTGGTTGGATTTAGACTTGGAAGATCGAGACAGTCAGCGCCAGTGGAGCTCCAGGAATGACACTGCATGGTAAGTGTAGGATTGGGCCCCAAGAGAACTAATGGGAATAGAAGGGGCACATGTCAGGGAATTCACGGGCACTAGGACATGCAAGCACATCTGTCATCATGTAGATCCATTCCAGAATGAATATTGCTGCCCAAACCAGCCCATAATGGGTTCTTCTTATGGGCAGATCCTAACAAATGTTTGCTGAAACCTAAGGGTCTCACTAACTTCTGAAATGAGGGGGGCACCTCAGTTCCTTGATGCTATTGCTGGGTCCCAAACATGATTCCAGCACCAGCTGGTGCTGATTTTTCCCTACAGTTTCCAGGTTCCAAAGAGGTATCCCCAGACAGGTCTTTGCTAATTTGCTCCCAAATGTATGAGGTGCCATCATGCCCTATTGTACAGGGACTTTATAGCAGCAATTTTCCACTGCTGTACTGCAGCACATTGGTGTGACATGAAAAGTCCACAGATATACCCTGGGAGTTTGGAGCTCAATGGTTAAAAATCACTGAAAAACTCTTCTGGTAGAACCAGCAGAGGAAGACGGACAGACACTTTGTTACTAAAGACAGTAACAACAGAACCACGGAACTCAGTAGAGTCTCCTGGAAGCCAAAAGTAGCATCACAAGAGGTAAAGACCATAGAGAAGACCACAGAGGGCAGTGTGCTGTGAGATGAAAAACATTGAAAAATGCTGCTTTATAGGGATAGAAGATACTATTCACTGTATGATAGCTGATAGCAGCAATGTGGGATAGGAATTTCCTGAGAAACCAGGAAGGGTTTCACAGTGGCACAGATCACTATGCTGCAGGCCATTTACTACAACCAGACTGTCCCTGGACTGATCTTTGTATCCAGCATGTGAGTGTCCCATCTTCTCCAGAATATTCACAGAAGCATGTCACTAGAAGAGAAACAAATTGGCCTTCAGTAGCATCCTCTGTGCACATCAGTGGCAAATATCCTGAGCACAGTTAGAGGATATTTGAGTATGTTCACATGTGCAACTGTTCACAGAATGTTCTGGAAATATTTGCTCTTCTGTATGAGCATTTGATCTTCAATGCTGCAGTCAATGTTTGACGGTAGCTTTTCAATAATACTTAATCTGGCATGCAGCAGCATCTTGCAATTGACGGTATCTGAGCGCTGGTGTGCAACAGAATTTAATAACTGCACTCATTCAGTCTTTTTTGTTTTATTTCAAAGTTTTATTCTAAAATTCAAATACTAATTTTGAGGCAAAACTCCAGTTCCAATGTGAATGTTGAAAATGGGCTGAATTTCATTATTTGCAAGTCCTACTTGCTCTGTGATAAATTTCTGCACAGTATCCAAATACGGAAATAATAGCCTCTCCAAAATTCTGTGCGCTTTTAATTTTATCTTTATAGTTGAGCTTCAGCCATGGCGTTAGGTGGTGAGAATAAATCAGACGAGTTCCTTTCTTGACTCAAACCAAGCTAAGAATCCTGAGGGTATCTTTGGTCACCTGGAATAATACTTTGCAAAATACTTCAGAGAGGAGGAGTGACTGGCAGCTCAGCTATCTGGGCATTTCATGATCAGACACTTCCAGACTTTTCTCCCCTTGTGACGAAGTCTTTTGTGATCTCGCAGGCATCTTGACTCTACTTTTTGAGACTTTTCCTGGCGCTTCAAGCCACTTTTAAATGTCTTCCAAGGTCACTGCTATGTCTTAGCAACATCAACTATGACACTTTCCTTGGCAAACAGTACATTTTTCAACTGCTACTCATTAACATCCAGAGGCAAGCAGACAGCCAAATATATATATATTTCTCCAGCATTCTTTGCTCTAGGCTTCTATGTCACTTAAATTCCATGCAGCTAATGGCTTCTGACTGAACACTGTAAGCTGGTGCCAGTACACAAAAACGAAAGAAAAGAATAGAAGAAAAGGTTTTCTAGGCTTTGATTTCATACTTAAAATCCTCTCAAAGAAAGAAAATATTAATTGATAGCATTGTTACCAATTGCAAATCGCTAGCAGCTGAGCTGCTGATCTGAGCCCATATGATAGGCAGATTTTCACACCCCCACACATGTGCGTGCATGCATGCATGCACACAGAGTGAGGTTTTTGGTGTTTCCTGTCATGGATGAATTAAAATGTCCTGTACCCCCCCCCCCCTTGTTGAAACGTGTTTTGAAACATATGAATAGTACATTAAATGATCAGGAGTTGACTGGGATACTATTTTCTCATCTTTGTGAAATTTCTTTATTCCCTTCCCTTTACCACTGTGTCTACACTCTGAATGGCTGATGGAGATAGCAGGTATTTCCCAGTCAGTGGACTTTGAAGCTGCTTCCGTGCATCTCCTGCGCAATGTTGCTGTATGCCAGTAGCCCCTAAAATGTATACTCTGAATTTGTGCTTGCATTAGTAGCCATATAGGACCAAGCAATCTCTCATTTCTCTCTCTCCTTTTCTCTATTCTGCCCTCGCCTTTATCTATATCACCAAATAAGCCCTCCAGCTCTGAATGCAGGTGGAGGGAATCTTGTCTGGTTCCCTGCCTGCATGACATGGTTAGCAGCTATTGGTTGGGGGAGGGGCAAGCTGGGGCGTGTAGTTGAAAGGCTGGCGCCCATGCTTTCCCAGCCTCTTTGTTCCTCATCATACACCTTGGCGGTAATGACCTTTGCCTGAGGATGGGGCTGTCCTTGAGGCAGCAGGCGGCAGAAGACCTCACCACACTGAGAAGCTGGATGCCTGGCCTGATCATCATATGGTCAGATCTGATTCTGCGCCGCGTTTGGAGGTGTACCACAAGCCCAGCTGGAGTTGATAGAGCCAGAAGGAAGGTGAATGCGCACCTGGGGAGGGAAGTGTTGACAGCTGGCGGCCTGGTGCTTCGCCACCCAGATATAGTGAGCTCTCTGCCACACCTTTACAGGGGAGATGGCGTGCATCTCTCAGAGGTCGGGAACCATATCTTTCTGTCAGACTTGCAATGGGTCCTGCAAGGACTCTTAGATGGGGCGGGGGGATGCTAAGCGCCAGGCTACCCGCCCGTGTGGCAGGATAGTGTGGGAACGGGAGGAGAAATGGGAAACCTATAGGGAAATATATAGGCACCTTCCTTATGATGAAAGGCTATGGCGTTTGGGCCTCTTCAGCCTAGAAAAGAGACACCTGAGGGGGGACATGATTGAGACATACAAAATTATGCAGGGGATGGACAGAGTGGATAGAGAGATGCTCTTTACACTCTCACATAATACCAGAACCAGGGAACATCCACTGAAATTGAGTGTTGGGAGAGTTAGGACAGACAAAAGGAAATACTTCTTTACTCAGCGTGTGGTTGGCCTGTGGAACTTCTTGCCACAGGAGATTGGACAAGTTTCTGGAGGGAAAATCCATTACGGGTTACAAGCCATGATGTGTACGTGCAACCTCCTCATTTTAGAAATGGGCTATGTCAGAATGCCAATGCAAGGGAGGACACCAGGATGCAGTTCTCTTGTTATCTGGTGTGCTCCCTGGGGCATTTGGTGGGCCGCTGTGAGATACAGGAAGCTGGACTAGATGGGCCTATAGCCTGATCTGGGGCTGTTCTTATGTTCTTAAATAGGGAAATAGGTGTCTACCTTCAGGCAAGCAACAGGCCGGATTAAGGCCAGCGCTGAGTCCCGAGGCTACCCGGATCGGGGGTAGCCTGGCTTGACCCTGGAATGGAATTGGGATGCTCACCTTCGTGGTTCCCCAGCTCAGGGTGGGCAGAACAATTCAGCTGGCTGGACCCTGTTTCCAGGGGTTGGTGATCAAGAACCTGGGGGAAACTTGGGCGAGCTCAGGTTCTGAGCCAAGGTGGTTCACCCAAAGGAGGGCTCAGACAGGAACTGTCTCCTCCTAGTTAGGTGCCCGCACTAAAGGGGGGTGGAGTATAGCCAGGACCCATTGCATTGCACCAATCGCTGCACAGCCTTATAATGGAATAAATCATGGCCCTGTTTCAACCAAGTCTTTTGTGTCACGCATGTTTGTGGGGGGATATCTGGGCAAACTACAAACCTTTATTTCCTCCTTTTTTCTCTCTTTTCTGTCGCCCCCCCGCCCAAGTTTCCTACACACTTAATACACAGAAAATACACACAGAAAACACACAGTGTTTTCTACTTCTCTCTTAACTGTCTCATGTGTTTGAGTTCCTTGGAGAAAGGATGGTATAAAAATGGGGGAAATGAATTAATGTCTTTAGCCCTGCAGCTTGTGAGAAAGGTCCAGCAGCAGAAGCACTGAGGTGCTGGAAACTTTGAGCCCTATCCTATCCAATTTCCAGGACTGGTGCAGCTATATCAATGGGGTGTGTGCAACATCCCGCAGTCACATAGGCCTCCTCAATGTATGGGAGCATTTGTTCCCTTACCTCAGGGCTGCATTGCAACTGCACCAGAGCTGGAAAGTTGGATAGGATTGGACCCTTAGGTGGGTCCCGATAAGAATGTCATTTTAAAAAGTGGGTCTTGATGCTAAAAAGTTCGGGAACCACTGGTGTAGAAGGTAGGTAGATTTCGTGTCAAAGTATGCTAAATTACTATTCTTACCACTGGATAAGGAGATAAGTATTGGTAAACAAGGGTAAAACTGGACGATAAGAAGGGTAATGATGTGAGCGCTGCCATAGGCAAGTTTTCATCTGGTTGCCATAGTAACTGCCACAACACTTGATCCTTAAGGTACCTGCACCACACAGAGCACATCTTTATAGAAATCATCTACGAAAATGGTTTGTGAACTTCTTGATTCTGACAGCATTTCAAAGGTGGAGGCCAACTGGGAGGATTCCACTCTGATCATCTCAGAAAGCCTAGCATATACATTTGAACTTGGTACTAAAGTAGCAAAGCCAAACCTCACTATGACACAAACAGACCTGTCACACTTATTGTAAAGAGCTGCTGTAAAAGAGAAGGAAAAAAAATCTAAAGGCCTCCCTAAATGGCAAAAGTCCCAGTTATATTCAGCGTTATATTAACATTACCTCTAAATCAATTCCAGAAGCATGAGCATTCCATTCAGAAGGTATCTCCCACATGTATACAAGGACAGCATAAGCATGTTGGCGGGCTATGCCCCTGTGCTGATAAAAGTTCATCCCCCTCCCTTTTCATGATCTGTGTTTGGCCGCAGCAGCTGTGGTGACAGATCTTCCAGTAAAGGTACCTTGGAACCTTCTAGGGTGGACTTCATAAAGGTGGCTGTAAGTGTAGGAATAATGTGGCGGTGCATGTGAGGCTTGCCAAAATATTAACATTGCCTAATGTACACTTGAACATGTGGGGGAGAACTTCTGAAAAGTTATAGGGAGCCTTATGGTATCTTAAAAGCTAACCCAAAGACAAGGAAGGGGATAATATTGTTGAAATGTGTTTTCCTCCCAGCTCACTCTGCCTTCCCAGGTCCACGTGGACTTGCACCTACAATCATTGGCACAGATCCAAGTATAGACCCAGCAAAGCAGCAAGGGATTACCACCAGTTAAGTGAATAAATGTTTCCTTACTCAGAGACTGCCCCCCTTACAGGAAGCTGCTCTCTCCATTGATGTGGTTGCACCAGCAGGGGTGGGAGGAGTTAGATAAGATTGGGCTATCCAGCTGTAATACTAAACATATTTGTCTGAGACTAAGGGCCCAATCCTATTCAACTTTCCAGCACCAATGCAGCCTCCAGGCAAGGGAACAAATGCTCCCATACCTTGAGGTTGTCTCTGTGAGTGCCTCCTCACTACAGGATACAGTGCATACTCCCTTGTCACAGCTGCACTGGCACTGGAAAATTGGATAGGATGGGGCCCTAAGTCTCACTGAACACAGGAGGACACTGTTCCAAGTAAGTGTGTATAGGTTTGCACTGTAATTTACTGGGCTGTTATAAGGACCAGTATTTGACACCCAGGGCGGATCCTCATGCAACACTTAAGGGCCAGGTGTATTGGAATAGCAGAAGATCTGGCGAGGAGGTAGGATGTGGTGTCAGCAGTGGTCCCTTTAAGGGTGAAGGCCTGGGCATCCAGTAGGGAGAGTGCTGCACAGCTATAGCCACTTAAGGGCAATGGGGCCCTCAGGCATAAAAGCACCTGATGAAATTTGGTGTGGGTAGCAGAAGGAGGAGAGCTTAAGGAAGGAGACTGGCTTGAGGGATTTCTGAGGATGACTAGCACTACAGAACTGTTGATGGTCTTTGGAGCAGACTAATGGACTTTGGCAACTGCAAAGCAGAGACTTTGGAGCAGAGACTGCTGGAGATACTGGAGTTTGGTGTGTAGCTGCTGTGCCCAAGACCTGCTGAGGACCAAGGGGCTGCTGTAGTGGCGGGAGGCTGCTGGCAGGAGAGAGGACCTCTGCAGGTTGAACAGGCAAGCTACCCCAGTGGTGGGGTCCAGCAGGACTGTAAGGCAGAACTAGAGTCATTTTGGGGGGAAAGAAGGGGAGCTAATTAGCATAAAGTGGGCATAATTCTCTAAGCAGAGCTTGGCCTTGGAATCTGGCAAAACACCAGGCAAGTTAAGTCCCCTTATTGCTAGCATCTGTGGCAGACCACTCCCACCACCCTACCCTTGGCATGCCACTGGTAAGGACAATAAGATTATTCATGTGAAGCAGTTTACACATTTGAATGCAGCTTACTATACAGTTATGCATTCTTAGCCAACAACACATCCCTCACAGTTATATGCTACCTGGGGAAACTCCCTACAGTTTTCTATTTTCCAAAATAAGGTAATACTGAAAAATGACATTTTCCCTACAACTGATGTACTAGTTGGAGGAAAGATATTTTGAATTCCTCCTAATGATTGTGTAGCAACTGTGCATTTATTGCACAATAAAGCCATCATCTGGAAGGGTCCTAAAAGAGGAGAAACAAAGTTGGCACACATTTTGTGGAGGATGGGGTGGAAGACATGGTGCCACTTCACAAACATGACAGTAATTCTAAGAGTTATTTTGTCAGATTAGCCTATGTTATGATTCTGTTTTCTGCACCGACTTGTCAGCAGCAAGCAATCCCACTTATGGTGCTTTCTTAAAGATGAAATAAACGTCTATACCAGTTACCAACAAGTAAATCCAATAGCTGTTGTAAACAAAACAGATGTGTAAAAGGATATATGTATATTTCAACTTAAAAGCTTTCATAGTATTGAAAATTCTGGGAGGTACCATGGCTTTAACTTGCTAATAAGCATTTTATAGAAAGTGCTTTTTTAATTTAAAAGATGTTTATCTAATTTCTTTCCCACAGGATTCAAGGCAGCTTACAGCAATGTAACATTTAAAATACAATTTAAAGATCATAAAACAATAAACTCCTGAAATGTAGCATAAAATTAACGAGCAGAAACTCAGCATTTTAAGCATACCCTGAAAAAGTCAAAGAAAATAAATGGGTCTTCCGGGCATGATGGAAGGAAGGAAGGAAGGAAGACACACAATACACTTCCCAGAGAAGCAGATTCCACAAGGAGGGGGCCACAACAAGAAAAGCTCTTTGCATGTCTCTTCTAATCATACATCAGATAACTGCAGGACATGCAAGAGTGTCCCACCAGATGACCTCTGGGTACAGGTAGTTTCATATGGGAGACGGCGAGCCTTCAGGTACCCTGGCCCCAAACCATCATTAAACAGTGATTTTCAACCTTTCTCATCTCATGGCACACTAACATGGCACTAAAATTGACAAGGCACAATGCACTGACAACAGTAGCTTGCATCCCCCAGTTAACAAATGACCCTCCCCCAAACTTCTGAGGCACACCTGAAGACCATTTGTGGCACACCAGTGCACCTTGGAACAGTGGTTGAAAATGGCTGCATTAAAAGCTTTAAAGGTCATGACCAGCATCTTGAACTGCATTTGGAAATACAGGACAACCTTGGCATCCATGGGGGTTCCATTTCCAGAACCCCTGCAGATGCCGAATCCTGCAAATAAGCAAATCCATGGATTGGGAGCTTACCTGACCTCCATGCACATGTTCCATTTGTGTCTGGAGGTTTTATGAGGTCTGGAAAGGCCATGCATTGCCTCTCCAAACCTCAGAAAGTCCCCTGGAATTGTCAGAATGGCACTTTAGAAAAACTGAAAGTGCCATTCTGATAACTGGGGAAGGGACTTTCTGAGGCTTCAGAAAGCTTCCAGATCTCACTGGAACACGCTTCTGGATGGAGGTGGAGGTCAGGTTGGTCCTACACCGTGGGTTCGGAATTTGCAGTTAGTCAAATCTGTGGTTTCCAAATCTGCAGATAAAAAGGACTCACCTGTATACCAATGCAGCTGGAAACACAGAACCATAACATGGTCACAATATCTTGCAATATATTTCGGTGCCTAGAGCATTTTTTGACACTTATCAATAACAATATCCACACATATCCATCTGGAAATGGAATTGCCTTGCTTACAAAAGCAGAAAACTAAGCTTTATATAAGTGTTCCATGAGAAATGGAGGGTCACTGCAGACACTGAGGGTCTGTTTCTTGCACAAAGCTTATAGTGAATGTCATCTGAAATCTCCCCCCAGGCCAAGCTTCTGGCTGGGCTGTCATGCCACTGCTGCCAACCAACTCTTAGAAGGTTCAACTGTCAGAGCTTCAAGAAGACTATCATATTCTGTAGTGACCACAAATACGTAGTTTGTGATACTGCCCTTTTCTTCCTGCACTGCCTTTTGTGGCCAGACACCCAGTGGACAGTAATCCTATTCTGGCTTGAGATGGAACGTCAGTCCTCTGTTTCACATTTTGGATCAATTTGCAAATCTTTGTGGCAGTTCTTTGTCACTGCAGCTATAAAGCTGTGGAGCTAATGGTGCCTCCCATGACAATTCCCTGCCTATTGTAAAGTGCTAATTACTTTTAATAGTCTTCTAAGGTGCTTTGTAATTTAATGGATGGATATGCTACACAGCAAGATGACGACTTGTTACAACGTATTAATTTTTTTAACTTAAACAGCAAAAACACTGATAGCTTGATAAATGTCACCACTCCCGACATCGGTTTCTGGAATAAATTTATATGACATTTTGGATGGGGAGAAGAATAGGAATGAGAGAGGGAAAGAGAGATGTGCAGCATGTTTAATACAGATTTTCATAGGCATTCAAATGTATGATAGCTTAGAGCACTGCATAAATCCTTAGTAAGACTTATAGCCCAATCCTGAGCTGCCTAGTATGTGAGGCTACCATGGCGCTCAAATGGTTACCGCAGGACTGTGAGCATGCTGGGCAGTCACCTGTGGTTCCCTGGGGGAATGGGACTTTTGTTCCCTAGGTAAGGGAAGTAGCCCCATAATGGGACTACTCGATTCTGCAGCAGCTCTTTAGCCGGTGCAGAATCCAGATCGCATGGCCTGACACAGGGCTCCAAATCCGGTGCAGCTGGGCTCCACTGGTCTTGCTCACTCCCGCCCACTCTCTCCCCCTGCCATACCTTCCTCTGTCCTCCACCCACCCCAGAACGCATCCTCCCTGCCTTCCCCTGCCCCGTCTTACCTCTCCACCGCCCGGTGCTTTGCATGGAGCGCCAGGCAGCAGACCATGGGCCCAACACCGGAGCTGGCCCAGCGCAGGCTTGCACTGGGATAGGTCTGGCTCTGGGCCTGCAGTAAGGCTCACAAATGTGCGTGCCACTGGTGAGCTGGCACACCAAGTTCAGGATTGGGCCCTTGAACAGGAAAGAATAATTAACTGAATATGTAAAAATTATTAAATCTAATTCAAAGGTCAGGAGGGCCATGTAAATGGCAACCCAAAAGTAGCAAATTAACCTTTAAATTACCATAGATTATAGACAAAAATGCAAGTATAGGATCAGGTGGAAGCAAACAGCATGTCTTGTTTCTTAATCCTTGACTGTACTTCATAGGGTGGTTACTTATTAATTTTATTCTATTTTTTGCCTTTACTTTGTAGTGCATTCAGACAGCCCCAGGGATGACAGGCAGCAGATACATTCTTTCAATTATCAATCCATCCATCCATCCATCCATACATACATAAACAGGCACAGCACTTGGCTCCTTGAGACCAGATTGCACCAAACTTGAGCTGGGTCAGTCTGGATTACATCATAGAAATTAGTATGGAATTCATCAAATCTTTCTAAAAGCACATCTTGATCAAAGGTGGCTTCTAAAGAGCAGCCACAATTAAAAGAATACATATTAAGGGGAATTGTATTAAAGTAAAACATTTCACTTGTATATGAATACGATTCAAATGCAGCTTAAACACAACACAGATTTTACACAGAATATATTTGTATTTTTCTAATTTTGCCTGCTCTATTCTGCTGTATGCTATGTAAAATTTATCGTATTGTAAATTATGAGATAATATAATTTCTTGGCACATGTATGTATTATTTTGCATATCTTATCAAAAAAGGAAGGGGACTCTGCCAGACAACGTATGAAGCAGCTTTATAATCACTTCCAGAGGGAGAGCCGTTTTAGTCTGTTGCACTGAAAATAAGAGTCTTGTAACATATTCAAGATAAAGCATAAGCTTTCAGCATGCGCTTTGGTGAACTACAGTCCACCAGATGCATCCTAATGAGGAAGAGGACAGTAGTCCTCAAAACATTATGCTGAAACACATTTGCTAATCTTTTAAGACGCTACAAGACTCTGTTGTTTTTACCTTATAATAAAGACCATTGGTCCATCATGGTGCAGTGTCAACATCCACTCTAACCAGCAGCAGCACTTCAGGGACTGTCTAGGTCAGGATGGTCCAACTTCTGACAGCCAGGGAGCCACACGACCCTGGCATCATCCCCTGACAGTGGAGACATGGAAGCAATTGGCGGTGACATGATGGTGTCACCGCCAATTACTTCCGGGTTCTGAGTCGCCAAAGTCACTCAGCAGGCTCAGTCACCAGAAGCAGGAGGCAGCAGTAGGTGTGGTGGGGCTTTTTGATGCCCCTGCCATGCCATTCCAGCTTCTCCCTATCCAAAGGCGAAACTGGGATGGTGTGCCAGAAAGATAAAAAAGCAGCTAAAGTGGGAGGAGATGGTGGGTGGTGGCTGTGGTGGAGCTGTTCTGGTTGTTAAGTTGTGTGACCCCATGGACCACAGCATACCAGGCCCCCCTGTCTACCACTAACTTCTGGAGTTTGTCCAAATTCCTGTTCATTGCCTCTGTGACACTATCTAACAATCTTATCCTCTGCCATCCCCTTCTCCTTTTGTCTTCAACTTTTCCCAGCATAAGGGTCTTTTCTAAAGAGTCCTCCCTTCTCATGAGATGACCAAAGTATTTAAGCTTCAGGTTCATCATCTGTCCTTCCAATCAACAGTCAGTGTTGCTGTTCTAGGTCTTTACTGATCCTACATAGAGATATTGGGAAAGGGTTGCAGCTCAGTGGCAGAGCACACGCTTAGCATGAAGGCCCCAGGTTCAATCCCAAACATCTCTAGGTAAGGCTAGATAAGTCCACATCAGAAACTCTGGAGAACCATTCCCAGTTAGTGTCAACAATACTGAGCTAAAACTACATCTTCATAGGTTTTGTCCAAATTCAGTCCTCACGGGACTAAATCAAGGGCAGTGCTTCCCAAACATTTTAGCACCACGACCCACTTTGTTGGTTGCGTTGGCAAGGTAGCGCCCCAGAATGACTTGTGGCACCACAGCCAGCTCTGGCCTGCAACTCTTTTTGCAACCCACCAAAAATTAGCTCTTGGGTCACAACCCACAATTTGGAAATCACTGATCAAGGGCCTTCTTTCCTTTGTGCCTCTAAAAATAAGTGAGCAGCACTGTCAAACCTGATAGCACAGAATATCTTTTGGCATGCATATACACACAGAACCCTGGGTACAACCCACACTGCTGCATGTGAGTATCATAGGAGTAGAGCCACTGCCTGCATTATTTCAAACCTACTGATGCAGCCATTATGTCTTGCAATCTGCTAAGCGCACACACACAGAGTATTCTATCCCAGTTAGCAATTTTCCTATATTCCTTGCAAAAAGAATAAATGATATACATGGGTATGCAGAAAACTACCAGCCATAAATTTAATTAGTTCAAATTTATTTATTTAATTCAAGTTTATTTAATTAGTTCAAGTTAGCACCTCTTAGCTGTTCATGTTCAGTGTTTGTAGAGACCATTATTAAAAATTTTTTTGCCCCAGGAGCATGGGGTGGTATAAAACCATAATGCATTATCAGGACACATACTTTAGAAAGGGAGAACATGAGCAGTTTGTGGAGATTACTGGAGCTAGTTTGAGAGGAGAGACATCTGCCAATCAACGCTTTCTCAGTCGTAAAATCCCTGCTCTTTTTTTCCAACCTCTATTCACTGGAACCTATGAAAAATCACAAATTAATAGACTTACACAGCACTGCCTCATCTCCCAGTGAGCCTCAGTATGTCACCGCCTTGGCAAAGAAGGCGAGAAGTTATTAACAATTATGGATGTCACTGACCACAAGGCAACAGAAACTTTGACTTTCTAATCTGTAGGACTTGCTCAAGTACACAAATGTTGGAGTACATGTGCCCAGAACTAATCTCATTTATTTCAATGATGCTTGTAAAAATAAGTTGTGGTTTATTCCCATTACAGTTTTCAACTATTATTGGGAAGGTGATCATTACATCCAAAAGGCAGAGTGTACATTGAATATTGATACTACTGATGAGGATGAGGATGTTTCATTTCATCAATCACACCAAAGCCAATATAGCTAGAAATACCTATAAAGAGATATTGAAGCTAGTCTATAAGTTCCATAATGATATTATATGATGAAACCAAAGGAAAAGATAAGATACAGCTATTTATGAAAATCTTAGAAGTGCCAGATTATCTCTCGTACATTATACTACAGCTTGGAGGTGTGTGCATGTGCTCATCATCTATATCTATATTTATCTTAGACATATGTTCCTTCCAACCAAACAGCCCTAAACACTTCACACATTCACACACTTCACCTAATACAAAGATCACAACATGCATACATTGCTCTTACAATTTTCTCCACTAGCTACATGGAAATTATTTAAGGGCTACATCATACCATAATGTTGAGCTAATTTTAGGAATTAGCATGAATATAGTGGTAATGATATTAATTGCCTTGGGCAAATAGTGCTTCCACAAGTAGACTGAACTACAGAAAAGCATTTACCTGCCTATTATATTAAATAAGGAGATGGTGAATGTGAAAAGTATTTTTGCCTGGTGGGCATTCTCCAGCTAATAAAAGGGAAACAGTCGTGAAGAAGCTGGGTTGTGATCACTCTAATGTGCATCAGTCCCTGGGATCTTCTGGTTTATACCACTACTTTTCAAGTGCAGCTATGCTTGTTTGGGTCCCAACTCCTTCTGCCAGTGCCAAGAAAGAAGGAGTAGGTAAGAAATCACCCAGCCATTACTTGTCCCTGATCCATAACAAAGTGCTTGTGGAGAAAGGCAGAGATTTACATTAGTTAAAAGCTGAAGCAGCACACTATATATTTTCACTTAGCACCCCATGACCCAAATCACTTGAACCAAGTGCTCCCTTGCAGACTACAGCAAAAAGATCATTTCTGTATAAATGACATCCATTAAGATTGCAGTCTTGTCCTGGTTAGTCATGCAAGGCCAGTTGAAATCAACCAAACGTGCTATGCATAGTTGATGCCAGAATCACACACTATGTAAAGACACTGTCAAAGTCAGCTAAAGGCAGCTTTTCTGGGTTTTAATTTGTTTTTCCTTTGCTACTTTAGAAACAGTATTTTCAGTAACGGAAGAGGGTTTGTTTTCAAAATGGCTATAGTTGTAGCCAAAGGAAATATAAAGAAGAAACGAAATAACTGGGGAGAACTGGCACAGGCTTTCTGCATCCTGCCCCCCTCCCACAAAATAAAGAGTGCAATTGAATATTTCAAGAAAACCAAAAATGCTGGGAAGAGAATGGAAACCAAGAGCTGCAGTGCATGTCAGCTAAGAAGCCAGGGGTGAAATGAATTCAGGAAGCTTATCTTATAGAGTCCTTAAGTTTAGTAAAAGGAAATAAGTAGAGAGAAAATTCCGCAGTAAGCAAAGAAAAATGACCAGTGATTGCAGTTCTGCCTGGAACAATCGGGGGAAGCAGATAAGAAAATAGTAGCATATTGCAAAGTGACACGAAGAAAACACATGCCAAGCCATTTACTTCTCTGTTCTGAGCCAAGGCCATGTGAATAGCCTTGGACTTGGCTGAGATTTCCAGCTCAGTCATGGACTTTCACAGCATCAGCCCCCTGTCTGTAAAATCCGTGTTCCAGTGCCTTGCAGGCTCAATGTAAGGATTAACAAGATAAAAATTAAAAGAAAAACATGGGGGGGGGGGAACAAACAAAACACCTGAATATCAGCAACAGTGTCATCAGTGAGTTGCCTCAAGTGAGGTAAGTATCAAGAAATGGAATGCTGTGTCTCAGTCAGGCACAGGTAGATAGTTACCTGTCCAGAAAACGCATTCCCTTCAGCTGTTGCCAATGGCCAGGGACATTTTCTGCGACCCAGCCCAGCCACCATCCTTATTTTGTCCCCAACTTTGCCATTTGGGAATATCTGGATGAATGTTTTCAGTGTGAGCTGCCAAAGTGATCATTCTTCAGAGTTCACTTCCCTCCACAGGTACCTAGAAGTTCAGTCTTGGGGTGAATGTATAAGGGGGTTAGAAAACATTGTCTCTACCAGAGGTATTATCATGCGTTGACCAAGTCAGGCACTGGTCAAGGGGGGGCCGCCTCTGGTTTGGGCTGACCCCTGAACTCTTGGAACTAGTGGCTGAGCTCAGTGTCCCATCAGAGAGTGGGTACAGTGCAGGACCGGTGGGCTCTGTGGAGGTGGGCTCTCTGCTGGACTGGTTTCTAGTACCTATGAAATCCAGGGGCATTAACAATAAGGCACCATGCAGGTGACAGCCTGCCACTGCACCTATTGAAACTGTTAACTAGACAACTTATTATGAGACAATTAGGTTTAACTAGTATGTATGGGAAGAGCAAACACCTTTCTGACTTTTAAATCAAGAGGGCTGCTGAGTCACCCAGCTGCAGTTGCCATTGTGCCTTTGTAGATGCTTATTGTTTGAGCATCCTCTTTCACAATTAAACAAAGAGCTTTGCTGTGAACGAATTCATTGGACTTATGAAGTCCTCTTGATTTTCAGAAGCCAGAAGTTCAGGAGCTCAAGTGTCACAGTCACATCCAATTCCACAGTTGGGAAATACCTGCAGGCTATAGAAAATAAGATCACACCCAAACCCTAGCACATGGTTTGTTCCTTTGGCACATGGCAAATATTTCCTTATCCAGAGGAGACCTCTGGGACTTCCTCCCTGCCTACAGGATGCAGCACATGCTCTGGTGGCGCAGCTGCATTGCCGGGGGGGGGGGATTGATAGGATTGGGTTGTGTTATTCTGAATGTGGCCACACAGTGGATTTGATTAAATCCAGCATTACAATCTGACATTTGACAATTTCCTCTATGGAACATAACACAGCATTTGCCCACTGTTAATATGCTTCCCCCCAGCGGCGTGTCTAGGGAGGTGCAGGGGGTGCGGGCCGCACTGGGTGGCACGCCGGGGGGGGTGACGCTCCCTGGGGGGGTGACACACTAACATTGCAGCTTTAGGAGCTACCCCATCATGCCATACACCATTGGATGTGGAATTCCCAGCAGAATGCAATGCAAAAAACAGAATCGAAATAGCTCCTTTCCTTCAAAGGTTATGGCTGAAAACCCAGAAAGAAAAAATGAATAGATCCCTATGGAAAGTGAAAGTGAGCTGTATCACGCATTTACTGGTGAGTAGGCGCACTTGCCATAGTCCGTCGGAAAGGGCAGGCTGAGAGGAATCCAACAACACCTGAATGGTCCTGATCCAATGAATGCAGCCCCCAAAAACACCCAAGAAGGAGGTCCCTGCCTCCCAGCTGCCCTATTGAGCCCTATGGAAAGCAAAGCAGCCTCATGTCCTGTTGACTCACGAGTAGGCAAATGAGCCTTGCCTGGTGGTCAGGCCAGGCAAAGGGGAATGTGAGGACACCAGAATGGTCCCGATCTGATGGAGCTGCTCCAGAAGGCAGCTCCAGAAGGCAGCTTTCCCCCTCTAGAAAGGACCAAAAAGAGGCTTCAACTGGTAAGGGAAAGTTTTCTATTTTGCACTTGAAAAGCCAGGTGGGTCTTTGTATTGATATGCCTGAAATAGAAGAACTTTAAACTGGGCACTGGGAGGGCTGGAAATCTCACTGATTCTTTTTTGGGGGGGTTGTTATTGCAGGCAGACTACAGAGTAAGCTCCATTGACCACTATGGGACTTACTTCAGAGTAGACATGCGTAGGAGTGGGCTCACAGGCTGCAATCCTACCCTCACTTTCCTGAGAGTAAGCCCCATTGACCACTATGGGACTTACTTCAGAGTAGAGTCACTTGGTGGAACAGGACTGACTCCCCCTTATTTAATTATTTCTTTTATTTTAATTTAATTATTTATAATTATTTATTTTAATTTGCTTGATGATGTCACTTCTGGCCATGACATCACTTCCAATGGGTCCTGGACAGATTGTCATTCCAAAAAGTGGGTCCCAGTGCTAAAACTTTGAGAACTGCTGCAATAAGTTGTTAGTAAGTTGACACGGGGTGTGTGTGAGAGAGAATCTACAAGTGTTCAAAATCACTAAAATCAGAGTTTGGAGAAATAAAACCATCATGTTATATATCAATCAATGCATAATTTCATGCAGAATGCAATGAAACAAACCACATTGAAATATCTGTGTTCTAACAAAAGATACAGCCAAAAAACCAGTGGGGCGGGGCAATGGTACGTCACCATGCCTACCACCTGGGGCGTTGCCCCGCCCACTGCATGGAGTGGTGCGAATCCTAGTGATGCCGCTGCTTCCCCCTAACTTGGAGCTGTAGATTTAAATGGAACCTAAAGAGTTAACATCCACACCAAAGAAAGTACAAACCTAGCAGCTACCATATGGCTTGATTAAAATTTTTGGGAACTGCTGCAAATAAGCTATACTTCAACTGTTCTCATCTCCCGCTTGGCTGATGGCCATATTGGACATGGCTTTACGGTTAGACTGCAAATCCACTGCCCAGGGAGCCTGCAAATCTGCTGCCTTGCAGCTGGATGATGGCTTTAATCAACAATTATGGAAGTGCTGAAGATGGAGCAATATTCTCCCTTTCCCCGTGTCTCTCTGCAAATCCAAAAGGTGTCACAGACTTAATCAGCCTTTTTTTTTTTAAATCTCCAAGATCGGACCACGGCTGTCAGTACAGAACAGAAATGTCACATTTCAGATTTAGCAGAAAGAATCCGGGGGAAGGGACTGAACTAAAGGCAAGCACACTCCCCAAATAAAAATAAATCAGTAATCAGCCAAGTGCAGGAGTGGCAACAGAGTGGTAAGAACCACAGAGTTAATTACCCATGAACATGGAATGATGGGATGCCATGGCTTGTGGGTTTATCTTTCCAGTACAGGAAGAGACAGCAGAGAAAATGAGGGAGAATTCTTTCCCGGGATTAGGTTGGCAACCAGCCTCGAATGCTTCTTATTATTTGGGCACCCACTGGCATTCCTTCAATGGTACACATGGTGATGACCAAGATGTCCAGAACAATTACAGCTCTGTGACATGGGGGGGGGGGGGGGATGTAGTGAGCTGTGGCTTGTGTAACTGGGCTTTTGCTATTGTGGGCATCTAAAAGCCAATTCCTATCTTACAGGCGCTGTATGGATGCCACTGGAAACACTAAGTCAATTAAAAAAGGTCATGACACTAATTAGTGCAGTACATTTAGCAGATACTGCAACCTAACAGCATTGGATGCAGCTAATCTTGGCTCTCTCAGCAGAGATAGCTATGTCTGTTACATGGATCACCGAATAACAGTTGTAATACTGATGCAATCAGCCATGGATATTTATGGCACCATCATCATGTTTTAAGGAACGGTCGAATAGTCAAGCTCCATGGAGTAATATATGGAAGAAAAAGGAGTACTTTGAAGTATTTCTTTGAGGCAGTTAGTGTGTGGCTTTGGGGTCACGTTGTGTTCACGAGAAAGTGCTATTGACAAGCAAAGGGCCTCCAAATTAACCGCTGCATCCCTCTACTGGGTGTGAAAGACAAAAGTAAAGCTCAACTGAGGTCACATATTTTAAAAAGCACTGCTGGCAAAAGGGGGAACAAGAGCACTCCAGCAAGTCCTGAAGTGCTCCCAGAGCCACAGCCCTGCCCACCCCAACAGGTTTTTAACGGCGATAGGCAAACACTGTACTCAGGGCAGTGGCAGGCAAAGAAGGGGGCTGCATGGGGGTTCAGAGAGGCACCCCCCTCCATGACACTCTGGGTGTTTCCTGGGCTCTTGGGGGGGGGAGGCATGTGCAGTGCTTGTCGCTTAAAGTGGCCAGCACCATGAATTGGGTCCACCAAACCTCCCTTGCCTCCATTTGGCTCCAAAATGGAACCCTTCCAGAAGTGAGGGAGGGTATTAGGCACAGGGGTGATGTGGTGATGCAAGGGGATAACGTCACCACATCACTGTGTCACCCAGTCCTGGGTGCATTAGGCCCCAGGTCACTTCTGATCCCAGGAAATGTTCTCCCCATGATCAGGAATGTTGGACATCATTTTGCCTAGAAATCAAACTCTTAAAAAAAATGGCATGTAAACAGAAAAGATCCAAACCTATTTCAACCCTTAGTGAACTAGTTTTGCACTTGCAGGGAAGCATTTTTTTTTAAACACTGCAGGTAATTCAGAAATGGCATCTCTCACTTGCAGTCTATAACAGTGGAACAGTTCATTCTACCACCTAAGCACGCTATGACCTCAGTTCCACCTAATTTTGCCACATGTGTGGATCTGGCCTTCGACCTTGTCTGATATATGTCTGGTGGCAACTGCATTTCAGAGAAAAATGATCCCTATATTATGAATTTAAATCCTCTACTCACCAATGTGACATAATTAAACGGAAGAGACACTTCTCGTCTAGACAGGCTAGTAGACAGTGCTGGGGGAGAGGTAGCGGCTGTGGTGCATGTCGGCACCAACGACGTGGGCAAGTGTAGCTGGGAGGTCCTGGAGGCCAAATTTAGGCTTTTAGGCAGGAAGCTGAAAGCCAGGACCTCAAAGGTAGCGTTCTCTGAAGTGCTATCTGTTCCACGCGCAGGGCCAGCTAGGCAGGCGGAGATCAGGGGTCTCAATGCGTGGATGAGACGGTGGTGTAGGGAGGAGGGGTTTAGATTCGTTAGGCACTGGGGAACGTTTTGGGACAAGCGGGGCCTGTACAAGAGGGACGGGCTCCATTTGAACCAGAATGGAACCAGACTGCTGGCGCATAACATTAAAAAGGTGGCAGAGCAGCTTTTAAACTGATCCCTGGGGGAAGGCCGACAGGAGCCGAGGGGCATCCGGTTCGGGACTCCTCATCCCTATGGGTTGAGGATGGGGAGGTTAGAGAACAACAAGACAAAGGCAGGGTAGGAGAAGAAATTGGGAAAGGTAGGGTGATGGGATGTGATAGACGGTTTGGCACAATGAGAGGGTGCGGGGACAAAGGAGCAAATAAGCAGCTCATCCTGGGGCATTCCGTGTATAAATGCTTTTATGCGAATGCCCGAAGTCTACGAGCAAAGGTGGGAGAACTGGAATGTCTGGTGACAAGGGAAAATATTGACATAGTGGGCATAACAGAAACCTGGTGGAATGCGGAGAATCAGTGGGATACCGCAATCCCGGGCTATAAACTCTACAGGAGGGACAGGCAGGGGCGTGTTGGAGGTGGGGTGGCCCTTTATGTTAAGGAAGGGATAGAATCCAGCAAAGTAGAGATTGAAGGTGGGTCCGACTCCACCGTAGAATCTCTGTGGGTTAAATTACCAGGCTTGTGCAGCGATGTAATACTGGGGGCGTGCTATCGTCCTCCAGACCAGAAATCTGATGGGGACCTTGAAATGAGGAAACAGATCAGGGAGGTGACAAGGAGGGACAGGGTTGTAATCATGGGGGACTTCAATTATCCTCATATTGACTGGGTCAATTTGTGTTCTGGTCACGATAAGGAAACCGGATTTCTTGACGTGCTAAATGACTGTGGCTTAGATCAGCTAGTCACGGAGCCCACCAGAGGCCAGGTGACTCTGGATTTAATATTGTGTGGTACGCAGGACCTGGTTAGAGATGTAAACGTTACTGAGCCATTGGGGAACAGTGATCATGCTGTGATCCGTTTTGACGTGCACGTTGGGGGAAGAATACCAGGCAAATCTCTAACAAAAACCCTTGACTTCCGACAGGCGGACTTCCCTCAAATGAGGAGGCTGGTTAGAAGGAGGTTGAAAGAGAGGGTAAAAAGAGTCCAATCTCTCCAGAGTGCATGGAGGCTGCTTAAAACAACAGTAATAGAGGCCCAGCAGAGGTGTATACCGCAAAGAAAGAAGGGTTCCACTAAATCCAGGAGGGTGCCCGCATGGCTAACCAGCCAAGTTAGAGAGGCTGTGAAGGGCAAGGAAGCTTCCTTCCGTAAATGGAAGTCTTGCCCTAACGAAGAGAATAAAAAGGAACATAAACTGTGACAAAAGAAATGTAAGAAGGTGATATGGGAGGCCAAGAGAGACTATGAGGAACGCATGGCCAGCAACATTAAGGGGAATAATAAAAGCTTCTTCAAATATGTTAGAAGCAGGAAACCCGCCAGAGAAGCGGTTGGCCCTCTGGATGGTGAGGGAGGGAAAGGGGAGATAAAAGGAGACTTAGAGATGGCAGAGAAATTAAATGAGTTCTTTGCATCTGTCTTCACGGCAGAAGACCTCGGGCAGATACCGCTGCCCGAACGGCCCCTCCTGACCGAGGAGTTAAGTCAGATAGAGGTTAAAAGAGATGATGTTTCAGACCTCATTGATAAATTAAAGATCAATAAGTCACCGGGCCCTGATGGCATCCACCCAAGGGTTATTAAGGAATTGAAGAATGAATTTGCAGATCTCTTGACTAAGGTATGCAACTTGTCCCTCAAAACGGCCACGGTGCCAGAAGATTGGAGGATAGCAAATGTCACGCCTATTTTTAAAAAGGGAAAGAGGGGGGACCCGGGAAACTATAGGCTGGTCAGCCTAACATCCATACCAGGTAAGATGGTGGAATGCCTCATCAAAGATAGGATCTCAAAACACATAGACGAACAGGCCTTGCTGAGGGAGAGTCAGCATGGCTTCTGTAAAGGTAAGTCTTGCCTCACGAACCTTATAGAATTCTTTGAAAAGGTCAACAGGCATGTGGATGCGGGAGAACCCGTGGACATTATATATCTGGACTTTCAGAAGGCGTTTGACACGGTCCCTCACCAAAGGCTACTGAAAAAACTCCACAATCAGGGAATTAGAGGACAGGTCCTCTCGTGGATTGAGAACTGGTTGGAGGCCAGGAAGCAGAGAGTGGGTGTCAATGGGCAATTTTCACAATGGAGAGAGGTGAAAAGCGGTGTGCCCCAAGGATCTGTCCTGGGACCGGTGCTTTTCAACCTCTTCATAAATGTCCTGGAGACAGGGTTGAGCAGTGAAGTGGCTAAGTTTGCAGACGACACCAAACTTTTCTGAGTGGTAAAGACCAGAAGTGATTGTGAGGAGCTCCAGAAGGATCTCTCCAGACTGGCAGAATGGGCAGCAAAATGGCAGATGCACTTCAATGTCAGTAAGTGTAAAGTCATGCACATTGGGGCAAAAAATCAAAACTTTAGATATAGGCTGATGGGTTCTGAGCTGTCTGTGACAGATCAGGAGAGAGATCTTGGGGTGGTGGTGGACAGGTCGATGAAAGTCTTGACCCAATGTGCAGCGGCAGTGAAGAAGGCCAATTCTATGCTTGGGATCATTAGGAAGGGTATTGAGAGCAAAACGGCTAGTATTATAATGCCGTTGTACAAATCGATGGTAAGGCCACACCTGGAGTAGTGTGTCCAGTTCTGGTCGCCGCATCTCAAAAAAGACATAGTGGAAATGGAAAAGGTGCAAAAGAGAGCGACTAAGATGATTACGGGGCTGGGGCACCTTCCTTATGAGGAAAGGCTACGGCGTTTGGGCCTCTTCAGCCTAGAAAAGAGACGCTTGAGGGGGGACATGATTGAGACATACAAAATTATGCAGGGAATGGACAGAGTGGATAGGGAGATGCTCTTTACACTCTCACATAATACCAGAACCAGGGGACATCCACTAAAATTGAGTGTTGGGCGGGTTAGGACAGACAAAAGAAAATATTTCTTTACTCAGCGTGTGGTCGGTCTGTGGAACTCCTTGCCACAGGATGTGGTGCTGGCGTCTAGCCTAGACGCCTTTAAAAGGGGATTGGACAAGTTTCTGGAGGAAAAATCCATTATGTGGTACAAGCCATGATGTGTATGCGCAACCTCCTGATTTTAGAAATGGGTTAAGTCAGAATGCCAGATGTAGGGGAGGGCACCAGGATGAGGTCTCTTGTTATCTGGTGTGCTCCCTGGGGCATTTGGTGGGCCGCTGTGAGATACAGGAAGCTGGACTAGATGGGCCTATGGCCTGATCCAGTGGGGCTGTTCTTATGTTCTTAAGAGCAGATTTACCTTTATAACTGAAGGTAATCCTTCAGTTATAAGGATTGGAAGTCATCCTAAAACAGCTAATACAGTTTTGCTGAGAATTCCATGACAAACTTGTTCTTATGAAAGCTACTGTAAAGTCCATCTTGTTGAACATCTAGAAAAGTAAATCACTCTTAATAGCAAATATTTGGGTAAGCATCTTTAGTGATGCTTGAAATTAAGAATAATTTGAGTGACATATTTGTCTAAAACATTTGTCTTTTAAAAATTCGCCAGAGTGTGTTGTTCTCAACCATAGGCTCCCTTCATGATCTTTGAAGGGAAAGAACTAGATGCCTAAATTATTTTCAATAACTGGTTCAAGGGAAAAAAGTATTTCCAATGTTGCTTCAGACCAAATGAAATTGAGTCTAAATAAATCTTCCTAATCAATAGAGTTTGTATTTTGACAATCAAATTATAAACTAGATTTCTGAATTCTTAAGGTTGACTACTACATTTCATCATTGCTCGATTGCCAGCCAAAAAAAGTGACTGACAGATTCATAAGACATCAGAGCTGCCCAGCGTAAGAAACTCATCAAATATATAGGCATTAGTAATCAGCCAACTAAAGTTTATACTCAATTAGGTAATAAATCAACAGGTTAAAGAATGTATGACAGTTCGACAATTTACAGCCACAATATGCTAATAATTTGGGAATATGAAAGTTATTAATAAGTAAGAAGAGACAAATCATTCTTTGGAACGTTTTTAGAAAGCCATTTTTCTGAATCAATGGTCACAAGTGGAAATCCTTTCAGTAAGCTAGAAATATGACCTCATGATTTAATGCATGAATTTTAATCAGATTTTATATTGATTGATCACATTGTGTAAGCAATGAATGCTTTCAGCTCACAAAAAATTCACAGTCACAGGGGTAATATAAGCATCCAGACTGCCATAATGACCTCAGATTGCCATCCTGACCATGCTTACTTGGAGGTAAGTTTCATTAATCAATTAAAATTACATGTTCTGGCTCATAGTTTAGTACAGATCAGATGTCAATACATTGTCCTTTAAAGCACTGTGATGCCTGCAAGGACGTTACCCATATATTTTTTGCAAAAGGCCCACCAACAGCCCAATCTCAAAGAAAGACCAGAGTTGTAGCAATAGCAAAATGTTGTGCTCTGCAGTGGCATCTGAGGTCTTTGCTTGTAGCAAAGTGAGTGGGCTGTGATGTATGTCACAAAAACCAATCATTTTAACCACTGTCCTTCTATAGGACCCCTTGGCCATCATTCAGTTCCCAAATACAACCATGGCAGAAGAAAAATTAAGCTATTGATGTAAACAAGATGAAATGGGAGCTGCAGAACTGTTGTTGCCATCATATGCAGAAATACCACAAAAGAAATGGGGTGTGTGGGGGCACACGAGTGCATGTGCATGACTGAATCGAAGGGGGAAAATCACATGAAGAACAACAGAGCTGTGGTGATGGCATGTGCCAATTTTGAAATCAGAGAAATTATCTATGAACAATTGGAAGGTCGGTGGTGCAGAGCAGTGGGTGCAGTCAATTCATAGATAAATGGAACAGGAAAATCTGTTTGTCCCTAATGTAGCCAAGAAGGAATCGCAGTGGCAGGAGTAATATTAACAGACCTGCCTGGTAGCCCATCCCGAGCTGACCAGGTTTTTTTCTCTATCCATGGCCTGTCTCTTGGAAATGACCTCTCTGTACTCAGGGCATTTGTTGTTCCCATCTATAATAAAATAACCCGTCTCTTAATTCCATTTAGGAAGCATAAAGTTTCACTTTCACACACACTAGTGGTTTAAAAAAAAAAAAAACTCACATTTTATAATTTGGATTACATTAAACCCAATATAGTGTAATCATCCTTAGCATAATGAATCCCTACACCAGAAAGATGGTACTTGTCCGATCCAGTGTTCCTTGTCTTATTTCCTCATCTTAAAAGAGAAGATCACATTCCCCAGAGATGATTGCCAGAATTTCTTATGGCCAAGTGATGACCACTTAGGGTGAAATACTGTCTGAGAAACATTTTTCTCAACTCAGAGTTCCTGTTAAGAATTCAGCTCTCCCATTCTTCCTTGAGCCACATGATATGGCAGCTATTCCATCACTTGTAGTGTTTGTGCATGATGTAATGATTGATTTGTTCCAAGGGAGTATTTGTTGCTTTCTTTTGAAACTTGTGAGAAAAAAAGTCTCCCAAAACAGAAATGATGTATTTGACACTATATGGACTTGTTTTGTTAATGGTAAAGGTCCTTCTAAACCAAACAGCTCCAGAGACAGGTGACAAATGCAATCTCAAAATAGGACGAATATTGGCTTATTCCATTCCAAATTTATATGAGCCAAAAAAAAAAAAAAAAAAAAAAAGAAATCAGACTAGACTTTTAATTTTTGAACTCCCATGTTTAGTTCTGGTCAGGTCATATGAATGAGATTTTAGAAGACAGCTGTTGTGTGAATCTCTATAATCCAGTGGTTAGTATGTTGAACTAGAGTTAGGGAGATCTGGATTCAAATCTCAGCCACAGTGGGCGACTTTGAGCTAGTCATTCTAAGTTGAAAAAAGCTTAGTACCTACAGGGTTGTTGTGATGATAAGGGGAAGGGGAAGGACCATGATCTCCATGGCAGAAAGGTGGGATAGAAATAAATAATATTTTCAACCAATTTACATGGCAATTGGAGACAGATGGGCAGCGCCAGCAGTACACTCATGCCACCAGTGTTGAACCCATAGGATTATGGGTGCACTGCTCATTCGTACCTGAATATTGACCAGAGTGAATGGGGGAAGAACTGACATGTACTTTCTGGAGTGCACCACTGTAGGGAATACTTGATGGAGGAGGTGGAGAAAGGATAATAACTAGAACTGTCAGCTTAACATGAAAACTGCCCCTGTCAAATTGTTTTAAGAAATGTTTGTAAAGAAATGGTGCAGCACCTGAAATCTCTGTTTACAGTTTTTGATCAGTGATGGTGATGATGCTTTCACCCATGACAATTCAGTCCTTAATGATGCAGCTCCACACTGTATGTAGCCATGGAATTACATACTGGTATTTCCTGTAATAAACACACAACTTGGGAACGACTGATGAGCGTCCTTAAAGACTTATTTCCATACACACAACAAACATGTTTAGGGAAACTCACCTTCTTGACAAGAGAGAGAAAGTTCTTGCAGGGCTCAGCTGCAGTAAGGAAATGACACTGTCTCCTCAGAGTCCCTGCTAAAACCAGATTAAAAATGAGCGACGCCACCTCTCAGCCATCATTCTTACAACTGTCAGGTAAAGGTGGTGGATGATCAGGAATTGTGTTGTGGAGAAGTTCAGGGCCCAATTCGATCCAACTTTCCTCATGCGGCCATGCCAATGAGGTGTAAATTGCCTCCTTCAGTGGGAGGAGGCAGTCACAGAGGCCTCATCAAGATAGGTGAACATGTGTTCCCTTACCTTGAGGCTGCATTGCAACTGCATTGGCACTGGAAAACTGGATAGGACTGGGCCCTCAAATAAGAACGAATTGAGGCCCAAATCCTAACCCACTTTCCAGTACTGGCATAGCTGTGCCAATGGGACTTGTGCTGCATCCTGTAGTTGGGTGGTAGTCATGGAGGCTTCTTCAAAGTAAAGGAATGTTTGTTTTCTTACCTAGGAACTGCATTGCCCTTAAGTCGGTGCTAGAAAGTGGGTTAAGACTGCATCCTGAGATTCTCAAGCGAGCCAGCCCTGAGACAGAGAGCACTCTGCACTCTGTACAAAAACAGAGGGGTTTTTGCTGACACTTGCTTTTGTATTCTGTATAAAATATTTAATAATCTGAGCCTTTGTCTAAACAGAGATTGTGTTTGGTTTAAAATGACATTATGCACTTGGCCCATAAATCTGACACCAAAATGACATGCTGAGGAGGATTTCAAGAACAGGATATCTGTTTAGCCTCATAATTATTTTTGTCTAATTCTCAAAAGTGCCAAATACCATTATGTATATTTTTATACTTTGTTGTTGCATGATCAAGAATTTTGTTGACTCAATGGGAAAGAAGTCAAATAGGAAAGAACTTCCTATGCACAAATAGTTAATGTATTTTTCTTCTTTTTACATTTCTCTGCTTTTAAACATGAGACTATGTCTGAAAAGTGAATGCATTTAATTTTTAAATCTGTATAGCTATCACCATCCACAATACTGGAGGCTGCTAATCTGATTGCAAATTAATAGAACTGGTATCATTGTAAGAATTTATCTCCAGGCAAAAGCACTAAAACCTTCTTGGCAGTTTCAAGAATGCTGAGCTTCAGAAATTCTTTTTAATATGGACAGGCATGGCAGAGGACAAGTCCTCTACTTTATCTGTCTCGGTGGATCTTATTCAAGATTTTCAGGAGGTGAATAAGCAAGGTGAAAAATATTCACTGTTCTCAGAAGGCAAGATCAAGAGCCTGGCAAAACACAGTTTGGACAACTACAATGCAAAAGTGAAACTTGTACTGCATCTTTTCTAGTCTCCTCTGAAGACACAGTTGTGGGTTGTGGTGGAACTGTTGGATTCTGGCTTATCATGCTTTGATAAGCATTTTTGGGGGTGGGGTGGGGAAAGTAGGGTTGAAAATCCTTGAAATAAAATAAATTCTGGTGCCATGTTATGGCCCAAAGACAGAGCCCAGTGCTGTCAAGGGGCAGACTCAGTTAGGCACAGGGACAGACACCTTTATGCACATGTAAAGGGATGGAGCCTGCAGAAAATAATAATAATAATAATAATAATAATAATAATAATAATAATAATAATAATAATAATAATAATAATAATAATAATAACTTTGTTTCTATCCTGCCCTTCTCCCTAAATGCCATCTTGGATAATATATAACAGTGTTTCCCAAACTTTTTAGCATCAGTACCCACTTTTTAAAACAACTGTCTATTGCAACTCACTAGACCAGAGGTTCTCAAACTTTGAGGGAGCTTTACTCCCTCAGTAAGTTCTTGCTTACTGAGAGGCTAGGGGGGCTAAGGGGGACAGGGGGGGTGCTTTGCACTTACTTTCAGAAGGCAGGGCTGCAGCAGGCTACAGCACTCCCTGAGGCTTAGAACTTTCACTAAAAGGGGCAGGAGGTCTGGTCTAGAGGGTTGAGCCTCCAATTGCCTGAAGATAACATCTGAAGGTCACCAGTTTGAGGCCACGGGCACCATGAATGGTGAGACCTTGAAGCAGCTGACAAGCTGAGCTGAGTTATTCCACCTGCTCTTCGGAAGGAGCTGCTTGTCAGCTTGTGTGGGAGGAGGCCAGAAAGTGATAACAGACCACAAAAGTTCCATCTGAAATGTTGTGTGGTTCTTGAAAGATAGAACCTTTCTTTAATTGTAAAAATCCCTACGGGGATTTAAACAGCCTGCCTATGTAAACTGCCTTGAATTAAAGTCTGAGGAGAAATCTGACGACCAAAAAAGGCAGTATATAAATACCTGTATTGTTATTGTTATTGTTATTGTTATTAAAAGTGGGTGCAAAACAGTTCCGTTTTGCAGGAAGTAAGTGCCTTACAGTCTGTCTAATCCTTATTAGCTTTGCTGGTTTTAGGGGCTTTTGCAACTCGCATGGGGTGCTCCCATTCCCACATAGTAGCACTGAAATGTGGGAGACTGTTTGCTAACACAGCAAATGTGGCACATGGCATATGCTTCCGATAATGTAACAACTTTTTTAACCAATACATTAAAACACAACTGCTAAATAGAACATAAATACAGAGTTCCCTTCCCTCCCCACTGTCTAAAATATTTTTCAGTAAGCATTCAGACTGTACTGGCAATCTTTGCAGGACCTGAATCCATTCTATCCAGCCTTTTTAACTCCACTACAGAGAGGAGTAACTCATGCTTTGTACTATCAAAGCAAGTCAGCTGTGAAAGGGCACTATATTTTTTGTCACTGTGAAAGAAAATGCATGAGAGCTTTAAAGCGTGTGGAGTCCATTGTCATCTTTCCACCTGGTCACAAATGCCACACCGATGGCAATAACAGCATGACTGGAGGTGAGATTGCAGAAGTGCAAGCCAGGGAGCCAACATCTTTTCACATGTGGAACAGAAGAACACATCGGCCTGTACATTTTGAAAGGCAGCTGTCTGTGGGCTTGGACTGCTGTGGCATAGAAAGCGTGCTTCGTTCTCACCTCTCAGTGTATCCTTTTTTGCAAAATCCATAAGGAAAGATAAAAGTCAAGTGTACTATCAAGCCTGTCAAGCCAATACTCCCTGGGATGCTCTTTGAATGTAGCTCTCATCAATCAGTCTCTTTGCCATCTGAGGCTACTAAAAAAAATCATTGCAACAGGAGGTGCCATGGGAGTCATGTAAAGACACTTTGTATTTACACTGGAGTTCTGCTTCTCATTTTTGTTAATGCCTCCCAAACAAGGAGCTTGAACCTGGAAAGTGGTAAGTGAGGTCAAGAAGGGTCAGTGTTTTAGCATAAGTAGTTCAATTTGACCTTCTTAAACAGAGCAGGTCGACTGCAGCATCAATTTGAGGCAAAGTGTGTCACATGACAGCTAACTCTGTAGAATTTTTCAGAGGCTTACCTCTTATCACCTTTGCTCGATACAATGCATGTATTAGGGCAGACGAGAGAGGAAAGTAGAGTGGCAACAACTGGGAAGAACATCTGGGTTCCTCTTCATTAATGGCACAATCCTATTCAGACACCAAGCCAACATTGCACAAATGCTGGGTTGACATCTGCCATATCCAAAGCCCTTCCAGGCAACACTGCTTCCAGCCCAAAGCATGCAGTGTACACTGCACTGGCAGCTCTGGGCTAGTCCTGCATAGTCTGTGCATGTCTACTTGGAAGTCGGTCCTAGTCAACCCAATGAAACATACTCCCAAGTAGTTGTTTCCCAAGTAGCACTGTTTTGCAGCCTAAATGTTGTGAAAACACAGACTTCTCCAATACTTTATTACAAATATGAATTTTTGACATCAATTTTAAATATTAATGATGTTTATTGAAATCAACAAGAAAACTCCCAGTTATTTATGGGTCAAATCCTTTCTGAAAGGAGCCTCTTGTGCATTGAATTGTAGCCTATTAACCTGAGTTTCAATGGGATTTACTTTCACATAAACATGCATATGACAGAGCTGTTAATTGGATTACAAGGATAAGATGTGACATGGTAAAAAAAGTGTTTGCTGACAGTGGTCAAACACATGATCAGATAAACTGAGGGGAAGCTGCTAAACAGAAGTAGAGAAGAACCCTTTCTAAAAGAGTTAGAATAAATTAAGGGCTTAATTAATGGCTTTGGCACCAACATTCACAATAAAAATACCAGAACTCATTAAGTCTGGAGTCTGCTTCAAATCTGGTACTCGCATTCCAAAATTAGCATTCAAATGTTTCATTTGTACAGTTCATCCAAACCTTTCAGATTTGAATATCTGAGTTAAAGGCATATGCGTACATTTCACCATTTATTTTAGTTTCCGTCTCCTGGGCTTTACAAATCAACATGCAAAGAGTGACAGGATACCAAAGTGCTATTCTGTGCCTTTAATGCTTGGCTGACAAGCAGATAGAATCCGAATGTAAGAGCAAAACCACTGTCCACATCTGGAGATTTCCCTGTGATTCCCCACTGCTTTACAGATATTGTTTGGTGACCTTAATTACACAGCTTGGCACCAAAACAATCAACTTAGAACTCTGATGATAAGTGATGTAAGCCTTTTAAGTAACCAAGCAGCAGAACTTACAGCCAGCTGAATACATTGTATCTGATTAATTACAGTGGCACATATAAAGTGCTGCTCACCTTTGTGAATTTCATTTGCAAGAGCTGCAGTGCAATCTACCCAAGAGCAGCACAAACTGAATAATCACAAAGTAAAAAAAAGTGTATATCAAGCTGCCACAAAATGAAGCATCACAAATCTTTACGAAGCAGCATTTTTAAGATTGTTTATCTGGTGTTTGGCAAGTTGTGACTGGCTGATCATGTATCATATGCTGCAGGAAATATTATGTGATTGGATGAGTGATGCATTTCCAACGTCCCAAATCTTGGCAACATGAATAACTACATTATGCTAGCTGTAAGTAGTTGAGCGGAGCAGGTGATACGTAATGTGTGCCACAGTGCACCAAACATCTATCATGTCTGCTTCTATTTGCAGAGAAATAGGATGTACTGTTTTAACGTTAGTTGCAGGCTGCAGTTGTATAAACTGTCGTGATTTCCTTAGAGATAACATTTGCTATGGCAGCTTGCTAAACACCAATTCATAGCTTAATGAAGAATAAAAATGCAGTGGGAAATATGGATGAAAACACAGAGGAAAATATGATTTGGTCCTAATCCAACTGCATCTAAAAAGGGATTGCCCTAGCACCCCCAATAAACGCCACGAGGCAAGGTCAGCTCGCTGGTAGGACTTGCCCACTTTATTAATTACAATTCAAATTAAATTCTGCAGCAGTTCCTGCCTACTAAATTCCTTCCCTTTAGTCAGGCACCTACCATTGGAGAAACAGACAAATCAGTCACTTCCCCTTCCCCAGTCAACTTCTTGAGATCAGTATAGGCTTACCCTCTGGCCCTTCCATGCCTTAGTGTGCATACCGGGCCTTTACTCCTACTCCCTCACAGTACCTGCCAGAGGTGGCCAACCTGGCTAAACTAAACACCACACCTCAAGAAACAGTCTGGGGTCAGTGAAAAAACCAGCAACTGCCAATCAGGTTGGAAGCACAAAATTCCTACCCAGCCCCCAAAGTGTGGTCAACTAATCTCAGACTATCCAGAGGACGGGTGGGATGGGGTGCAAGACCACCAGAGCTCTGAGCATTGCAAAAATGCTGACTGAACTCCTACCCAGCAACTCAGTGCAGCAATCAGGAGCAGCCCATCTCTGCTTTGCCTTATGCAGGGTGGGGCCAGGCAAAGGAAGCCCTCACCTTAGTAGAGTGATTGTAAACTCGTGAGTTCAAAACAATCCTAGTGAGTTTCATCTTTAAAAGGTTTGATTTGGTGCAATATTCTACTTTGTCTAATTAAGGTATCCTTGGATTTCCCCAGTGAACTGCCCAGTGTAAGAAGGACAAATAACCATGGCTCTTCTGGTTTTTGGAATCTTGTTTTTTGTCAATACAGACAGATTGTGGAGCTTCTGAGCACTCAATATCCAGGTGCTGCCCAAATATAGTAGTACAAATAGGCTTTCAGGCAGTCACTTCACAAGTTCTGTGATCTCAACCTCATGGTTTGGAACCCATCCTCTGTCCTCTTATCACATTTTCCCCTTGCCTTTCTGACACTGATAACCTTTTGTCACTGGAAACATACAGATCTAAACACAGTAATAAATCCTGCATAGTTGTGGCCTGTCAGGCTCAGCACCTGAATCAGCAGAACTTGCCTGTTTTATGCAGGAGTCTGGTAAGAATTTCAGCTTGTTCTCTTTGACCAATTTCATCATGGTGAGACATGATCAATTGCCTCGTCATCTCCACTATTACAAGAAGCTGGTATCTGCATGCCAGTGAAACAGAACATTATGCAGGTGTATAGAGACTTCAAAATAGAAGGCAGCTCTCCTATGGCATCCCCACTCTCCCCATCATATATGCAGCTGATTAGCAATAATTATGATAATAATAATAATTGTCCAAACAACAGCCACAATCAAGCTCACATTAAGCACTTTTACACCCCACAGTTTGCAATGAGAGAGATTTAAACATATTCGTAAGCAATTCTTACGCTGAATTGTGCCCAGTGAGGACAATAACAACAACAACAACAACAACAAGGTATTTATATACTGCCTTTCTGGTCATTGGATTACTCCTCTGACTTTATTCAAGGCGGTTTACATAGGCAGGCGTTTCTAAATCCCTCAAGGGGATTTTTACAATCATAGAGGTTCTCTCTTTCAAGAACCAACAACATTTCAGAATGGATCTTCCTGGTTTGGTCTCACTTCTGGCCTCCAGTTCTCCCACGCAGGCTGACAAGCAGCTCCATCTCTCACACGGAGGGCAGCCAAGACGCTTCTTGCTCACAGCAAGAGCAGGTGGAATCACTCGGCTGGGCTTGTCAGCTGCTTCAAGGTCTTGCCATTCTCAGCTGTTCAGGGAGCTGCCGGTGTTCTCAAACTGGCGACCTTCTGATGTTATCTTCGGGCTAACAGAGGCTCTACCCTCTAGACCAGCCCTCCTGCCTAATAGCTTGCTTTATTTCAGTTTACATATACCATGGTCCAAATATTTATACTTAGTGGCTTAATTGATCTGTGTTCTCATGCATATTACATCACCCGTTTCTTTCCATGTTCAACCATCCTAACACACTGCCAAACTGCCCATATAGCCAAACGTTTAATTACAATTCACCAGTGTAATTTCAGTCTTCAAGGGATCAACACAGGAAGATTTACAAAAGATTAAAGAGGTTTTCCTCTGTCTTTAACAGGGATTATTTAGATCAGTCAAAGCATTTGCTTCAAGGCACCAACCAAACTGAGAAGTACAGAACTATTAAAGGATGTGTAATCTGTAGTGATAACCCCTCTTTCAGAGATGTTGTTTCCTAAAGATTGACTGTAAGATTTGCTTCCTATTAATTGCTTATTATTCTACTGGGAGGCAGAAATTTATCTTCAGTGCAGGTGATTGTTACATTAGGAAAAACAGCTATGTGAGCAGCATTTCAATGCAGGTTATGTACATACAATTGGTCTTACCTTAAGTCTATCACTACAGAGTACAGCAGTTCTTGTGAAGAAATGTCATGAGTTCTAATAGCAGTTACTGCTGTCACCACTTGTAGTGGCACCATTTATTGAGGGTAGGTTTGCTTCTTTCCTAAAGCTGCATATGCCAGGGACTAAGCTCCACTGAACTCAATGAGCCTTCTGCGTAGATGTTCATGGGATTGTGCTGTAATTTGCCTACAACCTGCTGAATATGACATCTTGCATCTCTGGCCTGTGAATGTGATTTTCAGTCATTTCTGTGACACGGGATCAGTAGCACTTTGCTGCCCCTGACTCTACTGCTGCCAGGCGCAAACCCCTTATTGATTCTAGCAAAGTACTCTGAACATCCACCAAAGCAGTTACGGAAAGAGATTCCTCCTGGCTGAAAAATGTGCTGCCATAATTTATTTCAGAAATCATTTTATTGGACAGCTCCTACTGACAGTGGATTCCAGGTGAGACGAATGTGGTCTCTTTGCTGAAAGCCAATTCATATGTTTTTCTTGACATGGTATCTGAGGAGACTTTAACAGCTGCACTTCCCACAAAAAGTCAAGGCCTGTTGTATTGCACAGGTCTCATAATTCAACTTCTGCTTTTTGGCTCCTCCCACTGAACACTGAACTCCAGTTTTCCATTAGAAGATCCATTTTTTCTGCAGCAGACTATGGGTGGGTAGAAGAAACTGACGAGGATGTATTTTTCTTGGTCTCTTAATATATCTTTGAATTGAGGACAGCCTCCTCATTATTAACTTTCCGGAGGGGCCTGAAGACTTTTTTTTATTTAGGAAAGCCTTTGAGGACTTTTATAAGGACTGCTTTTATAAATTAATGTTTTTTACTGTGCATTTTATTGCTGACTGCTGTGTATTTTATCTTGTTTTTAATTGTTTTTTTAATGCTTATTTGTATTTTACTCTGTATTTTAATGTTTGATTATTAGCTGCCTTCAGGAAGAAAGGCAGAATACAAATCAAATCAAATCAAATCAAAAAATAAATAAATAAATAAATAAATAAATAAATAAATATCTTGTGAGAATCCTACTTTAGGGAGCTTGTTTTAGTTTACTATCAGTTCATATGTTCCATATCGTTCATGCTTTTTATGTGTAAAAGGACCCAGTTTGGTATATTCCCAAACATTCAGAAAAAAGTAATCCTTAATGATGAGTTCATACTTTTGTTCCCATTTCTCTAACTCAGAGAGAATGAAGAAGCTAAAACAATTGCTGTGAGAATATGACACAAAACAAGAGACACCTAAAAGCCAGTTCACAGATGGCCAGAAGATGTTTATTATGCACACTGTTGGACAAAGGAGTATGCCTTGGGCTTCTGCACCTGTCCCCACTGCACACTGAATATTAATATTTTATGTAAAGTAGGGCTTACATGTGTAAAATAAATACCTACGTAAGTAGGGCATGCTCACCATCCTTTTTCACCACTGACATCATGAGAACAGGGCCTACGTATCTAGGCACTGAAGTGCACAAGCCTACAGTTTTACATATGAAGGGGAAAGAATGCACTGGTCTGAGGCTCATTCCCAAGTGTATGAACTAACCATAGCTTTCCTGTTAGGATTAAAATTGTCAATAAGAAACAAAGAACAACTGAGAAGAATTCTGTACTGGCCTTTTCCAAGCAGTCTTGTCTTCTCAACTCTCCAAACAGCAGAATGCTTCATTTTTACACAATGCCTTTCAAAGCTCAGCACAAAATCCGCAAGTTCAGTTCCAGGCACTTTTTGCCATGTTAGCTCCTACTACGTCTCGCTTCATTTTGTTCTCTGGTATTGTCAGTTGTCTCCGTTCCTGAGGGAAGATGGGAACGCTTTCAGAGTCAGTTACGCTTCAGAGGGATTTTTGTAGCAGGGACCATTTTGTTGCGGCAAGAGCAGAAATGAAACTGTTTGTGGCCCTCAGTGCTACTCAGTGACTTGAATTCAGGACTCCTTCAAGCATTAGGAATGTTTTTATCTCCATATAGACAAAAGTGTGAAACCCCACAAGTTGAAAACCATGAGATTGTTCATTATCTGCATTTATTTACTATTTCCCTGCCCTTAAACAGAGTCACGTACAAGAATCTATTTTAAAATGTATACAACCCTGGAAAGATTAACCTGGGTGTGACTCCCTTGTGCATATATGCAAAACAGGTAAGAAATAATAGCACACCCTATACAACAGCACTAGACTGCAATCCTATACACACTGTTCTGGGAATAAACCACACTGAATACAATGGGGTTTACTTCTGAGGAGACATGTATAGACTTGTGCTGCTAGTTGAAGATGCCTCTTCACTATCCAAGGAATTTCAATTCACTCTTGATTCCTGTCCTCATAGAGAAACAGGACTAATGATTTTTTGAATGGGTAGGAAGAGGAATAGTGGAGGAATGGATCTCTGGCTATCACCTTCCAGAGAGAGAGAGAGAGAGAGAGAGAAATGATTAGGAGAACTCATTGGTCAACAATGTGGGCTTATTTTGATAAGAACATAAGAAGAGCCCTGCTGGATCAGGCCTTAGGCCCATCTAGTCCAGCTTCCTGTATCTCGCAGTAGCCCACCAAATGCCCCAGGGAGCACACAAGACAACAAGAGACCTGCATCCTGGTGCCCTCCCTTGCATCTGGCATTCTGACGTAGCCCATTTCTAAAATCAGGAGGCTGCACATTCCCATTATGACTTGTCACCTGTAATGGATTTTTCCTCCAGGAATTTGTCCAATCCCCTTTTAAAGGCATCTAGGCCAGATGCCATCACCACATACTGTGGCAAGGAGTTCCACAGACCAACCACACGCTGAGTAAAGAAATATTTTCTTTTGTCTGTCCTAATTCTCTCAACACTCAAATTTAGTTTGTAAGTAGAAGATCTGTAAGTAGAAGACTTTTTCTGTATGTGGGTTGCTGTATGTGGGTTGCTGTTGCTGGCCATAGAAATAAACTAGATTCATTTAATGCATTTGTCCCATTGAAATTCCTTGTACAATTAAGTATCACCTGCATGATTTGGAAATGGACTGTAAATAGAATCACAAAGACATATTCCCTATTTGCCAAACTTTCATTACAATTTTGAATATGTATATCTTACTGTTCCAAGATAAAGAAACAGGAGTTTGCCCAAATGCAATCCAATATCTCAACCCTTCCACAAACATGCAACCACACACAGCTGTGCTTCAAAACCAAGTATTCAAAACCAAGTAATAACCAAGCTTGATTATTTCAAAACCAAGACAACCAATTTCAAAGCCAGTTATCGCTCTTCTTTTGATTGCTCTGCCTGAACAGAAAAAACAGAATTCTTTCAAGTAATCCATAAAAATAAAATAAGCCCAGCGATATTACACTGAGCCTCAGATCTCCTATTCCAGTATCAGGCAGGAATGCATGTGTACGGGTAATGCTGTAAACCATGGGGGGGGGGGGATTTTGTAGTGAAAACACTGATAGACCCTTAACTGTTATAGTGCCTGCTGGCATCACTGTAATTAAACGGAACATAACAACTATTAGTCATCTGAATTCACATACACATTCCTTGTTTGGTACAATAAAAATTACAAAGCAGGAATGCTACTTAATTAGGTGGCCTGGGAACTGCTGTCTAACTGTATTTCATTTATTTTAAATGCCTTTACCTAGATTTAATTTCTGTTTTATATCTCTGGTCTGTGTATTTATATGGCTGTACACCTATTATAGCAATATAAATTAAATACCTCAAGGACATCACTAAGTATTGTTAAAAAGTAAACATGTAAAACATGATGCTTTTTTATGCAGAGAAAATTAATATGCTGCAACAGTCTCCCAAACAAAAATAAATCCAAGGTTAATTATACAGTCATAAACAGCTTTTTATACATTTTTAGCAGGGGAAAATAGCTTCACTCTAGTGATTTTCATTCTGCATCTGGAAACCACATTTGTGCTTTCTTTCTAGTCTTTTAATTGTCTTGTCCCCTGTGATGAGAGAGAAGACAAAGAAGAAGCTTCCTAATATTTGATCATTCATTGTGTATTTTCTTTGTTTTTTACCCCTACTTCTAATATAGGATCTTGGGATTATTGTGTCCTTTGGCCTTCATTCTCAGGACTGGGTGAAACTAGCTGGAGGAATTCCAGTCTGTTTTTCTGAACTGAAACTGGCCCTTTCCCTGGGAAAGAAAGGGAACCTGCCAGTTCCAAGATCCCTACCTTCACACTCAGGTTGACCAGAGAACTCTAATATCCACCAATGATGACCTGGTGATGATGTCACTGGTGCATGCTATGTTACAGGCTTCTGACTATCTTGTGTCTAACACAACCATGACTGGCTCTTTAGATGAGGAGGAGGAGCTGTTTACACCAGTGGCCAGTCGCTTGAAGAAACTTACAGCCCAATCCTATCCACGCTTTCCTGGGAGTAAGCCCCATTGACTCTAATAAGACTTACTTCTGAGTAGTCATGCATAGGATTGGGCAGTTAGGCTGCAATCCTAACCACACTTTCCTGAGAGTAAGCCCCACTGAACAAAATAGGACTTACGTCTGAGTAGACCTGGTGCTCTAGATTGTGTAGATTGTGCTCTAAGTGTTTCCCCCCTCCACAAATGCCAGTGATGCTGATACAACAGTGATACAGCCAGAGATACAACATCTACCATTCCTGAAACTTTCTAGACATACATGGTGAGCTTTGAGTAACATACCGTCATGGGAACTACTGTATACTTACAGTAGATTGCCCCAAATCAAGCTGTATCTGCTGCTCATCACCAGTCAAGCTCTGTCTGCTACCCATTGTCACCCATCACCAAAGACTCCTTAATCGTGGTGGAAAAAGTAGGTGGTCTAGTCCATATAACATAGGCCACAGATTGAACAGATGCATCTTATATATCAGTGCATATGGTTGTCTAGAGAGGTCTAACAAGGACAAACCTACCAAGATCTAAAGACTGGGGACCTGCAGGGATCCTCTGTAGATCTCAGTAAGCTCTCAAGATTTCACCCAAGCTGGAACTCCCAAATGTAATCAAAACTGTATTTGTGCAGATTTCAGCAGCAACTCCCATTGTCCCTCCAGTGCATGCAGACAGCCCATAACTTCAGAATATTCTACCAGGAAAACTTCTTGAAGGAAGTGGTCAAACAATCTCATCCCTTGATGACTGTGCCATCAAGGGGATGACTTGCATGTTTGAAACAGCCATCACACAGCATTTTTAAAACATATGTCTCAAAACCTCTTCATAACAGAAATTCTTTCCACCTCCTCAATTTACAAGCTAACAATTTCTGCAACTTAAGTGCAAGTAATACAAAAAATGGTCTTACACAGAGCATAGAAAGGAGAAACTGGTGCAACTCTGGCTCTGTTTTATCAGGGAATGAACGTGAGGCCTTCCACAGGCTGTTACTGCACCACTGAGACCGCTTTCCAAAGGAAGAGCTCCTTCGGGTCCGGGTTCTCTCTAAGGCATGCAGCCAATTAGGCGGCACACTTCTCAGCCAAGCTCCATGTAGCATGGTGCTCAGCAACCTGGAAGTTTGGTGATGACATGATAAGAACATAAGAAGACCCTTGCTGGATTAGGCCAAAGGCCCATCTAGTCCAGCTTCCTGTATTTCATAGTGGCCCATCAGATACCTCAGAGTGCACACACAAGACAACAAGATATCTGCATTGTGTTGCCACGCCTTTGCACCTGGCATTGTGAGGTAGCTTCACAGGTCCAGCACATGTTACAAGCCTTGATGGGTACATATAATCTCCTGGTTTTGGAGGTTTTATGTACCCATCATGGCTTGTAACCTGTGATGAATTTTTCCTCTATTAATCTGTCCAATCCTCTTTTAAAGGCATCTAGACCAGATGCCACCACCAAATCCTGCGGTAAGGGGTTCCACAGATTAATTACACACTGGGTAAAGAAATATTTTCTTTTATCTCTTCTAACTGTCCTAACGCTAAATTTTAGTGGCTGTCCCCTGTATGTCAATGTCCAGACCAAATGTCTGAAGGCTGTATTTTGATACGTCATGGTGCTGCCTAGGTATACAGTGCACAGTGCTTTGGGTGTGTCATTTTAAGACTTGCCCAGGATTTTATAGTTTTATATAATCCTGGAGAACATAACAATACAATGTTTTCTGGATACAGTCCTGGAAAACAGGAGTTTTCCAAGAATAGCCCCATGAAAAAAATTTTCCCTTGTGTGCCAAAACTGTGCAAAAATAGAGCTGTTGTTTGCCTTGTGCTAGCTGCCTGATATCAACTCAGCTGTTTGCCTTGCATTCTCTCCAGGCGGCTGTGAACATACTAGAAATGATTTCCCAGGGAAGGATGTTGATAGCATTCCGTAGATCAGATATTCATTTACAGCAACATGATTTGGCCTGATTATAAATTTATGAACGCAAATGTTTCCTTTACAACATATTGTTCTTTGTTAAACCTGAGGCCCTGCTTAATACCTAAATAGCACTAAGCAGCAGCAGTAACTGAGTAATAATTTTGGGATAAATAGCCATATTTTCAGAGAGCTAATAAACCTCATAAAGAGATTGGCAGCTATGGGAAATCCACGAAGAAGCACCAATTAGAGGAGAATTATCTACAACGGTTTGTCTATGAAATGTGCTGTGTTTGTTGCCATGTTCCGAACCACACTGCAGATGTATACTATGGAAAGAGGTTTAGACTATGGACCTCTTCATTGTTGTTGAATTGAATTTCTTATATATTATTTTCAGTGCAATCCTACTCAGAAGTAAGTCCCATTGAGTTTGGTGGGGCTTCCTCCCAGGAAAGCATGTATAGGATTGCAGCATTTGGTTTTCTCAGCTATCAATTGTTCAGATTACGTAGTGCAGGTCAGATGGTGAAAGTGGAAGATGATAGCCCAAAAGGACCAGCAACCTGCACAATTATTTTTTAAATTATTCTCCTTCAATTAAGGGCACAATCCTACCCTGCACTGGAACAGGCAAGCCAAGAGGTTTACACTGTGTCCAGTGCAGAATGGGGCCCAAAGCAGCTCAGCAAGAGGCAAAGTGTCAGGGCAGCAGGGGAGGATAGCCCTTGCCTTCCCAATAGCAGAGTGGCACAGGAGCGTAGGGAGGTAGCACAAGAAGCAGGCGATCCCAAACAGAGCCAAAGAAGCAGACACAGGCTTGTTTGTTGTAGAAGCATGTAGTGGTAGAGGAGCAGGCAGAAGAGTAGTCAGGCAAACGGTCCAGAAGTCAGGGATACAGAGAGACACAGTCAAGATAAGCAGTCTAAGTCACAGAACAAACCAGCAGCATGACATGCAGAAACTCCACCACAGCAACCCACATTTGGTGCCTGTTCTTGCCCCCATATATACCGGGGCCAGCCAATCAGAATAGGACGACCTCATAGTCACAAGACAGTCTTGTGACCCACTCTGATGGGCTGTCCAGTGGTGCATTGCACCACTCCACCATAGCCTACGTGACTCTGCACACATCCTCCCAGGTCACATGGCTCCCACCTAACACAGGTGCAGTTGATTGCATCAGCGTACATATACAGTGCTGCTGTTTCTTTAATTCATTTCATACCAGGCCTGGACATCAAGGCCCCTCCTGCCACATCCTGGCTTACAACAATTCAGGGACTGGTATGCCAAAGGCCTGACACAAGGGAAAACTTTTCCCCTTACCTCCGGGTAAGGCACCTTTGCCCCTATGGGTCTCCTCGGACTTGCACCACCTCCTAAGGTGGCGCAAGTTCGAGGAGAGTGGAGCGACTTGAAGCCGCTCCAAATTCCCAGGAACAGGGGTTGGGATTCAGCATAAGTGCTGGATCCCAGCCCCGCCTCCCGCTCCTCACCCACCTCCCCCCAGGGCCACCCCCGCCCAGGGTGCGGGCTGCACTGGGTGACACTCATGGGGGGGGGGGAGTGACACCACTACAGGCCAAAATTCTTAAAATCTTGGTATTTTCAAATAATACCATTATAAATCAATTGCTGCATAATTTCATGCAGAATGCAATGAAGCAAACCATGTTGAAATTTCTCTATTCCATCAAAAGTTATAACCCAAAAACTGTGGAGGTGGTGCAATGATACATCACCATACCCATCACCCATGGCAATGCCCTGCCCACTGCATGGGAGGAGGTCCATCACAGGGGTGACATGCTGGCCTCTCACACCAGGTGATGTAAACCGTAGTGATGCCATTGGCACCAGGTTCTCGTGGGCCCATGTTTCTCGGGTGCCACCCAGGTTTCTCGTGGCCAACCTCAGCACCCCTTGCTTGCTCCCTGATGGCATGTTGGATGATACCACTCCCATACCTCCAAATATCCTTGTTTGCAATTTTCATTCCTCCATCACTTCAGCAACTGTTACCTTGCACATGCCTGATCTTGGAAGCTAAGCAGGGTCAGGCCTGGTTAGTACTTGGATGGGAGACTGCCTGGGAATACCCGGTGCTGTAGGCTTATACCATAGTCTTTCGAGACTGAAGGTTGCCAACCATCACTTCAGCTGACTGAGGATCATCTGCTCTCTTAAATGACTCATGAGTCTTTCCTTGCTGCCCCACACGCCTGGAACCCCCCACCTGATGCCACCCCGTGTTCTTGCTTCACATTCCTCTGCAAAATCCAAGCAGAGCTCACCCTGCACCCATACCTGCTCACAGATGCCTTGTATGTAGCCTCTAGGTTCTGAGGGAGAAATCAGCTGGCCCATTTGCCCCATGTCATTGCTTGATTTGACTCCTCACCTAGATGGAGCTCCACATATCAGAAGTGCCAATAGAGCCACAGTCATAGCACCAGCTTCCTCCATGGCATTTCTTTGAACCCTGTGCTATGCCAATGCTGAACTATGTTCATATATGTGATAACACACATGTAATGCAATGGAATTTTGCAATACATTGCTGTTGAGCACATCAGCCCGCAACAGAAAATGAAGGCAAAACAAGAACGTCATGACATTTGGTACATAAACTAAGCAAACATCCTTGCCAGCTACTCAATGAGATTGTCAGGTGCTAAAAACCCCATTTATGGCATTTCTGATGTTACTTTCCTCCTCCTTCCTGCCCCTCCACAGCAGTTAGCAATCTGTTCAAACCATCATTAAATTGTAATTATCCTTTAGTGAAGGAGAGGTCTCTAAAATGCCACAATGACAAGGCTCCATGACAAATCTCATTCCATTTAGCTGAAGATGTAATACGTTACTGTTTCCTGTGCTGGACTCGCTTGGGTTGCAGCTAAAGAAAAGAGATTCCTTAATGAAGAAAATGGGTTGTTTCTTAGCGGTTCATGGCCGTTATTTTAAAAAGGTCTAACGTGCCTCTGAGATAGGCAGCAGAGTTGCTTGTTTAGCATTCAAAGTGATATGACAGAGCTGTTAGCTTTGAGTTCTGAGGGAAGCGGAACCACAGCTTACAAGTTGGTTCAGGGAGCAGGTGTAGATTGCTGAGTCAGCAGAATCAGCAGGCACCTGGGACTGACACGCCCTGGGTGTGACCAAGCCAGCACTGATTGGCTAAGCTGACTACATAAGGTTAGTCCGCTGGAGCTTCCAGTGCAGCAGTAGGGGAGTTGTTGGAGATAACTGTGGAACTGCTGCCAGTGACTAAGGAGGCTGGATACTGTATGTATATGTTATTACTGACTTATGGACTGAACCTTTGACTGTGTATTGTTGGAAACTGATTTGGATTTTTTATACTTGGATTGACTGCTCTTTGTGCTGACTCTTGGACTGCTAACTGACTACTCTACTTGTGATATCCCTTGTTCAAATACATCTGCTGAAAGTACTCTGCTGTATTTGCTGGTTTTCTTGCAACCTGCTCACATTGGGACAAAGCAGGGATCCTACATCAACCATCCCATTCAAACATAACCTTAACAAGAGCCATTCTGGCTTGTATTGAATAAACTCATTCTTTTTACCCCCTTATGATAGGAAGCTGTCATAGACGGAGTCAGAGCATTGGTCCCTCTAGCTCAGTATTGTCTACACTGAGTGGCAGCAGGTCACCACACTTCCAGGCAGCTTTATCTGGTGATGCCAGGAATTGAACCTAGAACCTCTATGTGCAATCCGTGCACTCTACAAGAGAGCTACAGCTTGGTCCTGATCATTGCCATTCAAACTATTTTGCAGGGTTTTGTAGTCGTTTACCTCTTTGACCAGAGATGTTGGTGGGATCAAGGCATGCGTATGTTCACCAATGTACCACCTTAAACTCTCTTGTACCACCTTAAACTCTCTTACAAACTATTGTCTGTCTTACAGATGAATATTTAAAGAAATCCGTTTTTTTCTTTTTTCCCCTCTAAAGTTTATTATTTACTCACATTTTTGGATAAAGGGCTTAAATATTTTTGAAAAGGGATTGACATCTCCACTTAGTTGCATACTTCCCTGGGGCAGATGCCCCAGGCAGCGGCTGCCAGGACCCCATGGAAGCCTCTCTGAGGCTCCCGATGGGGACGGAAACTGTGCTTACGGTTTGCTGGAAGCAGTTTATAGCGCCAGGGAACCTCAGAGAGGTTTCCCTGACGCGGGAGAAGGTCACGCAAGGCTCTGTGAGCCTCAGGTGAGTGGGGGGCAGATTTCTGCGTGGAATGGGCGGCAATAGTCCGTAGGGGGTGCCATCACAGAGCTTTGCCCTGGGCGCGGGGCTGTGGAGGTCTGCAGTTGTCTCCACTGGTTGCTACCAACATTTTTTTTAAAGTTATGTTGCAAACATGTTGTAAGGTATGTCTGCAATGACTCAGGAGCTGATGTGCTGGCACACAAATGTGCACCGGCCTCTGCAGTGTTGGCAGAAGAATATGTTCATGCCAGACTCTTTAGGCTGGCATGGGGGTCTGGGGAGGGTGGGAGGAAGGTGGAATAGGTGGAATGGGGCGGGAGAGGGTGGGCAGTGGGCATGCCAGTGGATGGGCTGGGACTGAGAGGGGCTGGTGCCAGGATCCGGCTCATAGGCCAGATCCTATCCCATCTCCCGAGCAGCCCAACCTTACACCAGACTGCACCTAATTAGGCAGTGCAGATCTGAGTAACCCCTTTGGGGCAGCAGCTGTGCAACATGGGGTAAGGGAAAGTGATTCCCCTTACTCGCAGTTGTGCTGCAGTCAGCTACAACCCTGCACTGGATACAGGCCAGTCAGCCTGCCTGTTCCAGCACAGGTTCCAGCACAGGTTGGGCTGCCCACCAGCTAAGTTCAGTCTCCACCCCACCCCTGTATTATTGTCAACAGAGCAATGATTTAACAGGCATGGAAAGATTTGCTCTACCCCATGTTTGGTTTTGAAATGAATTTCCTTCAAATTACATCTTTTAAATTCAAATGACAAGTTTTGAGTATTTAGGAAAGGCTGCATTATAAGATCTGGTTTGTTCAGAAGGTTTTCTGGAATTGCTTGGGGATGTGCATTTGTGTGTTTTTTTAAAAAGATTTTCACTCAATCATCATGATGTTTAAACAACTGAGCAGGAAAACAGAAAAAGCAGACACAGGGAATTTCAAGTGTTAGCAATCGCAGTCATTAAGCACCACTCTCATTAAGTATTTCACAAATTTACAAGCTATGAACCTTATGCTTTCAAAGGGCAGCTTTCAGAGTGATGGTAACACTTATCTCTCTGAGCATCCATAAGCAGATAGTTAGACTCTCGAAGACTTTCTTGGCCTACTTCCATGGAAACAGATTATTCCCGCTGCACAACTAGCTAATGATGAATTGCTGTTAAGGCCACTGGGTCAGCTGGGACTGACCCCTCCAACACAGTAGCCATGTAGCATCAACTATTGTGTGTATTGGGAGGGGGGGAGGTCAGGGCCTGAGAACATTAAAGATAATCGCAGATGAATTTGTTTTTCTGAACATGGTCCTGAGAGTGAACTAAAGGATTCAGCCCTAGCTAGTCTCAATAGCTAGTCTAGTGATGCCTTCTCTTGCATTATTCTATATAGTGTATATAAGGAGTATTTTTCACCCTTACTTATGCTTTAGCTGTACATTTGCAAATAAAGCAAGACACTTTAAGGACTCTCTTATCCAAAGGAAACCAAGCATGAAGAGCATTGGCTTTTAAATTTCTCATAATTCTGGGAAGTGGGAAGCATACAAGTGTACAGAGTCAGTACTTTTGTCCCCCACTTTACAATGGTAATCCATTCTTGACATGCCATTGTATTGTGAAAATATTGTGAGCCCAATAATGCTTGGAAGGGGGGTAATTCGTTCCAAGACCTTAGAAGTTGAAGTTTCTGCCACAGAACTAAGATATTTTGTTTGTCTAGAAAGTGCCTCCCGCAATCTATAGGAACCATGGTTTTCAGTTTACACAATGCTGTAATTATAAAACACAAATTGCAAGGCTGTGTCCTTCCCTCCATACACACAACCACAATGGTAAAAATGTTGTTATTGGCTGAGACACTACCAAATGCTTGCATTTGTATCACTAATTTGCATATCATTCATGAGGGCCTGTTGGCAGCCGTTGTGAGCCCATTGTAAAGTGAATAACATAGGATGCAATCCTATCTTGCGCTGGAACAGCTGGAACTGAAACTTTCCCCCTTACCTCTGGGTAAGCCACCCTGGCCCTAATGGGTCTCCTCGGGCCACCTCCTGAGGTGGCACAAGACCAAGGAGAGTATAGCAGCTTGAAGCTGCCCACCTCCAGGGCCGCCCACCATCTGCCCTCCCTCCGCCCACCCTGGAGTGCCTCCCTTATGGCACGTTTGCAACTCCTGGGTTGGTGCAATGGACTTGTGGCAGCCCAAGGGCCTGTCAGGATTGTGCTGTTAATTGTATAGTAAACTTGTTTTACTGTGGAGAGTCTATTGTAAAGTAAATCCATTGTAAAGCCAGAGCCCACCATATAAGAAAGTTAAGATGCTAAAGACGATCCAGGGACCTGGAAGGGGTGGGATTATACATGAAGAAATTTGTTGTGGGATTTATTATGGATCCACAGTCACCAAATAGTCCATGAGCATGTTCCTCCTGCTTTCAAATAAGTCATATGATGACACAAAAAGATTATGAGATATAACACATCTGCTTTCTGTCTGTGAACAGAAAAAAGCCATAGGTAGCCCAATCCTATCCCATTCATAGCATTCAGCACCACTGACGGCAGTGGGGATTGCTTGGGAAAGGTGAAAAAAATCATGTTTATTTATTTCCCCATAAGCTGCGTAACCGCTAATGGGCCTCTTTGTACCTATATCAGATTTTTTTGCTGGCATAAGTCCAAGGAGCCTCAGGTCTGTCAGGCCAGGAAAAGGGGATAGGAACTTGGCATGTGCCACTGCCACAAGGATCACTTCCACCCTGAAACTGGTCCCAGTTCAGCCCACTCCCTACTCCAAATCTCCCCCAAACTGCCCCTGCCACCACCTTACTTGTTCTGGTGTGGGATGGAGCACAACCCACATGCCTGCTACAGCACACACAGGACCTCCAGCCACTTGTGCTAGTGGTCCTGCAGTGCATGACAGTAGTAAGGCTTTTATAACCCTGGTCCAGGGCTTTCAGCAGCAGATCATGAAATATGCAGTTGTAGAGCCTCAATAGGATTGGACCATAAGTGTTACTGTCAGATCAACAATAAAAAATACAATTTGATGGAGCGGAGTTGCAAATTTACCGGGGTTTGACACATGAATCACGTCATATGCCAATGAACTGTGTATTATGTGCAAGTTAGAATGTAATGTTGTGCATCTTTTCTCAAGTAATGTATAGGTCCTCTTGTACACAAACCTTTGGGAACATTGCCTGTATTTTATGTTTGCACTGACATCTGTTGCCTCGACTGGGCTTGGTCTGCTGATCCACAGAGCACTGCAACAGAAGTATCCAAGCGAGAACTCCCATTTTCCCTCCACACTTTGTTGTCATATTCTTTTAAGCATCCATGAGAAAAGGAGGAGCAATTTATGGAGGTGAAGTGAACTGAATTTTATTTTTGAAAAAGAATTAATTGGCATTTATTAATCAAATGCAGCCAGAAATTCAATATTATGTTTCATGTAAAATATTAATTTCTCTTTCCTTCTTTCAGGTCACTCTTTTCTACCACATGGGCTTAAAGATATGTACTAAAATAATCTCAAAATAGGCATATAATTAATTGTGTCAAACCATCAATGCAAACTTGAGCAAAAATAATTAATATGACACGTTCTTTTGGCACAGTTAGAAAGGCAGGTTCATGTTAGAGAAGAATGTAGTAAAAAAATGTCTAAAATGCACTGGATAGGCTTCCATTCGTAATACAGGGATAATCTAGAAAGAAATTGGGGAAAAATAATAAAGCGGAGACCACTATAGAATTTCACACATTTATTTCAGAGGTAGGAGCTGTATGTCAAGCCGTGAACATTCAGACAGTTGAAAAATGACAATGCAACAGATGGATAATCATTAAATCCAATTTAGATTACTGTCGTCTTGTCTTCCTGTGGAAGTGAGCCTGACTGTACAATGCATGGAGGAAATCTGCATTTAAATGGCCATATTCTTTTCAGGTTTTAATGTATCTGTCCTATTAATGGTTCTTTTTGGTGATAGCTGCATAGAAGGCAGGGCTGGCCCTTAAGCATGGAGCAAAAAAAATTGGACTCTTAGCTATATCATCCTTGCATCTTCTTTGTATAATGTGCTCCTTATGTCAAGAACAGTTGTCCCTTTCTGCACAAATATGCTGCTTATTCATTACCTCAATCCCCCCTTCAACATATCCTTCAAAATATTACAAAACCAGAACATAAACTAATTGAGATATGAATATGTGTTTTTCAAAAGTATTTTGTAGTAGTATTAGTAGTAGTATTGTTTCAGCAAAGGAAAGAGACCTTTGGGTGCAACCAATGAATGCTCTGGGGGAGCAGAACAAACTAGCTCAGGTTACAGTGATAAATTTATAGGTCCCTATATATAACTATAGGGAGGTTTATAAAAACATGAATCCTCTATAAGGGCTCATTAACAATGAATGAAAAACCCTCATTTAGGATAAAAGTTGACATGTTTCTAAAGCAGTGGTTCTCAAACTGGTGGGTCGTGACCCATCAGTTCATGTAAAGGTTCCCCCCATCCCTTTAAGGGGCAGGGGAAGGGGAGAGGCAGGGAAGTGATCCCCAGGATCGTGCCGCTAAGGGAGGCGAGGGGGGGTGTTTGTGACTTATTTTATGAAGACAGGGCTGCAGGAGGTGCAGGGAGCCCTGTGCAGCCCTCTGCAGCGCTCTCCAAGGCTTGGAACGTTTGGAGAAAGTGGGCGCAAAGTGCCTCCTGCGAAATGAAAGTGCTTTGCGCCCGCTTTCTCCAAACGTTCCAAGCCTTGGGGAGAGCTTCAGAGGGCTGCACAGGGCTCCCTGCACCTCCTGCAGCCTGCTGCAGCTCTGTCTTCATAAAGTAAGTCACAAACACCCCATCACCCCCACTTAGCGGCATGATCTTCGCAAGCCTCTCCCCCGCAAGAACTTACTGAGGGAGTAAAGCTCCCTCAAAGTTTGAGAACCACTGTTCTAGAGCATTCAAACTGGGGGGGGGGGGGGCTAAATGTTATACAAACAGTAGGTGCATATATGGCACGTTTCTCCATCAGCTTCTTCAAGTAAGTCAATAGGAATACTAGGCAACATCACCTACATGCACTGGAACAGTAATTATTCATGGATCGAAGTAAAAAGAGGAGAAGCAAGCGTAGTCTTATTTGTTTCAACCTTTTTATTAATGCCTTGTGTGATGCTCTTGTACCTGAAATGTTCCTTAAATTTACCCATGGTACAAACACGGAAAGATCTGCAAGAGTAGAAATCAATTTTTGGAAGGCGTTTCAAAGAATTCAAAAGGCTAGATCAGCTTTCAAAGCTGTCTTGACAGCAGGCCGGATTGAAGCCTGGCGGATGGCTGAGGCAGTCGCACCACATAAATTTAAAAACCCTTGTGACCTTCTCCCCAGGTGCATAAGAAAAGGCAAGAGGGGGCCAGCTCCCTTCCCTTCTCTCTTCCTGCTGCCTCCTTCCTCCACATGACCAAATGAACAGGAGCCATTTGAAACAGGACCCACATGGAGGCAGGAAATGATGTGGCAAGGGAAGGGAGCTCCAGCTCTTCTTCACCATCTTCCAGGACATTTGGCTGCTTTCCTAAGATGCCAGGAGGGCAGGGAGAGTGAGGAGGCAGCCACAACCATGCCAAGTGGGAAGAGGATGAGAGTACCTACTGAAATGGGCCAGAAGGGGCAGCAGGAATACATGGGGTGCTTCTCCCACAAGCCTTTCAAGCCACCATCAGAAGCCCTGCTCGACAGACTGGAGAATGGGACTTTAAATATTTCAAGAACATTAATGCCAATGAAACGTGTAGCTTTGTTTCGAGCTTATTCTCTATTTTTTCACTCATCGTGCAGAGAAGCAACCCACAAGTGCAGTAGTTCCCAAACTATGAGTTGTGGTTCCTCAGGGAGCTGAAGAAACCAGCCAGAGATGCTGTGGAATCCTCATGAAAAACCTGCCACCCTATACAATGTATAGGATTGTAGCCCTAAGGGAGAGTTGTGGCCAATGGCTCAGTAGGTCAAAGGAACAACCAATTGAAAAAGTTTGGTAGCCATTGCACTAGTGTTGTCAATGGAAACATTACTTTGGGAAAATAGCAATGCATTGCATATGCATACTGGGGAGCACCACACAACAAAGAACACACTGCAGCTATAGTGTATTAAATGTATGTATAGTGATTTGCTGATAAGCAAGAGTTTCAGGATTTCTCTTTGTGGTTCTCTAGCATCGCTTAAATCTTCTGCTTACCTGTTATGCACAAATGTTTGCTTGTTCTACAGATGATCCCTGGAGTTTAATGTCTCGAAGTGCAGTTTCAGTCAGCTTTTGGTATGCAAGCTCCAACCTGTTGTCATTGAATAAAGAAACAATGTTTTATTGTCTCTGACCCCTAACCAGGAAAGAGTAATTTCTGCAACCTGGTTCCTAGTACTGTACAAACACTCATGAATACAAATCTGAAATCAATTTCACGGGAATAGTTTCACAATCTCTGCTTAAAATGTGCTATATTGTGAACATATGTCAATTTATTGGGCTCTGGAATATCTGTGGTGAGTGAACCTAAAAAGGAACACAAAGCAAATATTAGAAAAGCAAATATTTTGATTTTCTAGTTTATTAGTTCTGCTCTGTTCTTGTCTCCCTCAAGATCTCTTCCAATACAGAAAAATGGAGAGAGAGGCATACAGCGCAATCCTAACTTGCGCTGGAAACAGGCAGGCCAGTGTGTATCCAGTGCAGGTTTCAGGCAGCCAGAGTCTCTGCCAGGGGCAAGAAGAAACTTTACCCCTTACCCCAGTGAGAGTCACTGCAGTCCTAATGGAGCTATTTGGAGCCGCACCACCTCCAGAGGTGGCACAAATCCAAGCAGCCGGGGGCCGCCCTGGGCCGCCCAGGAACTGGGTCAGGATTCGGAATAGCCACAAGCTTGTGATTAGATCTACATAACAGAGGGTAATAACCAAGAGAAGAAGAAAAAATAAGTGACAACTATCAGCCTGCTTTGCTCCGAGGCAGAAGAGAACTACCAATGTTTGGAACTGCCGGGTTGCAAGAATGTTGGGGGACTGTTCATACATATACTAGCTTGAAGAAACAGAATGCATTTAAGTGTTCCAAAATTAGCAGCAGCCATACACACACACACACACACACACACACACACACACACGTGTGTGTGTCTGTATATAACATCATATAAATTTCACAAGACTACTTTCATCTGATGGCAACATGTGGGTGTGGGGGCAGAAATACAACATGGCAACTAGGAGTGTTCAGAGATACAGTATGAAATATGTAATTATTGTAAATATGATATGAAAACTACTCACTTCTCTTGATTAACCTATAAGGTGTTTCTTGTCAGCTAATTAATTCCTTTTCTTATCTACCGATATAGCCTGTTCACCTACAAAGCTCTCTTAGAGACTCAGTAATCATGCCAATCAGCATATTCAAGCCGAAGATAGAAATTAATTCTCTAGAGAAAAGTCTTCACAGGTGAAGAACAAAAAGTAATTATTTCAGAATTACTGCATCAACTGGGAAGCAGGGAAGGGCCTAATAATGCCTGTTTGAAAGATTACAGTTACAGCCATTCTCACATTATGTTCAATATGTATTTGACCCTTGTTGATTTGCACACATGTGCAGATATTTGAATGTTGCGTTATATTCATGTACAGCAGTACTTGTGATTGCTGCTTTACAGGTTTGAGGGTTCCAGACTCCTAATTGGCTTTTAAAATGACTGCAGGAATGGTCATTCATACATAAATGTGTACAGAATCTGATAAATGTAAAGTGTAATGTGTGAATAGTTACACATAGTAGTGTAGTAGGCATAGTAGTAGGCATAGTAGTAGGCGTAGTGTTCTTTGTTTGCAATGGAAAATTTCAACTCAACTGTAGTTGATTTATCCAAACTACAGAATTTGACTGTTAGCAGTGTTGCAAGGTTGAAAGAAAGCAACTCAGAAGACTCAGTACTCAGGAGTGATAGTTTGCAGGCTTTTATTTCAGTGCAAGCAATGGGCATCTCACGGAACTAGTGTCCAAAGCATGAGAGCCCCTTTTCAACAGTGTCAAGACCATTTATACAATTTTCTGCTCTTTGTCCTGAAATCTAGACTTCCCATTGGCTGAAATTTTACATCAGAGATGGGGCTAACACCTAATAGGTCACAGATAAGGTACAAGATACCTCATAGGTACATTTCAGTTTACACTTTGCATAAACATATTAAATCACAAAGTTTTCAAAAACCAGCAGGGAGCAGTATAACACCTTTTATCCAGGGCTCAATGACCTGGTCATAATTCAAGCCAATTATACTGATTGTTTTGACAAGGTCTAGAACCCTGGCCCAGGGGCCACTTGCGGCCCTCGGGGGCTCCCAATCCGGCCCTTGGGGAGCTCCCAGTTTCAAATGAGCCTCTGGCCCTCCGGAGACTTGCTGGAGCCCATGCTGGCCCAATGCAACTTTTCTCAGCCTTATGACGACTGTTCAACCTCTCATCTGAGCTGTGGGACAAGGGCTCCCTCCACTGCTTGCTGTTTCATGCCTGTGATGCACAGCGGCAGCGAAGGAAAGGCTAGCCTTGCTTTGTGCAAGGCCTTTTATAGGCCTTGAGCTACTGCAAGACCTTCATTCATTCATATAAGTTCCATCTCTAATAAATTCATTTATGTAAATTTATTCAAATATGAAATGTAAATTAATTTATTTTTTTCCTGGCCCCTGACTCAGTGTCAGAGAGATGATGTGGCCCTCCTGCCAAAATGTTTGGACACCCCTGGTCTAGAATAACATCATTAAAGGAGATGGCACAATGTGATCTGCCTGGCACTCTTTAACTTATCTGCATACCTTTCCTATGTATTAGTATATATAAACACTAAGCAGCTGTGGGGCCTCTCTACAAAACTAAGGCTTTTGTCCTTTTATTAAAGAGGGTTTTAAAAGCTTTCCTAAAAACAAGCAACTTTGGTTCCCTATGGCCTGCTTCTGGTGACTACTATGTCCCCTATATGTGGGTTACAATCTGGGGCAAGGATTGCTTTGTCTTAATTCTGTCTGTGTGTGCTTTTTATTCTAAAAGCATAAGAGTATAGCTACAGAGTTTTCCTGATAGATACAGGTATGTTTTAACTTTTGCCAAGTCTCTAGCCATTGCCTGGTACTGTTATCTTTTGGCCTTCCACACCTGTTGCTTTAACATAAACACTGTGGGGCCCTGTTTGCAAAGCCAAGGTTTTCTGTAACACAGTGATACCTGCAAACCTGTCTCAGACCCCTTCTCTCCCTCCAAAGCAAAAACTTGTGGCAGCCATCAATACACAGTAACAAAGTGGGAGAGGGGGAACAAAAACAAAGACAGGAAAGGCATGAACTTAGGAAAAGTTCAAGACTTACTGCTGGCTAAGCTTATCACTAACAGAAACCTTTTTGCTGACAGGCTAACCAAGTGCCTTACTAACCACAAGCCAGACATATCCTCAGACACTAGATAAAATTAGAAAGAGCAAGCATACGTGAAACGGTCAAAATGAGGCAACGCTACTTCCCTTTGAGAAGGTGGGGGCAAGTGCAAGAGAGAGGCAGTGGAGGGGGGCAAGAGCATGAGAAGGACAAAGTGGAAAGTTACCAAGGGACCATGAGACATGAGAGAGAAGGACATTGGAAAAGTTACAAAGGGAACTTCCCCTTTTTGGGAGACGCTTTGTTTGAATGACAACTGAAATGTATAAAAAGTGTCCCACCCCACTGGAGGGTGCCCCTTTCTGGATTTGAGCTGTGCTCCCAGGCGCCGCAGGCATGCCTTGCTGAAACAATAAACAGCCTCCTATCCTTCCACCTTTCAGTGTCTTGCTTATTTGGTCTCAGTGGCACTGGACAGAACCCACCCCTGTCTACCAACTGGCTCTGCCCTTCCGGGCAGGGGTATGACAACAGCAAAGCAGCTTTTGGTTCCTTTTAGAGCAGCCTATAATTCTTTGCTTTTGTGACCACTGTGGTCTTTACACATGTGGGTTACAGTTTGGGGGCAAGGGCTACCGTGTGTTAAGCAGCAGAGTTAAAAGTTGCAACTAACTTGGCCATGTAACTTGTCCCTGGGAAAGAGATTCTCATTTACATGCGGTTGCTGACCTTGTGAAATCTACTTTTGATGCAGGAGATTGCCTCTGACAAAAATCAATTTTTTTACTTACGGTATGCTGTCAAGACAAGTGTGCTATAAAATGATTTCTTAAAAATGTATTCAGTGTAACAAGTTCACATTCTTTTCCTTCTCAGTTTCATTGCCTTTCACAAACAGTATTGTTCAGGATCAATGTCTTTATGATGAGTGCTCATTCTAGGGAACTTCCAGCTTCCTAATGCAAAAAGTAGCCTGGGAATTTATATCTGTAGGAAATTCTCTAGAAGGGTGGTAGCGGGAGATGGGGGGGTCGGTATGGCTGGGGGGCACTGCTTTGCCCCCAGATGTGCCACTCGGGGTTAAGTCACCCCCTGGACTCCCCCAAAGTAAGCCACTGGTAGGAATGTGCCGTTCCCATCATTCACCATTGCAAGGAGACCATTTGGAGGAGGGGTGAAGTTTCACTTCACAAGATATGCTATACGTTTTCCACACATTATTTTCATTGGAGACGAGGTGGAATATATTCCATGACCTTAGCGTGAGATATCAAAGCTGTCCAGAGAACTCTCAGGAGCAAAACTTAATGATGTAGGCCACAATCCATGCCCATTATTTCAGCTGCCCCCATAGAACCTGTCCCAAAACTATTGTTCCGTTTAAAGGCAGGTCACAAGAGGAAGAAATGCCACCAGGATAAGGCCCAAATCCTAACCAACTTTCCAGCACTAGCATAGCTGTGCCAGTAGGACATGTGCTGCATCCTGCAGTTGGGTGGCACTCACTGAGGCCTCCTCAGAGTAAGGGAATGTTTGTTCCCTTACCTTGGAGTTGCATTGCCTTTATGTCGGTGCTGGAAAGTGGGTTAGGATGGTGCCCTAAATGTAATTTTTCCCTTCAAGATCCCTTCTGATAACTTGTCCTGTATCAAAAGAACCAGATCAGGTTCTTAGTATTGTTTTGTTTTTAAATTTGCCTAAGTCAGAGAAGGGTTTTCAGAAGCGAAGAAATTCTTAGAAAACCATTTTCCAATCAGAGAAGGAGCCAGGAGCAGGGCCTGCTCAAAACCCCATACCCATGGCAACATGTCAAACACTGCCTCCTTTATTTATTTATTTATTTATTTATTTAATTTAAATCCCACCTTTCTGTCCCACCTTTATCCAATGGTATGCCAGCACAACCAGCCCAAGGCCTCTAAGCACCTGAGGCAGTGTGCCAAATGCTGTCTCCCCTTGCCTAGTGATGTGCCAGATACTGCTTCTCTGACACTCTAGCCCGGTGGTTCAAAAAACAAAAGGGCTTTTTAAAACTTACTTGGGGGTTGCTATGGTTCTCCAGAAGGTCCAGGAAGCCTGTGACCTCCCTCTGCAGTCCTCCCTGCACCTCCAAACCGCTGTAAGTACCAAAAAAAATAAATCCACTTCTGGTTTCGTGACAAAAACTGGAAGAGGCTTATTATTTTGCTATTTTCAGGAGTTTAGAGGCACGGGGAGGCCTGTAGAAGGGCTCCAGACTCCCTGGACCCTTCAGAGAGCAATAGCGACCCCCAGGTAAGTTTTTTAAAGCCCTTTTATTTCCTGCGGCTGCACCATCATGGCAATTGCATTACCACCATTGCTGTCTCCCTGCCCCTTAAGTGGGCAGTGACAGAGGTTCCCTGACTGGGGTGCTATGACACCCTAATTTGGAAATCTCTGTTCTAGCCCATTGCTCTTCTTTCCTCCGAGAGGGCCTGATTTTACTATGCCCTTGAGTACTGCCAACAAGCACCATTTGAGAAAATGGTTGCTGAAGCACCTTAACAGGCCTCCACAAATGCGCTTTGACTCAAGGTATCACTGTTCTCTTACAAAAGTAATCAGATCTCCACCTACCTTGAAGTTTTCTCAAAGCAGGAACTTTTAAGCTTTCCAGATCTCATGATCAGACACAGGGTGGTTATATTCCTGCCTGATATAGTCTTGGGGTTACGGACTGTCAGCTCTGTCATCAGCTTTACAGGTACTACAAAGATTTGTTTCTTTAAAGCTGATCTTCCGTCTTTCTTTTTAAAAGCTGCCTGCCAAGCTCAGTCTTGATTATCTTTTATGGGGATGTGCAGTGAATGCAATTACACTAACAGCTGCTCAATATTTGATGAGTAGCATCTGAAGGTAGGCATGAGGGTCAAATCGGTATGGTGCTGGGAAGATACAATGTTCGGCTGCAAGTGTTACTTACACTCATCCCCTTCATTTAAATTACCTTTAATGAAATATTCAACAGCAGCTTTGGAAGATCATCCCCTTGAGATTTCAAATTTCACACAGAACCTGGAATAAGAGGAAAATTAAGTAACTGATAATATTTGCACTGTCCACTCCTCGCTCTGATACCCAAATGCTTTCCTTATCACTTCAGTGAACCTCACTGTGTTAGCAAGAAACAAGCCCAAATTAATAGCTTCCTAAGTAGCAATAGTTATGTAATGTTGCTTCCGTCATTATCTCCGGCACAGAATATTGACATCTGTGCTTACATGTACCAGTTTTGCAGCCAATGCAGTCTGAAATTTATTTATTTATAAACTTATTATAAATAGTTTATCCCACTTTACATATGTTTAAAATGGTGAAACAAAAAAAATATAAAAAGAACTTATAAAAACTAAACTCAACAGAGGGAAAAGTCCACACTATAAAATCAAACTGAATGAAAAGCTGCCCTAAACAGAAAGATCTTGACATTGTGGCAAAAGGAGAGCAGTGATGGGGCCAAGTGGATCTCCTCGGGCAGTGTGTTCCCCACTATGGGTATTGCAATAGAGAAAACCCTCTTCATATTGATAAGAATTTATGTCCATGACCATTTTTTTTTTTTTCAGAATTTGCAAAATTGGGATAAAGTGAACTGGGCAATGATGGATGGGATGAAAGAGGAGGAAAAATGGGAAAAGGATAAAAGGTGTTGGGGGTTGCGACAGATCAGACCTGAGGCTGGAAGTGGAGGCAGGCCTTTAGGGCAGGTAGCGGGATGGCCTTGACACAAAGCCCACTGGCAGAAAAGTGGAACTGACCATGCAGGTAAATCCAATGCAGGCAACAATACAAAACTGGCAGGTACTTCACACATAATTAGATTGTGTGCATGAGGTAAAGAGGATTTGAAGACTGTTCCATGTGGATAACCAGCATAGGAAATGGCTTTTTTTTGTTGTTGTTATTGGCACACCTATGAAATCATGTACATTGGTTGTTAGAGAAAATTAAGTGGGCTTTCCTTATCCATGGGCTCAGCATCCACTGATGTATCTTTGGATGCTGAGCTGCAGCTGGAGGGCCTCAGAGGAAGTCATTTCCAGTCATGCCTGAAGGTGTTCTGAGGTGAGGTGAGGCCACATACCTCAGACTCCCCACACCTCAGAAGGCCTCCAGGATGCAAACAGGAAGTGACTTCTGGTTGCATCCTGAAGGCTTCTGAGGAGGCTGGGAGGCCATGTGTGACCACCGTAGGTTTGACATCATAATTTTACTTCAAAATTTGGCTTCATAATTCATATTTTGGAATGTTGTGATTTATAGTTCCTTGTAGGGCACCACCATATTTGAACACCAGCAGATTCGTGGCAAGGCAAGATACACAATTTACATCCATTCTGTTAATTTCTTTCTATTTGTTTCCTTTTCTTTTTAAGAGAAAATAATAATAAGTTTCTTCCGATGGGATTTTCACACTGGACTTCAGCTGCTGAATAAAACTGTTCAGTATTATTTACCAAAATGCATACACAGACATCATTATCAGGACCAACCTTCCCATTCAATATTTGGACTTCCTAAAGTTTAGTTAATTCAACAGTTTATTAAACATGGAATTAACAAAGGAGGTGAAAGAAAAAAACAACTAATCAGAAACACTGTCAATTTGGACTCATCTAAAATGGTAGGGGAGGCTTATTAAATGGTTTTGCTTATGTCATCAATTGAAAATCAGAGCTTGCACATAATTCCATTTATCATTATGGCCCAATCCTATTGAAGACTAGCACCAGCAGAATGTATGTCCTAGCGGTGCACGCTACAGCAAAGCAGCCATACAGTGCTTTGCAGCAGTGCACTCAGCCGGCACACTGGGGGAAAGGCCAGAGCCTTCCTGCACATGCTGGTGGACAGCCAAGGCCCAATGGAGCAGGTAAGCCTGGAGCAGGGAATGGAACAGGGTGGGAGAGAGGGGGAGGGGTGGACAGAATGGTCCCCGAAGGGGGTGGGCGTGGCAGTGGCGGCAGTACACATCAAATTCATACCCCCTTCTCTGGCCTGATCTGCCTACATGGAACAACATAGACTTGTGCCAGTGATTGAGCTGGTGCAGGTCTGAGTTGCTCCTTAGCAGTTGCTGGGCTTACCCCAGAGCAAGGGTGCAAATGTCCCCTTACCCCAAGGAGAACTCCAGCAGGCGAAAATCCCCCATGGAATGCAATGGAAGCCACACCTGCCCCGCTGCATCACCACACAAGGATTTAGGTATGATTGGGCTGTTAGTGTCGTTAGCTGGTCATGTGTCAATTGAATGGACTCTTTCCACCCGCATCACCCTCGTGGACTGGGGATAGTTGCTGACGTGCTATAAGATCACACAGATCTAAGTCAAGAGGTCCAAAGCATAACTGACAACATTGCCAGTCATGCTGCCCAAAGTTTTTCCTGCTGAAAATATTGTGCTAGTGAAGTGAATCATAAAATGGACCCACCAGGTGGTAGCTATAGAAATCATAACACAATAGAAGTCACTCAATTGCAGTACGGCGCAGTTCCAAAATGCTTCCCTGATACCGCCACGCACAGGCACTTGAAGCATTTGTATAGTTGTGCTTCTGCAAACTAGATTCGCACATGTGCGCAGTGTCTCCTGGGAGAGTCACCACCCACTTTATGACGCGCAGCAACTGTAGGGACAATTTGGGACCTTCCATTTCAAACAAGAGCTTTGATTGCTTTGCTTGCCAATTTTACCTCCATTCAGAAACAGCTGTGGAGGTGAATCAAATTGCTCTACAATGCATACACTGCAATAAGTGCATGTTTCAGTCCTAATTATTTAGAAAAAGCAAACAGGCTGTATTACTTTTCAGCAAGTGGTTGCATAATCAATCAATGGTTGATTGGCAGCGTTTTTGTGTTGAGTGTTTTTTTCCTAAAATACCAGTGATGCTGTCAAAATGATCCCATCAAGTTTTGCCTTTCAATTATGGCACATATTTATCCCTTTTATAATATGTTCCTGGTACTGCCTCACTGAAGTGAGGGTCACTTTTGGCAAAAACAAGAGATTTCATATGTCACGGAAAACAAGTTCTACCATTTAAGATCTTTTAAAATAGTTCACTGGCCTTCCTGGGGGCAAAACACTAAGGCTATTCACCCTTACCTGGGATTAAGCCGCATTGACTAGAATGAGACTTACTTCTGTGTAGACATGCTTAGGATTGGGCTTTAAGTTTCTACAGGTGCTTGGCCACTGGTGTAAAGTGACCCTTGACTTCAGAGCCAGTGGTACCTGCTGAAGCTTTGGCAGTCAGGACTGGCTCTGAAGGTGAGGAGCAGGAGCCACTTTAGACCAGTGGCCAGGCTCCTGAAGAAACTTAGGGCCCAAACCTATCCAACTTTCCAGCGCTGATGCAGCCATGCCAACAGGGTGTGTGCTGCAACCTGTGGTGGTGGGTGGCAGTCACAAAAGTCTCCTCAAGGCAAGGGAATGTTTGCTCCCTTGCCTTGGGGCTGCACTGTGGCTGCATTAGTGCTGGAATGTTATTTAGGATTGGGCCCTAAGTGTTTTGCCACCCCTTCAGGAACACCAGTGAAATAGTTTTAACTATACAAACAGAGCTCTAGAAGGCACAATGCCTAACCATTTCCCAGCCCACTGCTTCTCTGCTCCAAATTACCCCCTAAGCTGTTGAGCCTCCATTTGCCTGAAGATAACATCCGAAGGTCGCCAGTTCGAAGCCACCGGCACCGTGTGACCTTGAAGCAGCTGACAAGCTGAGCCGAGCTATTCCATCTGCTCTGAGAGTGGGAGGATGGAGGCCAGAATGTGCGGCCAGATCAAGAAAGAAACATCTGATTGTTGTGGTTTCTTGAAAGATAGAACCTTTCAAATTGTAAAAATCCCTACGGGGATTTAAATTGCCTGCCCATGTAAACCGCCTTGAATAAAGTCCAAGGAGAAATCTGAGGACATAGAAAGGCGGTATATAAATACCTGTATTGTATTGTATTGTATATCTGAAATCCTGCAATGCAAAAAGCAGGTTGGCATAAATTCAGAGTGTAGAAGAGGTCAAGGGCAAAAATGAAGATTTCCAGTTTCTTATCAGCTTCAAGTCATCCACCCAAGACTCCCTTTCCATAAAAGCCTTGATTTTTTTTGTTGTTGTTACATGCCTGTGACATGCAGCTAAGTCCTACCAAAAAGGATTTTTCAATTTGATCCAATCAATGCATGCAGTCAACTTGTCCATTGCATGTTTCACTGCTGGTCTCAGCAATAAGTTCATCATCTAAACCAGGTTGATTCGCAAACATTTTAGCACTGGGACCCACTTTTTAGAATGACTATCTATTGGAACCTACCAGAAGTGAGGTCATTAACCTGGAAGTGATGTCATGGCCAGAAGTGATCATCAAGCAGGAAAATTTTTAACATTCCTCATACAACAAAATCAAATCTAGTTAATTGATTGATTGATTAAGAAAGAAAGAAAAGTAAATTTAAAGTTTACAATAAGAATAAGTTTAAACATTTATTTAAAATAAAATAACTCTCCTAAATCTTCCAAACTTGCTGATCTGTTTTAAAAAATTCCCCAAACATCTCAAAGGCTGCAATCTTATCCACACTTACCCAGGAGTAAGCCCCAATGACTATCATTGTTCAAAGCAGATACATAGTAGCCTGTTAAAAGTACAGAGTCATAGTATTTCCCTAAATGCAGCCACATACCATGGTAGCATCAAGTCTAATATATTCAAAATAAAATTACACACTGAAATGAATGGGGACCCACCTGAAATTGGCTCATGACCCATCTAGTGGGTCCCAGCTCACAGTCTGAGAAGCACTGAAAAAGGCAAGGCATGGACAGAATGGTCCCCAAAGGAGACGTTTGCACTCAAGGAGCAAAGTACTCCATTGCCATTGACGTGACGGCGACAAAAGTTTTGCCTCCTCCTTTTTGCCCAAGGCAGAATGGGAGAAGGCATCCTGCCCATTGACTTCAGCAATGTTTTGGAGGTGGAGCCCCCAGCACTGTTGTGGAGCACCATGTTTGCCAGCCAAATGGGGTGGTGGCAAGGAGGGTGGATTGGGCTTAGGAAAGAGGCAGGTTTGGTGACAGTGACACCCCATGAATCCTGACCCCCTTCCTGGGCCTGATCCACCTTTCTGGGTCAACATGGACTTGTGCCAGTGATATCTGTGGCAAAGGTCCACATTGACCCACTGGGCCCACAGGGGCTTATCCTGGGGCAATGGAAACAAATGTTCCCTTACCCCAAGGAGGCCTCTGGAGGCCAAAACTCCCCCACTGAATCACCACACAGGAGATGCAGTGGATTGGGCTGGTATTGCTGTCATTGCACCTACTACCCAAGTTCTATCATATTGATAACCCCTCCTCCACTTGGAAGAGAGCAAGATGAAAACCCCATTGATGGTAGCAATGGTTGGAGATACAAGAAGAAACCAGGATAAAGGCACAGTGTCCCTGTCTTCTGCTGCAATGGATCAGTACATGGTAAACATTCTCCAGTGTACAGACTGCAACTGTGCTTTGCAGGATTCCTTTAATACATGCAGATTGTCACTGTATGATTTTGCAGTGGGAGTAGGGGGAAGTGAGTGTATTGCTACAATGACATCATACAATAGGGCAGTGGTACTCAAACTTTTCCGGCCAGTGGCTCCCTTGACCCCCGTGGCTGTTGGCCATGATGCCCCATCATGTTCCTGAGGGCTGGAAGTGACATCAGTAAACAGGAAGTGGCCAGAAATATTAACTATATAAAATATATTAAATATAATATTATAATATATTATATTTTATAATATAATATTAAATATTAAATATATCACTCTTTCCAATTTCCAGGAACCCACAATGCCCTTCCCCCCGCACCTTCCGTTTCACTCACACATCACCTTCCGTTTCACTCACACATCACTCTTTCCCATTTCCAGGTACCCACAATGCCCTTCCGTTTCAATCTCTTCCAGGCCCGGTCGATGCAAATGCATCCAACAGATGGGAACATTTCAAGAATGCCGTTTACAACACCGCCTTGTCCATATTTGGCAAGAAGACCAACAAGACGGCAGACTGGTTTGAAGCCCACTCTGAGGAGTTGACACCAGTCATTGAGGAAAAGAGGAGAGCTCAAGCAGCACACAAGGCCTGTCCCAGTGAGCGCAACCTGCAGGTCCTCCGAGCTGCTCGCAGCAAAGTCCAGCAGGCTGCCAGGAGATGTGCTAACGACTACTGGCTTCAGCTCTGCTCCCAGACACAGGTAGCAGCTGACACAGGCAACATCAAGGGGATGTATGACGGTATCAAGCAGGCCCTAGGTCCAACACAGAAGAAAATTGCCCCTCTGAAGCCTGCAACAGGCGAGGTCATCCAGGATTGGGCGCAGCAGATGGAACGCTGGGTGCAGCACTACTCTGAGCTATATTCCAGAGAAAATGTAGTCACCGAAGAAGCGCTGAACAACATTGAGTGCCTGCCTTTGCTGGAGGAGCTTGACAGTGAACCAACCCTAGAAGAACTTCACGTGACCCTGGACTCCCTTGCCTTTGGCAAGGCACCTGGAAAAGACAGCATCCCTGCTGAAGTCCTAAAGTGCTGCAAAGAGATCATCGTCACTGAGCTGCATGAAATCCTCTGTCTCTGCTGGAGAGAAGGTGAAGTACCTCAAGACATGAGGGATGCAAACATCATCACGCTGTACAAGAACAAAGGTGTAGAAAAAGTAGCTAGGGGGAAGGGGATGTGGAGATTGACAGCCCAATCCTATGCATGTCTACTCAGAAGTAAGTTCATCTTTAGGGGGGAAGCACATAAAAAATATTTTATTTCTCCAATAAAAAATGGTTTAAAAATAAATAAATAAATAAATAAAAGATTAACAAGTTGTGAGTTCCTGCACCTTTTCTTTTACAAAAAAAAGCACTGGCCAGGACCCTGCTGGAGGAGACACTCTGCTGGAGAGGACACTGCTGGAGAAGACTGAATTGGGAAGACTGTACTGTATTTTGGAGACTGGATTGGACTTGAACTGGAGGCTTCAGACCTTTACCCACTGAGTTTTGGGGAGGGAAAGCCTCTGGACAAGAGGACTTGCAGGGAATGTATGTGTTTACAGCAATAAATTTTGTAATTGCACAAACTGATAAGGAGTTCTGTTTCCTTTGCACACTGCAGCTGTTGTTCTTGGAAAAGGAGGGTGTTAATTAGCCAAAAAGTGGGCATTAGAAGGGAGTTGGAATATTTGGATGGGACAAATTGGTGTAGTCGGCAGGTTCGGATAAATTCGCACCAGGAGTGGGATTTAAAGCCTGAGGCAATTAATTCTAAAGGACACAGCTGTGTGCAAAGGAATGGACTCCTTTTGGATCTGGGATATGGAGCCCCTAGTAAAGGACATGTACACTTCTGCAGTGTTTTTGAATGCATGGAGTGTGCTGGGAATGGTATGGGCATTAATTATGGCACTTGTCCATAACTGGAAGTTTGGTAAGTTTGTTTTCTCCTGTTTGAGAAAACTCTGTGTGCCAGGTGGGGATTGTGCTAGTGTGGAGATTCAGCACCTAATACGGAAACTGCATAGACTGAGTGGGTTAATCTGCTGCTTAAAGGAACAGAATTTAGCTTATGCTGAAGCCTTGGCAAACGCCCAATGGCAGATAAGGGTAGCAGACTGTCTTAATGAGACTCTCTCAGCCAGGTTGGGAGAGCTCAAGGGAAAACTTAAGGCAGAGGTAAGCGAGGAGGAGCGCAAGCATGCTAGCCGGTATGCAGGCCTTTTACAGGCTGATAGTAGCACAGGTCTAGATGCTGGCATAAAAGCTCCAGCCAGACAAGGGAGAAGTGAAGGGGCACAGCCTGTAGTTCGGGCATGCCCCCTTGTAACAAATAAGGCAAAAGGACCTTTGGGAGCCCCCTCCCAGACCATTCAAATTGTGAGGGATTACACAGCACAGGAGTTGTCAGACTTGGCCAGGGATGTGAGGCAATGCCCCAGGGAACCACTAAGTGCTCGGCTGCTCCGACTTTATGACCAAGGGTGTGATAACATTTACCTTAGTGTAAATGAATTAAGGGCACTGGGAGCTTTATTTAGGGATGTGTTAATTAATGGGTACCTACGGGGAGCTAATGGCCAGCCAGGTTCATTGTTTATGTGGGTTTGTATGGCTGTGCAAGCTAGATACCCCACGCCACTAGATTGGGAGGAAGATTTGCCAGGGTGGCAAAGCATTAGGGAAGCCATGGAGCAGTTGCACATGTTGGCCACCCAGGCTGGTGTCTATATGCCTGGGTTTCAGGGCCAGACGACATGCCTTTCACAGCAGGAATGAGATCTAGGCTAGCGAAAGGAGCCCCAGCACACATGAAGGGTGCTGTGGTGGCTATCTTGGGGCCTGCTCAGGGGCAGCCTGTGGGGGCTGTGGCCCTCCTGCTAGGGCAACTAGAGGATATGCCCAGTGAAGGTACCCTGAAGCCTAAAGCCTTGAATGTTAAGGAAGAGAAGGGTACCCCCAGGACAAAAGAGGGAAAGACCTGCAGGAAAGACCTTGGATAAGAACCCCCTGCATGCACCTGGACAGACGGTTCCTAGGTAGAAGTTATGGGCAGACCTGATAGATAGAAGGGTACCCAAGGAAAAATAGATGGACTCCTTACACCAGAGCTGTATAAATGCTGGGAGGAGGGGAAAGTGAAGAGGAATGCACAGGTGAGGCAAACCATGTCCACCAACACCTGTGAAGGGTCAGATATGGAAGATGAGACCTCATTAACTCCTCTGGAGGAGGATCTCATAAACTTGGGGATTGATCTCTGGCCCCACTGAGAAAGATGTGCAGCAGGGGCTAGTCACCCTAGTAAGGCACATAAAGGCCCAAGGGTAGGAAATTAACCCTGCTAAGATTCAGGGACCAGCTCAACATGTCCAGTTCCTAGGGGTGATATGGTAAGAACACAAGAACATAAGAACAGCCCCACTGGATCAGGCCATAGGCCCATCTAGTCCAGCTTCCTGTATCTCACAGCGGCCCACCAAATGCCCCAGGAAGCACACCAGATAACAAGAGACCTCGTCCTGGTGCTCTCCCCTACATCTGGCATTCTGACTTAACCCATTCCTAAAATCAGGAGGTTGCGCATACACATCATGGCTTGTACCCCATAATGGATTTTTCCTCCAGAAACTCGTCCAATCCCCTTTTAAAGGCGTCTAGGCTAGACGCCAGCACCACATCCTGTGGCAAGGAGTTCCACAGACTGACCACGCGCTGAGTAAAGAAATATTTTCTTTTGTCTGTCCTAACCCGCCCAACACTCAATTTTAGTGGATGTCCCCTGGTTCTGGTATTATGTGAGAGTGTAAAGAGCATCTCCCTATCCACTCTGTCCATCCCCTGCATAATTTTGTATGTCTCAATCATGTCCCCCCTCAAGCGTCTCTTTTCTAGGCTGAAGAGGCCCAAACGCCGTAGCCTTTCCTCATAAGGAAGGTGCCCCAGCCCCGTAATCAGCTTAGTCGCTCTCTTTTGCACCTTTTCCATTTCCACTATGTCTTTTTTGAGATGCGGCGACCAGAACTGGACACAATACTCCAGGTGTGGCCTTACCATCGATTTGTACAACGGCATTATAATATTAGCCGTTTTGTTCTCAATACCCTTCCTAATGATCCCAAGCATAGAATTGGCCTTCTTCACTGCCGCCGCACATTGGGTCGACACTTTCATCGACCTGTCCACCACCACCCCAAGATCTCTCTCCTGATCTGTCACAGACAGCTCAGAACCCATCAGCCTATATCTAAAGTTTTGATTTTTTGCCCCAATGTGCATGACTTTACACTTACTGACATTGAAGCGCATCTGCCATTTTGCTGCCCATTCTGCCAGTCTGGAGAGATCCTTCTGGAGCTCCTCACAATCACTTCTGGTCTTTACCACTCGGAAAAGTTTGGTGTCATCTGCAAACTTAGCCACTTCACTGCTCAACCCTGTCTCCAGGTCATTTATGAAGAGGTTGAAAAGCACCGGTCCCAGGACAGATCCTTGGGGCACACCGCTTTTCACCTCTCTCCATTGTGAAAATGGTCTGGACCTGTGAGGCATATTCTGGAAAGGGTGTTAAATCTTATTTGAAGCAGGAGGCTCGGAGGATAATAGGGTTAATGGGATTCTGTAGACAGCATACTGCGACCTATCTATAATATAACAGGGACAAAGGTGCAGTTTGAATGGGGAGAACAGCAGCAAGCTGCTTTGACTGCTGCTAAGGCTGCAGTGGCCCATGTGCAAAAGGACTTCCCCTTGAGCTGCAAGTGTCCGCTAATCGGGAAGTGGCCATATGGAGCTTGTGGCAGAAGGGACAAATGGGAAGAAAGTGCCGTTGGGTTTCTGGTCAAAGAAACTACCCACAGCAGCAAAGGAATACAGGTGCTGGGAGGGATTGTAGACCCAGATTACCAAGGAGGACTGAAGGTTATCCTCTACAATGGGAGCAAGGACAATTTCACATGTCCGGCTGGGCAGCGGATTGCACAGCGGATTTCACAGGATTTGTGAAAAATGCAGTATGGCAGCCATCCAGGGAGTGGATGGCCCAGGGAAGCCCACTGTTAGAGGAGATCAGGGGTTTGGCTCTACAGATCAGGAGATGTGTAGTGGTCAGAAGGTTTGGGTCGTGTATCCCTATCAGCCAGAATGCGCTGGGGAGATCATCAGTCAAGGTCTAGGAGCTACATACTGGGTAGCAGTAACGGGGAAGGATTCTCCTGTGTGCCTTGACAAAGGGAAATTAAAGCGAAGGGAATGAAATTACCCAGATAACACTCCACTTGTAAGTTTTTTCTTGCAGGACTGAAAGGAAACCATCTGTGGAAGGAGAACAGTGATGGACCAAAACAAGAGGACACTGTTGTCCTCTTGTCCAAAACAAGAGGCACTGGAACATCACATCATCCACCTGATGATCTTCTGATCTTTCATTACAGTTGTCTGGCATATGCAGTCCCAATCCAACAGGGAAGTCATGCACATAGTACCAAGAGTTGGATACTGATTTCTTTTTTCTGTGTGTGCCATTCTTTGTGTGAACATGTAACATCCAGCAAGGCTCCCCTGTGCAGAAACCAGGCAGAATGTGTGCGCTGGGGAACAAAACTAGGCTGGTGCACACACAGCATTGTTTTTGGGTGCTGGTCTTGGAAAGTTACATTTTCATTTCACTGGAAAACTAAGTCATTTGCTGAAGTAGTCATGCTTCATGTCAAGGAGGAAAATTAAAAGAGGTTCTGTGCTCTTAAATGAATTCTGAACAGAAAATGTTCAGTTTTGAAAAGTTAATCATTTCAGTTAGTTGGGCAATCCCATCTCTAAGGGACAAAGTTAAGTCCCCTATAACTACATGCTAGTCACTAATTGATTATTTTGATGGCTGTAGTTGGGGAGCAGTGGAGGGAATATTATTCTATTCAAGCACAATCCTATGCTTGCTGACTTGAAAGTAAGCCCCATTTTCTTTAATGGGGCTTACTTTCAGGAAAGAGCACATAGAATTGCAGCCTTCCCCTCTAATTAGAAGCCAGAAACACTCTTGTCCTCAGAAAAACAGTTGGTAACCCTACTGCAGAGTTATTCAAACTGTGGGGCGCAGCTCTTTAGGGAGGCACCAGGAACTCAAAGGGGAGCCGCAGGATGTCCTCTCGCAGCGATACAGTCACACCCTTGGGCAGAATACGAGCCCGTCTTCTGCCCGTTGTCTGCACTTTTTTTTTTAAGCAGAAGCAATGGGAGTTGCTCAGCTGCGAGAGTGGCTGCTGCCGCCCCGTCCTCTTCCGAGCATGCTCAGCTTGCAGTCCTTAACCCTCGCTGATCCTTGTCTGGTTGGTTCCTACTTCCCAGCCTGGGATTGCTTCTCATCAAAGTGAAATCTCTCTTTTCAATCCTCTCCCTCTTCCACTCCCCCCTTTCGATCTCCAAAACTTCCTGCTTTCCTCCCCCTCCCCAAATAAAATACGTCCTATTTTACCAGTCATCAGGATTCTTAAAGTTGCTTCCATGCAGTTGCCAAAGGGGGAGGGGAGAGATAAGCACACACTTTACTTGACCAGGAGCAGAAAAAGGGTACTGTTTTTAAAGTGATTTATTAATCTTGTTTGACTGAAAGGCTGTATTTTTAAAGTGATGAATCTTGCTATTTGAAGGGAATACTCATCAGCCATTGATGAAGTGATTGCCAGCCCAATCCTATCCACACTTTCCTGGGAGTAAGCCCCATTGACTCTAATGGGACTTATTTCTGAGTAGACACGCATAGGCTAGAGCTGTGCATCTCCTAGTATAGGAGACAAATCAGCTTCCTAACTAAACCCTTATCAGCTCTGATATATTTTCATGGTCTATTTTTGTTTTCCCCACCAGCTGCTGGAAAAATTTAATTTCATTAAATTAATAAAGGGTTCAATCCTATCCAAGGAGAATGGAAGAAATGACTAGTTGGATTGGGGTCCACAGGGGTGTGTGTGTGTAATGTTGGTCAGACTGGTTGTTCACAAAGTTCATTTGATAAAACAATTCTATTGGTATGCTTACAAAGTTTAAAAAAATGAGTCCTCCTGGGCCAGACAAAATCTACCTACTCCAGCATCCTGTCTCCAACAGTGATCAGCAGCTGATCATTTATAAAGCATGTATACTGCTGTGTATTAATATATTTTTAAGGTCTGCATTTAATTAATGATATGATTAATATAATTAATATTAATATAGTTAATATATATTTAATTGTATTGGCAACCTTCAGTCTCGAAAGACTATGGTATCGCGCTCTGAAAGGTGGTTCTGGCACAGCATCTAGTGTGGCTGAAAAGGCCAATCCGGGAGTGACAATCCCTTCCACACCGGGAGCAAGTGCAGTCTGTCCCTGGTCTGTCTCCCTGGCTATGGGCCTTCCTTCTTTGCCTCTTAGCCTCAGACTGTTGGCCAAGTGTCTCTTCAAACTGGGAAAGGCCAAGCTGCACAGCCTGCCTCCAAGCGGACTGCTCAGAGGCCAGGGTTTCCCACTTGTTGAGGTCCATCCCTAAGGCCTTCAGATCCCTCTTGCAGATGTCCTTGTATCGCAGCTGTGGTCTACCTGTAGGGTGCTTTCCTTGCACGAGTTCTCTATAGAGGAGATCCTTTGGGATCCGGCCATCATCCATTCTCACGACATGACCGAGCCAATGCAGGAAAATACTGTACAGGTGCACTTGTAGCGTGTAGTATGTAGTGTGGCACTACTTCGAGGAGAGGAAGCAGTGAATGGATTCCGAAAAATGGCTTACATGAGTTCCATGTAGTAAAATTACTCTAAGCAACTGTGGGAGTAAGAACAAAAAAGGAATTCTTACACGAGAGGGGTCCTTAGGTGCACATAGAAACAGCTATTCATTAAATATGGTTTAACTCAGGTATCATAATACTCTGTGTCTTTGGGAAGGCGCTTGGCATGCAATTGTATGTTCTCTGCTGCCCTGAGCAGCCGCTGTGCATTGCTGGAGAGGAGCTGCAAACGCTGGCTGGCGGAGGGCATGCTTGTGGGGGAAGGATGAGGAGGATCTCTGGCAAGGCTGGACAGCACGTTGAACACACATAGAATCGCTTTTCACCTGCCCTTAGCATGTGAAAACGGGTGCAGATATATATCTCTGCCAGGATTAAGAGCCCAATCCTAGGTATGTCTACTCTGAAGTAAGTCTCCTTCTAGTCAATGGAGCTTACTCCCAGGAAAGTGCCTAGGATTGCAGCCTAAGAGTCCAATCCTATGCATGTCTACTCAGAAGTCCACTTTAGTGAATGGGGCTTACTGTGGATAGGATGGCAGCCTCAGGGCCCAATCCTGTGCCTGTCTCTTCAGAAGTCAGTCCCATTAGAGTCAATGGGGCTTACTCCCAGGAAAGTATGGAGAGGACTGCAGCCTCAGAGCCAAAGCCTATGGCTATCTCCTCAGAAGTCAGTCCCAGTAAAGGCAGTGGGGCTTCCTCCCAGGAAAGTGTGGAGAGGACTGCAGTCTCAGAGCCCTTCCTCTGCCTGTCTACTCAGGCTGCAAGGCTATGACACTTTCCTGGGAGTAAACCCCTTTGAACACAATGGAACTTACTTCTGAGTAGACATGCATAGGCTTGGGCTCTCAGGATGCAAGGCTATGCACCCTTTCCCAGGAGCAAGCCCCATTGAGCACAATGAGACTTACTTCTGAGTAGACACGCCTAGGCTCGTGCTGCAGATTGGCACGGGGGCTGCACCAGCCAGCTTCCTTCTCCTCCTCCTCCGCCGCCAAGCCAGTACCTGAGTGTTCCATGGGTGCCGCAGCCCATCTCCCTGGCTGGCTGGCTGTCCAGCCTCCTTCTCGGCATCGGCGTGTGTCCCCCGCGCCCTCCACCGGCTTGGAAGCTGCGCAGGGAAGCGGAGCGCGGGGGGAGGGGAGGTGGGCTGGGCTTAGGCGAGAGTTTGGGGATGGGGCAGGAGGGGGTCGTTGTGCAGTCAGGCAGGGGCCAGGCGCCCGCCCACCCTGCACCCCCCAGCACCTACCCAGTGAAGGCCTCTGTTTTGCTCCCCACCCCGGAATGCCTCCGAAGGGGAGGGGCCCCTGCAAAAAGGTGCCGGAACTCCATCCCCCCCCCACATTCCATTAGAAAAAAAGCCCTGGTCCTGGCAGGCCTGTGTCCTCCAGCAGGGTCCTGGCAGTCCCCTTCTCCCATAGGTCTGGGTCAGGTAGCTCTTGGTCAGGTTCCCTCTGGATCAGGTTAGCTCTGTCTCCTTCTGAAGCTGCCTTTTATCCTTGGATGTCCCATAATCCAAAATGCTAGGAGCTACCTTGTTAGCCCCTTGTTAAGTCCAAATTAGGCTCAGGTGAGCCATCTCTTCAGTCCATGTCCATTCAAAGTCCCATCAAGGTCAAATGAAGCTCAGGTCTCCATTGGCCTTGATTGATTACAGCTGTGGAGCCAGCCCTGCCCTTCCCAGAGCTGTCAAACAGCTGTCAAAACATGGAATCGCTGTCAACACCACATCATCCACATGATGATCTTCTGATCTTCCATTACAACAACAAACATGCTTTTCTCCATCCAGTGCTAAAGAGGTAGGCATGCATTGGAGGCTGAATGTAAGCATCCCTTTCCCAAACCACCGGTGATCAGCACTGGCAAAGCCGACAGTGTCAGCTATCTGCTGTTTGACAGGAAATTTTTCATGTGCAGCAGCTTCGCACATCTGGCCTTCCACTCTGGACAAATACCAGAGCCCCCTTCTGTCTTGCTCTTCAGTGGGTTGAATTTAGTTTTTGTATTATTCATTCATTCATTCACATTTTTATACTGCCCTTCCTCCAAAGAGCTCAGGGAGGTGTACACAGATGCTCCCCTCCTTTTGTCCTCACAACAACCTTGTGAGGTAGGTGAGGCTGAGAGTAAGTGATTGGCCCAAGATCACCCAGGAAGCTTCAAGATCTGAACCTGAATCTTCCAGGTCTAAGTCCACCTCCCAAACCTCTACACCACCCTGGCTGTCATTATTTCAATGTGGCCTCTGTGTTTCACCACATTGTTGAAATGCTAAGAAAAACCGAATGACCAAAGAACAATGACATCTTTTTCAGTGTTACATTATGCCTGGTAGAAATGTTGTCTGTGTTAATCGACAACTATGGGGTAAACAGTTTGTTGCCTCTGGGCAATAATGTGAAACAAATGTAATCTTGGCAACAGATTTTTATATTTTAAACCAAGAGCTCAGCTTCATTGATTTTGCTAAAATAAAGACTTCCCCTGTATCTAACTGTGGAAAACATACCATGCCATTAGGCAGTAACAACCCCCTCCCCCCCCAAATCAGAGGGAGCTAATGACACCTGAGGTTGTTGAAAATCTGCAACTACAAATCAAGTATAGGTATTGAATTATGTTATTTATTGAGCAGATCAGCTGAATGTACACAGATGGTAGAGCATTAGCAGCCAAAACAATCCCACTCACCCACTCCAACTGCATCTTTAATTATTTTAAGAATAGAGAAAGTCACTTTGCTCTTCATGCCATATGCAAGGACCATTTTTATATATAAAAAGGCTAGATCTTTTGTTGCAGTCCCTTTCACAATCAGGGCTGGATATGGATTGCCTGCCCACATATCCTCCTGTCCCTCATCTTTCTGCTCAGGGACGGCTGTTGAGCAAGTGAGCAGTGCCACACCTGGATGCCGCTCAGCCTGGAAAAGGTGCTGAATGTGCATGGGCTTTGGGGCTGGTTGGCACATGCACACTCATGGCTGATGATTTCAGTATTCAGTGCATGTAAAGGTGAGCTACTGCAGTTCTAACTCCACGCACAGAACTTCTACTATAACGGGCAGAGCAATCCTAACAGGACTCCCCATGCCATGGTACAGTGGTGCTGAAACCGCCGCCATTGTATCCCGCACGGGCAGGGAGGCAGTCGGAGGTCTTCTTGTGGTAAGGGAACATTTGTTCCATTATCTTGTGTCAAGCCCCAGCCTGCCCAATGCGGCTACTTGGATCGGAACCAGCTCAATTGCTGGCACAGAATCGAGTCGCTCCAAGTAGGGTGTCCAGGTCAGGGACAAGTGATCGGATCCAGTAGCAGCCTCTGCTGTTGTCTCTATCCCCCTCCTGAGCCTGATCCACCCACCTCCTTTCCCTCTGCCCAGTTTTGTCCCTCCCCACCTTCCCCTATCCTCCCCCTGCCTTTGAATGCCCTGCACCACTTGGCAGCAAACTGACTGCTGACAGCTCCTGGGGCCTCTCCAACTAGCGTGGAGGCCCAGCACCCACCCATGCTGGCCTGTGTGCTGGCGCCTCCCTCCTTCTGACCAGTGTGAAGTGCTTTATGGCCATTTTACACCAGCTGTCTTGAGCAGCATGCTCAAGACTGGCACTGCTGGAGAGCAGGACTGGGCTGTAAATCTCAGCTGAAATGTAATATTTGTCTGTGGATTCCATTCGCAATATATTTATTCTTATCAAAGGAAGGTGCTGCGTAAACATAAAATTAACCACTTAACACATCAGCTGCCAGTCATCAAGTTCTGCATTATCAAGTGCCGCCAATGTGTGTGTGTGTGTGTGTGTGTGTGTGTGTGTGTGTGTGTGTGTGTGTGTGTTGCGTACACACATGTGCAAGCACTCAGGTACAGTACCAAAACTACATAGTAGTATGTCTCCTACAAACACTGAAGCCTAGTTGTTCTCGTGTAACTCTTTCCTGTGGTGTTCTATCTCATTTCTTTTACAGGAAGCATCACAACACCCTACTGGAGTTTTCTGGGAACGACTTTTCGATTACGACTGAACTCATTTGTGCTGGGGTTTGATATTTGGGTTTTGCTTTCATTATCATCAGAAATCAGATGGGCATGGTGGATTGATAAGCACCTGGAGGAAGTCACAGCTTGAGACGGCTTTTCATATTTCCCTTTTCTGCTCATTACAACACTTCGTGGCAATTCTGTCCATATCTCTCACTTGCAATCCAGCCTGGAATATACACTTAAAAAGAAATAAGCAGCAATTCCTAAGGGGTAGTTGGAATAAAAACTAAGATGAATGCCACTTAGAAGTAGAACTCTTCTCTCTACACAGTCCTGTGATTGCACCATCCATTGAAATATCCATGACATCACTGGAATCAGAATCCTCCTGGTAAAGCTTTAAAAATCATCATCATCATCATCAAGTGTTATTTGAAGTTGCAAAGTGATGAAATGTGAATATGTATATATTCATATTTATGACCTATTATATCTAGTGACTGGTAATAATATTATATATATCAAAATATAGATTCTTCATTTGCTGTAAGTTTTCATCATTAAGATGCCACAAGTCTTATGTGTAACATGTATTTTTAGAACAGTTATGCATTGCAATTTACATTGTCCAGATTGGGCATGTATGAGCTGATACTATGGAGGATTGGGTTGTCAAGGCAGAGTGCATTGCAACAAAGGAAGTGACTTCCTCGGACATAAAAGGGCTGGTGATAGAGCACATAACACCTTTTTGGCCTGGCGGCAATAGCACAGCAGGTGGGAGATAGGGTTGGGGCCTAAATGTTGTTCACATTTTTTTTTTACTGTAATGGCATTTTAACGGGAAAGCTCTGTTAAATAGTGGGTTCATGCGCATAAATGAAGGCCAAGAGATAGCTCAACACATTTATTCCATCTTCAGAACAGAACCTGGCAATGAAAACACAAGGCAAACACTCCTGGCTTTATACCCCTTAGCTCCGCCCAGATTCCCCATGATTGGTACTGTTGAAACACTAAACTAGAGGGACAAACGGACAGTAGGATTTTGATCCACCACCTGATTGGCCAGCCATAAGACTGGGCCAATTGGTTATGCAGGATTTTGATCAATACATAACAGCTCAGCCCTTTGCCAACAAGCTCTGAGCACATAGTTACCAGGGAATGTGGACAGTGAGCATATTGGTGGTAGAGAGGACCAGCAAGTTCAGTTCCTTTCCTCCTTCCCTGCATTCATTGAATGCATATGGCACTTGGAACATGCATTCTACTGGCATGTCACAAACAGCCCAATCGTATCCCCGGCTGCTCCACCGGGTGCAGCAGCGCCAAAATGGCTACTGATGCTTCCAGCGGCACTGCCAGAGTTCTTCTTCGGAGAAACTCCAAGCCTCCATGTATTGGAAATGCGCAAGATACTCGAGGAAATAGGATGTGGTGTCAACAGTAGCCCCTTTAAGGGTTAAGGCCTGGGTATTCAGCAGGAAGTGTGCTGCACAGCTGCAGCCATTTGAAGGCAATAGGCACTTCAAGCATAAAAGCACCCAATGACGAGAGAGTTGGGGGTGGGTAGTAGAAGGAGGAAACTGGATCCAGGAGACTGGATTGGTGGACTGAGGAACTAATAGACTACTGGAACTACTGATGGACTGGTGTGTGAATGGACTTTGGAGGCTGCCGGAGCAGAAACTGCTGCAGACACTGAGATTGGGGTTTGGCTGCTATGCCCAAGACCTGCAGAGGACCAATGTGCTGCTGTAATGGTGGGAGGAGCTGCTGGCAAGAGAGGGGAGGAAGGAGGGCCTCTGCAGGTGGAACAGGCGAGCTACCCTGGTGGTGAGGTCCAGCAGTGCTGCAGGGCAGAACTAGGGTCATTTTTGAGGAAAGAAGGGCAGCTAATTAGCTTAAAGTGGGCATAATTCTCCAGGCAGAGCTTGGACTGGGAATCTGGCAAAACACCCAGCAATGTGGCTTGCGGTAAAAGTGGCTATTTTGCTGGCGCAGACTTGAGAACCTCCGTGTCAGGCTTGACAGCCCAACACAGAGGATAGGATACAGTGGATACAGGGCTTTGCCAGTCCCACACCCTTCCTGTCCCAGTTTCACCCCCCATCCTGCGTCCCCACCCAAAACACCTTCCCCTGCCCCCAAGGCCCTCACCACCGCTTGAAGCTCTTACCGTGCTCCAGGTGACATCTGTTCAGTGCTGGGCCAGCACCAACTCCACTCTGGACGTTGTGGGTGTGCCTTTGCGCATTTGCGATACTCGGCACCAGTGCTGACCCACTTTAAGATTGGGCCTGAAGCCAGGATTGGGCCCTCAGTGGCAACTGCAGAAAGAGCTTCTCCCTATGTTCAGTGTTTGTCACTGAAGACTGTGTTTGTCACTGATTGTGGTTCAGCAGTATGCTTGTGCTGATTATTGTTGATTATGGGAACTGCAGGGCTTCAATCAGCATGCTAGTGTGATGGTGATGTGCATCTGAGGACTCTGTAGTTGGGTTCAGGACCTTGGATATGTATGCCTGAATGGGATTAGAGCATAGGATTGCTGGTAGGAAAAAGGAGGCAAGTATTTTATGGTGCTTCCTTTCCTTTTTGTTACTTGATAAGATGGCACACTCTGAAATTGTAATTAGAACAATATGAGTGATAAAATCCATCCTTTCTGTTGGTCATTGAGCAGTTTTAGCCTAGTTTAAATCCAATAGCTGACTCTCATCTTCCTCCCAGAGCAGAAGGGCAAATTAAAACAAGAGAGTTATCAGTGTTCATCAGTTAAATAAAATGAAAAAAAAAATCACATGTTCTAATTAAGAGATGTAAGTACAATTGTGGAAGAATTTAATTGAACTGATGTGCTAATAAATTAGTTTCTGATCTTTGGTTACATGAACAACTAAGCTATTAATTTAACTTGTCACTTTGGTCAAAGAAAAAGGCAAGATGGCTCGGATTGTCTGGAAGGGCTGATTTGGAGAAATGTAAGGAAAGCCACAGAGTGGTAGGAAGGAACTGGTGCAACTGCCACCAGAGGAAGTACTCAAGACAATAATGGGGGGGGGGGGGAGATCAGAGGACCAGATTCTCTCCACACCTCACCAATTCCCATTATAAGGCCATGCAATAAGTAGCACAGAAACAATATTGTCACATAGATTGTTCTTCCTTTTCAACTTGTGTCGCTATATCATTGTGCTTAGGAATTCTTATATTGTTTTAAAACCTGGTAAGAAGGTTCACCACATCGGCCACAGCTATTTTAAACAACTAATCAGCTGAGGTGGGCTTGGAGCTGGCCTGGGAGCGTCACAAGAATGCCATAAAGCATGTTGCATCGGCCTCCCCGTACAGGATCCAGCCCCGGCAGAGTAAGTTTGTGTTGGCCAAGCTCGGCTGATGCAGGGGTTGGGGGGGGGGGGTGTGGTGAGGAGAAGGCGGGAGGGAGGTGTTTCGGGGTAGGGGAGCACGGGCGGCAGGTGTTTCTGGGGGCAGTTGGGTGGGGAGCAGGAGATGGGGCCAGGATCTGGCAGTTATGGCAGATCCTGACTCCATTCCCAGGCAGCCCCGAGCAGCCCCTGGCCACTCCGTTCTGCTTGGATCTGCGCCACCTCGTCAGGTGGTGCAGATCCAAGTAGACCCATTGGGGCTGCTGCAGCATGACATGGGGTAAGGGGAAGGACAGCAGGAGGAGGAGCCCAAAGGGGTTCTTGCCTTGGAATTGACTGGAGAAGACCAGGGAAAAAGGAGCTGGGGAGGTGGGGAGGTTCATAGACATCATGCTTTCCAATCACATGGCTGCTGTGAGCTCCATTGTTACTTGAGGGGAAGAAGCCCCACTGAATGACTGGCTGAAGTGGGACCACTTCTGAGTACAACTACAAAGGATTGGTTTGTTCCTGGTGAGCCTTGCAGCTGCTGCACATGACCCTCTCCCCTCTTGCTGCTTCTGTCCCCGAGGTCACACAGTCCATCCCATTCCCTCTCACCTTGTTTACAGATGGGATGGGGAAGCAGGGGAGAAGTTAAAGAGAACTCCAACACATATGCATACACACCCCGGCAGCAGCTCCAGTTTTTTTCGTGCCTGACACATGTATCAAAAAGACTCATGACTTTGTCTCTTTGAGTCACAAAAACAGTCCAAGCGATCCAGAAAGTGCCCCTGTTAGGATTTGTTTTTGACTCAAGTCGCGGGAGGGGCGGTGGAGATGTGTGACTTGACTTGAGTCAAGCTGCACTGGATTTGCCCGTCCCTGCAGTACAGGTCATATGCATAATGTGAACTAGTGTGTCTCTTTACCACTGGATGATATAACCTCATTATATCCCTGACCCCCACACTTGGCGCCCATGTCCAGGGAACAGTGTGGCAACCAGTGCAAGTCCTTTAGCAGGGAAAGATAGAAATTATCTGTATAGTTACAAACGAAGTCAGTTCAGTTGTTCAGGCAAGAGCTGCGGGGGTGGTCCAAGCAAGAGATGAGATGGGAGGAATAAATGTATGATTTTGGAATATTAAAAACTGATTTGAGTAGTAGATGTATCAAGGGGATAATCTAATCATAATGCAAACTGATAAAGTACATCTTCAAAGGCTTTACAAATATTAGGTAATTATGAATGACAACTACCGTAGATACTCGCCTATAAGGCGATAAATTTGTCCCAACAGATCGCTCCTGAATCTACCCTTCGCCTTATCTGCGGGGCCACTCGGGGTCAGGGCTGTTTCAGGCACACTGCGGAGCAGCAGTGGTGCTGCTGGGGAGGGTGACACGCCACCCGTTCCCCCACCATGCTTCCCCCCGCGCTTCCCACCTGGAGCAGGGAGCCTGACGGGGCTGCTCGGCTAGCCTGCCACTCCGTCCTCCTCGCTGCTCCTAGGCATTGCAGTCCCGCCCGCTCAGGCTCCCCGAGCCTGGTCTCCTTGCCTCTGACTTCCTCCTTCTCCACCCCTGCTAGTCTTCAAAAGGACAGGAAAGGGGAGCAGGAACCTGGAGCGCATCCCATGCATGTTGTCAATAGGACTTACTCCCAGGAAAGTGCACATAGGATGGCAGCCTTTGAGCCCGAGCCTGTGCATGCCTACTCAGAAGCAAGTTCCATTATTGTCAATGGGGCTTACTCCCAGGAAAAGATCATCACTTGAAGATGGGGGGAGAGAGACAGGAGAGCTGCTTCTTCATACAGAGTCTACAGCTCTGCATCTGCTTCTTCCAAGCAGAGGAAGGAGGGGAGCCCCCCACACAGCCTCCCTCCCTCTCACCCACCCACCCCCACTCCTGCACTGCCTGCTTCTCTCTGCCCCTCAGCCCCAGCCCCAGCCCCTCTCTTCCCTCCATCAGCCTTCACTCTGTTGTAATGTTTTCTCCCCCTTCTCTTCTCCCTTCCCCACTGTCCATCTTTCTCTGCCCCCTATTTACAAGCCATGCAATCAGGGAAACTGACCAGGAAACTGATTAGAGCTTTTTCCATTTGCACATCCCCCCAAGGCAGAGAGCAGAGCTGAACCGGCTCCCTAGAATCACCCCACTTCTTTAAGAGTGAAACCCCCCTGACAGCCTTGATCCTGCTGTAAATCAAGAGGAGGAAACAGCCCTCAGACCAGGTGAGGGTGGGCTTGTTGCAGCTGCAGGATGCACCTTCCCTGAAAGTGGAAACACTCCCATCAAATGTCTCACAAACTACAATTCAGAGCGCCATTACTTAGGAATAACACTCAGGGAAAGCAATGGGTCCGCTTCTGAATAAATAGGGTTTCAGCTATGTGCAACTGCACTTGGTCACAGCCATTTGCTGTTGCTTGTCTCCCTGCCTCCAGGCTGCCCCGCCCCTTAAGGGGAAAGAGGCCAGGACCCTCAGGCTGGGGCGTCGTGATGCCCCAGTTTGAATACTACTGATTTGGAGGATTAATCTAACAGCTGGCCACCATATGAAGAAAGCTATGTGGTTATTTCATTTGTGTATATCAAACTGAATGGAAATTCACAAAAGCTTAAAACAGTGATACGCTACAAGTTCATTTACGCTTTTGTGGATTCCCATTCAGACTGATATATACAAACCAAATAATCACATTGCTTTCTTCATATGATGACCAGCTGTTAGATTAATCCCTTCTTATACTCAGTGAATTCTCTCCCAGGAAATCTAGTAGATTGTTGCCTTATAAAATTATAAAAGCGGGTGTAATTTAGGGCTCAATCCTGAAGGCAGCAGTGCCCAGGGCTCCATTAGCGCCAAAATGGCAACCGGGGGTACTGTGGACACATGGCTACCGCCGGGGTTTCCTCATAGGAAGGAAACATATGCTCCCTTCCTCTGGGCAAACAACAGCCAGCGGAAATGGCTCTCCTCAGCTCTGTGCCTATGTTTTAAAAGGCCCAGTCAAGGAGGCCCCTATTGGGCCACCTGGCTCCTGAGGACCCCAGTATCCACTAGCATCTGTGGTAAGTCAGATCTGTGGATGACAGATCCACAGATGCCAGGGACCAACTGTAGCTAGCAAACTAGTCGCAGCAGGCCAACAAGGTGACTTCCAAAACCTTCTGCGTGTCCAGATGTAAAAGACCATGCATTACATGAAAAAGATCCACTGGCTCTCTGCTGAAACAATGGTGGCACAATTTCTTCACTGCCATCATCACCACTGAGTATTCCCAACATGGGTTCTTGCCCATGTTTGATCTTATTAGTCTTCCCCTACTATTGCTCAAGAAGTCTGCCCAGCAGTTTCATGACCAGCAGCTCCCCTGTGAATCAAAGTGCCAACTTGGCTCTACTGCTCTGGATGGAGGAGATGACCGGGGCTATTGACATGCTTGCACTGGAGCATCCACTCCAGGTCATCCAGCTATGGTAGAATCATCCATCCTGTTAAAAGGAAAATCCTGCAACCCATCAGTAATCCATCCAGATCCATAGGCCTCAGAGGATGGGCCTTCCTAATTATTATTATTATTATTATTATTATTATTATTATTATTATTATTATTATTATTATTATTATTAACAGTATTTATATACCACTTTTCAACTAAAAGTTCACAAAGCGGTTTACAGAGAAAAATCAAATAACTAAATGGCTCCCTGTCCCTGCACCTCTGCAGAGGAAAGGAACCACAACAAGCTTAAACAACAAACTGTGTATGGTCAGCATGGTATGTAAGGTCAGTTATCAGTTGAGACAGTTGAACGGCATCTTAAGTTAGCACTGCAGATGCATTCAGAAGATGTTGCATTGATTGTACTGAATGGAATTTGGGGCAGATACAGAGGTACGTTTCATTTCCTGGGCTGATAGACAAATTCCAAGGAACAACTTGAAGATAGGTATTCAAATGTTGCTCACAAATCCTATCAAGTTTACATTGTGAGACTTTCACAAGCTTTCATTCCTCCAGATGCACAAGCCAATAACAGCTATGCCACCTCTGTACCTGCCATCAGTTTCCAGGAGAAATAATGTGACAGCCACAGTGTTCTTTCATCCCACGAGTGCCTTTTCCATAGAATCTATCGAATTTAATCAACTAGTTATAATGTAGTTCCAGGAACATGCCATGTCTCACAAAACAAATTACCAGCTCACTATAATTAAAGAACTGTAGTTGGTTTGATGCAGTCCCAGGCTCGAGCGCTGGCTGCACCGCTCTTCTGATGTTATTAAAAATCTAATCTAATCTATTTGCCAGAGGAGTCAATGAGCAACTGCGACTCTTTCTAGTTGCCTAGGCATGCTTGTCACCAATAAAGGAATACAAGATAACATACACACACACAAGAGATTTTTTAATCTGCAGATACTTGAAAGAGTAAAATAGAACAAAATGTCTCGAAACTGTTCATTTGATTATTACATTGCTTTACACCCAGGAGTAAACAGAATATAGGAATATAAAGAATATTTTGATAGCAGAGTTTGTTTCAATGATATACTGGACTTATTAAAATTAAAAGAATGAACATGTGAATGATTCCTTGTGTGAAAAGCGTGTGACCTGTGAAAACCAAATTCACAATGTGGCACACTAGGTGAATACACAAACCTTGGAAGGTTTGGCATTCAAATCTGGGTTTGATCAGAACAAATACAGCATATACAAGATTTGGGGCCAAATTATTTGTTGGTTACATCATGTAAATGTGTGACTTTTCAGCTTGACTTTTCAAAAAAGCCTGGATGACCTTTTAGGCCCCTTCCAACTCAATGATTCTATGAAAAAGAGAAGCTCCCATGGGAGGATGGAACCTGGAGGAGAGAACAAGTGGAAGAGACTTCTTAATCATTTCCCTTCCCAGCTGTCTGTCTGCTTGAAGTGGTTCTCCCCAAGAACAATGCATGGTGGTTTGTATCTTTTCCCCCATGGACAGGAAAGCAGTTTTGAGAGGTGATTTTGAGTGGACAAAAGACTGATAGGGAAATTTGAGCAGCTCCTGCAGGAGCTTTTCTTATTAAAAGAAGTTCATCGCAGAAAAACACACAACTGTAGTTTGGCCCTTATCACTAAACATCCTCTCTTATATGTGCTGTTCAGGTAACATTAACTGGACATAATTTTTAAAATATATACACTAAAGAAAAGAAGGCAAATTTTTAGGCAAGGCTTTACTAAGAAACCTTCAGAATTTGGGGATGGGAAAATACTGTCATTATACATGTGTCTATCTCTCACTCCTCATTTTTTCAAGCTTCTCATAAAAAACAAAAAACTAAGTAGCCAGCAGTTACTCTGAAAATTACCATAAATGAATTCCTTAATGAAGTGACACTGATTCTAAAGCCATTATTCCACTGAAGAGAACTACTGTACCTTAACTATCAAGCTGCAGAAATAAAGTTAAAAGGAATTGGAAACAGTACAACACACAGTAATAACCCCAGAGACAGTAATTAGGTAATCAAATGAAGGAGAAAGAAATATCCAAGCAAAGGCTTAAAATCAGTTACCATACCAAATGTTATCAAGGAAATATTAAATTTGTTGACAAAACATAGTGTAGAGGAATGTGCATATTTTTAATGCTTGTTTTTAAAATGCTGTTCGATCTGTTAGAAAACACCATCTTTGAGTAACAATATCAGGTAGTCCCATATCGCCTAATCAGTTGGTGAAAAAGAAGAACGGTCAAAGATCGGCTAGCATCTTTGATCCTCACTGTGATTTACAAGCCTTTCAATAGTGTTGCATGCTTGTATTTGTTCATAAATTACATCACACAATTGTGCAATTTCCTGTTTAAGGCAGGAATCACCATTAAGGCATTTGAGAAATCCTCTAAATTTAATTTAGGTCATCGACCATCACAGAAATGTCCTTAAGTTAATTATGTGCGTTTGAACTGATTAATCACTCAAGCAACTGATTAAATCTGCATACATTTACACATGAGTCAAAACAAGAGTTCTGAAGGGAAAAAAGCAGGGTGTTTGCCTTGCAAATATGCATACAAATGCTGCAGCAGACTCTCTTCTGTGTGAGAATGGTGGAGTGTGTAAGAGGTTTGATGGCATACAAGCAACTCAAAGAAGACACACACACACACACAAGGCTGGGTTCATAACTAGGTTTTCAATTGACATTATTTAACAATTAGAAAATACAACAGAGCAGCAGATTCAACATAACCAGATATCAAGTGAAACCTAAATGCAAATGACAGTTTGGTTTACATAACAGGATGCTTATTTTAAGATCTGATGAGTGTCCAGAGCTGGTACCAGTTTCCCAGGGGACCTTAGCAACCTGCTGCCCATGAACCTCCTTCTATCAGGGTGGACCCCAGGAGAGTAACTCCCAACCACCAGATGGTTGTGAGCACAGTGACAGTCTTGAGGTACAACACTCAGCCGTTCCAAATATGAAGATGAAATCTCCTTGGGTCCCAATCCAGAGCAGTACATGCCGACTCACCACCGGCGTGGACTGTCACAAATGTGCTGTAAGGCCCGTTTGCGGGCATTAGAGCTGATCCAGTGCCAGAGCTGGCCCGGTGTGAGCCTGCTCAGGGACAGAACCCTTTGGAGGCCAGCAGTCTGCTGCCCGGGCCTGGCGCTCACTCAGAGTGCCAGGACTTAGAGAGGTAAGTTGGGGTGGGGAGAGGCAGGGAGGAGGCATTCAGGGGGGTGGAGGGCAGGTGAATGCATGGCGGAGGAGGGAGCAGTGTGGGGCAGGGGTGGGGCGGGACTGGCAAGGCTGAGTTCTGCCAGATCTAGAGCCCCAAGTTGGGCCTTGTGGCCTGACATGAGGCGTCCTTGCTCTGAGCCAGCTAAACAGCTGATGCAGAGTTGAGTAACCTCATTGCATGGCTGCTTCCTTTACCTGGGGGAAGGGGACAAATGTCCCCTTCACCCAAGAAGCTGCTACTGGCTGCCCAGTGCGCTCAGGATGCTGCCATTTTGGCGCCATGGCAGCCCCATGTGCCAGGCAGCTCAGGATTGGGCTGTTACTCCCCAAACCGTTTTTTATTCATTTTAGGAATTAACCTGACCACTATATGAAGAGCACATTTTTAAGCAAAGGGTTTTAGCTGATTCGTCTTATTTTATGTAGACCAGGAGCTGTCTTACAGCAGCCAGCGCTGGTGGCATGTTCCACATTTTCCACCACCAGGGCAGCCCATTGGGATTGGACTGCCTGCTACTATCCTGCCTACCACTTCTGCACAATGCATGATTGGTCATTAGTCAAATCTAGTGTAAGGAGAAAATGGGGAGGGATTGGAAAGCAGCCTTGAGGAATCGAAATCAGATTGGAAAGCAGCCTTGTTGGACTGTAGTACTGAAAAGAGAAAGGACAACAGGAAAGGAACATAGCATTATGGGTAAACTGTTGCCTCAAAAGGAAATTATTTAATGCTAATAATTATTTAAAGAAGGCAAAAGTAAGCTCATTGCTGCTTGGGATCTCTTAGATTCTGAGATGCTTAAACACATCATAAGATTTTGATACAACTTATTAAATAAAGCTTAAGGCCCAAATCCTAACCAACTTTCCAGCACTGGCATAGCTGTGCCAATGGGGCACGTGCTGCATCGTGCAATTGGTTGGCAGTCACGGAGGCCTCCTCAAAGTAAGGGAATGTTTGTTCCCTTACCTTGGAGCTGCATTGCCCTTATGCTGGTGCTGGAAAGTGGGTTAGGATTGCACCCTAAGTCAATATACCACTGCCGGAAAAACAAGAATTGTGTGTGCATAATGCACAACAATTACAAGGGTGTGCATTGATCTTTGTATTAATCAGATGCTCAACAATAGGCTATTTTGTTCCCCCTCAAGGCTGCAGTACAGCTACTAGATTATGAATTGCAACATGACTTCAAATTCCTAGTTGATCACAGTTGAGTAACTGGGTAATCAGGTGTAAAAAAGTTAGGGTGAAAGGAAATTAATCAGATTCTACACAATAATTACTAGTTCATCTTTAAATAAATGCAGGGGCACTGAACTAAAATAATACGATAAAGCTGATTTTAAAAAAACACACCAAACTGTCTCTATGATTCAATGTTTGTTGCTACCCCGTGAACAGAATATAGCAGGGTTGGTCAAACCCCGGCTCAGGAGACACACGCAGCTCTTTGACATATAACATGCAGCTCACGGAAATATGTTGGCTGAGCTTCTTTTTGCATTACAATTAAAATTAACGTAAATTTAAAAAAATTGTCAAGCTTTATATTTATTTACAGAGTATAAAGTTAGAATCCACTGGATTATTTTTTTTATCATTAAATATTGTATTTATTTATTACAGATACAGGTGAGGAAAATGGGTTAGACTTTGAGCAGGTACTACACAGGTTACACATAAGGATATGGCCCTAGATTACAATATACATTATTCAAAAAAAAAGGGAAAAACAATCAAACGACTGAAAAAACCACAATAATCTTCAATACAAAAGCTATCATATTTGCCATTATAAAAATTTAAATTTATCTAAACACGCGATATTGTTTAACTAAAATCATCTATCCAATCATTAAAAGGCTTCCAATATTTTCTTACTCGACCTAAATCTCTTTCATTCTTTCTGTTAAAACTTCCATTTCTGCTATTTCATAAACTTTGTCTATTAAATTTTCTCTAGTTGGCACGTCTACAAAATTTCCAATTTTGCGCAAACAGTATTCTTGCCGCTGCAACAATATGTACAATAAGGTATTTTCTATATTGGTCTTTAATTTCTGATGTCACATTTAGGAGGAATATTTCTGGTTTGAATGGTAATACACAATTCAATATCTCTTACAAGAATTTATGTATCATTTTCCAGTATTTCTTTGCTTTTTCACATGTCCACCACATATGATAGAAGGTTCTTTCAACCTCTTTACATTTCCAACACTTATTTGATGACCCAGAATACATTTTTGCTAATTTCTCTGGAGTTAAACATCATCTATAAAACATTTTATATAAATTCTCTTTTAAAGACACTGCTTTAGTTATCTTAATATTTATATTCCAAATTTGTTTCCAGTCGTCCATTGATATATTATATCCAAAATATTTGCCCAGTACACTATTGCATCTTTAACTATTTCATCCTCCATTCTTATTTCCAGGAGAAAATTGTACATTTTAAAAATATATTTCCCCTCATCAAAGCTTATATTTTCTTCATAAAAACCTATTTTTTTTGTCTTCTCGTAATCTTGTTCTTATTTGCATTTCATTCCACCAGTCCAATTTTATTCCTTTCTCTTCTAACTCAAACTTACTTTAGATCTTTAATATTCAACAGATCATTATGTGATTTATTTTGGTCTTTTTTTAATCCAGTTCGGATTAGTTGCTATTTCAATCGGTTTTCTCCATCTGGATAATTTAGAGTATACCTTGTATTTTATCTGTTCCCATATCCAAATTAAAGATCTTCTTAAAATGTGTTGTCTAAAATATCCTTGCTGTTTGACTTTATCATAAAACAGGAATGTGTGCCAGCCTATTTGTAAATCAAGTGCTTCTAAAATTAAAATTTTGGAATTTGGTATGAGTTCCCAATCTTTTTTACCTTGCCATATGAATTTTGTAGTACTTTTATTCATTTCTTCTAAAAAAAGTTCTCTTCAAAATAATCTGAATAGTCTGGAATAAAAACATTAATTTTGGTAATATTTTCATTTTCAATAGAGCT